>NW_026294617.1:129900925-130500925 GCF_007827085.1 Peromyscus californicus insignis | reverse complement strand
AAGAGACGTGGATACATTCTTTTGTTTATGTACTTTGTTCCTTCTGATCCATACAAGGGCACTCATGCTCTCAAACTGGAGATGTGGGAACAAAAAAAAAGTGTTACTGGTGGAGACAACACCAGGAGGCCCTCGAATAACACAGTGTTCCTTTGCTGCTGGGGCAGAGAAGCCATTACTGATGTCCCCTGGGCATGCAGCTGACGTACTTCTATTTTATGACAAACTCTAAGTGACTCTAGAGCATTGGAAACTTAGGAAGCACAGATCTTGAGTGCAATCTCCTAGTCTCAATTTGCATAACTCTATCTTAGGCTAATTGAGCTTGTTTTTATTTTATTTGGTATATGAACATAATATTTTATTTCCACTTGGCACATGAAGTCATTTTTATATTTCCTATATGTAGCAGATAATACTAAACGTCGCCAGCCCTCTATGTCTGCCAGCTCCACATCTGCAATCACCTGTGGTGCAAAAGTATTTCAGGAGGAAATACAATCTGTACTGGACATTTACAGACTGTTTTACACAGATTTTTAAAATTATGTATATGCTGTGTGTGTGTGTGTGTGTGTGTGTGTGTGTGTGTGTGTGTATGTGTTCACATGAATGCAGCTGCCTACAGAGGGCAGGAGAGGGCATCAAAGCCCCTAGAGATGGAGTCACAGGCAGTTGGGAGCCATCTAAAGTGGGTGCTGGGAACTCAACCCAGGTCCTCTGCAAAAGCTGTGTAAATTTTTAATTATTCCTTAGATAATATAATGGTATTTGTACATAATATAATATAAAGTCATTTATGTATCATTTACATTGCTTTAGGTATTATGTAGAGAAAACTTAGAGATACTTAGAATTATGGGAATAGACCTTATGCAAATTCTCTAGTATTTTACTAACAAACAAGCATCTGTGGGGTTTGGCATCTTGAGAAGTCTTGGAATTAATTCCCCTGTTCATCCCAAGTGATGAGCCTTGCACTTTTGTCTGTAATTTTCATATTTTATAATATAGTGATGATGTACTTTTTACATTTTAAAAGTACATTTTACCTCATATTTAATAAATATTACTTACATACAAGGTAGCAACTTAAGCACTTTATATACATTAATCTTCACAGTGACTTTTTTTCAATTTTTCATTTATGCATGTAGGAATACATGTGTGTACTTGTACATGAGTATATGTGTGTATATATACATGTATAAGATTATGTAAGAGTATATGTGCATATGTGTATGTGTGCATATGTATACAAATGTGTTTGCATGTGTGTTAGCATATGTATATGAATGTATGTGTGCACACGTGTGTTTGTGTATGTGTGCATAGGTAAGAGTGTGTGCTCATGTGTATGCATGCATGAATGTGTGCCTGCATGTGAATGTCAGTGCATGCATGTGTGTCTCTGTACATGTGCATATTTGCATTTGTATAGGCACATGTGCATGAGTAAGAGAATCATCCTCAGTTTCCCTTATGACCTTATTCATTGAGCCAAGGTCTCTCAGTCAAACCCAGAGCTCATCAATGAGGCTGGTCTCACAAGGCAACTTCCTCTACAGATCCCATGTCTTCACCTTCTGAAGCAGGAATTACAAGTAAGCCTCTATAACCTCTTAGCATCTACATGTGCTCTGGGCATCTGAAGCCAGTTCTCACGCTTGGAAAGCAAACACTTAACCAGTGACTTAACCAGCCCCCTCTTTCAGTGACTTTCGGCAGAAGTGATCGTATCACTGCCATTTAACAGAATAGAAGAAGAGAGGGACAGAGTAGTAAGGCTAAGGCCCCACAGAGCGACTGAGAAGCCGCCACTCAAACCACATGATTCTGATGATAGACGCTTGACTTCCATACTGGACTGGAGCCCGGTGACCAGGCACTTCAGGAAATTTGACTGGACAGATCATGGGAGGTCTCTTAAGAGTTTCTATTGCTGTTAAGAGACACCACAACCACAGAAGCTCTTATAAAATCGGGGCTGGCTTCAGGCAGACATGGTGCTGGAGAAGGAGCTGAGAGTTCTACATCTTGATCCTCAGGCAGCAGGAAGTACTGGCTTGAGCTTCAGAGACCTCAAAGCCCACCCTCAGTGACATACTTCCTCTAACAAAACCACACCTACTCCAACAAGGTCACAGCTCCTAACAGTGCCTCTCCCTACAGCCTATGGGGGCCGATTATATCTAAACTACCACAGGAGGTATAAAGTATCTATGGAAAGGGGAAATGCTTTACGTATGCTGAGGGTTTGAGCCTCCTGTTAATCAGGCCATCTATCTGTAGCCAGCAGTGTACCTGATTAACGTCAAATCTGTAGAAAAACAGACTTTGAAGAACCTCAGCGGGTAGTTGCTACCGGCAGAGTAGAATCCGTGGGAATTTCAGGTCAGCCCTTGCACTGGAAATGAAGCTGGGAGGAAAGCTTGCATGAGTGCCCCCTAGACAAGAGGCAGTAGAGGAAGAGGGCAGGACCCAAGGGATCTTCATGTCTCCCAACAGAGCCATACAGTGCTGTCTGGTTTCCTGTCCTCCAAGCAGAAGCCGGGAAGACCAGTCCTAACTGGTCTTTCTTAGATGTGTGGCCATGGTGAGTAGGTACAAAGCATGTGAGAATCTAACCCCGGTGGGCTTTAGTGGAAGTTCCACTTATGAGTGAATACAGAGTTTTATAGTGACTTTTAAGCCTAAATGGTTTATTCACAAACATCCACAATTGCTTTTGATAACCCAGAGAGTATTCCAGATGGTACATGAAGGAAAACAGTGTGGAAGAATACAGGAAAAATAAAAAGGTGAACCCTCTTTCCCTGATAAAGACAGAGTGTAAGGCATGGCAGTTCAGCAGAGTGCTCTGCAGACATCTCAGCTTGCTGTGCTATCTGGGAAGCAAGGGCACTTAAAACATCTGAGGGCTAGAGTACCTAGGCGGCGGTGGGAGGGGCTGCCAGCAGGGAGCATGTGCACACACAAGGTCAAAGGGCAAAATCATCGGCAGCACTGCCTGTGCACTGAGAATACACAGCGCTAGCCCGAGCTCTAGCAGCCCAGCTCACAGCCTCAAGTAACCCGGGCCAGGTCTGCATGTGGAAACCAAGTCTCTGCTTCTAGAGCCTTCTGAAAGATGCTGCCTGTTGGCGTGCCAAGGGAGAGACAGTTCATGTCTCCTGACTAGTCACGAAGCTTCAGGCATAGTTTCTGCTTGAGGATTTTGCTTTTGTTTAGTTAGGGCTGCTGGTTCCTTTGTTACAGAGTTCCCTTTAACTGTTCTTTCTTACCCACTCCAGCCCTAATCATAACCTCTCCTCACCTATAGCTAACTGGGTCTTTGAGAGTGTTTTGTTGTGTTGGAAATGCGTCTCATGATGTAGCCCAAGCTGGCCTTGAACCCACGATCCATCCTACTTCGTTCAGCGTTTTTCTGCAATTGCAGAGGTGGGCTGCTGTCAGATAGGCAGGGCTTGTTTTCTCATTGCATTGGAATACAGTTTCCTTCTCAGTCAGGAGAAGCCATCCCTAAAGCCCGAGGCTGTGTCGTACTCCTCTAAGTGGCTCAAGCCACTCCCAGCTGCCCTTCATCCCACCGGGACTGTTAACGTTGTTTACACTGACTGTCTGGCTCACTCTCACAAGTGACACGATAAACAATTAATGTGCCCGCTCCAGGCAGCAGGCTGGCTTCTCTGGGACGCCCTCAAGAGTCGTCTTGAGAAGACTGTGAGCGTGTCTCTTTAGACTGAACTTTAACTAATTATTCAATCAACAATTTGGCAGGTCAGTCAATAGGAAACGATGTACAGTGAATGAAATTGATCACACTTCATTTCCCATCAATTGTCAAGGCAAATTGTGGATGAAGTCATAAGCAAAGGACCATTACTTGTTATTCTTGGGGCTGTTTTTCCCTATCCCCTTTGCTCACTTACACCCCAGGATGACTCATAAAAGCATGAGTCTTTAGCTCACACAGAAGAAAGCAGGATGAAATGTTTACCACCTTCCGAGATGGAAGGCAAAGACGAGTATTTTCTATTTCATAATTGATGTGGATGCAGCCGTATAATCCCCTAACCTTTTCAGCAGCTCGGATGTGGATGCTGGATTTTAAATCCCATGATCCATTATGCATCACTCACTTCCACATCTATTACTGTTCCATCGGCCAAATGACAGGTTTCCTATCAGGGCCTTTTGCGGTATGAAACTCTGCAACTTTAGGCTGGTGGATAAACGTGTAGAACTTCACACATGGCTGATTTACAGGCAATTAGCAGGAAGCAATGGCAGATTTAATGTCGCTTTTTTTTAAAGTAATGAATAAAGGATGCAGGGAGAAAGATTCCCCCACCACTGTGAAAGTCTTAGAGTGATCTAAGCAATGAATTTGGTGACAGGAACTACTGCCCTCTCCAAAGATGCTGTAGAAATGGAATATATCCATGATTGTTGTGACTGGCAGTTTCTAAGCCCACTCCCAGGCCAGGCTGGTAGATCTCTGAAGGATGTGCCAATAGACCATGAAGAAGGCTGGGCCACACTCAGTCACACACCAGCTTCCTTCTTCCCTCTTTTATTGCATCCTGGGACCTGACATATCCTTACGTAAAGGTCTCTGGGATCTAGCCATATGCTGCCTGGGACCTTCTAGGAAACACATCCATATGTATAATGACCATGTATTTTCTCCCAGTGATCTGTGAAGCAGAAAGTGTATAGTTCACCACTTAGGAAGCTCAGATTTGTAAATCTGACTGATCTCCCTCTGATTGCATGGCTACACAATGGTAAAGCTAGGTCTAAACTCCAGATCTGCAGGGCCAGATAAGTCTTTCCCCAAAGGCCACGTCTATACAGTTAGTACACTGAGGCTGACCGATTTGCCTGTGTGCATGCCCACCCTTTACTCTCTAACAGACATTTACTTGGAACCTTCTACATGCCGGTCTCAGTATTAGGCACTTGAACTGACGGTGTTAGAGTCTCATGCCTTGTATAAGGAATTGGTTCCCCCGGATGTAGAGTCTGAGAAGTGTGATTTACAGCTCACAGTTGAGAGTCAAGAAAGCAGATGGTGTAAGTCAGCCCAAGGGCTGAGGACCAGAGGAGCTGTTGGCAAAAGAAAATGAGATGAGAGGTCCCCGACGACGACACCATGAGTCAGGAAAGAGTTGGATGGAGAGCTTTGGGTTAATTGACTACACTGAGACCACCAATTCAAACACTAGCCTCATCCGGAAACACCCTCTGAGATTCCCAGGATTGACTGGGACGTTGATTGACATTCCTCAGCAATGTCTGGTGGCTCAGGCATCTACCAGGAGCCCAGAGTCCAGTGGGAAATGACTAATTGGGTTGGAGTGACAGTGCTTTCAGAATCCAGAGAAGGGACATCTACTTCACTCTGGGAGAAAGGAGAGCATCTCCAGGTCTTTTCTAAAGACCTAACATAAGGCCTCAAGGGCAAGCAGGGAGTGAGCCAGATGGGAGGACTTCTTAGCAGAGGGAACAGCACACGGAAAGCTGAGAGGTGGCAGTTTAGCAGGCAGCTGGTGAGCTTATCGTGCAGGATGGGAAGGCAAGAGTTAGGTAGAGAGCCCCGGAGACAGGTTCACGGAGGGGCTCACAAGATGCCTCATCCCAAGCATGGTCTACTGTTCCTAAAGGCATGTGGATAAGCTTCATCCAAGCTAAGTTCAGCCTCCTCCTTCCCTCCTTGCAGGCTGGAGGGTTTACTTCGGGGTATCACTTCTCAAGGCAACACCTACAACACACACAGTAATGACTGCTCACCCGCTGTCCCCCGCTTGCCATAAAAAGTCATGTATGGCTTTATCATGGTCACTGGATGTCCTCAGAGACAGAGCTGGAATTGGAGTCCAGGCTTCCTGGACCAGCTGTTTTTGTCCAGAAATTAAATACTAGCTCTTTTTATGTGTCCTTCTGCCCCGCTCAAAATGTTCACTGGGATGGCATGTCCCTTGAAATTACATCTATTTCTTCCCTACGTTATTTCACAGTGGAGAAAATAGTATGGTTCTCAAGCCTTTGAACTGGCTACATCCGCAGAAAGGAGAAGGGACATAATGCTGAAATTAGGGTCTTCAACGTCTTATAAGTTTCCTGTCTGAATGGCTGAAAGGAATGTACTGGTGATTGTTTCTAAAACAATGAGCAAGCCTGGTTATTAAAGCCTCTTGTTTCTGAACGGCACAACGATTTGAAAGGATGAGGAGCCAGCGCCATACCAGTGGTATATGATGTGCTACAAAGAGAGGGGGAGATACACTGAGCCCCCGAAATGTCACAGAATCCACTGGCAAGCATGAAGGGAGCAAGAAGCTCCATCGACGCGCCCACAGCATGGACTGCCATTGGGAAACACTACGGGACAAGAGGGGCAAGACCGAGTCTCAAGCCTTTTTCCAGGAAGGAAACACTGGGGGACACTGGACAAAACAGGAAGTCGGCCAGCCACTGTTTCCTTCAGTGTCAGAATGCCTGCGGAGTGGAGCAGAAAGTGTCTCCACAAGCTGTGAAGATGACAATCTTATTCTCCAATCAGTGTGGGTTGAGGGGTAAAAAACCAATGCCTCTCGAAGCTATGAAGGCGGGACAGGTGTGTGAGTCCGGTCAGGAGAAGGTCCAGGACATAGGGACACATGCCTGCTCCATACGTCCGGCCTGCTGCTGAGTCCCACAGGCTGAGAGCACTAGGGACGATCAACCTGGGGAGGCCCTGAGGTTTTGAGAGAAACTGGATGCTTGTGTAAGTTTCTTGATCCGTGCTTTTCCTTACACAGCACAAAGGAAGGTCCTTTGCCACAGACTTAGTAAATCTCCACAGTGTGGGGAGCTGCAAAGACCCCTGTGTGGAGAGGCCCTGCAGCCTGGTGGGAAGAACATGGGCATGGCACATAGCTTCCTAACCCACAGCGTCCATGGCAAGGACTCAATAAGCCTTTACTCCAGCCTTCATTTGTAAAGCAAAAGGCTTGACTCAGATTCTAAACTCATTTCTAACCTTAATCCTGGTCATAGATACACACACAAAATCCTCATGACACCTCATCGGAGACACCCCATCAGCAGGGCGCAGTACTAGTTTTCCCTTCCCTTAGGCAACTTCAGACTGGAAGAAGATTCTATCAGACCACCTTCGCTCTTTCCTGTTACTGTCAGAAAACAACTGAAACAGTTGACTTAAGAAAACAAATGCTCACAGTTTTGAAGGCTTTGGCATGAGTGCTCATGGTGTCTTGCTCTTGGGCCTGTAGTGAGGAAGTCCATTATGGCATAACATGTAACAGAAGAAGCTGCCCATCTCCTGTCAGCTGAAAATCAAAGAACAGAAGGGGTCAGATGCCCAGGATTCTCAAGAGTGTGCAACCAAGGGCCCCATTCCAGTAGATCCCCTTCCTCAGGCTGCCACCAGCTCCTAGCAGTTCCATGAACTTGGGACCAAGCTTTCAGCACTTGTCGACGACATTCAAGATCCAAACTACAGCACAGAACTTCATGAATAAAAAAGAAAACAGAAAGGAGGAAGGTCCTAGAAAGAGCCAAAATTCTGGTGCACTTTTCCTCTCAAAATCTTTGTCCTATATTTTCGGCCTTGGGTGCCACCTTATGGATAATTCACTCTGCTATCAACAGTTACAAATCCTAACAGGAGTTCTGAGTCTTGGAAGCAGCAGCCAGCTATGGAGTGCCCACCACACCCAGCGCACAGCGGGACTCACGGGTGTATCCTCCCAGCAACCTGAAGCCGTGGGTTTTGAGAAAGTCAGTGCTATGTACGTTTTGCAGACTGGAGATCTGGGGCTTAGAGTCATCGAGCCACTTGGACCAAGTGCTGGGGATGGGCCGGGGCTGTTCTTCCACCACGACGCCTTTGATCTTAACCAGTATGAAAAGGCCTAACTGTGGGCCAGGTGGTTCACTGTAGCCAGGCCTCAGTTTCAGCACGAATCCCTCCCCACCTCCCCACCCCCCCACCCCCACCGAGAGATGGTTCAGCTGGTGAAGGCACTGGCCACCAAGCTTGACTACCTGAGCTCTATGTGATGGAAGGAAAGAACTGAGAATTGTGATCTGACCTCTATAGGCAATCTGTGATATGGGTATGTACACACACACACACACACCCCTAATCAAAGTGTCCTCTATTGCTCATGTGCCAAATATCCTTGAAGGTCATTTGACTTCTTGTCTTGTTCCATGAGGGAGAAGAACATGCCTACCACAGGTGTTGAGGATTGGTGAACACTAGCCGAGGTGTGGCAGCAGGTCCTTCCCCATCACCTGGTGTGGTGACCACTGTTAGTCCCTGAACACTTCCTAAGGTCTGTTCTTCCTGGCTGCCAGAAGGAAGAGATGGCAAAGCCAGCCAGACTTACAGAACAGCCAAGAAATCACTTGACAGATGAACACTACATTTCACAAGGGAGCCAGGAATACAGGCTGAGAGAGAACTTGGGCGGCCCTGGCCCTGCCAACTGGACAGATGGCTTTCTCAAAGCCCCAGGGAAACAGTGAAGCCACATTAATTCCCCTGCACTTCCGGGAGGGGAGCATGCCACCCCTGCTTAAACTGTTCCATTGTGTAGAAGCTGCATCCTCTGGATGACAGGCCAGGGCAGATCCACCCAGACATTCCCAATGTCATTTATTCGGGGGCAATCATGGTGTCATAGAACTTGAAAGGCAGGTTATTTTCTCCACATAGGACCCATAAATGGAGAGAGAGGTTTGCCAGCTGAATGGAGAGTGGGGACATCGCTTTTGCTGTCACCATAGAAGTGCTTGGTGACACTGGACAGGAGGAACCTTTGTTCTCATGTCTCCATTCTTACCACACTGTGATGAAAGCTGCTTCCAAAGTGTGCATTATGGAAGCCCTCCCCTTCTAGCTAAGGGATGGAGTCAGGCAGGTTGGGCAGACCATCTGGAGCATCATCCAACTCCACACTGGTGGAGCTTTCCCGCAGTTTGCAATTGGCCCGACTCTGAAAAAGCCAGGCCTTGTTCTCCATCGTCTAAGTAGCTAAAGGTTTCCTGAAGGCTCCATCCTGATCGCAATTACAACCTTTAGGATGTGCATTCTCCGGTGCTGGAAACTACTTTGGACATCCTACTGCCCCAGTCCACGGTTTTTAAGTGTGCATTGATTCAAGCAGGTGGTTTGTAACCAGAATCCCAACTATGTGGGAAGCTGGGGCAGAGGGATCACCAGACCCCATGAGTTTGAGACCAGCCTAGACAACAAAGTGGTGCTTTGCCACACCAGCAGAGGATGCTCGGCTTTTAGTTGCTGGGATTGAGGGCTGTCCAGTGTGTCATTTCCTCAGTCCAAAATCTTATCATCCCATCCATGTAACTGGGAAGACCTGAACTCAAGCTATGGATATTCATACACACTGCTCAGCACAACACTTTATCAAAACATATCGGCTATATCATGCAGGAAAAGGCCTTAGGCTGAGTTTATATCTAAAACAACACAAGGAAAACCTGTGTTGACATAAATACCTGAGTTCTGCCAATGATAAACTCACAGACAAAATAAGATCAAGTGAGGGGTATAGCAACAACCATAGGCTGGGCGTGGTCTTCAGCGGCCCTGTCTGCACCAAGCTTTTTTCTTTTAGGCCACCGACCTGCTCCCAAATCAAGACACAGAGACTTACTAGTTTAAATGCTCAGCCTAGCTTAGGCACGTTTCTGGCTAGCTCTTTGACTTAAATTAACCTGTTTCTCTCATCTACCTCTTGCCTCGGGGCTTCTCTCCTTTCTTCCTTCTGTGTATTTTACCTTCACTGCTTCTCTGCGGTGTCTGGCTGGCGGCATCTCCCCCGTCCTCTCGTTCCTCTTTCGAGCCTAGATTTCTCCTCCTAGTTATTCTCTCTGCATGCCAGCCCCGCCTGTCCTTCCTCCTGCCCAGCTATTGGCCATTTAGCTTTTACTAGATCAATCAGGTGTCTTAGGCAGGCAAGGTGAAACAAATGCAGCACATCTTTACATAATACACATCCTTCCATCATTAAACAAGTGCAGCACAAACAAATGTAACACACGTTTACACAGTTAAAGTCATATTCCACAGCATAAACAAATGTAACACACGTTTACACAGTTAAAGTCATATTCCACAGCATGAACACATGTAACACGTCTTTGCCTAGTTAAAATAATATTCCACAACACTTGGGGGATTCTCCTGTTGTCACTTTTAAAATGGCTTTAATGTGGTTCTGAGAGACCCTGGAGTGTGTGTGTAGTTTCACACTCATGAGGCAGTTGCATTTTTTCTTGTTTATTTTTCCATCTTCCTTTCAGTAGCAGACCTGTAGTTTGGGGGTTTTTTTGAGGGGGGGATTGTCCTGATAGGGGGAACATTTACTTCAGGCAGCATTCAAACTACCCCAAACTTGATGTAAAAATGTAAGAACTCCAAGTTCTGAAAGCGGACCAGACCCAGCAAGGCAAGGTAGGTCTCCACAGGGTCCCTCATACACTGCACACTGGTGCTGCCACACCTCAGCATCTCAGGTGCTGTTACATCTCTGTCTCCCTTGATCCCGAGTGCCCGTGCTGGCTGAGAGCAGGGACTTCAGATGTGCTGTGGGTAGGGGTGTCTCCAGTGGCCTCTTTGTGTTAGATGAGCTTTCTCACAGCATCACTGCTGGGCACTGAGTTGAGGAACTCAGGACAGGGAGGTGACAAAAGCCACATTTCACCAGCTCCAAGGTCACCCGTGCCATTCCCACTGCCTGCTGTTGGCTGGGACAGGCACTCGGTCACCTTAAGTCTGGCCAAGAAGGAAGCGCTCCCTCCTGGGAGAAGGGCTAGGAAAATTGTCCAAGATATGGAAACCTTCAGATCAGACTAAAGACAGAATATGGTCCACGCTGTCTCCTTTTAAGTGGCAGTCAAACATTTGCTCCATCCCTGCTCCACACCCTGGACAGAACCCGGAATCTAGATGGCTGAGGAGTCTGGGGTCTATTGTTTTTATTGTCTCCACATGGAGATCTGTGCAAACGACTCCTCCCGTAAGCAGCTCCTGGAACCAGCAAGTATTCTCGGGTTGGTAATGACTTCATTGCATTTTAGTAGCACTGTGTGCAGCTGGGCCTCTGGATGTGGCAGGTCTGTTTCCGGAGGCATCCTGAAGATCAGTGGTTGGCCGTATCCATTGTGCACAGAACTGCATCGCTCACGCCCGCCTTTGTGCTGGCTAACAGCGCCTGTTCATCAGCGTGATCCATTATACTCCGGCTTTCTACTTCTGTCTCTCTGTGCAGATTCCACTCTCCTCTCTGATTGCTTTTGCTTCTTAGACCATTACTCTAGTTGATGGTGCCAGGTTATCATTGGACCCCATCTCTCTCTCCAATAAGCCTGTGATTGATACTAATCTTCCTCATGGGACACATTTTACAGGGTGCACAGCGGAAGCTGCTCTCTAAATCTTAGCTTTCTATGTGCTGACAATTTACAGGGTTGCGCCTCACACCCATGTAGGAGACTTCAGGGAAATTTGGGAACTGTGTAATCAGACCTCCTATAAGAATAGCAATGCCTTTTATATACAGACAGTCACTCCCTTCAGACTGAGCTACACCCCATTGGTACTTTGTCCCTCCAGCCAATAAAATGCATGCCCGGCCGGGTAAGTGTTGTCTGGACACGGTCCGTTCCTAGAAACTCAGCATGCAGCATTCTCTCTTCCGAGGAGAGTGGTATTTTAATTACTCTAATGAAAGCTTTCCTGTGCCGTTATGTCCATAAAAACAGACAATTAAGGTGGCTGCAAACGTCTCACTGAAACATCAGCCTTACTTTCTGGTACCCCTGCCCTTTCTCTGGAAGCTGAGCTCCTGAGACATTTACAGGCACATGCTTTAACCCTCAGAGTAACACATTTTATGAAAAGTTTTTATTTCTCAGGAGAAGTTTGTGTCTTAAAGACAGGAAGCAAATGTCATGCACTGTTTACTTGTCAAAGTGTTAGGGTCCCTGTCCTTTAAGGGGTAGCATCCAGAAAATAGACTTGCCAGACTCTGAACCTTCAAACAGGGAGCCCCAGTGATGGGGCACCAGCTAGATTACCCAGCACTAAGGGAGCTTCACTTGTGCTGTGGACCAGGAAGACTTCCACAAACTGGCTATGCTCCATATCTTAATTTAAAGATTCCATCCAGTTATATACTGTGGAAAATAAATGCACAAAAATTATTTTTTCAATGCCAGGGGAAGGCAAACACTTGTAATCCCAGTCTAAGTGGAGGGAGACAGATATCCCAGGGGCTGGAGGGCTAGCCATTCTAACCTACTTGATGAGCTCCAGGCCACTGAGAGACCCTGCCTCAAAAACTGAGGATGGCACCCAAAGAACAACAGTTGAGATTGTCTTCTGGCCTTTACCACACATATACGTACAAGGGTACCTATACACACACTTGTGTATGCATGCATATGCACATACATACACACATTTTTTTTTAATGGCTGGACTTCACAGGCATCCTTATTCTGTCTCTGAAAGTGTGTCCTCCTCTGGGCTGGCCTTTAGAAGGTGAGATCTCAGAGACTGCTTATTTTCTTCATCTGATTTTGGGAATTTCAGAAAGGTCTTTGCCATATGAGACCCAGAAACTCTACAAGGAAGACAAGGGCAGAGGACCTAACTGTATGCCCAGGCTAAGGTATAAGTATGCAGGAGTGTCATGCACACAGCTAATCACCAGGCTCTGTGCCAGAGCAAACCAAGACCTGACCATCCGCAGAGCACCAGAACCCCCAGCCTGTCTGGATCTGTCCAGGGATGCTTCCCATCTCCAAAGTCCATGTGCTGTGGCCCACCTTCCTGTGTCTTCTCAGCAATGGTCAGGTCCCCTGGTCCTCTTCCTTCTACCTCTTTTCTCTTCATTGGCCCCTGCCCTATGGATTCCATTTGCCCTTTGTGTAAATGTGGCAGGTACTGAAAGGTGCTGGGGAAGCACAATTGACATCAATGTCTCTAACATTACTCCATGTCCCAGTGTGAAGCCAAGATACCTCATGCCCCATACAGTCCCCTTGGCTTAAGGAACTGGATTCTTGTACATATGTCCAATTCGCTAAGTAAGAATCAACTGTCCCTGGGTACCCAAGTCTTTTCAAATTGGGTCATGGAGGACCAGTTTTGACCTGGAAATGCCCGAAATGCAGGGCACATTTGTAGCCAGGAGTCTTGTGGTCCTCAGAAGGAGAGGAGAGGAATTAGAAGAGACTGATGGGAAGCTAGGGGTCACCTGCCTCACAGCTCTACCTATGGGGCAAAGCCTCCCAGTCCCACCTCAGCCCCGCCCCAGCCCCACCTCAGCCCCGCCCCAGCCCCACCTCAGCCCCGCCCCAGCCCCACCTCAGCCCCGCCCCAGCCCCACCTCAGCCCCGCCCCAGCCCCACCTCAGCCCCGCCCCAGCCCCACCTCAGCCCCGCCCCAGCCCCACCTCAGCCCCACCTCAGCCCCGCCCCAGCCCTGCCCCAGCCCCACTTCAGCCCCGCCCCAGCCCCAGCTCAGCCCCGCCCCAGCCCCACTCCAGCCCCACCTCAGCACTCTTCCCATGCAGCCTGCCCTTTCTAACCTTGAACCCCTGCCTGCAGAGCCAGGGGCTTAACCACTCTCAGAAGGGAGGAAACAAATATGGGCGGGTCAGTAGGAGACTCAGACTTGTCCAGAACTGATTTCAGGAAAGGACATCGCCCCCCCACCCTCCGACCCTCTGGCCCCGGTTTCTCTTAGGAGACAATATCTTACAGTGAGGAGGGAACTGGTTGGTCATTTGAACACAAAGCCCACAGGCTTAGCTTTGGTCCGACTATGTGATGTTGGGTAAGTTCCTTCACATCCCAGGGCTGCTCTCTCTTCCATGGTTCCAAACGTGGGTAATTTTAAATGTTATGTACCATCTTTGATACATTTTCTGTCATTTTCATCGAAAACAAAGACTCTGGGACCAGTCATTAGGAGAGGCTCCCAGCACCTCAGCCAGGGAAGGGGCCTGCCTGCTCCCGTCTGTGAGCACTTGAAGCAACCTCCAGCCCTCTCCAGCTCGCTTCCTCTCTCCTCCTACCCTGCTGCCTCCCCAAAGAGTGCAGCATGGGCGTATTATTTGAGGTTGTTTTCTAGAAGGCACAGGCATGTCTGTCTTTGCATGGAGCCGGGATTGATTTGTCTCAAGGGCCTCATTCCAGCCTTGGCATTGGCTTGTAGAGGTGTCATTGAGAGGGGTTCAGCAGGCTAACCTTAATGTCTCCCTAGAGGATGGGAAATATAGCCTCATGTCCAGGTTCCTGGGATTGGTGCCATGTGCAGGGCTTTGTAAAGCCAGAACATAGCACAGTGGTCATCAACCCCAAGGCAGGTCTCACTCTCCATCTTTCCCGTACATAGATAGGCTCAGTTATGGGGAGGATCTATTTGGTTGAGTCATTTTATCCCTAGCATGAAGAATGGTGCCTGGCACACAGCAACTACTAAAAAGTACTTGTTTGAATGAATGAATACACAAATGGGAATGTGTCAGGTGCAGATATAGTGCTAGAAACACGGCTCTGTTACACCACCCCCATAGGTCTGCTCCTAAGTAGGGGGCTCAGGAACAGGCAGAGTGTTGGGGCCATGAGGTACCAGCAGCCTAGATATAGGGTGTGCATCTAGCCCTTCATAAAGGAGCCTGGGAAGGATGGGGGTGACCCAAGTATTAGAGTGATGACCGTCAGTGACATAGAGGCCACAGCTCGCTCGCTATTCACAGGCTGCCCATTCTCAGCTCTAGAAGGTAATTACCTCAAAAGATACGCGGCCTGCGCCCAAATCCCTTACAGCGATGCTCTGTTGTCTTTCCCACTAAAGAGGGATTGAATGTGCCCAGGTTCCTTTATTCTTGACTGTGGGGATCATGACCCCTTCTCAGAGGGCATCTGCCTGGGAACAGGGTGAAGGGTACTTTACCATTTGCTGGAAGCCAGAGATTGATATGGGTGACAATATATTGAGTATATATTGTGTGTCAGGCACTGTGGATAAAATAATGTCTCCAGGGTTCTGTGTATGTGGGGGTGGGGAGCATAAAGCGGGTGGCAAATGCCTGTAATTCCAGAGCTTGGGAGGCAGAGGCAGAAGAGAAGTTCAAGTTCATTTTAACTACATAGTGAGTTAGAGGCTAGCTCTGGGATGCAGGAGGTCTTCTCTCAATAGAAATTTTAAAATGTCTATCACCCAGCAAGAGATGTTGGCCAAAAAGCAGACTCTAGAGTGAAGTTCACTGAACTTAGGAAGAGAGGGCAAGAGGCCAGAGGAGAGGTGTGTGGACTGAGCTGAGAGAGCTGGGGCTGAAGGATAACAAAGACTGGGCCGGGGTGGAGAAAGAGAGGCAGGGCTGGGCATGCCTAACCCCTGAGCTCTGGCTGGAGCGACTGGCTGGGATTGTCACCTTCCTGTGGGGAGGGAAGAAGAGCTGATCTAGGGAGCCTGGAGGTAAGCTCAACTTGCAGAGAACCACTGGTGAGCATCTGTGCTGTCCAAAGAGGAAAGTCCAGAAGGAAGGACTGAAGAGCAGATATAGGCTAGGAGACTGCCGCTATTTTAGAGATGATAATGTCTTCTCGGGGCTGGAAGAGACGACTTGGTCAGGAAAGTACTCTGCCACATCAGCCTTAGCATGGAAACCTGAGCTGGATCCCAGAACACAAGTGATAAAAGCCAGGCATGGTAGCTCACGTTGTGACCCAAACACTGGGGAAGCAAAGACAGGTGACTCCCTGGCTGGCCAGGCTAGCCTACTCAGTGAATTCCAGGGCAGTGAGGTATTTTATCTATAAAGGGGCAGGGGAGGTAGAAGGCATTTGAGGAATGGCACCTGAGGTTTTCCCCTAATCTCCATGTGCATATAAATATGGGGGTGCATGTGTGTGTGCAAGCACATGCACACACACACACACACACACACACACACACACACATACACACACGCACATACACACACACACACGAATGTTTTCCTATGTCTGATGAAACAATGTCCTATACTTCTGATGTCCATCCTAGGCCTTACTTTTGAGATAAACATCACAGCATCCCTGAGTGCAGTTGAAAGTGAGCGGGCCAGCCCATGGGGACCGTGGCTGTCAGATTCTGTATTTAACAGTGCCCTGCGCTGCACCTCCCACACCGCCAACTCCAGAGGACATGCAGTCCTTGAAGTCTCAAATTACTTAACCCCTCTCTGGCTTCCTTTTGAAACCTCAGGCATGTCCAGGAGTAAGCACAGAAATGAAGGGCCCGCCACTGCTCTGCGTGACCTGGCCACAGTGACTAAGTCCTTTGCCTTTGACACCCAAGCAAAGTTCCCAAGTACTGTGGGAACCCTCAGACTAGGGACACACAGCTTCACCCACATGTGATCAAAGCTCTTTCAAGGCATCAGAGTGTTAAAAGGGTCTTAGCATGTCTGGTTAGAATTTAAGTAGGATCAAAAAAAAAAAAAGATTAAAAAAAAGTCATAGTTCTCTGAACAATGGGGAATAGAAAGATGAAACCCACTTTCTGACGCCGCAGAAATCCATATATTCATTCATTCAGCCTACATTTATTGGCCCTGCTCTGTAATTCAACCACTTTGTGGAGCAGTATGGACATGAAGATTAGAAAATAAAATCAAATCACCATCCCTCCAAAGGAGGTGGCACGTGATTGGCTGCCCCTGGGAAAGAAATGATCGTAGTGGGAAGTGCTGGAGGCAGACAAGCAAAATTCCCCCCCTGAAACCACACATGCTCCACCGTTTGACAGACGGGGAAACTAAGAAATAGGAAAACTGAACAATTTCCCCAAACTCAAAAGCTGGTAAGCCATTGAATTTTAACCCAGGCAATCTTTGTGACCCAAAGCTCTGTTGGACAGGTGGCCGTGGCCCAGGGTCTGAAGTGGTAGGTAGGTAGAGGGTATGCCAGACCTAGCAAGCTAGGCAGTGTGCTCTGAATGGAGGCTGGTCTCGGGACAGATGCAAGGACAGGGCCCATTTAGAGCAGTGAGCGGTGGCCCGGCACAGGGAGTTGAAAGTGATCAGTAGGAAGCAAGCTGTGAAGGACTCCTTTTAGAAATGTAGACTTCCCTTGGTGGGGAAGGGGGTAAAGTCCTAGAAGATAACCGAGTGTGAGAGCTGTGGTCAGAACCATCCTTAGGAAAGAAGTGAGGACCCGTCCTCTAGCCTTGTGCTACAGTGTCAACAGATCAAGTTCCCTGTTTCCCTGATAGAAGAATCGTGCTTCAACTACAAGCTGTGCCAAACAGATTGCCCAAAAGGTGCAACAGCTCAAGATGAGTTTCTCTGTCACAGAGTCAAAAGGAAGTAAGACTTTTTAGAGACTAAGGTAGTGGGCCTCCATCTTTTCCCTCTCTCTCTCAACATCCATGTTTCCAGTTCACGAGGCCAAGCAGATGAGGGCATTGGAGGGCAAAGAGTTATGGGAGTGTCTTCTTCCTAAGTGTCCAAGGGATGTCTGCTCAGGTCCATCAGCCGGCCCTTGGCTCACCCTAAAGACACAGTAACTGGAGATATGGTATGGGGCCAAAAGGCCACATCCACCCAACACTTTGTGGATGGAAGCTCAGGTTTGGAGGAAGTTAGTCTTGCTGTCATACCTGAGGGCGGTAATGGTCATTTTCCCTCCAGCGATAACTTCTCAGTCTAACACTGAGTGGCTGGGAAATAAATTTTACAAGTAAATGAAGCTTAAAATACCATAAGCATGGTCCCTCTTAGCACCAAATCCTATTTGTCTAGATTATTTTTGAGGGTTCCAAATTGATTTTGTACTTTCCTGAGTGGACAAAGCTTGATTCCAGCTCTTTTGATGACTGGAGATGACAGGTACACGTGCCAGTTGTGAGATGCAGTGTGTTGCCTCCACCATGACTTTTGGTGTGGGACACTGTTCCCACTGCACGCCTCCTGACTTCTAGACTGTTCTGCTGAGGTTCTTCTCCCAGCCCCATCTCTCAGAATCTGTGCTGTCACTGTCTTCTCGGATCTTTGAATTTCTACATTTCTCCAGGATTTCTCATTTCTGCTGCCATTGTTGTTCCCTCCCTTGCTCAGGCTTCCTCTCCTTTTCCTCCTTTTTTGACACTTTCTTCTCTTCTTCCTTTCTCCTCTTCCCCTACTTCCTTCTCTCTCTTCCTGCTCTCCTCCTTTTCCTCATCTACATGCTCCTTTGGCCCCCTCTTCCTCTCTTCTTCTGATGTGTTTTAAGAAACAGTCTCACAGTGTATCCCAGGCTGGCCTAGAACCCAAGGTGTCCCTCTCTCCTGAGCCTCTTGAGTTCTGGGATTGCAGGCATACATGATCACACCCAACTCTTCATCTAATTCTGCCAACAATGATGGGCCTAAGGTTTGTCCTCATGCCTGCCTCCCAAGCTGAGGTCCCTCCAGTTCAATGCTGCACATTCACTGTTCTGGCCGTGTGGGTTTGCTCTTAATTCATTGACTGAGTGAGATATTCTCATCTCTTCTTGCCAGGAGTCTGTGTCATTATGTTGTACAATCCTCCCATGTCTGAGCAAGGTATAGCCAGAGGGGTGAAGACAGTAGCGTCCTGGATAACTACCCAAGAGATTCAGTTACATAAACAGGTGGTGCCTAAGAGCTGTGTGTAAGCAAATTAAAGGAGGGAGGCAGAAGCTTTCATTTCATTAACAGAACAAGTTGCTGCCCAGCCTAGAGGATGCACCATGGTTACAGGATGCCCATCAGCTTTTCCCCACTCTTTACTCAGCCATATGTAGAACTCTCGGTTCTCATGGTCATCAGCTCAGTTACCTTCCCAGGCTTGGGATCCTGCTCACTTCTGTCTTAGATTTCTTTCAAAGCTGGCAGGTGCCAATCAAGCCAGCTTTATAGAATCATCCTTGTCCAGCAACACTCCAGATCACCTTAGGCTGAAAAGCAGCCTTTGAATTTTTCTAATGAGCACATGGGGTCTTCATGTGGCCTGTCCTCCAAGGAGTACCTGCATGTGTGTGTGTGAGGGGAGTTGTATCATGGAGTTATATGAAGATGGCAGGGGAACCCATGTAAACTACCAACCACTGTGCCAGCATCCCAGGCAAGAAGCACCCTCCAGAATGTGACCCACCCCTCAAACCACTGTGCACGCTCATGGGAAACAAAGAAAATTATCTATGGCTTACCAAGAACATAAGGGACCAAGAAAGCAATAAATGACTTCAAGTACCTCCTGCTGTGAGCTGTGTACCAAGCACCAAAATTAAAAATGAAAACTTCCAGTCATTCAAGCTTGTGACAAGGACCGTGAAGAAAATTAGCAGGACTATATTAACTCCTTTCTGGTCACCAGCAAAGATACCTTAAGGAAAAAGAGTCTATCTGGGCTCATAGCTCTGGAGGGTTGGATTCAGAGCTTTTTGGCCCCATGTGCTTGGGCAGATCATCACAGCAACAGGAGTCCATGGCAGAGGAGAGTCTTCATGACAGAGGGCAGAACAAAACAATGCCAACCCTCAGCCGGCCTTCGCCCTCCAGTTTGACTCTCTCTGGGACCTTAGTCAGCAGATGGCACCACTCAGAGTCAGAGCGAGTCTTCCCCATTCAGTTAACCTCACTGGAGACACCCTCATAGACACCCTGGTGTGCCCCACTGATCTCTTAGGGGACTCTTTGTCCAGTCAAGTTGACGTTGAAGATCAACCAGTGCATTGTCTCAACACATACAAGAAGTCAACTGAATGTTGACTCCGAGTTCAATAGTCACCTACTTTGGGTGACTTGTTTAGTGTGGAATGTATAGTGCAATACATAGAATCAGAAACTCAAAGTATGGCAAAAGAATGCCCCCCCCAAAAAAGATGTCTACTCCATTAGTCATTAGAAGCATGCAAATCACAAGCATTTCCTCCCACCCATCAGAATGGCTATCGTCAGAGACGTCATGACACATGGGCAATGATGCAGAGAACTGGAGCCCTGTGCTCTGCAGGTGGGAATGGAACAACCTGGCAATCTTTAAGATATTAAACAAGATTATCATAGGACCCAGAAATGTCATTCCTAGGCTCCTCAAGGGACAGGAAGATGTAAGTCCACATAAAGGCTTGTATTTGAGTGTTCACAACACCAGTCATAATAAACAAGAGATAGAACCCAAATAAACTAGTGAATGGAAAAACAACCTGTAGAATTTGTGACCACAGACAGTGATTCCTTTTACAACAAACAGCTTAAAAATAGCGATCTGGAGATTAAAAGTAACCCAGTGGTCACATAGGGTGGACAGGAAATGGGCAGGGGCTGCAAAGGTGCTTTGAGTTTCTTTTCAGAGTGATGGAAATATTGTAAAATTAGATCACAGTGATGCCCACCTAACTTGAATTTAAATCAGTGAATCTGTCACCAGGAGTTATATTTCATATCACTTAAGAGGTGGGGACAGGATCAGAGGTTCAAAGTCATCCTCGGTTACATAGTGAGTTTGAGGCCAGCCTGGGCTACAGGAGACCCCATATAAAAACGGTAATAAAATAAAATGGGCAAATTTTATAGCATACAAATTATATCTTAATAAGACTGAATGTTAAAAGCTCATTAAAATGCAATTAAATTAAAAAGGAATTATGGGTTTTCCCAGGCCTCCCCTTGAAGTTAATTCAGTACTACTTATGGTTATGAAACATACACAAAACTCCAACATTGCACTTTAGAAAATAAAACCAACTTCCCAAGTCAGAGAGTCTCTGGGACTGGTTACCTGTTGAATGGTCACATGTAAACACAGCAAACATACCCATGTGGCGGCGGTCTTTGTGCCATGCCCCACGTAAGTGCCCTACATGCCTATTGCTCAATTATTTGTTCAAAAGCATTTGAGCACCTCTGTGCTGGACATCTTTTGTGGTGCTAGAGAAACTGTGTAAAAGAACAGTGTCTCTCCTTTCACATCCCAGAATATGAGAAAGACAGTAACACATAGGCACACAAACCAAAATCAGGATAGTTTAGAGTGACACACGCGTTTATAAAAATAAACCCTGGGTCATGGCAGGGAGTGACAAGAGGTGGGAAAGGTGGCTGGTGAGATGGGAAAGTGGGAGGATTTCTTGACATGTGTAGTTAGTTCTGAAGGACTTGAAAAGGGGTCACACAGAGAGGGGGAGCTGCCGACACGATGCACATCAGACAGACAGCAACGGGGAAATGGCAGTGGAATGTCTGTATAGAAGACTGCTGGAGGGACAGACGAAGAGCAAGCTGTGGATGCTGGGGCTACGGCAGAGCGTGAAGGGAGTCTGGGGTTTTATTAGCTCAACAGGAAGCCCCTGGAAGGTTCATCAAACACATGACAGAACTTGATTTGCATATTGAAGATGACTCCAGGAACTTCCAGGTGAAGAGTGAGGAAGAGATATCAACTCAGAGCTAAGAGTGCTATTGGCACAAAGGTGAGAGGGGGTGGCTTGATGAGATGGGGAGGGATGAGATGGAGGAAGACAGACCCAATTGTGGACAAGTATCAAGAATGAGCCCGGAGTTAGGGGGTAAGCAGCAAGGGGCAAGTTGCATTGTGGGTTGAGGTGGCAAGCCTCCCCTTTGAGATCGGCTTTCCCATGTTCATGTTATGGATGAAAATGGACCTTGAATAGCTAAGCAACTTGCTCAGTGATATCCATATCTGGGAAGTACAAGAAGCAGGTTTGAGGCCAACAACACTAAAAACCCAATTTTTGGACATGGCTCAGTGCCACCCTCCTTCTGCCACAGAGCTTGACTGTCCTCATCCAGGCAAGGGGTAGGAACAATACAGGTAGCTCTGGGTGGAGAGAGATGCTGCATGAGAGATTGCTGATGCTTGTGGCCCCAGAGAGTAGCGGGTGAGCCTGTCACTGAACAGCAGGAAGGGCATCTTCTTGAGAGAGTAACATTTTCCTGGCGACTCACATTAAATAATCCACGTGGCTTTCACCAAGGCTCCTGGACTGAGATTGACAGCTAATAACAGCCTGGTAATTACAGGAAAACATCAGATTGCAAGGCCAGAGTGTCTCAAAACACCTGAAGCCATTTAATATATCTGTTTGCTCCAGACCAACGGGCTGCACTACACCCCCCCCCAACTCCCCAGAGCAAGGCCAGTGTCATTACTGAGCTAATGGGCATCACATTCCGAGATACCTTTCCCCCTGCCAAATAAATCAGAGTTTTAAGAAGTGAAGCCATGGTGTTGCTGGCTGCAAATGTGTACAAGGACATCTCCGGGTATTTTAGGTGTCGGCTCTAATTTGACTTGGCTTGGCCTGTTCTCTTAAGAAAGACTCCAGAGGCATCAGCCAGGTCACAAGAGAGAATTCTTGCTCCTCCGGCTGTGGCAAAAATCAAACCTTGATTTCTTATGATTTCTTAGCTTGCTTCCTTAAGTAGGAATTGTTCCTGTCACCACAGAGTGAAGGAGTTAGCCTCGATAGAAGTTGTCATGTTCCCCTATCCTCTGGGGGGGGGGGGGCATGCGTTTTATGGGCTGTTTTAGGTTAAGAAAGAGGCGAGGAATGTGATAGAAGGATTAATCTACACATTCCAAAATGATCTGGAGCCCACTGAAGGGTGCATACCCTGTTCTGGGTTCTAGGATGATAAAAAAAATTGCCAAAATTCAGAGGGGACAGCAAAAGTAAAATTAGAGCTCCACATGTATATACATGCATGTTCCCCTGTTTCACATGTATGTACACACACAAGTTCCTCTGTTCCACATGTATGTACACACGCATGTTCCCCTGTTCCACATGCATGTACACACTCATGTTTCCCTGTTCCACATGTATGGACACATGCATGTTCCCCTGGACATCCTGCTGCCCACTTGCCTCCCACAAGCTCCCAGGAGCCTTGCTTACCCCTTGTATGGGGGGGTGGGAAAGGTCTGCAGCTTCGGGCCTCTGAGGACTCATCCTCTGGGAACACCTCATGACTCCTAATGTGGTGTGGATTTTTTCTGGGCATCTTTTACCCAATACCAGCTCTAATGACCTTGGCATCAAGCTCTTACTGGGGACTAATAACTGGCTGGGCTTAATGACCCTTACTGTGTCCTGGGACGTTATCCCAGCCAGCCATTAATTTCAGGCAGTGCCCTGAGCTCTAGCCATAATGCCTCCACCGTCTTTTCCCGGGAAGACAGGTGTCTGCACCAGTTCCCTCCCTGCTGTACATCAGAGCCAAGAGACTTACTGGCGAGTTGCTGGCTGGGCCATCTTATACCTTCTGCCCATGTGTTCTAGAGGACAGAAACAGCAAGAAGCTGGGAATCACTGATGTAGCCATCACCTTCTCTGGTCAGCATTAAATGTTGGAAACAAAATAAGGTCTCACATAGCCCAGGTTGACCTAGACTCACTATGTAGCCGAGGATCTTCGTGCCTCTACAAAGCATTCACAACCATGGTGAGTGCTTTATGTGGTGCTGGAGACTTAACCAGGGCTGTGTGCATGCTGAACAATCACCTCATCTGAGCTACATTTCCAGACCCATTAGATGCTTTTTATAGATCAGGACAGGAGACGGCCAAGATTGGAGTGACCTGATGTGGGTGGCCATATTTTCTACCAGCTACACAGCTGCTGAGCAAATGGACTATAAAGAGAGAGAGTCTGGGAGGCTGAGTACTGTGAGGAAGAAGCCAGACAAGCTGCCTTTCTAGGTAAAAACTCCCTTTGGGGCTCTCCCACCCCCTCGTCTACAGCGTTTTATCTCCCAAGCAGAACCCAAAGTTGGTCTTCTTATGCTCTCCTTAGCGACCTGTCTACCCTACATCTCATCACTCAGGAGCAGCACACAAATACTGTGCCAGGAACCAACCCACCACCTAGGAGTGCTTCACCCAGCTCAGGAAGACACTAGGACTTTATCGGTGCTGAGATGTGGGAGGACACACCTCCCTCGGAGGACTGCAATACATCCTAAGAAACAAGGCCACACAATTTGTGTGATTTCTAGTCATTCTGCTTCCAAGACATCATTAGTCCTTCTGAATGCAGGAACCAGACTCCATTCCCTCTTTGGAAGTGGTCCCACCTTCCGTACACTGTCTTCCCAGCTGCCGCCAGTGTGGTATCATGTGTAGAAGAGCAGACATGCTCTTGCTGGCACCCCTTAGCAATGGGCACCTGAAGCAGAGTTTGGACTTCACTCTTTGCACCATTAGCACATGAACGCAGCTTGAAGAGTGGGTGTTAGTGCCAGCAGAGCGCTGGCAGAGCAGAGCTTGAGTGGGTGGGCATGGAAGAGACAGGACGGCTATCTGGGTTTGGTCAACTCCTGGTGGGTTCTGGTTGTGTCCGGTGATCACAGAGGATATGTATGGCAGATACAGAAGCCTTCTCCTTCCCTGAAAGGATCTTCTGTAGGGAAAGATGAGAAAAAATAAAAGGTCCTTGGAATACCCCTGGCATGATCAGTGTTTCACCTGTCAGTTAGCCTCAGCTGTGAGAAGTTAAAATAATGACAGGGGAAATGAGCTGCTGGGACCCTCTTCAGAGTCCCCAGTCACAATCAATAAAGTAACTGAAAATTCAAAACTAACCTGGAAAGTTCAGCTTACATGGACTTGGGGTCCACTGAAGTAAACTTATGGCATAACCTGATGGAGGGTCGGGGTGGCCATGACATAGCCTGATGGAGGGTCGGGGTGGCCATGACATAACCTGACGGAGGGTTGGGGGTGGCCCCTCCCAACAAGTTGTCAGGGAGACCCTTGAAGCCCCTGAAGCAACATGGCCAAGTGACACTGAGGTTGGTTGACCCCTAGAACCAGATGGTGAGACCCTATTACTGAAAACACCACATACTTTCATCACAGGATCTAGAAAAGTCAGTCTGGAACTGGGCCGGAAGCATCTGCTCTGCTGTCTAGCCCTCTTAGGCCCAGGAGGTTCAGGCTACCAGGGAGAACAGTCCATAGTCTCACTTAGCTGTAGTCCCAAAGGCTATGCAGTAGTGGCAGGACTGTTATGGGGGACAGCCAACTGCTTTCTGATTGGATCCACAGCACAGAGTCCGAGGAAGGGGTGAAGCGTTGTGCATCCCTGTGTACCATCCATGATATGGGGCTGTTATACTCCTGAGCTAACAGCAGCTCTGACAAGATGGACAGTCATCACCCAGTCACGGAGGGGGGGGAAGCTCATGAGGCCCCTGTTCTCTTGAGGAGCTATGAGAGTAGTTAATTATTGATGGAGGAAGAAAAGACATTTTCTCAGTGGTGTAGCTACCTGGTAAAGTGCCCAGGCTGCTCCTGTAAGCATCTCTCTCTCTCTCTCTCTCTCTCTCTCTCTCTCTCTCTCTCTCTCTCTCTCTCTCTCTCTCTCACACACACACACACACACACACACACACACACACACACACACACACAGGAAGGTTAGGAAGAGTAAAGAATCAGTGGAAAGGGAACAAAAGAAGCTAATTTAGGATTGATATTATTAAAAATACATTATATACAAGTATGAAAATTTCATAATGAAAACTACTATCATGTATGATTAATATATGCTAATAAAAACATAAAAAGTAAAAAAAAAAAAAAATAAGTAACCTAATGAAGAAAACGTTCTGAGTTACAAGGTACCTCAGGGCATGTGAAGTAGCCATCAAAGGTCTTCAGATGAATGTCAGGATGAATAAACGGGTGAAGAATCAGCATCTGTGGGCTACAACTATCTAGCTCCTCCCTTTTGTTTTTTTTTTAAATGTAGGAGGTTAGTGAACTTGTTCTGAAGTCAGCCATAGACTCTGTCTCCTGACACACTCCCCCCCCCCCCATAGCCCACTATCGGCAGAAGCTCCTCACTGCCACAGGACATTTCACCTCCCTGTGAGTGGTGAAACTGTGACTCAGGATTCCAGTTTTCCAGGACCAAAGGGTGTCCCAGGATGCAGGATTTTCAACTCTAACACCCAGACAACCTGATGCTGGGTCTTCACTGAAGAAAGTGTTACGGTGGTCCATTCCGTGAGTCTTGTTCTCCAGTGTCAGCCCTCCATTAGCCCTTAGAAATCAAGTTTCTTTGGCCTCTGCTTGCCCACACTTGCTGGGTGGGGGGCAGTGGTCCTAGTCATCAACGTCAAAGAACACTCTCCACGTCGGTGACTTCCTCTTTCTGTTTTTCCTGCACTGCTCCCTTGCCGATTATCTCCCTGCCTCTCTGGCTTTTCTTTCAAGCGCAACTGTCCCTTATCTTGGGTCCCAGAGGTCCTTGTGCCAGCTTAGTTCAACATTTACTGTGGATCCTTTCTGAGAGCATCCTCTCCCTGGACTGCAAGCTTCTTGAGGGAATATCATCTTGCTTTATCTATAGCACCAAGTTCAGTGTCTGATACACAAAAGGACTCTGTATTACCGCTGAGTTGTAGGAGCCTCGAGATGCCTGTTTGGACACTTAGTCTTCTGCTGCTGGTGGTTTCAGAAGCCTGTGGGAACCTTGGGGGTGGGATCTAGCTGAAGAGATAGAGCTCTGGAGGTTTATAGCCCTGTCCTACTTCATGTTCCCTCTCTGCTTCCTGATTGGCCCAGATGAGAGAAAGCAAGCTCCTGCCTCACTCTACTGCCACATCTCAGTGACAAATAATATAACTAATGGCATTGAATGTTCAGCTTTGAATAGCTTACATACAGAACATGACAGTAAAATGTGGAGCATTCTCCCCAGAATTTACACAGAGGATTCAGTGGTCTCCTTCCTCTAGATTCCCAAAACTTGGTGAGGTGAACAGGAATGATGCTCTTCCTCAGGAAGTTCAGGTCTTGACCATAGGTTACCTTGGTGCACTCAAGGTCCTGAGTGAGTTCTACTCCGAATGATCCTCACAGGAATTGGGGTACTGGCTGGAAAACTTGTTATTTTATTGCATCTGCCCACATCAGAGTCCTAAGAGTTGGAACATTCACAACTAAGAAGTATCTTCCTGGGCTTGGGTGGCGGCAGTGAACGCAGCTGATAGTCCCAGCACTCCAGTTACTCTACGGCCCTCTGCTAGCCTAGTGGTGAACCCCATCAGCCCTGGAGCCAGATACCCTGCCTTCCGAACCCACCTCTCCCTTTCTTAACTGCATGATCTTGAGCAAATTACTTTTTCTAATCCTTCAAATTTCTAATTTGTAAAGTAGTAGCAATAATACCTTCCAGTAATATTTGAAAGACAAATATGATTACATAATAAGCTTAGAAAAGTTCCTGCCCCGTGCAGAGCACTCAAATAAATATTAGCTACTCGACCACTCTTTTTTATACTCCCCGCCTTGCAGTGTCCTAATTAATCCCCATCAATCAGATTCCAGCCCAGAACTCCTCCATAAATACCATCATACCTTGATGTATTCCTTCAGCCACAGTCCCTTACCCAAGTTCAAGCCTGTGAAGCGGGAGCTCTGTTTCCCTCTTTTTTGCATCTGTCTGCCTAACTCCATGCTCTAGTTTCCTTCATTTTGCTATGTTAAAACACATACAGATATATAAATACAAGTAAAATTATATGGACTAAGTTGTATTTATTTAGGAACACACACACACACACACACACACACACACACACACACACACTCAATGAAAAGGAGGCCATGAATTTGAAAGAAGGCAGGAAGGAATATATGGGAAGACTGAAGGAAGGAAAGAGACGGGAAAGTAAGTCATCTCAATCCACAACAGCTTAAAACCAACTTGCAAGGGTTTACTTGACTTACAGGCCACACTCCATCATCGAGAGAAGCCAGGGCAGGATCTAAAGGCCAAAACACAAAGACAGGAACCAAAACAAAGACCACAGGAGAATGATGATTACTGACTTCTGCTCAGTCAGCTTCCTTAGACGACCCAGCACCACCTGCTCAGGAGTGGCACCATCCACGGTGGGGTGGCTCCCACTAATGAACAAGCAAGAAAATGCCCCGCAGGCATGCCCTACAGCCAATCTGATGGAGGAATTCCCTCAGTTGAGTTCCTTCTTCCCAGATGGGTCAAGTTGACAAGGACAGCCATCACACCCACTTACTGTCACCTAAGAGCAACCAAAGAATTGCATGCCTGGTGATAAGTTACAGTGGTTAAGTCTCTGATTTCCCAAGCCCATGTGTCAGTCATTAGCTCAAAGTGCTCAGTCCTGATTTCTTGAGTACTTACAACATGCTCCATATTAAATGATAATTGTTTTGGAGACACAGTATCAATGTGTAGCCCTAGCTCAGCTGGAACTGGCTATGTAGACTTGCTGGCCTCAAAATTGCAGAGATTCACCTGCCTCTACCTCCACAGTGCTGGGATTACAGGTGTGCACCACCACGTAAGTGACAGACTCGAGAACACCTGTCCTTCATTGACTAACTCTTGTGATGAGTCCCATGCTTCAGCTGGGCTTTGCAACAACTGTTTTCACAGGTCAGATAGTACTGATTTTTATGACTTAATCAAAACTACCATTAACTTAGGATTTTCCCCTTCTACCAAGGCAGAAAGGGCCATTTTCCTCCGCTAGAGTTGAAGGAACAGAGGCTTCTGGAGATCAGCGACTTTGCAACTTCCCATAATATGCAGATGTTGCAAACGAAGCTGGACCCACCTTGCCATGAGAGAAGGGCTTGGGGAGTACTAAGTAAGACTATGACATGGCTCAGGAAACTCTCACAGTAAACACAGGCTTAAGACCAGGGAGCCAGCTGCCCAGTTCACAGTTGGCAGAGACGGGCGGAGCTCTGGGAGAAATCAGTGAGGCAACTTTCCTTCCCTTTTGACTGGGCTAGGCATCAGGCTCAGTCAGAGTGACTTTTGAGAATGCATGGAGGCCTGGGTTCTCTAGCACTGCATAATTGTGTGTGTGATGGTGTGTGCCTGTAACCCCACCAGTTGGGAGGTGGAGGCAGGAGGACCCAAAGTTCAAAGTTATTCTTGGCTACATAGTGAATTGATTAAAGTCATCCTGGCCTAAGTGAAACCCTGTCTCCAAACAAACATCCCGACTGCCATCTTCTTTTGAACTTCCTAGCTTTGGGCTCAGGCTCTAATTTCATTATCTTCTTAGAACAGGGAGGAGATATTTCCCATTAAACATGAACAGGAGATGTTGAATTTGTTAGCTCTTATGTGTCCCTGGTTAGCTTTCCATGCAGGCTGTCATGAGGTGTGTTTTCAGAAAAGAACCAGAACTCTGCAGTTCCAGAATGGGGTCTGAGGTTTTTGAGCCTGAGGCTTTATTTACATCGATGAAAATGGGGTACAGTGATTTCTGCCCTTCCCCAAATCTTAGGAAAGAACACTCGATTCTTCATTTCACAATCACAGCATTGACTGCATGTCATTGCTCTTGTGACTCTTGAATGGTATTTTATTGAGGGGCAACACACTCGCTGAGCATCCAAGAGCGGCGATAAATGCTTGGCTTTTCAACAAGGGGAATAAGAGCCAAACTCGAGCCACAGCAATTTGCAGAAGACACTTTGCTTTGACTCGGGGCCAACTTGGGATTCAGAAAGACCTAGTTCTGAAAGTCTGACTTCTTCCCATCTCTAAGCTAACTAAGCCTGGCAACAGTGGCCTTGCTGGGTCACATGCTCACACAGGGATCTAAGCCCTGAGCCAGTGACAGACAGATCAACACCAGCTTTCTGTCTAGCCTAACAGCCGCTGCAGTTTAGAAGGAAGTGCAAGGATTCATGCAGCTGCAAAGGACCACATCTAATCGGGCATGCGGCCGGGGTAGGGGATGGGGAATGGATAAAAGAAGGGAGGAGACACCCTTGTCTAAAGACAGGGATATAACTTGGTAGTGCCAAGGAAGGTCTGACACCATCTTTCTCCTCCTTCTGCCTTGCAGCCCCTGAAAATGCATTGCAAGGACTGCGCCCTGGTGACCAGCTCAGGGCATCTGCTGCATAGTCAGCAGGGCGCCCAGATCGATCAGACAGAGTGTGTTATCCGCATGAATGACGCCCCCACCCGAGGCTATGGGCTTGATGTGGGCAACCGCACGAGCCTGCGGGTCATCGCACATTCCAGCATCCAGAGGATCCTCCGCAACCGCCATGACCTGCTCAACGTAAGCCAGGGCACTGTGTTCATCTTCTGGGGCCCCAGCAGCTACATGCGGCGAGATGGCAAGGGCCAGGTGTACAACAACCTGCAGCTTCTCAGCCAGGTGCTGCCCCGGCTGAAGGCCTTCATGATCACACGCCACAAGATGCTGCAGTTTGATGAGCTCTTCAAGCAGGAGACTGGCAAAGACAGGTACGGGGCATAGGGCAGTGGGGAAGCAGGGGCAGTGAGGATGTGTGATGGGGGCAGTGTCGCTAAAAGCAAAGCTTTGGCTGAGGGTCTGTATTGTGAGCCCTATGGTCCATGTCATCAACATCAATGGGGTTCACATGTTGGGTCACCCTGGTAATGGATTTTTGAATGTATCGGGCAAAGTGACATGACGCACAGTGACCATTACTGAGTAATTCATGACTAAGTCCTTATTTTAGAAAAAAAAAAGGCTGGATGGTGACTGGCCTACATTAGGAAACCGTGGGACACTGTAGCTTCATTTATGGAGGAGAGAAGTGTGGGGAGATGGCTCGCTTTACAACGTGCTTGCTGCACTAGAACAAGGGCCTGAGTTTGATCCCAGTAATCATGAAAAGGGGGGGGGGCACGGTGGTACATGCGTAGAGTCCCAGCGCTGGGAGGCAGGTGAATGACTAGGGCCTGCTGTTAGCAACCCTAGCCTACTTGATGAATTCCAGGCCAGGGAGAGGCACTGTCTCGTAAGACAAAGTGGACAGCCCTGAAGAGTGATAGGTTGACCTCTGGAATTCACAAATGTTCACATTCACCCACATTTACACACACACACACACACACACACACAGAGAGAGAGAGAGAGAGAGAGAGAGAGAGAGAGAGAGAGAGAGAGAGAGAGAGAGAGAGAGAGAGGTGAGATTATTTTTCCCTTTCAAAGATACACAGCCATGCAGTCAACTGCTACTCATTGAAAACCTACTGCTTGCTCAACACTGCATCTTGCATCTGCCTCTGAACATAGTAAAAAAAAACAAGATGGCACCCTCCGAACTCATCACCTTAGACAGTCACCAAGTAGTGACAGGAAGAAAATGGGGCTATAACTTGTATGGTAGGAGACAAACCATGGTTCAGGGCAATGTTTTCCAAAGTGCTCATTAAGACTAGATAATAGGTGCTGGAGAGATGGCTCAGTGGTTAAGAGCACTGGCTGCTCTTGCAGAGGACCTGGGTTCAGGTCCCTGACACTCACATCATGACTCCAGTCCAAGGGACTCTAACATTCTTTTCTGCCTCTTTGGGCACCAGGCACACACATGTTATATACACATACATGTAAGCAAAACATACATGCACATAAAGTAAATATTTTTAAAATTTGTATTTATGTATATATTTTATGTATGAATGCTCTCTCTGCATGTATGTCTGCATGCCAGAAGAGGGCATCACAACCCATTATAGATGGTTGTGATCTGCCTTGTGTATGGGAGCCCGTTTTCAGGTTCCTTGTAGCTTTATCCAGGAGGTCTGCATAGAGAGGAAGATTAGGACCACGGGCATGAGTGCAGGTGTCTGAGATGGTCTGCACTTGGCTGTGCTGGGGGGAGGTCTTTTGCTCCACCCCTTGGCGTTTCTATAAATACCCTGAGGCAGAGACAGTCGGGGCCCGTTGGAATAGGTTCCAGGCCATCTTAAGGCTATCCTTTATTTTCTATCTGTTTATCTCCACAATCTAAATCCTCTATCTAATATTTCCTGCTGTTCACACTCAAGAAAACTCTGGGGAGCTGTGGGGTTGGTGGGTAAACGCCCCACAGAATGGCACCTGAACAGGGACACGTGTGGGTGCCAATTCAAAACCTATTTCAGATGGCACATGATGATAATGATGATGCATGTGTCAGATAGATGATAGGTAGTTTTTTAGATATGAAAATGTTCTAAACTTAGTGGTGATCATTCTGTGAATACACTAAAATCAATTAAATCGCACACTTTAAAAGTGAAATGAAAACCAATCACATATATACCCACATCTCAATGTACTTAGAGTCCTGGTATCAAATGTATTTCTCAATATAAGTTGCATATTTTTGAAAAAAATGAGTGGTATAGGTAATCAAAAGGCTATCTCAAAAAGATGCTTCAAGCTGAAGACAAAGACAGTGTTTCTACAAGTATGGAAAGAGCTGGTTGGGAAGAGAACTCCCCCCAAGAGACCAAGGGACCAGGGAGAGAACATGCAGGGGAATTGCAGAAAAGGTACCCACATGGATGTATCCAGGATGTCAGGGCAAATGGCAGAAGATAAGGGAAAGAGTCATGAGCTGCACAGGTCCAGAGAGGATGGGACACAGGACACTGAGCTACTCAGGGAAGCCTCAAAGGGTGGCTAGACACACAGCTCTGGGTGGAACTTCAGCTGTTTACCTTCTAGAGACTTGATGACCTACATCACTTCCCTGTGAAAATAAGGGCAGTGACCACCAGTCATCAGACTGAACTAATAATTAATCTCTGTGGGGTTTTTCTAGTTCTGAAACATATACTACTTTAGTTGATGTACACTTAGTGGCCTAATACCCTTCTTATAAAAACTGACTTATAAAAAATTTGGTCAGTTTCTTATCTTAAATTTAAAGAGATTTGTTAAGTCCAATAAAGACCAGAAAGTACAGAATCCACTATTTGGCTAGCTTAGGAACATATGATTGGAAAACAAAGCCCATTATCCCCAAATTCTTTGGACAAAAGAGGGGTGTTCTTAAACCTTAGGAGTGTTACGGCAGTTTGAGGACTGGGCCTGACAGTAGGGACCAGAGGAGAGCATGACTGCTGTCCACACTACAGCCTCTTTCTTGGCAAGACACGATAGACCTGTGGTTACCACAGTGCAGACCCATGGCTGGCTTAACAGGTCCATGGCTTGATCAGGAGAGCTGCAGTTAGATGAACACACCTGTGACCTGTCCATTAGCTAACCTAGTACATTTCTAACCCAGCCACGGATCACACTGGTGCTCCTGATCAAAGTTAGGAGCTGATAAAATCCGCACTGTGCTCAGCCCTGTGACCCAGCAACAAGAGAGGCAGCCTTACATGTTAAACAGTTCTCTAACTGAGAGCACGTTTTTTAAGGACTAAGACAAGCAATGAAGTTTACAATTAAATGTTGCTGCTCTGAAATTTCAAAATAAGTTTAAACTGTCTCTTCCATAGAAAACACATTCTCTCCTTTCTTATTTGATGATTATTCATTAAATGTAAGTCTTCCCACAACCCTGGTGAAGGATTCATGAAGATAACTGTACATGGCTGGTCTCAGTAAGGGATCACATGATGTGGGTAGCCTAGAGACTGGATCATCCCATCCTTTGGCCACTTGAGATCCCTAAGAAACATATCCTACCCTTCCCTAAAGCCTGACATGGAACAACTGCTCAGTAAGTACATCTGTGTTAGTCCCTGCTGTAAGAAGTCTTTGCTGCTGAGCTCTGGGGTCTCTTTCTGCAGTTATACCTCAATTAGCACCCACCCTGCCCCTGCTCAGAGAATCTCACCTATGACCTTATAGCACACCAAAGCATACCAGTCTTTCCAAAGGAGTTTTGTCTCTTACCTTAGGAGACTGTCTTTAAATAGATAGCATTATATTGACTCAGTGTTCTTATATGTCCCCATTCTTAAGCTGAGAGAGAGAAAGAACCTTCCAGAATAGATTTCCATTCAACTGAAACCCAGAACATTTGGGCTGAAACCATTCTTTCTATGTAAGCTAAGAAACCCAAAAAACAGGAGCACATGTTGAAGATACATAAAGAGTTTAGTTTCTAACCAAACCAAACTCATCACTGGGACATCAGTCCAGACTAATATTTTTTTAAGAAATAGATTTTGTCAGTAGATTTTGATTTATAGGAAATTTTACCCTTAAAAGTGGAGATGAAAATGACTCATGATCAATCTGCAATTAAGAAGCGTGGCAGATGACGGAGATGGCCGAATCATGCTCTTTGATATTAGAAAGTAACTACACTTGAAAATAACTTTTTAATTGAATAAGGGCACATTAGGAAAATATGATTCAGAACCAATATTATAGTAATTACATAAAAGAAGTATAAATGAAATAACTGCAGGAAGAATATTTCCATTGAGATTATAAATGAGATTCTGGTGGAGCAGAAAGGCCTTTAATTGTAATTTAGTGTGCACTATAGCATTATCAGCTCAGTGTGTTACTTCATCACATAAAAGAATATCTGCTAATTTCCACTAATAAGCACATGACAGCTCTTCATATTCTTTCATTACAGCTGATTAACTGTAAAAACAGTAGATATTCCTTTGTTGGAGAAAAAAAAGTTCAGATCCTTTCAGGAAGACAGTACAAAGCAGTTGCGTTTCTACAGCACATGATCCCAAGTTATTATTTAGGAAGCGTGGGGAATTTTAAGCAGCACTTAAAAGAACACCTCACTTCAGTTCCTCTAGCCCCCCACTTTGACTTCTTCCCATGTCCTGTGGCCCCACATCCTCCTGCACTGGAGGCTATGGCTTGTGATCCATCCAGAATCACAGGAAAACATCCTGGGCTTCTGCTCCTGGGAAATCCACAGTTGATGTTTCCTGGGGACATAACGGCAGGAGATAGGATAGTGATCATTTTGTTCCAGATCTCTCAGGGATCTTGGGAGATGAGTGAGGGTCGTTCTCTTCCTGGGCTCCACATTTCCTGGTTAGTAATCCCTCAGACTAGTCCAGGAAGAACTAACTGTCCAGTACATTGACACAGCATGGATGAGAAGATGGGCTCTCATTCAAGCCAAGGCTTTTCCCCCTCTTCCCTCTCCTTCTGGCTCCACTCCTTCCCACAGCCTTATGAAGGCAGATATCTCCCTGGTGAGAGGGAAGGGATATATTCATGCCTACAAAAGCTGGAAGCATCTGTTCTTTATAAATGCCGCCCTAGCTTCTGATGCAGCTCCTCGATACCCAACGGCAGAGGGTTGAAAGGGCTTTCTTCGTGGGTACTAAACAGCACTGAAGGAATGTTGAGTTACTTTGTTCATTCACCCCAGCAGCCAGGAGAAAAGAGAGGGAACTCTGCGTGTCAGCACACCCCGCTTGGACCCTTTTACGGACACTTTCTAATTTAGTTCTCAAATGGCCAGAGGACGGAGCACCCCATCCTGCTTTGTAGATAAGACACCAAGGCTCAGAGATCAGCAGCAACTGCCTCAGGTCATCCAGCTGCACACAAGAGAAACAGGAGACAGTAAAGTTCCCATTATCCTCATCTGTAGGGGCTGTAACAAGCTTGGGCAGGAAGCAGTAGAGTGCAGGAAAACATGGTCAAGGCTTAAGAACTAGAAATGGAAACTGTAACCCACCCATGTCTTAAGGCTTAAGAACTTGAAATTGAAACTGTAACCTACCCATGTCTGTCAGGCACTTTACAAGGCACAAGCCTCCTTAAAAGTATTTTCCTATCCGTGCATGAAGGGACATAAAGCAAGCTGTTTAACAGTCTTCCTCTCAATATGCGGAGCTTTACAGCACATCTGGAAAGCCCTTTCTGCAGATCTGTTATTCCCCTCACATACAGCTGTGCGGCTGGGCAAAGTCAGACAGTCTGACCTTGGGGATAAGGTGTTTGGAGCTGGCTAATGAGGCATGCCAGGGCACTGCAAAAGGAAAGGCAGCAATCCCCAAAGAACTGAAATTAACCTCCACAGCAGTGTAGCATGGAGACCAGTGTGGCATTCTCAGGACTCAAATTAGACCTTGGTGCTGTGTCTCCACAGGTCTCCTTAGGCTGGGCATGTTGTTCAGCCTCCACACAGACGTCTGAATAGACATGTTAATGAAGGGCAAAATGCACAGATTTATTTCCTTAAGCTTGTTGATTTGGGACTCAGACATTTTCAGAAGGCCCTGAGTGCCCTTAGGTAAAGTTAAAGTAGATGCTCTGTTAGATGTAAATGTACCCCTGGCTTTCTTCCTCTACCTTTCCCAAATGCATGTGCTCCTCCTAAGAAAAGACATTCAGTTAGGATGCTGGTGCACTTATTGTGCTTGGGGACAACCTCTTACGGATGGGTGGATGGGTGGACATATACATACATACATATTTGATAAATGGGTAGATGGGTGAATAGACAGATGATCGATAACAAGTAATAGATAAATGATAGATGATAGAAGACAGAATGAAAGATAGATTGATGTTATATAGTAATAAATGATGGTGATCAATATTAATAGAAAATAGATAAATGTTAAACACTTACATAGATGATAGATAATTGGCTGGATGAACAGATAGAGAAATAGCAGGATCTTATACTCATTTGTATTTCTATTGTTCATTATCTAGCTTATTTAGAAGTGCAGGGAGAGTTCCCAGTCAAGTATTCTAACTAATAACAAATAGCCACATGGATATTGTCATCTTACAACTGAGTTATGACAGCACACACCTAAACATTCAAACAATGATCATATCTTTAATGATGTAGAAATCTCTCAAGCATCAACATCAGTTATGACTCTACTATACGAGATTTCAGTTGAGCAAAATTCCAGATGTTTATCCAATGGGAGAGAGGGAGAGAAAGTGTGTAAAGAGTGTGTGCATGTGTGTGTGTGTATGTGTGTGTATATGTGTGTGTGTGTGCGTATGTGTGCGTGTGTGTGTGCGTGTGCGTGTACGTGTGCGTGTGTGTGTGTGTGTGTGTGTGTGTGTGCGCGTGTGTGTGTGTGTGTGTGTTAGGGTTGGGGGTATCTTTTTAAGGATCCTGCATGGTTATGGATCCGGGACTGCTTTACCAGAGTGAAGACTTCACCGTTGTTCCTTCCAGGAAGATCTCCAACACTTGGCTGAGCACTGGCTGGTTCACGATGACAATCGCACTGGAGCTCTGCGACAGGATCGATGTTTATGGCATGGTGCCCCCAGACTTCTGCAGGTAGGACTGATCTGCAAGCATTCTTCGTCAGCAGTGCTGTGCAGGCCTCAGAAAGAATCTGATTCTGAACATCAAGCTCAAAAGACATCTAAGCGTCTTCTAGGGCAACAGATTAGCAAGTTCCAAGTTCCGGTTCTGGAAACTGCACTTAATTATGCGATATAAAATACTGAGAGTTTTTGTTTGTGCTCCTGGAGAATTAATCCATCTTATGCCCTTCACTTGTCCTCCACCAAAAGCAACGCAATAGTTGGCATAATATTAATGATGAACAGGCATTGAGAAATGTGAGTTTCCTTTTCATTTGGAACAGGCGCAGTCATTTGTAAATGAATTCATGGGGGCAGTTCCTTGGATGGAGAGGCTTGTTTCCTGACATTAAAATATCCCTTTGACTCTCTTTCTCTTACCACATTCTAGCCTTGGCTCACACTCCTAGAGCCAAAATCACAGGCAGGATTATTCAGATCTATCCCTTTCACGGTGGTGTGCACACATCTCTGCTGCTTGATGCCTGAAGTCCCCTCCTGACCGGTGCCCAGGCAAAGTGTGCCCAGGCAAAGTGCACCCGAAAAGAAGCACCGAGCAGTATTCAAGGGCTCGGGTTGTGGAAGGTAGCCCACTTGAAAACACAGGTGTAGTGTGAGTGCTGAGGCTAAGCAATTCTGAAGGCACTTTAATTTTCAGGAAGGCCCGTGGCCTCCCCGCGACTTCACCCATAACCTTCAAATGGTCAGACCCGTGCAGGAGTGATTGACATACATTAAGCAAACAGATGCTTGCCTATCCTTTCATGATCTCCAACCTAACAATGCCTCAAGGTCATGGGTCTTCAGGCAAAAATATCCTTTGAATACATTCAGCAAGAATGAGGAATAAGGAAAAGGACTTGATCATGTCTGTTAGTCACCTCTCTGTTACTAGAGCATGCCACACACTGGGTTACTTATGAAGAATAAGAGTTTCTTCAACTCACGGTTCTAGAGGCTGGCCTGTCTGAGATGGAAGGGTTGTGATGGATGAAGGCCAGGACATGACACAGTGTGAAGGTCGATCTCTGCCAAGTTGACCTAGGTGACTGAGGATATCTCTGAGTGTGTCTTTGAGGGTATTTTCCTGAGAGGATTAACTGAAGGGGGCAGTACAGTCCCACGGGCTGCAGGTAGATAAAAAGAAGGCACCTGAGTCCGAGGGTTCCCTTCTCTCTGTTTCCTGACCCACAGACTGTGAGCTGTTCTTGTCTGTCACATCCTCCATGTCATGATGGCTGAACCTTCTGAATCCAGGAGCTGAAATCAATCTTTCCTCACTTAGGTTGTTTCAATCAGGTGCTGTGGTCATGGTGATGCAAAACCAGATAGTAATCGTTATAAGAGGGGCGTAGACAAGAGACAGAAAATGGCTTATGCAAAAGACCCACCTTTGAGACCACCCATGGATCCACAAATCCATTAATCTGTTCAGAAGGACAGAGCCCTTGTGACCAGACCCAGCCTTCTCTTAAATATCCTACCTGGTCTTCCCTCCTGTTTTCTAGGAGAAGGTACAGGGTACCTTTGTAGCTCAGACTGGTCTCAAACTCATCATACTCCTGCCTCAGCCTCCTGAGTGCTGGGATTATAGTTGTATACCCTCATGCCTTGCTGGCCCTCCCCCTAGACCCTCAGACATGACAATTAAACTTCAAGGTTGACTCTGGCAGGTGCATTCAAGCCTCAGCATGTCTGTTACCACTGTGTCACATTCTTCTTATTAACACAGAGATCCGGCACAATAGGATTCCTTGTTGGTATATAAGAGTCTGTCACAGAAGAGAAGAAAAAGCATGAATAGAGAAACCTTGGGCACAAAAGCATCCCACACCAGGGCCATATTGCAAGGCCCAAGCCCAGCATGGGTGAGCCTAAAGCAACTTTGAGTTGAGTTACCTCCTTGTCCTCAAGAGAAGAAGCGGGTGTGTTGATAATAGAATCCACCACAGGGTGTCATGGGTGGATTAAGTAAGCCAATGCATGCAAAGTGTTTGGAACGATGCCTTGTGAGGCATGCTAGATTTGGTCCTTATCCAGTTCCCGATCTCTTACATCACCAGCATTTTTTCCCTGTTTAACAATTAAGGTGCAAGAAATAGGTAGAATGGCAAAGCAAAGGGAGATGCCCCCTCCAATCAACAGTCTAACCAAAGATACGCAAGGTGCCACCATCAAAACTGATATAATCATGTAATATTGCCATTAGGATGCCAGGAAGAAAAAGCATGAGCAAATTGAAATGTTAATGGCTTCAAGTGTTCAAGGAAATATATCATTTATTATGGAAAACAAATTAAAGGCAAGTTAACATGTCATTTCTCTTATTCACAGCTAGTTCCTCATGACTTCATGTACGGTAAGATGGTGACAATCTATGGAATGATACTAACAAGGAAATTAAGACAATGTCAACACGCCATGTGTGGCTTCCAGCTCTGGACTTTGGCTCCTCAGCTGCTACTGAGAAGGAGCAGCAGTTACCTGCCAAGATGCTCTGAGCAGAAGGGTCCTGCCAAGGTTGTGTCTCAGACAGTGTCAGGTGGCACGGGGGACAGGCTTGGGCACTCCTGGGAGCATCTTCTCAACCATAGCTGTTCAGGGAAGGGTAGGAAGGTGTGTCTATAGACTTTCCATTGCTGTGGTAAAATATCCAATGACAGTAACCTAAGCAAGGAAGAGTCGATTTCAGCTCACAGTTTGGAGGTACAGTCCATGCTGGCAGGGGTCGAGGAGACAGACGCCTGAGGCATCTGGTCGCATTGTACCCACCGGAAGTAGAGATGGATACAGGTGCTCAGCTCGTTCTTATTGTTTTGCAGTTCAAGGACCAAGTCATAGGATGACGCCATCCACATTAGGGTGTGTCTTCCCACCTCAATGAACCAATCCCAAAACTCTCTCACAGATATGCCCAGAGGTCTATCTGCTAGCTTAGTCTAGATCCTGTCAAGTTAATCATCAATATTAACCACCACAGACAGAAGACAAGGAGAGACACATACTCGTACCTATACCCACCTTTTATTTTCAAGATATGCTGATGAGTGACAAGGACCCAGTTCCCACCTATGTGACCTTGAGCCTGGCTTCCCTTCCGAGAAAATAAAAATAAAAACAAGCTGGCTATGGGGAGTATGAAGAGATAGTGGGTACAGTGCCCTGCATACAGTGCTCAAGAAAGACTATTGTATGTGATTAATCTTACTGATAAGTTAAGATTATAATGTAAGATATACAAGTAGTTAATATTCTCCCAAGCATTATTTCGCAGTTATTTTGAAAGATGTCAAGATTTTTGGCGGAAGATTCAAATAGGACTCACCTCTGTCATCTGAGATTCTCACAAGCCTAACCCACATCAGACTAACAATGAGCACAGTGACATCACTCACCACGTGGCTATTAAACGGCATTTTTGACAGTCCTCGTCTAAGTATCAAATGACCTTTGAAAATAATGTCTCCCTCAGAGAATGAAAAACCAACTTACAAGTCTGTCTTTCTCTAACTGAACCATTCTACCTTTGGCTTCATGTTGAAAGTAGCTGAGGAGTAGTAGTGACCCCAACACCATACACACACCATAAGCTGTAGGAGGTAAGATGGAGGATTCTGGTTTGTGTGGTGATGGCCTCTGGGTTGGTTGAATGCCCCAGAAGGTGACCTCTATATGGTCAGTCTTGTGTGTTTGGTTCCATGTTTAGAGTTGCAGGGTACCAGGCAGTGGATGTTCACTCTCCATCATACAGCAGGTACTTTTTAAATATCGGGGAGGTGACTCTGTCCCCCACTCTCTCTTTAGTGGTCTAGGAAGTTTCCTGTGGGTAAAACAAGCCATGCCTGCCTGTAAGAGAGTTGTGGCTTTGAGAAAGTTATTTGACTTTCACTGGTCCTTGGTCACCTTGGTCAGGCTACTCGGTGACCATATCTCAGAAGTTTCAGCTCTCAGGTCTATAAAATGCTAGGGGCATCAGCAGTGGTCTTGAGATTTTATGATAAGTCCACTAGTAATTGGGAGCTCAGCACCGCCTTGAGGTTACAGGAGGGAAATACTCCCTAGTCTGGAAACGGGGGACCCATGGGCACACTCTGTAAAGGTGCCCCAAGGCACAATAGTGCTCAGTTACAGAGGGTTCTGGGTCCTGGGAAGGAAGGACAGAAACGATCTTCAGTATGAGCCGGGTCTCTCTTCTGCCCCACTGGCAGTTGCACACGTAATGCTGCCAGCTACATGGGGACTATCCCAAGGCCACCTTCAGAGAACTAACCATTCTCTGGCTTCTCAGGCTTTCCCCAATTCTCACCATGGCACCAGACCTCAGCCACTGATCAATTTTACAAATTAACTGCTTTAGAAGAAGATACAATTGGTATCTTCAAGAGAAGCCATCCATGAAACTAAGCACAGAGACTTCTGTTCATTTCACTAGCCCATGTGGGGTTCTGGGAAGGGAAGGGAAGATGAATGAGACAGGGTCTGACTTCAGGGCCTGAATCCCACTTGATCAGAGTTAGTCACAACGGTCAGAAGGTTACGTGGGTGGTACCTGTGGAGAAAATGCTCATCTGCCTGTCAGGGCATCCGACCCCCGGACGTTTTCTGAAATACCCATCCTTAGTTTTTCAAGTGAACTTGGAGGAGTCTTTGCATGCCTGGGGTAAGGACCTCCCTCCTCACTTGACCAAAGGAAACCCCTCCCAGACCTATATAAATGGGCTCTTGTGTAAGATTCCTCTGCAACTGGAGATCCCCTGGCAGATAAGAAGTCTGATAGCCTCTCTGGTCTGAGATAGAATCCCACTGCTTTCTAGTCTGAACACAATGTCCACAAGCTTCTTGGGACAATGTAATTGTCACTTCTTTATCTCCAGGAAAATGGAGGCACAGAGGCAAAGGCTTGCACTGACTGTCAGAGTTAGACCAGCAACCTGACTGCAGTGACCCTGACTGGATCAGCAACCTGACTGCAGTGACCCTGACTGGATCAGCAGCCTTCTGCGTGGAGTCAGAGGGGAATGTGGGGCTGGGGGTGGGCTGAATTCTTTGAGAGGCCAACAGTTGAGGAATCCATGAATCCCCGAGCTGCAGTGTGAAGTGTAGGGTGGTATAGGAAGCCCTCTTCCACCGGCCTTCCTGGAGGTCTAGCTGTCTCCACCCCATGAACCTCAGTTACCTTGAGTAGTCATTCAGTAACAAGAAAATTCCTAGGAGGCCCTAAAAATACTGAGTAAATAGGCCCTTTGGGAAGAAGATTAGTCTCATATTCATATTCAAAAACCACTAAGGGAAGTGGAGGATGTAGAAATGGCCATGGTGGCAGATAAGGAGAATGTGCAAGACCTGGGGACTTAACTCCTGGCTGAAAGCCATGGGAGCAGCAAGCAGCTCCTCCTGATGGCGACTCCCGGCCATCGCCTCACACTGCTCTTACCAGCCCTGGTTGTTTTCCTCCTCAGCTATCCCTGAGATCTCACCACAGTCGTGACCCTTATCGTTTGGCACAGCTCACGGGCTTCCCAGAGCTTGTAAAACAGAGTCCATACTCTCTAGCTTAGTCCGGCAGCCCTTCAGGAGGCACCTTTTGCACACTATTCTGGTCCTGTCTTCTCCACCCACACAAATTTATTTCAGCCATGCAGAAAATCTTGTCAGAGAGCTGAACCTACAGGCATGCCCCCCTGCCCTCAGCATGGAGTTCCATTTTTCCCTTCCTTCATTTACCTGGAAACTGCTGGCTCTTTCCTAAGTAATGGCTTCTGTTTCCTGTGCACACATCCCAAGCCAGCCCTGAGCTTAGAATAAACACATGGATTAATTCATCAACTCTTGTGATAATCTGAAGTGTAATGCTGGTTCCAACATTTTACTAATGAGGCCACAGACCTGAAACACCTGGCCAGTCAAAGTCTTGGAGCTGATAAGGGACAGAGGCAGGATTTGAACAGAGATCTGCAGACCTGAAGAACATGCTTTGTTAACCCTTCACCTTTCCTTTTTAGCCATCATAGTTCAAATTCCACTCCTGCATGAGTCAGCCCTGCAGGCTCACTGGCCTTACTGTACCTCCACTCTGCCCAGCTCACCGGTGGCTTCTCTATCTCCTTCATTTACCCATCCATTCATTAAGAGGAGGCAGTGATGTCTCAGTCTCCATTTGTATCTTTAGATCTTGTCGTCATGTCCAGAACATGGTGTATATTCAGTATAATCAGTTCATTGACAAACCAAAAGACTCTCTCTTGGCAGTTTAAGAATTTGATTTGGAGGCTAAGAGATGGCTCAGTGGTGAGGAATGCATACTGTTCTTTCAGAGGATCTGAGTTTGGTTCCCAGGACCCACAACAGGTGGCTCACAACCTCCTGTAACTCCAGCTCTAGGTTTCCAACATCTGGGCCTCCACAGGCACCATCACACATGACACATACATTCAGACACACATACATTAAAAATCAATCTAGAGAAAAAAGAATTTGATTCAAAGCATTAATTGTGAGTCAAATAAAAGGACATGATGAATGGAAGGCGTAATTAGCAAATGGTAACTTCATATTTTGTCAGTAGAGGCCAGCATTGGATCCCTAGAGAGGGGCTTGAGTGCCAACCCCCACCAATCCTCCCTTACCAGACTTCATATCCATTGGTGTTCAGAAAGCTGGAGAGAATTAATGGTGTGCTGCCCCAGTGACAGCATCAAAATGTATTATTCTGTATATGGTAGCCCCTTAAATCATGCCGTCTCCAGATAGGGAGCCTAATCCATCCTTTGAATGGACTATAAATTGCAGGAAAGCTCTGTTATCATTGCTTTCTAAACTAAGTTATGGTGAGTATTTTTAATATCATTTCCTTTGTAAATTATTTGCGATAATAATGGACCAAGCATTTAAATTCTACCTAATAATCTTATTTCCGGTCATACTTAGCACATTACCAAGTTTACAGTTCTCTGCTAGCCATCATTTCTTATTAATTAGTGGAGTAATGATTCAGAGTGATCACTGTCATGGAACTAAATTAATATCTCATCCATAATGTGAAGGACATCTCAAAGGTATCATGAATACCAGAGAGTTGATTCTGCTAGAATTATTAGCTAGTGAGCATTAATAAAACTGCCAGCAGAAGCGGCAGGGACAGTTCCTACTTGGCAATGGTCCCCTGAGCAGAATAGGACACTTAGGGTGGGCAGGTACAGAATGGCGGTGCCACCTGTGTGGCTCACATTTAGTGAAGCATGACACTACAGTGCGCTTCTTCCTGGCGGCTCACCACTTCCTCCAGCTTTGCCACAGCGTGGCTAACGCGCACCCGAGACTGACGGCTTCCATCAGCTGCTGCCTCCCAGGGGTGGATCTCTCTGAAACATCATGGTGCCTGCCACCTAGGAGTCAGGATGGGTGCTCAGGAGAGCACTGTGGCTTGCTCTCCTCTGAAGGATAAACAGCTGGGGTTGGGTGCTCCGTGCTCCCCAGATGCGGTGGTAAGCCACAGGCTTCCAAGGTGACCAGCTAATTTCTTGCTGAAGAGGCTACTCAGTAGGCAATCCAGGTGGCTCATGAGTCCCACGGGCAGAGGCAGGGCTGCTTTGTGACAGTGGTTTTTCTCTAAAGGGCTCTGGCGCGGGCCAAGTGCAGAGTAACCCAGGCACACAGCCTCTGTTCATTCCACTCTGCTCTCCAAGCATTTCCTGAGTTTCAGACATGCTGGGTACTATGCCAAACACAGAAGTGTGTCTAGAAAGTTCCCGGGCTCTAGGGGATAGGGAAAGGTGTTTTCAGGCTAGTTTTAAGGAAGCAGACCTTTGTGAAGCAGTATTAGACAAGAAGTATGGCCTAGTGATGATAAATCAGGCCGAGTTCCTGCAACTTTCTTCGGCCTTTCTGGTCATCTCTGCCCTGAGTTAAGGCTGTTTCTTTCCTCTGGGCTGCAGGCTCTATGGTCTACTTTACAGGAAAGTCAAGAATTCTCTAAAGGTCCCTTCATGGGGCAAGGGCAGGGAAAGAATGACTTTGCATCTGCTGTCTCTTCAACGTGAAGACACCATATTTTGAGGTGGAATGTTCTGAACCCTTAAATTGAAGTATCCCTCCCCTGCATTTCCATAATATAATGGAATATCACGACTATTCAGATTACCTGCAAAGTATTTTTAGAAAATAGAACATTGCAAACACCTGATGACATTTATATTGGTGAACAGAACGTGCATGAACCTGTTACCTGCTTAACACTCAGATAAAAGCACACAGAGTGAACACCACTCAGAAGGTCCTCCAGAGAGGTCCTTGGAAGAATTGTAACAGGAAGCAAGCTGTCTCTTACTGCCTGTGGCTGGGGCAGGCAGAAACATGGGGACCATTAATACAGAGACTTCACCTGGGAGACAGAAGTTTAGCCAAGATATAAAACATCCCTTAAGAGTAGTGTGTTCATAGTGAGCTGATGGTGTCCCCATCTTGGCTCTGAAACTTCTTTAGTTTTTCTATGCCTAAGTTTAGCATGTTCCTTACAAGGCCATTGGGAAGATTAAATGTGTTAGTATATGGAGAGTACTGAGGCCTCTGGACTGATATGGTCAAGTCTGGCAACTTGGGTGGTCCCTGAGCAGATTTTGTGCCTAAATCCAGGCACTGAGCTCTACCTGGGGGACACACACTAATCTGTACAGTGGAAGCTTCATGATTACCTGAGAGGGCTGATGGGGATGGAAACAGAGCATGTAAGCTAAGAGTTGAGGTACTTGCAATGTCGATACTGGCTGAGGTGTCCCCTGGGGCTGGGCTGGGTGCCTCAGCCAGTGTCCCCTGGGGCTGGGGTGGATGACTCAGCCATGTCCCCTGGGGCTGGGGTGGGTACCTCAGCCAGTGTCCCCTGGGGCTGGGGTGGGTACCTCAGCCAGTGTCCCCTGGGGCTGGGGTGGGTGCCTCAGCCAGTGTCCCCTGGGGCTGGGGTGGATGCCTCAGCCATGTCCCCTGGGGCTGGGCTGGGTGCCTCAGCCAGTGTCCCCTGGGGCTGGGGTGGGTACCTCAGCCATGTCCCCTGGGGCTGGGGTGGGTACCTCAGCCATGTCCCCTGGGGCTGGGTACCTCAGCCAGTGTCCCCTGGGGCTGAGGTGGATGGCTCAGCCAGTAAAGTACTTACTCGTAATCACGAGGACCAGAGTTGGCGTCTCAGAACCCATGGGGGAAATAGATGCGCTGGCACAAGCTTGCAGTTCCGGGACTGAAGAGCAGAGACAGGAGATGTCTAGGGCTTCCTGACCATCCAGCCTCACTGGCTCGGTGTGCTCCAGGCCAATGAGAGACTGCATCTCCAAAAATAAAGGGAAAGCACCCGAAGAACAACAGCTCAGTTTGTCCTCTGTCCTCCACAAACATGGCAGCACGTGTGTGAACATGTAACATACACACGTGGACACACACAGATGTGGTTGATATTTTGTGCACCCCAATAAATTTATCTGGGGTCAGAGAACAGAACAGCCACTAAATATACATAGAAGCCAGAAAATGGTGGCACATATGCCTTTAATCCCAGCACTTGAGATCTCATGTCTTGCTTGGAAAAGACACACACCTTTAATCTCAGGAAGTGATGGCAGGAAGCAGAAAGGAATATAAGGTGTGAGGACCAGGAACTAGGTCTGTTAAGCTTTTATGCATTTGAGCAGCAGTTCAGCTGAGATTCATTCTGGATGAGGACACAGAGGCTTCCAGTCTGAGGAAACAGGATTGGCTGAGAAGCTGGAGAGGTGAGGTTAGCTGTGGCCTGTTCTGATTCTCTGATCTTTCAGCATTTACCCCAATACCTGGCTCCAGATTTGTTTTCATTAATAAGACCATTTAAGATTCGTGTTACACACAGACACACGGACATGGACACACACACACCGACACACACACACACACACACACGCACGCCCCTTCTCTACCCTGCCTGTATGGGTAGAATAGAAAAGAATATCCTAAGGCATTGGTTTTGTTTGTTTTGAAATACATATAAAAATAAAATATACAGCCTTTATAATATATGTGTTTAAAATAATTTTAGATTTACATAAAAGCTGCCAAAGTAGTGCATAAAGAGCCTATTTGCCCTTCCTCTGACTATTTTGTGCTGAGATTTTGCATAACTGTGGTCTGATTACCAAAACTGAGACATTAACATCAGTGTGCTACTCAATTAAATTCCAGACTTCAGTGAAACCTTATGTGGCTCTGCTAATAGCCTTTATCTCCTCCAAGACCTCTTTCAGGATGTCAGCACCTTACCCAGCCAGCATCAGTCTCTGCAGACCTCTCCTATCTTCCATGACCTTGTCACCTTTGAAGAGTACTGGTCAGTGCTCAGGCACTAGAATTCCCCATGCATCTGATTTATCTGATATTTCCCTGTAATTAGCCTGTTATTCATTCCTGGGGAGGGGACCACAGATGTGATGAGCATCTCCTATCAAACTGTACGTGGCGGTACTATAGTTTATTACTAGTGGTGCTAAGGCAGGATCCTTGGGGACATAAGAAGGGGGAAATGTCCTCTGTCTGGGTATCTGGTTGAAGGTCTGAGTCTTTGCCAGCATCATGGAGCCACCTCATGTGTCTCATCAGGAGAGAAAGGAAAGAAAGGGCTTCTTGAGGGCCTTTTAGGAGAAAACTTGAGAGCCACTAAAATGGTACAAATGGCTCATTCTGGGATCATTAATTGCTTATCTCCCTTGAGGAGCCTCTATCCATGCTTGGGTATGTCTTACTTCCCTGCGCTCTCTTCAGAGCACACACCTCTACTTGAGCATGTGTTACTCTGAGTGCCTCTCCTTCCTTTAATCCTCGTGCTTAAACCTGCATTAAAAATATCATTAATAATATCACCAACTTTGCTTCACTAAACCGATGGGTCCTAGAGTTCCTTCAGCACCACAGTCACAAATCCTAATTTGGCCGGAGCTGAGGTCCCTTTAAGTTACCAAGGAAAGGCCTCAAACTAGAGAGGGCGGAATGTGAACTTGTGTCTCTGTCCTCTCACTGCTGACAATCATTTGATTGGCAGAATTCCTGCTGAATTTACTCATTGTACAGTGACTATTTTTCACAAGGTCATTAACACATATCTTGAGGGAGATACATTAAGACCATGCAGATAACATATTTCTCCCATCTCTTCCCTACCAATGGTTGATTGGCACACTTTGTTTTCAACAATTGCTACACTGTCCTAGGAGTAATTTTGAATCTCCTCCTTTTTTCTATATTTACTAATTGGAATTCTTTTGAAATGACAGGCTACTTCTCCACTGGTTAACTATTTATTCAGTTCCTTATTGCAATCCTCATGGGACTGTAGATATTTATTTTGCCTCATGAGTTAGATTATCCAATATTGCTGATATTTATTTTGATGCCCAACCTTAAAGGCACTCCAAAAACCACTTGTGCTGGGGCCTCTCCGCATGACTTAAACCAGAATCCATGGCAGCAGCATGCTGGTGGTGAGAGTTCCTTAAAGCTTCCATGATAATTCCTTCACCCTCCTCATCTGCTCTCTCTAAAAAGAAAGAGCAAATCAGTCCTCCTTTGGTTGAGACTGTGGAACTTGACTTTAGGAAGTTAAGACAGGCAGGGGAACTTACTCTGGGCCAATCTGCCCCAGCTCAGCCCCAGACATGAAGTCCAGTGCCAAATCCCTTTGAACGCATCTTTGGCATATGGAAATTCACAGACATTGATGGTTTTCATGGGATGAGGAATATGAAGAGGCAAAGGCATGTTGGAGATGCAAAAAAGGCTTATGACCTGAAGCAAAGGAAGACTTTCTGAATGGAAAAGTGGATTGCAGCTGAGGGCAGATTCCCACCCTAGAGGGCAGTTCCTACCCTGTCTCAGCTCTGCATTCCCAAGCCCAGCAAAGGGCTTTTCAGTTCTTTGGACTAAGCGTTAAAATCTGAAAATAACTTTCACTTCCATGAATGGCCACTTGGACACCTCTGAAAGCCTGGTACCCAAATACATAAATCTAATCTCCCTGTAGGTGATCAATATGGAACCCAATAAACTTTCACTCAAAGAGATGGCCCTCCTGGATAAGCAAATTGATCCCCAGCATCCTTTAGCTGACTTCCAATTACCCTCTATTCCTAGATGCTGCATCAATCACATGATATTTTTAGAAAGCTAATTGTTTCTTTAGTAGATTGATGCCAATAAGATGCCTAAAACCTGGGTGAATCACATTGAAAAGCCAAATTGATATGAAAGGAAAGATAACCCCTGTAATAGCATGGCAGATGAGTTTGGCAGCCTTCCCCAGTCATGCTATATGAACCTGCAGAGAAGGATTTCACACACAGAGATGGATTTTGCATGCATACACCTTGTTTTTTTGCTTGCTTGTTTGAGTCTTGATTTTTTTACGCATTGCTGTTGTTTTACATTTGCTTTAGAGAAGGTCCCACTCTATGACCCAGGCCGGCCTGGAACTCACAGCGATCCTCCTGCCTCAGCCTCTAACGTGCTCTGATGACAGGCAGGGTTCACCGTGAAGCTCCTCTGCCCCTTCTTGTTTGTTGTTTATAAGTAGTGGCCGGTTCTGACCTGAATTTTCTCCAACATGAGTCTGCTGTACTGGAAATGCTTTCTACTGAACTTTACGGTATTCCGAGTCTAGGGTAGGCAGTGAAATCTGCAGTGACTGACTGGGCAGGGGAGCAGTCCCTGATCCAAGACAGGCTTAAATTAGAGATGCAGAGGGTTAACCCAGCACAGCATCTGGGCTGGCATGACAGAAATAAATCTCTCTTCCTGGAACAACTTTAACCTAAGAGGAGATGCTGCCTGGAGGTTTACTGTTGTCAGAGGCACAGACTTGACACCTCTCCTGATAAAAGACTTCGATCTCTGACCCCGGGAAGGCTGCTACTCTAAAACTCATCTGAGTATTGATCGCCTTCAAAGGAAAAGAGTGGGAGGGTAGCTAGCAGGAGGAGCATCTTGGGGATAGCGCCTGTCTTAGAGGAGGGCCTTCAGACATCAGGTTTTGAAAGGCCACTGCAAGAGTCTTACTCCACAGCCTGCTCCTTTCCCTAGCAGGAGTGTCCAACCTTGTGACCTTATGACATGCCATTGTGGTCTACACACATGTCAGGCTGTGTTCCCAGCTATCTTGAGGCACACATGGCAGCAGACTGAACATGCCTAGTGGATAAAAACAGCAAAGATTGTCTGGTAGGAGCCTTGATGAAGCTGTCTACTGTTCAAGCTCAGAGGAAGTGGGAGCACTATTCTATAATGGATAATAGTCTAAAACCAGAGCACATTTGTCTCTTTATAACAAGTCTACGCCCCCCCCCCCCACACATGCACATACATATGTCAGAACTGGATCTACTGCCTTGAAGAAATTGATCAAGTATTCTTACCTGAGGCAGAGATGGGGACATAGTGAAAACATAGTAGGACTGTCAGTCTCTCCTGAAGGGACGGAGGAGGGGAGTTGAGAATTTCTGGACCAAGGGACACTAGACACGGGACATATGGTCCACCTACAACAATGGCACTAAAACAGTGTCTGCCTGCTGGCTGTCTTCTTTTTTACCCCATGAAATCAGACTTAGAACCATTAGAGGAGAAAATGTCTGTAGTGGTGTGGTATTCAGCTGCTCACTCCATCCAAGGACAGAAATTCAAACATTGTTTATTACTTCCATAGTAGGCAGAGTCCCCGAAATGAGATAAATTGCTGTCCTCACAGCAGACAATAAATAGGTAAACAACAGCAGTTCCGAGGAGATTAATACGCTAAGGAAATGGACGGGTGGAGTGAAGGGGATAGGAGGTGAGGTACTCAAAGAGTGTCTTAGTCACCGTCCTTTGCTGTGATGAAACACCATGACCAAGGCAGCTTATAACAGAAAGCATTTAATTGGGGGTTTGCTTACAGTTTGGGGGTTAGTCCATGCATGACCATCATGGCAGGGAGCATGGCAATAAGCAGGTAGACATGGTGCTGGAGCAATAGCTGAGAGCATATGTCCTGATCCACAAACAGGAGGCAGAGAGAGTGAGACTGGGCTGGGTATGGGCTTTTGAAACCTTGCCCCAGCCCTCACCCCCAGTGGCACACTCTCTCCAACAAGGCCATACCTCCTAATTCTGAACAGTCCACCAGCTGGGAATCAAACATTCAAATATCTGAGCCCATGGGGTATTCTCAGTCAAACCATCACAAGGAGGATGCATTTGATTTCTAACAGAGAGAAGGACAAACTCGTGAGGAAGATTCCAGACAGGTGGTCATCCTCAAGTGCAAAGACTCTGAGGCAGGGGAAAGGTTGGTTGTAAATGGGGGTGGAGCTTTTCTGTCCCATCCATGTGTTCCCAAATTCCCAGCAGCCACTTCCCAAATCACCACACAGAGGCCTATATTAATTACAAAATGTTTGGCTGTTAGCTCAGGTATATTATTAACTAGCTCTTACATTTAAATTAACCTATTTTTATTAATCTATGTATTGCCACATGGCCGTGGCTTTACCAGTCCTCTGGCATCTTGCTTCTTGGGAGTCTCTCTCAGCTCCATCCCAGTCCTCAGTCTGGTTGTCCCACCTAACTTCCTGCCTGGCTACTGGCTAATGAGTGCTTATCAAACCAGTTCGAGTGACAAATCTTTACAGTGTACAAGAGGATTATTCCACAGCCGTTGGTCCAGCTAACAGTCAGAAAGTTCAGTGTGCCTGAAGTAGAGTGGGCAAGGTTGGAGTGGCTTAGGGAATGACCCCAGAGAGGAGCCAGGCCAGGTACTGTCCTTTAAATCATGCCTCACTGGGAAGACCCTGTGGATACAGAGCGCTGCAGTGGGGAGGCAAACAGACTGGTTTGGTTTTGTTTCCAATGTTCTTGGGCTTTGGAGAGTTTAGTAACAAGTGTGGCAACTAGAAGCATTAGTATAACGATGCACACACACACAGTGCCTATAGCCTGCGGCCTGTGCATCCAACAGCACGTTTCTAAGCTCTCTGATGCTGCACTTGTTTTACAACCTCAAAACCCTCTTTGTTTTCTTATTGCTTCAGCACAAAAAAAAAGCCATCTGCTGAAGTTCATCTGATGAGAAAATATGATTTGTGTCTTTCAGCTTATAAGAATAACATCCTTCTTGAATTGGTCAATGAAAAAGCACATTTTATATTGTGTGTGGTTTGAGTTTTTGTTTTGTTTTGCTCTGTGCTGCTTTAACAGTTATCTCACTTTCCTCCCACAGGGATCCTAAGCACCCTTCAGTACCTTATCATTACTACGAGCCTTCTGGACCCGATGAATGTACAATGTACCTCTCGCATGAGCGAGGACGAAAGGGCAGTCACCACCGTTTCATCACAGAGAAGCGGGTGTTTAAGAACTGGGCACGGACATTCAACATTCACTTTTTTCAACCAGACTGGAAACCAGAATCACCCCCTGTGAATCATGCTGAGGATAAGCCTGTGTTCTGAGGGGTGCACATGCCAGAGAGTAAGGTGTGGTGTCCACACCGTCAGCCATGAGAGAAAGGACTTGAACTCCAGGCAGGGAATGGAAACTGGACAGTGGTGCCCTTCAGCACCATGGACAGAGCCCCACGGCCTGAGACCATTTCAGAATGAACACATCCTAACGAGTGTTGTCTCTTTGACAAGGAAACTGAACCCTCGCTTCAGTAACACTGCCATAGCTAGGAACACTCCAGGGTGGAAGGATTGCCTTCGAACCCGAAGCAGGAGCAGCCCAACACCTTCAATTGCATTTCTTTACAGGCATCCATGTCAAAAGACTTTTTTTTTTTAAATTAGGTTATAACCTAACCTGACCTATAGCTTCGTCATTTGTCAGACTCTGTGTTTTGTAAAAAGCCTGAGCGTACGGACATGTTTCTGAAGAGCACATCTCCAATGATTTTCATAAAGCAAATGTCTGCTATTTATTATTGAAAGTTTTTTAGTGTACTCTAGGCAGTATTTTTATAGATTATGATTATGTGGCAATTTATTCTTCCTGACTCTTTAATCCTGAATGGTGGTTGGAATGGCCTAGAATCAGGCTGATGAGTTACTGCATTCACAATGCTCATTATTAGCTTGAAATCTATATTTGACGGGGAAATGTGTAGCATTGCTTGAACCCCTCGGCTCAGGCAAATTGCTCTTTCATAACAAGAACAGCTATAACATTTTCTAATATACATAAACGTTCAAAAGAATAAAGTTGAAAACCAAAAACTATGTTATTAAAACAAAGAAGATGCTAATGAGAGGAATTTAAAGATACAACAGCTTTATTCAGTAGCAACTGATACAAGTAATTTCTCTTGAAGTTCTGCTTTCCTCTTCTTTAGAATATACCAGAAGATCCCTAGAGTTCCTCTTGCAAATCTAAGGGTATATGAGCCTCTCGATGACCTTTCTGAGGATTAGACACCTGGATTGACATGATTCTGACAGTAGCTGGAAATTTCAAGTCAGGGTGAAATGGTAGGGTCCTCCAGGTAGAAATCAGGTTTCCTCCAGGGTCTCTCTTGTCCAAACTCTATCTCTTGCCTCTCTAAGAAAGTGAGAGAAGGAGCGAGGGGTGGAGGCTTCTAAATGTTCCCTGACTATGAGTACCAAGAGCTGCCCTTTTTAAAGAAGAGATCACAAAGTCATTCCTCAGTTCACAGCTCACTGCCCCATGAACTGTTCTGACCCACTGGCTGCAAGTCTTAGAAGTAATAGGAAGGACTCACTCACTCACTTCATTCAAATCCAAGGTCAATAGGATCACAGATTTTCATTTTAAAAAGTCATGTTGCTCAGAAAAGTAAGACTATACTAGACTTTTCTTTGCATGCTGCCAACGGAGCATTAGTGTATCTAATGATAGATTTGAAGGTAGCTGCTAATGCCATGAGAGAACAGGCATTACTTTACAAACAGGACAGGGCTTGTGATTAAAGGTGTCACACATCACCAGTTCTTTCTCTCTTCTTAATTAGTGATAATGTCCCTTTCCCTTTCATTAAGTAGAACTATTAATTATGCAGAGTACCATTGTGGAGCTGCAAATACAGTCCAGGTATTCAGACAGCAGAAACCAAGTATTATTGTGGCTTGAGTTATTAAAAGTCAGTAAAAAATTGAAATTGCTGTCTAAGGCATAGTGGAATTCACTCTTCAAGTGTCTTCTGAGTTTTTGTAGGAAAATGACTTTATGAACACAAGCCGAAGAGTATGAATTGCACACAACTGATTGACGGGTCACCTTCACAATCCCTTGAAGAGATTATTTGTTGAAATGTAAGTGGTTCCTTTGACAATTCCTGTACTTAGGGAAATTTGGAAAGAAATACCTGCCAGAGTAACTATGTCACCTGACCTACCGTTGCCGCGTCTGAGTAACTTTAGGTTTTGTGGTTTTCTTTTTTTAAAAGGAAAAAAAAAAGGCCCACAAAGAATATCAAGATAAGCCCATCTTTTGTAATTTCCTCCTCTCAAACAGTCAAAAGAATGAGAAGCAACCAAATGCCCAGAATCTTGGCTCTTTCACAGGAAAGTATTGTAAATTCACATGTAGCTACAATGTGTGACTTCATATATTTTTTTCAAAAACATGGTGTAGCTAAGTGTAAGAAATTATCACTTGGGTCATGGTTTTACTGCAGCATTAAAGAACAAGCCGAGAGCTCTGATGGCTTGTGCTGATGGACCTGGCTGTGGGCAATTGAATTCACGTCTTACCACTATCACTTCAGAACTGTCAGACTTAATGCCATCCAACACCATTAAACATAAACTCTGATATAAAAGAGACAAAACCCTGTTTGCAGACTTCATGATTTCAGGCTATTTGAAGCCTCAGTCATACTTGGAATGTTACATACCTTTTGCCTCTCTCCCCAGTGGCATCATCAGCCTCCTCCTGTCTTTTAAGACCACAGTAATATGATGCCACAGCTGGCCGATCCATGGCTTCTGTTATTTCAACACAAGAACATTTGGCAGAGGCCATTACAATAGATAGCCATTATGGGCAAAGATACAGGAATTCACAAACAAAATCAATCACTTCAAATGGCCCATAAAAAGAGGAATCTCACATTTAATATTCTACAGTAAATATTCACCCAAGAAAACGCCCATTAAAAGAACATTAGGAGGTAAATATTCAGTGTGCTGCGTGGGGACTTGGCTGTGATTCCCATTCCCACAAACGGGCTCTAGGGAGCTAAGCCCCGTGCTTTACTCACCCTGCTCTCTACTCCTTAGGGCTCGGCGTAAAAACAGACTGATTCGGGGACACACAGGGCCTGACGGCACTGAGTCCAGAGCTTCATAAAACTAAATGAAAACAAACAGCCCTAAAGGGTGAACTGTGCGGCCCTCGGAATCCTTAGGTTACTACCAGATTTGTGTTCTGGAGACGTGGACCTCTGCCTCCCAGTCCTCCCTGTCTCTGAGCCATCTGAACTACATCAGAACAGACACAGATAATTCCATATCGAAATAAATACTATATTTCAACTTCAAAGGACTATTTAGAAGGTAAATGAATGGTAGGAAGTGAAAGAAAATGTAGAAATTCTGTTAGGATGAAGACAGGGCTGTTTAAATACCTACGTACCTATTTTGTACCTCTCCAGACATTTGCCATGGGTGAGCGACCCTGGGTGAGCGACCCTGGGTGAGCGACCCTGGGACTCCCAGAGGGAGTCCTACCCCGACAGAAGGTCCAAGCCTCTCTCCTGTTCTGCACATTTCACACCCATGGGAGTCCTACCCCAACAGAAGGTCCAAGCCTCTCTCCTGTTCTGCACATTTCACACCCACTAGTCTTTTCCTTCATCCTCCTGCTTCTCTTGAGGCCCCATCTCCTTGCCATCAACCTCTCCAGATCCTTCTGTCTTCTAAAAAACTCCAGTGTTGTGTTGGTGAGATCTTCCTGGGGGCTATTAACTCCAGACCTGTGTAGGAACAGACTCAGTGTAGGGTCTAGAGCAGCAGCATGGTGGGTGCAGGAGTTGACCCCACCACAAGACAACGGTACTGGAGCTATGCCTCCTGGCTGGCCTAGACTGGGAAAGGAAGCAGTTTAAGTCCTAAATGGAGGGTCATCTTGGACAAAGCAGGACAGAATGTCACCCTCTCTGAAGTTTCTCAAAAACAAAAACAAAACCCTAAAAAACTAAAATGCAAAGCCTGAGGAGGTGGGCCAAGAGGAGTTACAGATCGCCCAGGTTTTAGCACACCAGAAGACATCGGAAGTGGAGAGGGTGAGGCTGTTCCGAAGGCTTAGAAGGTGAGAGCTCACTCCCCCACCTACTCAGGGTATTGAAATGTACATGAAAAAACGACTGAGATCCTGTTTTGTACTGTGCCCCAGTATGACATGCTACCTTGACTGTCCTGTGTCTTTCTGTGTGTGTGTCTGTTAGACTAGATTGTAAGCTCCTTGAGGGCAGGGGCTGTCTCTCCTTTGTCTTTGTAGCCCCACACCTAGTACAGTGCCTTGCACACAATAGGCGCTCAATAAATGTCTGTTGTTGATGTTGACCACTTTAATGTTGACCCATTGGATTGATACTTGGACACAAATACATTTTATTGTAAAAGAACAAGCGATTCATTGGGTTGTGAGGTAGATAAATTTCAAGTGGGTTTTACAAGGTCAGTTTCTAAACACACAATGTGTTCAGTCAACAGAGTTGACCTACATTTGGGTAGGACAACCTTGCAGAGTTCATTAGGCTTGCTAATGCTGGCTGGACTGAACACACAGGGAAGGTAAAGTTCAGCGAGCTTTGTGTTTTCCCCGGTAGCAAAGTGCTCTGAGCACAAATTAAATTTAATATTGACAAATGCTACAGCAAATGCAGACAGGCAAAAAAGCAGCAAGGACTCTGACTCCAGTGGCTACAGCATAACAGAGGCTCAAAAGAGGCAAGAAACAGCTCGCCTTCACCTGATGGACTGCTTGGTGAAGTGCTGGGAAAGCCTATCAAAATTAAGGATACACGCACATCCAAAGTTTTATCCCTATTGGGAAGTGAGGGAGAAAGCATGAAAGGTACCCAGGACTCTGCAGTCATTACTGCCAGCTCCTGGAGCCTGTTACTCCTGGCGGCAGGAGAGAGCAAGGCAGTGGAGGCGGTAAAGGTTAGCATCTACCACAGGGCTTCTCTCCAAAGGACAATGTTGTCGCCTTCTTGAGCTTGGGGACACTCCCTGCTCTCACTGCCTGCCCCTCCACATCCTCAATCAATTGTCTCAGTTTCATTTGCTGAAGCTGAGGGAGGGGCTTCAAGACTCTGCATGGAAGGACAGTGCTTGTTCTTGGACCAGAATTAGACATTTCCCCCACATTGGTGCATGGAATTGTTAAGAAAGTCATTCTAACAGGACTTCAAACAGACTCTCAATGGGGGGTGGTGTGAAGAACCTCATGCATGCTGTGCCTCTCTGCCCTGGGAGCACACCTGCTCCCCATGAAGTTACCACTCTGTCCTGGGAGCATGCCTGCTCCCCACGAAGTTACCTTTACATCTCTGGTTCTTTACCGTGAAATTAATTCTTTAGTTTCCAAATCAGGAAATCCACAAGGATAAATCAAAATGTTACACTACACTACTAAATATCTAGTGTGTTTTATACATCATTTATAACACATATCCTGTTTTGCCACAATCCCACCTCTTCCCCCCCCCCCTCATTTTTTTTTCAAATAGGAAAATTGAGAATAATAGGTGGTAAGTTGCTGGCCCTCCAAGCTACTGTTAATGTAAGTTGATCCTTGGCAAGCCTTATTATCCAACTTTGCTATGGGCTTTTCCCTATATTAATGCATTTAGCAATCAAAATAACCCCATATTTTCACTGTTCCCATTTACAGTTGTAAATGCTGAGGCACAAGACACTTGAGTAACTTCTCAAAGCCATAACATTGTTTGCTGGGGAAAGCAGATTAGGAGAAGGCCAGTCTATTTCTGGAGTTTTATCTTTTGTCACCAAGACTTCTTAACAGAAATTTAATCTTATGGGTAATAATTTCTATCAGAGTATTCAATCTGTAGCATTTAATACTCACTAAATAAGCACAGATACGTAAGTTATGGGGCAGGCACACCAGCCCTGAAGCCACCTGCTTGTTCCCCTAGCCTCACAAGTTTCCACATCTCCACTCCATGGCTTTCTAACTCACTCTATTACATATTGATGTGTCTACAAACACTGTGTTGTTTGGCTTCGCACACTCATAAATACACTTCTGCTGTGAGACTTCACAGAGTCTCCTGAAATTTGCTTTTTTTTCCTAAGTGTATTTATTTTCAGCATTATTCAATACCACTGTGTTGCATGCTCGTGGGCCGGGGTTGGGGAGGGTAAAATAGAGCCCTGGAATACACAGAGATGGAGATAAAGGGATCCTGGCTGTGACTTGAGCCAGTGACCAGAAACCTGATGTAGGAGATGGAACTGGAAACCGATTCTCCTCAAGGGGCTCACCTTCCCACAGCAGCTGTCTGTGTGGGGTGGGGAGCAGAGCGGGTGACCTAACTGAGAGCCCTCTCCTAATTGGTCTCTACTTCTCATCTGATTTCTATGAACCAAACTGATCTGAGCCCACCAAAGCCTATAAATAAACCCCAGACACAGCCCTCGTCAGCAGCCCACCAGTGAGCCCCCCCTCTGCTCCCAAGAGCTTTCTCTCTCACTTAATAAACACTCACCTCTTCCCTCTCTCTTTGATGTCAGTGTACCCCATTCTTAGTGGTCACAAGACAGTTTACATTGTACTATATGACGTATTCTTACCTATTCTTCCCAATTATCAGTTGTTACTAACATCTACAACTTATACTTTTTTCGGTGTTTGAACATTCAGTCAGTGGGTACAAACCATCCTCATTATGGTCTTGATTTGCATGTTTCCAATTCCTTATGAGGGTTAACACCTTTATGTTTCCTTTTAGGCGTCCACCTCATCTGACTACTTTTCCAACAAGCTGCTTTGCTTCTTTTTCCTTTTGAAGACTAGTCCTGATGTCGGTATTTGCTCCCAACTGAAACACTCCCTCCTGGAGCAAAGTGAAAGGCTCCGGGGACTCAGGAAATCAGCAAAACATACAAGGCCCAAGTAAAGGAAACTTACAAGGTTCAGAAAATCCTGAAAACTACAAGATTCAAAGTCCCCTGCCCACAGTTATGTAAGCAGTAACAATTGCTGAGCAGAGACTCTCCCACTGGCTAAGCTGCCGTCAAGTCTGGCAGGGAGCTGTAGGCACACTGCTTTCATGAATCACCTGTGCTAGGGTGGGCTTTCTGCTAATAGGGTTTCCCCTGAGGCTCTCAGGCTGCTGTAGTAACCACAGTAAACTCGAATACTCCCAGAGCTAGACTTGAGTGGAATTGTTTCTCTGGTCTGTCATCAGGGCCCTTTCGGGGTGAGTGTCTCCCCATCAGGATATCTTCTGTCCTAGACACTGCTCTTGTTGCTGATTGCATGTGCTGTCACGTGATCTTTCAGTCCGTGGTGTCTCCTGATTAAAATCCTGTTTTCCATCCCACATGATTACAGCACCACCCTGTAGCAGAAATCTTAAAAGTTCTTATTAATAAAACCAAACCCAGTGCTAGTTATTGGGGTGAATGCTGGAAGATCAGAGAAACAGAACAAGCCACAGCTTCCTCACCTCGCCAGTTCCTCAGCTGATCCTGTTTCCTCAGACTGGAAGCTTCTGAGTCCTCATCCAGAATGAATCTCAGCTGAACTGTGCTGCTCGAAAGCCTGAAAGCTTAACTAGCCAAAAGCTTCTAGTTTCTGGTCCTCACACCTTATATACCTTTCTGCTTTCTGACATCACTTCCTGGGATTAAAGGTGTGAGTCACCATGCCTGGATGTTTCCAATGTGGCCTTGAACTCACAGATTTCCAGAGGGATTTCTGCCTCTGGAATGCTAGGATTAAAGGTGTGAGTGCCACCAATTTCTAGCCTCTGTATCCAGTGGCTGTTTTGTTCTCTGACCCCAGATAAGTTTATTAGGGTGCACAATATTTTGGGGAACACAATACCACCACATCACCCCTCTTCTGACAGCCCCCCACTGCTCTTGATTAGTAGTTTCCTGTGTTTTATCTTAACCCTTTCAGAATGTCTGCCACAATTTTTGTATGTAGCTAGAGTTTTCCTGCCTGGCCCACAGTCAGGACAAATCTCTGTCACCCGCCAGTCCCACAGCCTCTCAGACCCAACCAAGTAAACACAGAGACTTATATTGGTTGCAAACTGTATGGCTGTGGCAGGCTTCTTGCTAACTGTTCTTACAGCTTAAATTAATCCATTTCCATTAATCTATACCTTGCCACATGGCTCGTGGCTTACCGGCATCTTCACATGCTGTTTCTCATCATGGCGGCTGGCAGTGTCTCTCTGACTCAGCCTTCCACTTCCCAGCTTTATTCTCCTCCTTGTCCCGCCTACACTTCCTGCCTAGTCAATGGCCAATCAGTGTTTTATTTATTGACTAATCAGCAACACATTTGCCATACAGAACATCGCACAGCACTTCCCCCATTTTTTTTTCAAAAAGGAAGGTTTTAACCTTAACAAAGCAAAATTACATATAATTTGGGAATTTGGGCGTAGCTTCTCTTACTACTTCCTGCTGGAGGGGGACGCTGATACAAAGAAAATTTTAGGATACAAAGAAAATTTTAGGATTATGGAATACAAAGAAAATTTTAGGATTATGGAATAGTCCATGAGGGTGTATTGTCTGAGCCAGTTGCCTTCAAACCATTCTGGATGTTGGATCATCTGGGCCTTGGTGTCATCGGAGACCTTTCAGGGGGTCTTGGCTGGTCAAACCTGATGTATCTTAATCTGGAACAAATCCATAGCCTCTGGCTTTCTGTGGGAACAAAAGAAGAAACTCTTTTCCAAAGCAACATATCCTTATATCCAAATTTTGAAGTCAAGGTACCTTTAGAATATACATTTTGGCATAACTCAACAGCTTTTATAATCAAATGTTTTTCTGCAGTTAAAAATCCCAAAGACAACACAATCCAGATTCTCTGTGTAATATTCATCTTCACATGGCTTATTTTTTATATTAATTTTACTGTCTCTTTAAAGACTTTATTTTTTAAAACTATGTATTTGTTTATATAACTGTATATATCACCTTTTTTGTCTCTTTCAAGCCTATGTATATTTTACACACATTTTAAACTATTACATCTGAATCTGTCTTATTGTGAACCTATTGCTTTAAACTGCAACAGCTGTGGCTGCTGGCTCTGCCCACCTCAGCTTCCCAACATGGCGGTGGTAGTTTACCGCCAGCTCTGGGAGCTATCGTGGGTCTATGCTTTTATCCAAGCAGCGTGTAGCCCAAAAACCTCTTTTTTTGTTTTGTACCTGCAAAGGCTAAATCCACCATGCAGCTTAATGTGCCACTTGCAGAGGCCTCATTCCTGCCATATGGCAGCAGGTCGAGCGCGCACGCTAGGAACCCACAAGTAGCTCAAACGGGCAGCTGCCGCTCATTTGAGAGAGACAATTAGGAAGCTGTTTTTAGCTCCATTTTAGAATCTTTTCTCAGGTTTTAGGTGGAAACTCTTGCCACCACGTTGGACGCCATTTGTAGCTAGAGTTTTCCTGCCTGGCCCACAGTCAGGACAAATCTCTCTTACCTGCCAGTCCCACAGTCTCTCAGACCCAACCAAGTAAACACAGAGACTTATATTGGTTGCAAACTGTATGACTGTGGCAGGCTTCTTGCTAACTGTTCTTACAGCTTAAATTAATCCATTTCCATTAATCTATACCTTGCCACATGGCTCGTGGCTTACCGGCATCTTCACATGCTGTTTCTCATCATGGCGGCTGGCAGTGTCTCTCTGACTCAGCCTTCCACTTCCCAGCTTTATTCTCCTCCTTGTCCCGCCTACACTTCCTGCCTAGTCAATGGCCAATCAGTGTTTTATTTATTGACTAATCAGCAACACATTTGCCATACAGAACATCCCACAGCATTTGTATATGATAAAAAGTCACTGATACCAACTGTTCCAGCCTGTTCCCTGAAAGTTTCATTTCCTCCCATGAGCTGCACTCACATTTCCATAAACATGGGTGTTTGCTTCTGCTCTCTGTAGTCTGGTCAGTGCCAACCCCTTGTCTGACTATGTACAGACGCTGCCCACTCTTAATTATTGCAGCTTTGTCATGAGTCTTGAGTCACTAGGGCACCTACGCTGCCCACTTGCCTTCTCTCTGTGGGATATCCTGCTTGTTCCTTTTTAAAAAGTTGCTAAATCTTACGATTACCCATCAGTAGGCTCACATTGCATGCAAACAGATTGATGGACTATACAGATCTACACACCCAAGGCCAAAGGACAGTACACAGCCATTTCACTGCTTCTCTCCAGATAGTCCTCATCTGGATAACCACTTTGTCAGGAAATTGTGTTTTGCTTGTTTTTAAATTTTATCCATTCGTTTGGCTATTTGTCCCTGTGCTTTTTCCAACCTTGGTCTCAACAATTCTCGCTCATACAAACCCTCCTCTTTCTCACCAATTGGACTCCTGGAGCTCCACCTGGGGCCTGGCTGTGGATCTCTGCATCCGGTTCCCTCAGTCATTGGATGGGGTTTCTAGCATGACAATTAGGGTGTTTGGCCATCCCATCACCAGAGTAGGTCAGTTCGGACTGTTTCTCGACCATTGCCTGTAGTCTATTGTGGGGGTATCTTTGTGGATTTCTGTGGGCCTCTCTAGCACTTTGCTTCTTCCTATTCTCATGTGGTCTTCATTTATCATGGTCTTTTATTCCTTGTTCTCCCTCTCTGTTCTTGATCCAATAGGTGAGGAGCCCCCAACTGGATCAGGCCCTCTGGATAAGTGAGACAGTTGATTAGCTTGATCTGTTTGGGAGGCATCCAGAGAGTGGGACCGGGTCCTGACCTCAGTGCATGAGCTGGCTGTTTGGAACCTGGGGCTTATTCAGGGACACTTGACTCAGCCTGAGAGGAGGGGACTGGACCTGCCTGGACTGAATCTACCAGGTTGAACTCAATCCTCAGGGGAATCTTTGCCCGGGAGGAGATGGGAATGGGGGGTGGGCTGGGGGAAAGGCGTGGGTGTGTGTGTGGAGGGGGGAGAACAAGGGAATCCGTGACTGATATGTAAAATTAAATTAAATTATAAAATAAAAGAAAAAAATTTCATCCAACCATAATCCAATACTATGTACATTTTATTCTTTTTTTTTTTTTTTTTTGAGCTGAGGATCGAACCCAGGGCCTTGTGCTTGCTAGACAAGCTTTCTACCACTGAGCTAAATTCCCAACCCAAATTTTTTTTTTGGTTTTTTGAGACAGGGTTTCTCTGTGTAGCTTTGCACCTTTCCTGGATCTCACGCTGTAGACCAGGCTGGCCTCGAACTCACAAAGATCCTCTGCCTCCCGAGTGCTGGGAGTAAAGGCATGTGCCACCACCACCCGGCCCTATGTACATTTTAATATCTAGCTTATTTTTATCCAAATTATGTTTCTAAGATTTATCCCTGGGGCTGGGGGGATATAGCTCGGTGGTGGGGTGTTTGCCTGGTATGCATGAGGACCAGGGTTCAGTACTCAGTGTCCCACCCCAAAAGATTTATCTCCATTACTGCACATAGTAACATCTCTTTGTCTCACTGCCATATAGTGCACATTACTTTAGAAGCAGTGATTCTAATCTGGGTGTTTACTGTTTACATTTGTTATTAGTGCAGTTATTTAGAATATTCTTATGCTTGTACTTTGATGAACTATTGGTCCGTTTAGGTGGCTATAACAAAACACCATGAGGTGGGTGGCTTACAAACCATGTGTCTCTCATGGGCCTGCAGGTAGGAAGGCCAAGATGAGAGGGGCAGATCATTGGGTTCTGATGAGGACCCCCTTTTGCATGGTGGATGATGTCTTATTCCCAGGTAAAAAGAGGGCAAGAGAGTCCTTTTGGGGTCTCTTTTATAAAGACAATAATCTCACTTATGAAATACCATCTCGGAGTTAGGACTTTAGTATGTGAAATAGTCCATCTATAATGGTTGGCAGAACATTTACTCCTAATGAACACACGTCAGAGAGTAGCATTGCTGTCATCAGACACACCTGTTCCAGGTCTCAACAGATGATGCCAAATGATTTTCTAAAGTGGGTGGACCAATTTACACTCCCACCAGCAATAACTGAGAGCTCCAGTTATTTACTAACACTTTTAGCTCTTCCAAGGCTGTGTAGTGGTGTCTCCCAGTGGCTCTTTAGACATATCTCTGATGCATAACTGAATTGAGCATCCCTTAATGTCCTCATGGAGCTGTTTGCACAGCATCTTTTGTGGTGTTCCTATTCAAAATTTGCCTGATTTTTACTGAGGTGCTTTGCATTTTTTCCACCTTTATGGAGTGTCGACTCAAGTCTTTGATTGGACAGGAATAACAGTGTGTTGCTTGCCTATTCATTGTCTTAATGAAATATTTTGGTAATTAAAAGTTCTTAATTTGATTAAAGTCCAAGTTACCTATATTTTATATACAATATAATTTGTTTCCTACTTAAGGACTCTAAAGAACATGAAGCTAATCTTTATTTCTTCTAGAAGTGTTATTCTTTTTTACTTTTGAAATCTGAATTAGGATCCATCTCAAATTGACTTGAGGTTCAGTGTGAAGGGTGGGCCAAGTTGTTTCTTTTCTCACTTGGGTCCTCCAGCAGACACAGTCATTCACTCTAAGTTTCACACTTTCTCCACTGAATTAGATGTTACTCTGGTGGTAAGTCATCATACATGTGCTGGATGGTTTCCTGATTCTGAATTATGCCCCATTTTAGCCTTCCAATATATCACAGAACTATGATGCACTTATAGGTCTTGACATCTAGAAGAAAATGCAGTTAGCTTATTCATCTTTAATATTGCTTTGACTATTCTTGCCACACTTTATTTCTACATATATTTCTCCTGTTACAAGGAGATAAGCTTTTGTGTTTAATAAAACCTCATAGAGTTTTCATTGGGGATGCACTGATTATATAGATTTGTTTGAGGACAACTGATACCTGTTGATAGCAAGTCTTTTAACTTATGAATACAATTCAGAAAATTTCTATATAGAGGGTATAATGCTTTGAATGAGAAATGTCTCCCAAAGGCTCGGGTATTTGAAAACTTGGTCCCTAGTTGATGCTGCTGCTTGGGAAGGTTATGGAGCCTTTAGGAGGTGGACTGTTCTGAGAGGGCATCATTAAGGGCAGACTTGAGGCGTGTCCCACTTCAACTTCATTCTCGCTGCCTCTTATGTGAGGTGAAGATGTACGCCTAAGCCTCCCTGCTCTTTCTCTAGTCATGGTGTTTTAGCACATAGAAAACTAAGACGGGGCCTACCACGTCTTTTTTGTCTATCTTTTCTTAGGAATTTTTGATCATTCTGTGTTATAATATTTATTACCGGCTTCTAATCTTCCTATGATTAATACTTTAATACTTTCAAAAAATTGTGAAAATGTCAGAGTAACTTAATTTTAACTCCTTCACTGTGTATGCTATTATCATTCATTTTCTCTTTTTATTATGATAGCCATAGAGTTTTATTCTTTGTTGATTACTGGCTTACACTACCAACATTCTTTTGCCTTCATCCATACACATCCCCTGTGGGGCACTTCTTTCTGTCTTAGTTTCCTCTTTTCAAAGGCGGGTCTTCTGGGACAGAGTCCCACAGATTTTGCTTGTCACACACTTTACTTGGTTTCCATTTTTGAAGGACATTTTCTACTGAGCACTGGAGTCATTCCATTGTGCTGTCCAGTGCATCATCTGATTTCAGAACCATTCATAAAAAACATTGTCATTATTCGATTTGAATGGTGCAAATTTCAATGACTTCACATGAAGCGTGCTTCTCATACAGGCTTCGCAGACACTGTAAGTTACAAATTGATCTGCTCTTCCCATCAACTTCAATCAATATCAGATTTCATTAACTTTTTAAATGATTGACTTTTCTACTAATTGATTATATGTTGACTTTCAATTTCAGTAAATTCTGTTCTTTGACATTCTGTTTTTCCATTTTATTAGGGTTCTGTTTTTGTTTTTTTATTCTTACCTTAAAGAAATCTTAGCTAGCAATTGATTTTTAATTTCTTTTATTTTCTTCCAAGGATCTTATGGTTCTATTTATATTCTCATTCATTCTTTCTCTCCCTCACACCCCAGCTTTGTTCTTCTGGAAAGCCTTGGCTACAGGAAATATTTCAAGTATTTTCTCCAAAAAGTTATAATTATCGAGAATCTTCTATGGTGGTATTTTGAGAATATGCAAATATCCTTTCTCATTATATTTTTATCAGCCCTAGCATCCATTAATGATTCTTGCTAGAGCAATTATTACTGTGCTGTTTGTTAAATATTGACTTTTTGCTGTTTTCATTGTTTATTCTATATTTTTGCCTGAAGTATACTGTAAAGAAGAACCATCTCCTTTTCCAAACTTACTCAGGTCTCCTAATGTATCAGGCAGGTAGACCCCATGTCCCTTCCTTCTTTAAAAAGGCACACACCCATGCATGTGTCCAACTCCTGTGACCTAATTACCTTCCAAAGGTCCAAATCCTTACCAGGAAACAAGCTTCAGGAATGGCAGGGGGAAGAGGTTGAGTATTAGCCCATCTTATAATGCTTTACACACCATGATAAGGGACATTTGCCTATGTTATTCTGTTGGTCTCAGCCTGTCATCACATGGCCTCCTCTGTCATCTCAAATGCAATCCCTGTTCTTGTACAGAGCCTACAGTTGACAAGCACATCATTGCTAGAGATGGCACTCAGGCAGAAGCTTCCCTTAGGATAAGAAAGCTGACAACTCACCTGTGCCTGAGCCACCAGGCATTTGCTACCTGATCCCAAGCACTTTTTTTTTAAGGATGTCACAGACAGCTGGGATACAAACACTGTCATATCATCACCAGCTGGCCTAAAAGGAGAAAGCCATTCACCTTCTTTTGGTCCTTGCTTCAAACACGTTGTTTTCAAAGCCCTTTCTAGGCTCATTCACAGACTGGCCCTTCACTGCTGCTGTGGAATAATGCTTTTGTACATGGTTTTAATAAAACGCTGATTGGCCAGTAGCCAGGCAGGAAGTATAGACGGGATAAGCAGACAAGGAGAATTTTGGGAAGAAGAAGACTGAGTAAGGAGACGCCAGCCTGCTGTCCAGGGAGCAGCATGTGATGGCACACAGGTAAAGCCATGAAAAACGTGGCAACATATAGATTAACAGAAACAGGCTAAGTTTAAGTGTAAGAGCTAGTCAGTGGTAGGCCTGAGCTAATGGCCAAGCAGTTTTAATTAACATAAGCCTCTGTGTGTTTACTTGGGTCTGAGTGGCTGCGGGACCGTGGGACCGCAGGGCCATGGCAGCTGGGTGGGACCAGGAAACTTCAGCTGCACTTCACTGTCCCATTCTGCAATGATCTTCATCCTCCTCTCAATCATGGTCTCCCACTCAGTGATGTACAGATGTCACCTCCTCCCCTCCCTGGACTTCAAGAGCTATATAAGTATCATTTGTAAATGCTCTGGCTCTTTTAGTAAGGGAGAAGTTCAGACAAAATGCTTTTGGGAGGATGTCTGATTTGTTTTGTGGCTTTCCTGTGTGCTTCTAGCAGCTGTGGGTTTGATTGCTGCCCACTGTCTACTGTCTAAGGAGCCCCTTGTGAGAGCAGAGCAGGGGTCCTCAACCTTTGTAATGCTGTGACCCTTTAATACAGTTCCTCATGTTGTGGTGACCCCAACCACAAAATTATTCCATTGCTACTTCATAACTAATTTTGCTGCTGTTATGAATCATAATGTATATCTGATACGCAAGATATACAATATGTGATCCCAAAAGGGTTCACAACCCACAGGTTGAGAATCACTGGAGTAGAGCTATTTTTCCACACCAAAGAAAAGGTCTGGATGCAAGTACCACCAGTTAGGTTCACTCACAGGGTGAGAGAAGACCACAGACATCTCACTGGCAAGAAATTTGCAATCATGATGTGCCAACATGGAGATTTTGTCCTCAGAGATCTTTGGATTTCTGCCAGTGTTTTTTGTTTTCTTGGTTTTGGGCATGGACAAACTGTCAAAAGAGCTACAGGTTCCACTGGAGTCAGGGCTTAGCTGACAGTGAGTAGGCAGTGCATTGGGAAAGAAGACTGAGCTCTCAAGGAGAGTGCACACCTTGAATTCTGAGCTGGAAGGTGTGGCCATGGTAATGTTAGTAGTGCTAACATTAAAAGCTCATTAGGTGGGAAGCCACATGATAAGACAATTCTTTGTGGATTCTAGAAATACTAAAATCTTTCCTTTTTCTTAGAGAAAGTATCACAGCAGAACTAAATACCAGTCTTTCCATTTCTACCAGACTTCTTCCCAGTGTAACTGTTAACAGCTCTAATACAGAGAAATAAACCTTGCTTGATTTCCTTTTATACCAGCCACTGCTTGTACACTGTGTCTACATACGTGCACAGTGAGTACCTGCACTGGTGTGTGCTTTGTTCTGTCTCTCCATAGTGGGCGTCTTTACTAAACAGTCTCAAACTGCTGGGCTGATTCTGACACACAAAGCAGGCGTAGCTGAGGGTGAAACGGCACCCCAGCTCTCTGATCTGACTCCCAAACGACAGCCACTGCCCGCAGAAGCAGGGCACCAGCCCTGTTCTATAGAGGAGCCATGGGCCTACGAGCTGTTGCCCTCGAAACATGTATCCAGGGCTTCTCCTATCCCTTTAAATGTTTTTTTCTGAGATAGAATATTGTTATGTAGGCCAGGGAAGCCTGGAACTCAGTGTGTAGCCCAAGCTAGCCTTGAACTTGTGGAGAGCCTCCTGCATCAACTTCCTGAGGGCTGTGACCACAGATCTCAGGATCCTCCAATCATTTCTACTGTTTAGCATCACAGTGAGAATTCATTCAGACCACACAAAAGGCTTCTGTGAGCTATGAATTTGAATACCAATTTTCATCTGTCACTGAGCTCCATTGAGGACAGAGATGGAGCCAACTTCCCGAAGCTCAGCACACTGAGCTCCTCTCACGGCAATGCCTACCTAGTCTAAGACATCATGGAGTCAGTGTTGCTACAGCCCTCCCTGTGCTCATGTACCTGTTAGACAAGCTGTTTTCGATGTCTTCTTCCAACCACTGACTCTCTCATCTACCTGTTTTTAAGACTGACTTGAGTGTTACCTCTGATGAAGCTTCCTGTGCCCACCACTGCTCTGTGCAGAAGCCTTGCTCTACACTAAAGTTCCAATCCTCACACCAGACCAAAGCCAGTCTGAGTTCTGACTAACTGGGGTTCACAGGGCAGCTCTAGCATGTGTCACAAGTGCCTGGAACATGAAGAGGGAGTTGCTCCTCCTGCTGGGAATCCTGTCCTCCCACAGGCCAAGTCCTCAGAGAGGTGCACAGATGGAAGGAATCCTCTTGCAGTTCAGTTGGGACCAAGGTCCTAGAGCCTGGGGAGCACAGGCATTCTGACCAGGAGGCCAGTGGGGCCTGCAGAGGACGTTGGAAAAAGGCTCAGACTATCTCATTTGCTGCAAGTGGTTTAGGCATGGGATGGAACAGACCTGTAAAGTGACTTCTACAGCCACCAGCTAATTTGTTTTCCCAACAGATGGTTTCTTTCTCTTTGAAAAGGAAAACTTTCAGCAATTATTCAATTTTTGTTTGAAGCCATAACTATTCAAGGACCCTTCCTCCCTCCTTTGCATAAGTCAACAAAATAGGCAATTTCCTAGGGTAATGAGCTAGAGCGGCCCAGAGCCCTGGAGCCAATTCCTGCCCAGTGTCCACATGTACAGCTGCTCTCCTTGGCTCCCACCCTAACCCTGCCCAGCCTGCTGTGTCTCCCAGGACTGCCTTTCTCCTGCCCCCTGCCCTGCCCACTTTATGTGAGTCTTCCTTCATTTTGATTGGCTGCTGCCCCAGTCCTCATCATTGCCTGGGACTCAGTTGGCCTCATCAGCCTGTCTCAGCCTTCACAGCTCCCAAGCAGCCATGAAGCTTCGGCTCCACCAGGTGACTTGGGTGACTACCTGCTTTGCCGACACTGCCCCTTTCACCTGAAGAGCTGTCCCCTCCCATGTCCCTGCCTGCCAACAAGAGTTACCAGCTCCTCCATCTCCACACAGATGAAGGCCACTGGCAGCCTGCTTTCCAATTCTCTTGCTCTCTAGATCACAGATCCCCATAATTTCCTTAGAATCCATCCCTCCACTCCTAGCCAAGTGGTCTGTGGAGCATTCACTCTACACACAGCCACCAGTACGGCCTCTGACAGGCTGAAACCCATTGGCACATCCTTCTTACCTAGACACAGTGGCTGAGGGATTGGAACATGACCCCCCCCAAAAAACCTCTTTCCTTCCAGCTTATATTGCCTTAGGGTCCAGGTATGTTACATTTGCTCCCACAGAAGGCCAACATCAGAACAGAACCAAGGGCAGCTGGGCTGAGAGAGGGGTCCTACAGCACTATGGAGAGCTATGTGGGGCTGGGCCCAGAGATAAATCTCTTCTGGACATTTATTTATAGCAATTCATTATATTTCATAACTAATCATCTTTCTGTTGGATTCTCCAGGATGCCAGTTCCCTGCCTCCTACTGTGAGCATCGTGGACACAGTCTGTGTCATGCACACAAAAGGTGCTGGTTCTCCACCAGTGTCGTGGGAACCCGGTGTATGGATGAGCTCAGCAGCAACAGTGAAGAGCCGAGTGCATTTCCAGATGTGCCTGCAACTCTGCCCGAGGGGCTCTTTCCCTGACCTGCTTCTCCAAGCTCTGGTTGAGCTGGCTTGATGGGAAGTCTGGGGATGATGGTAGGACGCTGCTGGGAAGCCAGACACATGACTACGATGCAGTAAGAGGGGAATTAAAGGGAATACTGTGCCAGGAAGTCAGCAGCAGTTTTCTCATTTTCCTTCAATTATACAGATGCACAGATACACATAGATGGATCTTGGGACACTGTGTAAAGTGTATTTCAAAATAGTTTAGGAAACCACTGCTCTTCCTCCCATCTGAGACAATACGACACAGGAAATAACATGGCATAAAGGATGACCTTATTTTACACAATTTCCTCCATTATATAGATGTGCACACACACACATGCCAAGTCACAACTTTTTTTTTTTTTTTTTACTGTGGATGATAGAGAGTGTGAAAAACACCAGCCTGCTTTCTACCTGGGTTCCAGGGATACTACAAAAACAACAGGGATGTCTGAGCTGTGGATGGAGGAGAGAGGGCCCCAACGAACGTATCTCGAGTGTCACCCAGGCAGGCAGGAAGTCTTGAGTATTTTCCCTGGATGTCAGGGCACAGTGAAGGATGGCTGAGGCAGGTGACCAGACCAGCCAGGCCAGGCCCTCCTCAAGGTACTAAACACCACCCAGACACAGGAGACAAGGCCTTTGGGGAAAGGCTTGCCACCCTTGGCTTTGACCCGAAGGAAGCTTGAGGAGTGCTCTGCAGAGAACCTGGACTTGGAAATGAAAGGCACAGACAGAACCTTCTAGAATTCATGGTTTCTTGAAAACAATCTTTAACAGAAGCCAGATGTCTTTATAAAGCAGGTGACTCACTTTAAATGATATTTGTGCTCGCCTTGTTTTAAGTTTGTTATGCTCCTTAATGTTTATCACTTAGAGGATGTTATATTTTAAATGTTAGCATTTGAAATCTTCCTTCAAATTCTTTCAACTACCTGGTTTGGTCTTTCCCTTTCATTTCGTTTTCCCTCTATTGTTTTTCTTCCTAAAATGTTTTTTTCTTTTTCATTTTAGCTCTATTCACAACTACATCTTTGGAATCTCAGGTTCAATGTTAACCTCTACAATTTTAATGCCTCTGTCACATTCTCTAGTTAGGGTCTTTCACTTCTGAGTTTTCTGTTTTTGCTTTCAACCTGTTGAAAGTGCCATTTTTTACTGTTCAATTGTTTTCTTATTTGATTTCACTTTTCTCCTCCACTTTCACTTTTATTAGTTTTACAACACATTTCCTTAGCGGTGATTTAATCACTCTGTTCCTATATAGTGTGTACTCATCAGGCTGAGAAGCAACAGAAGGCAAAACCCAGACTCTCCCCCTCTGTCCTACTCAAATACTCTCATCAGTAAACACCTCCAAAGACAACCGAACTGGCATCCTCTATACCAATCTGCTCTTGCTATGTTTCTTCTCTTTTGACCCATCATGCTTCTTGGCAGGGATACAGAAGTGTATCTGTGATGTGAATCTATCAGTTTCCTGCTCACAGAGAGAAAAGCAGTGCTGTGGAGAGGCAGGAGGAGACGCCCTTGATGATTGGCTTCCTTCGGAATTCAAGGGAAGGTGGTAAGGAATGATCTCCAGTCTTTTGTTCATCTCTTTAATGGAACAGAATTTTTCCTTGAATCTCAAGACTGAGGGTTCAATGACCATGGACAAGAATCTTACCACTTTATGCCATCAGGTTTCTGAGAGAATGCATGCTTATCAAGATCCAATCTGGAGACAATATTCACATTGTCCTCTGAACAAAGAACTCATGAGTAAGAAGGAACCTGCTGGTAAGAGATTAAAAGTCAAGGGCTCAGAGGAAAGGCAGGCATCAAGAGCAGCCCTGAACCCTAGGACTGAGATAGGCTGCCCTAGTCAGAGGCTCCTTCCTTCAAAGTCTGAGACTGTCACATGGTGGGAGAGGACATGGCATAGTAAGATGGATGGCAGCAAAGGTCACTGTAACTTCCTGTCAGAAGCCTGCTGGGAAGCAAGCTCTGGGGTGCCAGAGAAAGCCATCCCGAGAGGGACCATGTCTCAGGACTTCATGAAAAGTGCCTCACAGGATGTGCTGTTGGCAGGAATGTGGTCACTAGACACAATTGACCGTGGAGCTGTGCAGGTCAGCTGACCTGATGAAGCCATGTACAGAGACATGTGATGTTCCATAGCTACTCACTGGAAGGTGTTCTGTACTGTCTGCCACTGGCCACTGCAGAAAACACAATCACTTGAAGGAACACACACTGCAGTGGAAGTAAGACACAGAACAGGAACACAAGCTTGTCCTGCAGCACAGTGTTCCTGCAGCGGGCTGTCCTGACAAGGCTCAATGAGGTGCTCACAACAAAGAAGAGACCCTTGAGGGTTCTGCTTCGTTATCATTGAACAATAAATGCACAGAACTGGAGCTGAAAAACAACAAGTTGATAACTGCAACCATACACTCTGGCTGTTCAGCTCTCATGGTCACCCTTCTCCACACATCTGAGCTCAGTACAACGACACTTGCCATCTAACAAGATGTCATTATTCTTCTTAATGAGTTAAGAAATTCTCACCCAATGCCAAAATAAAGAGGCACATAATGTGGCCACTGCATCTACAACCAACAAAATCATCTGACACATTCCATCACTGCTCTGCTGGGTATTTTCTTGCCTATGGATGATATTGTAGGGTAGTGTCACCAACGAAGGAAAAATAAAAAACAGGATATAAATATAAAATGCAAAGCCAGTCTCATTTCCAAAGAACTGGCTTGAAGGCCATAGTTAAAGTTTGGTTTATGTTTCCCTCGGCCCCAAATAGAAGCTCAGTGACCATTTCTTCACCTGAAGAAAAGAACCAAATCTCCGCTCAGAAGGAAGATTCCTCACCTGGCCTGATGGTCTTTGCTTGGTTGGTTTTGGTTATAGCTTTTCAGCAACCATTACTGTTCATCATGGACCTACCAAGGGGCTTCCTGGGAGAATCCCCTCATCATGCCTAGCAACTCAATTTCTGTTTGGTGGTTTCTAGTCACTTCAAACAGTAGAATAAATCTTTATTTGGGGCCTGTAGGTACAGCAATAAAAACACTCTCGTGTGACCAGGTGGCAAGCTCTTAGCACTGGGATGGGTGGGATCTAAGTTAAACTCACAGAGTATGCCACTGTCATCTGGTAATGCCCTAACACAGGACCCATATCTTCACAATCCTAGGTCTCCAAGAGGATTGGAACAGAAAATAAGAAAGGGCTGGGTAATGAGAGAAGAAATGGCAGGTTGAGTTAGGGGTATATGAGGGGACTTTCAGGTGGAAAGGGATGGGCTATCTGGCACTCAAGAAAGATATCTAGACATGTAGTCAAATGTCTATTTGACTGCCAATGATGTAGAGGTCACTGGAAAACACAGATGGGAATGTACATATATGTGGACAGTAGAAGTGTGGTTATTAGGGAGAGATGGTAAGGAGGTCTCACACACACACACACACACACACACACACACACACACACACACACACACACATTCCATTGCCTTTGGCAATGCAGATGTCACTGACACAAAGTAGCAGACCATTGGGGGAGAGGAGGGAACCAAGCCAGAAGAAATAACATGATGCAGTGCTATTTGTTCCACCCATGACCTTGGTCTATATGGCACAAAGGAGGTGGTGCATGGCTAGCTCAGTCAGTAGAGCATGAGACTCTTAATCTCAAGGTCGTGGGTTCGTGCCCCACATTGCGCCACTTATTACGATCAATCCACATGGGTCTATTAAATGGGTAACAGAATTTAGTAAGATATGAACTGAGGAAATGCACTCATGATTACAGAACGGAGTAGACAGCGGAAGTCGTCCTCTGATCTGAGCAGCAAGAGCAGGGAGAAACATGACAAAGCATTTACAAGACAGCAAACTGCTTTAAGAAATTTAAGGTTTGAACACACTATAAAGGAAGGCATCTCTGCAAAAATAATTGGAAAGGATGTCAGTAAACAGGAGTTCCAAGAAGGGATGCAACCAACACTCAAAGTACAGGGACTCAGGCCTCAACCTCCGCATCTAGAGGAGTGGGAGGCTTGAAAGGGAGAGACAGGCAAGTGGCAGGAGGTAGGTGAGAAAGCTGAAGTGGCGCCAGTGCCCCAATTTCCAGGTCACAAAGCCAACTCTTATAATAATGGAGAGCAGCCAGCAGGAAAAGGAAGCACAAGAAAATATGCAGTTCTCACAGACGAGCAGAAGATTTCCAAATTGTGGCTTCTTTTTAGGGGTGCTCTCCATCCTCCTAACTGCTAGTGAGAGGACCCAGCAGATGCTATAACAGGCTGTTCAGTCTTCTCGCAGAGACCAGGCCTCCATTTCAGTTTCCTGCAACTGAACAAGCAGTTTCTGAGGGAGCCACAAACAAAGGACAGTCAGTTTCCAACACCCCCAGCAACAAGGACAAGGAGACCTGAGCCACACTTAGCAAGCTCAAGGTGATAACCAAATAAGGACAAACAAAGCCTGGGATTTATCCAGGCTTGCCCCCAAATGGAAAAGCTGTAGCCTTAACCAGGCCCTGACTAGCCCTGGCCAATCAGAATGTACTAATATGATTGCCTCTTGCTTAAGCCAATCATATATAAAATGACCTAACTGCCTTAGGTGTGCTTAAAAGGAGTCTGTGAGCTCCTCTTGGGGTAATCACCATTTTGATTTTGTGTGGGATGGCCTCCCCCAGCACGCTGGAAACTTCCTCAAGATAATAAATGCTCTTGCTGATTGCATATGTGGATGATGGTCTTTGTGAGACTTTTCCAGGACCCTAACACTAGGAAATAAAATATTACGGTCCTATTTACATAGTAACCAAAAGCGAAAGATCCTGTGTAAAGTTTGTACCATGCAGCTCTTAAGTGAGACTTGCTTTTGTGTCTTCCCTGTTAGCAGTTCTCTCAGGAGTCATTTTAGAATCAATCTGTTACTCTCTAGGAAGGAATCCTATACCTTTGTACCCCTGGGAGCCTCTCCAGGGGCAGCACATGAAGATGGTCTCAGCCACTATTGCTCAGCAGTGAGGGCAGCAGGAGGTGGGGCAGCTCAGAGCGAAGTGCAATGATATATATGCAGGCACATAATTAATTAGAGCCACGTATTTCATAGCATGTTTCCAAGACAGTGAACATTTTTGCATAAAAAGAAAGGGGAGGGGGAGGGGGTTACCCCCAAAGTGTGCTGTCCAGAGCAGAAAAGTTTCTGTTGGAGTGGTCAGTGTTCGGGCAGCACAACAGCAGCCCTGGGGTCTGGAGCGAAGCAACGAAGCAATGAGGCTGGTGCCCTAAAGCAGACCGGATACTATCTCACTGTTCTATAGTTGTAGCTTGAAGTACGTTTACAAAATATTTCTTTCACAAGTTAAAACAGCATCTACTACAGACAGGCTTAATTTTGGTAAAAAAGAAACTGAAAAGGATAATATGTTAATTCAACATTTGCTGTAAAGATTCCAGAAACCCATGCATCAAAATTTCGAATGATGATTCCCACGGTAACTGTAACTCGGCTACCCAACATACATAATGGAAGAAATGTTAGCTGCACACACCAGGACAGAAAGCACTGGGTAAGCAGGAAGGGGCTGAGTTATGCTTGCTGTGGGGCTCATCACTTTCAAGTAGCAGAGAATATATTGAAAAATTGAAACCATAAATGCATGCATTATTTTTGTGTTTACTTCTAATTTTTGATTCGATTTTATCACCTTTGCATCCAAACTACATTTTCCCTTCATAGGCTGCAAATAAATGTCTTGTGGTTAGAATTCACAACATTTGGTCTGGGTCTTTTTCTCACACAGGCTGCCTTCCAGGGACTGCATCCCTATGCCCCGCACTCTCCGAAATGTCAGGACATGTCTATTGGGGTCCATTTGTCTAGTTCCTTTTCCTCCCTCAAGGACACCATGGGGGGAGGGGAAAACCAGGAACATCATGGAGTAGCTTTAAAAGGTGCAGGTGTGCAGTAGAGGAGGGGCCCTGTCGACATCACCCATGGCCCCCTAAGCAGAAATGAGACAATAGCATAGCATATTTACGACTTCCGAAATGTTGCTACACCACTATCTCATCTGTCCTCATCACACTAAGGAAGGCAAATTCTTTTATTCAGTTCTTTGGGACTCTGAGATAGATTTCAGGATATGTGTTATTTCCTGAATATACTCTCACACACGATTTACTTACTGAAGACAGAACAGTTTCATATCAGAAGATTACAGCTGCAAGCAGACTTTTTAAGTTTTTTGCTTCAATTGTATTCTGAAAATTCAAGAAGTGAAAGAGAAAACAAAAACAAGTAATAACAACAACAACAAATCCTTGCTCTCTGGAAGTCTGCCCAGGTAAGATTAACCATGTTACTCTCAGTCTGGTCTAAGAAAGGACCCTCCCCCAACCTCTGGGGGTGATCCCTGTTTCCCCAATCTGCACATCAGGATGTGTTTCTTCACATCAGGAGACTAAATGACTCTGGCTCAAGAGCAACCCTCAGGCCTATGTTCCTCTTCCTCCACCCAACATGTTCTCCACGACCTTGTGCGTGGTCTGGATGGAGACATGGCCAGGTTGGCTCTTCCTGCTACCTACTGGCCACTCTGTGTGTCCCTCCCTTTTGGTGCTCACAAAGATGCTTCTTTAAGCAGCCAGATAAAAATTTCCTTTTTTTCTCTTACATAGCACACCAATAAAAATGTCAATTAAAATAAAGACTTGCTGGGCAGTGGTGGCACATGCCTTTAATCCCAGCACTCGGGAGGCAGAGACAGGCGGATCTCTGTGAGTTCGAGGCCAGGCTAGTCTACAAATCGAGGTCCAGGAAAGGCACAAAGCTACACAGAGAAACCCTGTCTCAAAAAAACAAAAAATAAATAAATAAAATAAATAAAGACCCAGAGCTAAAGAAACCCCAATATTACCTGCACTAGTCGGGAAGATGAGAATCTTTTGCCTGTGAAAGCATAAATTTTGCTGATAACTACAACACAGGATTTTAAGTGCTAAAAGGTGAAGAGATTCTGTGGGTTATTAACTCTAGAGCAGTGGTTCTCAACCTTCCTAATGATGTGACCTTTTAATACAGTTCCTCATGTTGTGGTGACCCCCAATCATAAAACTATTTTCATTGCAACTTCATAACTGTGGTTTTGCTACTATTATGAATCTTGATGTAAACATCTGTGTTTTCTGATGGTCTTAGGTGACCCCTGTGAAAGGGTCATTCAACATGTCAGGGGTGGTGACCCACAGGTTGAGAACCACTGTTCTAAAGTCCTTACTGCATAAATTTTCTTTACTGTTATCAATAATTAAGATAAACAAAACAAAAAAAAAACTTTGTAAAGAAAACAGATGCATGCAGGTTCTTGGATAAAATGTGTAAAGTATCCCCTCAGACATGAACACTAAACCCACAGGCACACTCCCATCCCAGTGTCACCCCGGGATGTCAACGTTTGAAAGGGAAAAGAGTTTCTGAGATTGACCACAGAACACAAATCCAGCCCTCCTTCCATCATAGAAAAAATTGTAGAGATGACTGACATTCTAGAAGAGACAGTGTGGGGTGTGAACTCTTGCATCCTATGGAGTACAAAGGGATGCTTAGTGCCGTACGGGATCAGGGCCATAAGTGCATGGGCACACTCCATGCACGTCATCCAGGTTATGGGGCTGTCCTCAGGGAAAGCAAAGATCCAGCTCGTTGGCAGTCTGTCTTTTTCAGGACAAAAATTGAAGAAGATACAATTCTAGAAGCTCACAGAATGCTTAAAAATGAAAAATAAAAGGGCGTGTTTCTCTGAGCACTTAACACAAGAAATTCTCAAAGGCTCAAATTTCCTAGATAGACAGCTACCCAAGTCCTTGTTTTCATTTTCACTTGCAATTAAACCTGCAGAATCCCAGGAATGGCTAAGAGTCAGTGGTATAGTCCGGAATGTATAAACAAGGTAAGGGTCCAACGGCAGATCATCATATGAACACTACACGTCCACAGAACGCATACCATGGTGGTTTTGTATTTTGTTTTGTTTGCTGTCCAGGCTGACCTTCAATCTGAGGGCTCAAATAATCTTCTCAACTCAGCCTCCTGAGCATTTTGGACTATCGGTAAGTACCTCCATGTCTGGCTCACAAAGGATTCTTGAAGAATATCCAAGGAGGGGGGAAAGGTTAATAATATATGGTAAAAACAAAAAGATTATGAAATGGTTCTGTATGAGCTGGGCTTTGGGGAAACAGGCACATAAATAAAAAGGCCAAGAGAACACATAAAAACTATTAACAGTTACCTCTTTTAGTGGTAGTTAATACCTTCACAATTCTTACTTTTACCATGAAAAGAGGATAAAAAGAATCAATCAATATTTTCCAATGTCATTGTCCCACAGTTTCTATAACACATGCACAAACACAATGAAAAACACATTTAATGGCCAATAAACAAGTACATTAACAATATTTTTAAATGATAAAGTCAAAAGTTCATTAAATTCATTTTTCCTAATTTCTTCCCAAATTTACACAAAAGCAACATATTTAAAAACATGAAAACCTATGTTTTTATCCAAGGCTGCAATCCTCCATTTGTTCTTCATGCATCCTCGAGTCTAAAAGATGAACTTCATGTGCTTGATTCCATAGGTCTTAAAGAAGACCATGAGAATGAGCGCCCACAGTCCCAGAATGAAGCCGCCGGGAGGGTGCCAATCTTTTGGCTTCGGTTTCTGCAAAACAAGGACAACACAGCCAGCTTAAGAGCAGATGAAGAACTCAGCCACCGATAAAGTCAATGCCGGTGGGAAAGAGAAGGTCCAGTGGTGCTGTTGTAAGAGGGCGGTTTTGGCCCAATGAACACACTGGGGCAGCAACAGTGGGAAAGACGACGTCAAATGAGAAAACCATCTGGAAGGCAAGCTGACTGCTAACAAAGGCCAGCTCCTCAGAGGGGTCTGCCCTGAGCCCCAGTGCGACCGCCAGTGCGACCGCCACTGCGACCGCCAGTGTAACACCAGTGCGACCACCAGTGTGACCGCCAGTGCGACCGCCAGTGTAACACCAGTGCGACCACCAGTGTGACCGCCAGTGTAACACCAGTGTGACCGCCAGTGCGACCGCCAGTGAGTGCGACCACCGGTGCGACCGCCGGTGCGACTGCCGGTGCGACCGCCGGTGGGACCGCCGGTGCGACCGCCGGTGGGACCGCCGGTGCGACCGCCGGTGCGACCGCCGGTGTAACACCAGTGTAACACCAGTGTGAACACCAATGTGAACACCAGTGTGAACACCAATGTGAACACCAGTGTGACCGCCAGTGCGACCACCGGTGTAACACCAGTGTGACCGCCAGTGTGACCACCAGTGTAACACCAGTGTGAACACCAGTGTAACACCAGTGTGACCACCAGTGTGACCACCAGTGTGAACACCAGTGTGACCACCAATGTGAACACCAGTGTGACCACCAGTGTGACCGCCAGTGCGACCGCCAGTGTGACCACCAGTGCGACCACCAGTGTGACCACCAATGTGAACACCAGTGTGACCACCAGTGCGACCGCCAATGTGAACACCAGTGTGACCACCAGTGTGACCACCAATGTGAACACCAGTGTGACCACCAGTGTAACACCAGTGTGACCACCAGTGTGACCACCAGTGTAACACCAGTGTGACCGCCAGTGCGACCACCAATGTGAACACCAGTGTGACCGCCAGTGTAACACCAGTGTGACCGCCAATGTGACCACCAGTGTGACCACCAGTGCGACCACCAGTGTAACACCAGTGTAATACCAGTGTTAACACCAGTGTGACCGCCAGTGTGACCACCAGTGCGACCACCAATGTGAACACCAGTGTGACCGCCAGTGTAACACCAGTGTGACCGCCAATGTGACCACCAGTGTGACCACCAATGTGACACCAGTGTGACCACCAGTGTAATACCAGTGTTAACACCAGTGTGACCACCAGTGTAACACCAGTGTGACCACCAGTGTAACACCAGTGTGACCACCAGTGTAATCACCAGTGTGACCACCAGTGTAACACCAGTGTGACCACCAGTGTAACACCAATGTGACCACCAGTGTTAACACCAGTGTGACCACCAGTGTAACACCAGTGTGACCACCAGTGTAACACCGGTGTGACCCTCCCCTCGACTTACTCTACAGGGGAAGAGTCTGTCACTGTTTATTTCTTCGTTAGTTTCAGTTTTCTGTGCCTCCTCTTTCCTGTGGAACTATGGCTCCACGAGGGCCGTGCTACTGAGAGGAAGCACTCACACACCACACTCAATCAACTCCACGTTCATCCCAGCAGCAGCAGCAGCAGCAGCAGCCACCTGCCCTGCGGCAGGTGACCTTGGTCATGGCTTCCCTTCCCAGAGAATGCGCTTACCCTGGCGTGCTTCCTCCACACTCCCTGACCAAATGATGCTAGCCCCAGACTGTCCCCAGCTGAAGCACTTTTCTCTGAACTCTCACAACGCTGAGTCCCCCCCCCCCCGCCACCCCTCCTGTCCACCCTTCAGTTACCGTTCTTGCCGATCTCCATGACAACCTGCTGAGGTCCACCTCTTCTCTAACACAACCCCACAGCTGTGCCATGTGCGCCTTTCTCTAGACTGGGGTTCTCAACCTTCCTAACGTCGTGACCTTTAATACAGTTTCCTGACCATAAAATTATTTTCACTGCTACTTCATAACTAATTTTGCTACTGTTATGAAACATAATGTGCATATCTATGTTTTCTGATGGTCTTTGGCAACCCCTGTGAAAGGGTCATTTGACTCACAAAGGGGTCGCGGCCCACAGGCTGGGAACCACCACTCTAGAGTCACTGTATAGCTCTTCTCCAACACACCCATGGAGGAGAGCCTCAGCTCTACATGTGTACCTCTATCCAGAAAAGACCATTGCCGTGTCTTCAACAGCTGCATTCTGGCACTGTAACTGGAGGTGTGTGTGACTATTATGTCTCTATGTGTCAACTTACTTAATGTTGGCCAGGACAGTAACAGTTACAAAATGGGAATCAACTTCTATTAGTTCAAATTAATTCATCAAACTAAAACGACAAAAGCTCTCATATTTTCATTTGGATCATGGTAAGTTTTAAGAGTTTTTAATCAACTATTTAACATGAAGTAAACTGATAATAATTTACTGGTACATTCCAACTTCATTCCTTTGTCTGCTCCTACAGTCTTCTTCCAGAAAGGTCTCCAAAATCTGACCCAAGAATATTAAATCCAAAGTTGGCAATAGTGCTATATATCTGTTCCTAGCACTCAGGAAGCAAAGCAGGAATCTGAGGCTGGCCTGGGCTACATAGCAAACTCCAAGGTAACGTGGGCTACAGTGTAAGATCTTGCCTCAGAAAGAAATATATAGGACAAATGAATAAAAAAATTTAAAATGTAATTTTCCTATTTACTTTCTACTTCAAGTATCTAATGGGGGTTTGAGCTGTAGCTGTGTTTAAACACCTGCCTAACATGGGTTTAAACACAAGCCCTGGGTTCAGTCTCCAGCACCACACACACACACACACACACACACCCGAATTCCACATGAATGTGTACACATGTACACATATGTGCACAAGCACACACATGCGTGTGCACACATGCGTGCACACGCACACACACGCACTCAGAGGTGTGCACGTACACACTCACACATGCACACGCTCATACACACAAATACTATTTGATGGGTTTGCTCACCTATGTAATGATGGTAGGACAAAGCCCTCTAGCATCATGTGAAATTTTAAGTGCAGCAGTTCTCAGACCATTGAACCATTAGAATTCTTAGAAGTCATGGTCTCTTTACACCATGCAAAACTAATTTTTTTTCTCTCAAAAGTCTAGAATGATTAATATAAAGCAGTTATGCTAAACGTAGGTAATATCAATGTCACAGAAAAACTAATGTGTTAACTAAGCATGATTGTTGCTCTGCCCATCATTGTTTTTTGCTAGCAGTCAAATAATTAAAAAGATTATGGAAGCCTCAGCAAGGCTTAAGACCTTCATTCTCTTCCACATACTGAGCAGGTTACAGCTCCCAGTTCAGCAGAACACCCCACACAGCCTACAGGTGAACTGGGGTCTCTGATTCATAGGACATTTGAAAGCACACACACATTATTCTCCTAGGAAAATTAAACAACTATTCAAAATTCAGCACTAGGGTAAACTCCCCAGGGGCAGTGGAACCCACAGAATCCTTCTATAAATCAGATTAGCAGCTTTGGTGCTGAAAGGGTCCAGGGGGTGATTCCAGCAAGTCAGTTAAGTTCCACCAGAAGATTAGAAAAACAACAAGTAGTCAACAGCAAACTAATTCTGCAGCTGGGGAAAGTACTTCTGATGATACGGTTTCCCCAGCATTCAATTTCAATGTTATGCTCTGAGGCCAGAAACGGTCGCCAAAGTTAAGTCAATGTACGCGAAAACAGCATCTTTGTAAGTAACTGCCATTCCCCCAAAGACTCAACAACTACCCTGTGACAGCTGTAATGTGCTCTTCCGAAAGTGAGCCCGTTGACCTGCACTCCTGGTCCTTCAGCCTGTGGACAAGGGGACCAGAGGGGAAGCAGGGCCTAGAGCTCCTCCAGAGGAAGCTTTGGAAGGAACAGTAGAAGATGGAGAAAGAGAGAGATAGAGATAGATAGATGGATGGATGGATGGATGGATGGATGGATGGATGGATGGATGGATGGATGGATAGATAGATAGATAGATAGATAGATAGATAGATAGATAGATAGATAGATAGATAGATAGAAAGATAGATAGGTAGGTAGATAGATAGATAGATAGATAGATAGATAGATAGATAGATAGATAGATAGATGGATAGAGACTTCATGTATGTGCACACACACTTGCACAATCATAAAATACGACACAAATCAACAAAAGCAGCAAATCTCAGCTTTCAAATCCCACCATCTGCAGTGACAGTTTTTTTTAAACTTATTATGCATTTGGTACATCTGTTTGATAAAAAGTGGAAAATCCATTCATTAAACTTACTTTGGACTGAGCTCAAGAAGGTGTGTGACTCGATGCAGCCTTTCTCTGCCTCCTCACCACAACCCTATGCAAAGGTACAGAACTACAACACACGTCCTACCAAATCCAGTTAACTTCTCCAAGAAACCCAAGCGTCTTCACTGTCTGTAAGCCTTAAACCCTAGGACACAAGGGGATGGTGGGCCCAGTTTTCAAGTGGCTACACGCTATGCTAAGGACTGCTTGGTCATGAGAAAGTGTGACTCTGCTGAGAAGGCGTGGAAGCCTGCGTCTTCCTGCCTGCTATTTCTGTAGTGGAAAGCTGGATCTGCGCGGCAGCTCAAGCTACGTATTGCATCCCAACCTCCCTAGTAGCACGGCTTGTCATATATCCATTTACACACAATCCCCAGAACCCATGGGACACTACAGAGGGTACTGACATTCTAGAATATTCAGACACGTAGACTTTATCTAGACAGAGGAACAGACATCCATGTGGTAAGTTATCTTCCAGGGGAAATACAGCATCAGCCCTGTCAGTACTGGATGGAAGGAGTGTGGTTTTCCTATCCATTTCAACTTCTCTAAGGCACCCAAACCATGCATGAGTGGCAAGGCAGCATGGAACCCTGGTTTAGTTCCACTGCTATCTGCCAGATCCTGGGAATAGTAAAAACCACCCGTTGGACACAGATTTAAGAAGACATTCACACTAGGGCACAAAAAAACACCCACACTCTGTTGAAACCCAGAACTCCCGCAGCCAGGGGGAAGTGGGGACAGGAGAGTCCGCTGGAGCCTGGTGGGCTAGTTAACCTGGACTATGCGCGCCACGGCACAGACAAGAGGGGACTGTACCACGACAAAGGAGACAGTGAGAATGGAGCCCTGAACGCTGTCCTCTGAGCACAACGTGTGTGGCAGCACATGCCCCCCCCCAACAGTAATAAATAAAACAGAATAAAAAGAAAACCATAAAGAAAATTATGAAGAAAAATGGCCCACCCATTGAAAAGGAGATACATCCTGAAGATGCAGGGAAGCCACTTCTAAATAAAATTTCATAAGGAACCACAATATAATTCAGGAAATTAATATTCAGCATGAATTTTAATAAAAATGAGCAAATAATAGAAAATACAAGAATTATCTAAAACAGTGGTTGTCAGCCTGTATGGGTCGCAACCGTTTGAGGGTTAAACAAACCCTTTCACAGGGGTCCCCTAAGACCATCAGGAAACATAGATATTTACATTATGATTCACAACAGTAGCAAAATTACAGTTATGAAGTAGCAATGAAAATAATTTTATGGTCTGGGATCACCACAACATGAGGAACTGTATTAAAGAGTCACAGTATTAGGAAGGCTGAGAACCACTGATCAATCTATAAAGAAGAAAACAAAGACAACAGGCTAAGATCAAAAGGAAGCCAGCAGCATAATTTCCTAAGAGTAAAACTAACCTCCACCCAGGCTAGCGAGGAACACTGTGATCCGGGTTTTCACTCCCTGGCTTTCTAGCAGGTCGTATAAGGAGGTGGCGTCTGCGGGGATGTAGGTCAGTGGTAGGCATTTGCCCGGGATGTGAAGGAAGGCCTTGGATTTGATTGTCAGGCTGGGGCAGGGGTGATGTTTCTACATGCCTGCGTCTGGAATCGGCTGGTCCAGAGACTGCTCTTGGTTAGAGGAACACAGCACAGTGTGACCTCAGGAGATTGTGCTTGCTCCTGTGCTCTCTTAGACACCTGCTGCAATCACAAGCAAGCCCAAGCTTCTGGGAGAAAAGTGGAGAGCAGGCATCTTTGCAGCCAAAGCACAGCCAGGCCACCTAACTCACCACAGCCAGGCCACCTAGCTCACCACAGCCAGGCCACCTAGCTCACCTCAGGCAGGCCACCTAGCTCACCACAGCCAGGCCACCTAGCTCACCACAGCCAGGCCAACTAACTCACCACAGCCAGGCCACCTAGCTTACCACAGCCAGGCCAACTAACTCAACACAGCCAGGCCACCTAGCTCACCACAGCCAGGCCACCTTACTCACCACAGCCAGGTCACCTAGCTCACCACAGCCAGGCCAACTAACTCACCACAGCCAGGCCACCTAGCTCACCACAGCCAGGCCACCTAGCTCACCTCAGGCAGGCCACCTAGCTCACCACAGCCAGGCCACCTAGCTCACCACAGCCAGGCCACCTAACTCACCACAGCCAGGCCACCTAGCTCACCACAGCCAGGCCAACTAACTCAACACAGCCAGGCCACCTAGCTCACCACAGCCAGGCCACCTAACTCACCACAGCCAGGCCACCTAGCTCACCACAGCCAGGCCAACTAACTCAACACAGCCAGGTCACCTAGCTCACCACAGCCAGGCCACCTAGCTCACCACAGCCAGGCCACCTAGCTCACCTCAGGCAGGCCACCTAGCTCACCACAGCCAGGCCAACTAACTCAACACAGCCAGGCCACCTAACTCACCACAGCCAGGCCACCTAGCTCACCACAGCCAGGCCAACTAACTCAACACAGCCAGGCCACCTAGCTCACCACAGCCAGGCCAACTAACTCAACACAGCCAGGCCACCTAGCTCACCACAGCCAGGCCACCTAGCTCACCTCAGGCAGGCCACCTAGCTCACCTCAGGCAGGCCACCTAGCTCACCACAGCCAGGCCACCTAGCTCACCTCAGGCAGGCCAGGGAGAACAAAGGACTCTCCAGATGAATTCAGCCCAAACTGCCAACCTGCAGAACTATCACCTCGACAAATAATCAAGGTTTTAGTCACTAATTTGTGGAGTGGTTTATTATGCATCAAAAGCCATGAAAAATAACCACAGAGGTGACAGTTAATGAGAGAGGAAAATCTTGGCTCTTAAAGTCATAATAAAAAGACTCCCACTGATCACCTGTAGCTTCAGGTTTCCACAACCATGTGTACATAACGAGGGCCCGAGGGAACTGACTGATCTCGCTCCACCATGAACTCTTCTGAGATGGGTGAGCTCTGCCAAGATCATTGCTGACCTTCCTAGAATGAGAAATCTAGTCAGAAGTGAGATCACAAAGCCAAGACCTCAGCATGTCCTGCCTCACTGGACAGTGTTTAAGTCCCAGCATAAAATCCCTGCTCTGTTGTCTCCAGGTACCCTTTCTAAGGCTTCTCCCCCACCATCTGAAGGCAAGGGGACCCACTGGTGACGGTCAGATGCTGCCCCCTGCTGGAAGAAGAAACCTCTCCCAGATCTCTGCTCTTGACCCTTGGTTATCTAATTAGATAATGATGGATAACCGGTCTCCACTGCCACTTCCAATTCAATGGAGCACTAATTATAGTTTTTCTTTACCATGAATTTCACTTTTCTGTGATGGGAATATCTACTGTTAAGGTTTTATTAATATCACTCTATTCTCACTGGCCAATCCAGATACAACTCCTGAGAAAGAAAAGTAAACTTTCATTTGAGACTATTTACACATATAACAAAGTATATAAACTCATCTCTAATAACTATTGAGTAGAGTTCATACTTGAAATATCCTTTGTAAAATCAATAGCCATCAATCACATCAGTAAAAGTAAGAGAATAAATTTTATTTTCATTTACAATGGCAATTTTAAAACATAAGGCAGATAGGGGTGCCTATGGCATGAGATGTCAGGGAAACAATTACATTAGTCTACAGAGAGGGATAAACTGAAGAAAAAAAGGATAATGCTAGACAATGATGCAGTGTTGACACAAAGCCAGAAAGGTGAACACATGAGGATAGAAACAGGCAACTAAGGTTTACAGGTGAGAGAGGAGTTGGGAGGGTGGAGTAGAAGGTGGCTATAATCCAGATACATTGTATTCATGCATGAAATCACCAAATAATTTTCACAAACCTCAATGACTAACAATAACAAAGGTTTACCATAGTCCCGTCACCCTCATCTGTGAGAAACGGGTTCCTGGACCCCAGCAGATACCTGAGACCACAGTCAGTACTGAACTCACTTTTCTATACATACATTGTTATCACAAAGTTTAATCAATAAACTACACAGTAATAGATTACTAATATTAATGAAATAAAATGATTGTAACAACTTCCTATAATAAATGTTATATAAATGTAAAAGAATTTATAGATAGAAAAACTCTCACAAATCAATGGCAAGGGAGCACTGTTTTCACATACTCAACACTGAGTTAAATCAACACTAGAAACACCAAATACACTGTACATGATTTATAGCTAAGTATAAATACAGAAGACAAAGGAGATAAAGTGTAGAAAAATATGCACAATAAAGAGATGTATAAGCCCCACCATAATGAATGAAAACAAGAAAACAAAGGTGTAGACTGGAAATAAATTTCTGAAATATCCACATTTTATGAAGTATAGAAATAAAATTAAAAGGGAAATATGACAGAAAAGGAAATTAAACTCATGAAGTTTTCCTCCAAATTCACAAAGCACAGGGTTTATCAATAAATGAGATGGGAATAAAAGTTTTCACAAAACTATAAAGAGCTAATTCACATTTGAAAACTCTCCCTGTCAGAAAAACAGTATGTAAATGTTGTGCTGTTTAAAACTGAACTAGTAAACGTTAACTAACAAGGTCAGCTTTAGCTGTAGATCTTTAAATGTTTCTTCTTCCCCTAGGAATCATAGTAAAGGAACTCAGAAGTGCTGACAAAGGTTTACACAAGTTCCAGTCTCCCCTCCTCCATAAATACCAGCAAACAACCTAAGCAGACTGTGCTGTGTACTACACAGCCACCAACATGCTTGCATACAATTATAATGATTTAAGATTCCTATCCCATAATAAAGAAGTTAAAACAATATGAAAATTAAATATGAAATATGGCTTATAATTCTATAACAAATATTCAAAAGAAGAGAAATACATTAATACCTTAGTTCTGCTTTTCTGGAAGAAGCAGGATTACATGTGGGTACTGATCATCTCATATTTATTTGTACTTTTAAAAAGTCTATGTTTAGGGTATGTATATGTATAGTATATTTATAGGTATATAAAGGGGTACGAATGTTATGTGAGGCAGGGAAGGGGAATATACAGAAAAAACTGCATTAAGAGTCTCCTGGCTGTGGAAATGGCTCAATGGGCAAAACCCTTGCCATGCAAATGTGAGGCCTGGAGTTCGGATCCCCAGAGACCCAAGTGATGCCGGGTGTGCCCACCTGTAACTCCCGCCTCGAAGGCACAGACAGGTACCCTCAGAGCAAGCTGCTTAGCTAGACTTGACCTACATGTGAGTGCTAAGGTAGAAAAGCAACGGAGGATGATTCCTGACATTAGCCTTGACCTCTGCATGCATGAAAACCTATGTGCATGCACACACACACACACACACAGAGGTGGTTGGGGAACAAAAGGAGAAGCTTCCCTTCTCACTAGCAGGAGCATTCCACAGCACCCCGCTTGAGATATGCTACCTACCAAACAGCAACATGGGTACCACGACAGCAGCATGACACCAGAGTGCATTCCCAGTGTGTGTTCAACGCTATTCCTGCCATAACAATTTTGCTATTTTAATACAAACTATACATGATATTTTAGACATCCTCCAATGATTTTTCCTTACAGTCAAGTGAAGGATCAGTATAATTATTGCATTTTGTAGTACAGCTGTATTTGAAGCAAGCTCATATTAAAATATTTTTTATAATTTCACTTGTATCCATTAAAGCGTTTCCTAAAATGACTGATTTTATATAGTTAAGGTACTCTACAGACTGCTGTTAAATACACTCCTCTTTTGTTTAACCTCTCACAATAACATCTACAATACAAAGGTGAATGGCTTACATAAAACCACTGTGTGTCAGGAGCCAACACTCAGATGCTTAAGGGCTACCAATTATCAAAATGCCTAGTATTCCTAGCAAAGGGCTAGGTAGCTAAGCAACACTACACTTAGAACTGTGAACAGCATTCACGCCCCCTTTCGTGTTGCAAGAACATTACCATATAACTTCAAAACACTTGAAGAGAGTACAGATCTAAGTATTAAATTTATATAAAGAGACAGGATTTTTAAAATTATACATATTTATTGCGAAGCAAAGGGAAAATTACCAAAATTTCACTGAGATCCTTTTCTAAGAATAATGAGAGTTAATTATACTATACTCTAGAGAAACAAAATTATAAAACAAGGTTATCTACCAAGGTTACAGTTACAATTCAGAAAATAATTGGTTTCTACTATCTATTTAATATAGTTTATTAGTATTACTAATATATCTATACCCTTTACATTTACCTAACTTATATTCCTTTTTAAAAAATGTTTTATATGTATGAGTGTTTTGCCTCCCTGTATCTCTGGACACCGCATACATGCAGTGCCCATAGAGACCAGAAGAGGTTGTTGGATTCCCTGGGACTGGAGCTGCTGTGAGTCACCCTGTGGGTCCTCGGAATGGAACCGAGATCCCTGGAAAAGCAGCCAGTGTTCTTAATTGCTGAGCCATCTCTCCAGCCCCATGATTAAAGTCTTTAAATTATATTCATATATAAGGAAAACCACAGTATGCAGGCTTGGAAGACAACCCGATTCCTGCTCCGTGTAGAGCGATTGGTTCTAGGGCAAGGATGGGACCTGAGAACAGGACCCTGTGAGCAGCTGCATCATAAAGCAAAGAGAAGGATTCTGAGGGTGACTTCAGGTCTCTAATCAAAAGGAAGGCCGCTGGGATGGAGTAAAGCCAATGGGAAGGAAGGGTCTGACCTGTAAGATGGTCTATATGGCAGACAGAGAAGTCAATGATACAGACATGTTAGAAGTGGCCTGGATGCTCCCTGGGTATTGGAGACTCAGAGCCACACTGCAGAGTGGGCAGAGAACAGGGAACCGCAGAAGAGCCGAAACCCCTAGAAACAGAGCAAGGCCCTGAATCCTTCAGGTGACATGAAGAGCTATCCAGTCAACATGAAGATGACCCAGGGCCTCAGTGCATGTCACTGGTTGCTATCCTGACTGAAGCTCCTAAACAGGAGACTCAGTTGAGCCAGGACCAGACTCCAGGAAAATGATGATTGTAAATCACCATGTGTTATAAAGCAATACAAATTAATGGATACATTTGCAGAAAAATAAATTGATAGGAAATAAAACTATCAAATTTGACACTTGTTCTCTGAGACAAACACATCGAAATGAAATGCTCCATTGTAACTTTGTATTTTTCCATTCCTACTCTCTGAGATCTTGAACAAATATCATATCCAAGTGTCACAGTCAGTGTTCCACTGCTGTAGAGACACCATGACCAGGACAACTCTCCTAAAAGAAAGCATGGAATTGGGGCTGGCACAGTTCCAGGGGCTTAGCCCATTATCCTCGTGGTAGGGAGCATGGTGGCATGCGGGCAGACATGGTAGCTGAGCATTCCATACATAGGCAGCAGGAAAAGTGAGTCACGGGCCTGGCTTGGGCTTTTGAAATCCCGAAGCCCACCTCCCAATGTCACACTTCCTTCAACAAGGCCACACCTCCTAATCCCCCTCAAGTAGTGCCACTCCCTGATGACCGGGCATTCACATATATGAGCCTTTGGTGGCTATTCTTATTCAAACCACCACACCAAGAGGAAACCATACATGAAGAGAGGAGGGATTTCGTGAACAAGAAACTTAAAACATATACTTTAAACTGGGTGTAAAGGAAAACATGAACATCTGGGAAGAGAAACAGAATACACAAATAAGACCATGCAAGATTTCCTGAGGTTAAAAATAAGACATATGGCACTCTGGTCAGGGAAGCAGCCCCTGACTCCAGCTGGCACTCTCTGGGAACCCACAAGCCACTCCCAACAGAGAAGCAGATCAGTGCCAACCTCAGCCGTCATCAGAGAAGCTTCCTCCTGCAGCAGATGGGAACAGACACAGAGACCACAGCCAGACACTATGCAGAGAGTCAGAGACCTCAGAATACTCAGCCCTAAATGGGATACATCCATCAAATCCCTCCCCTCAGGGGTCAGGGAACCCAGAGAAGTGGGGGAAAGCATGTAAGAGCCAGAAGGAATGGAGAACACCAAGGAAACAAGGTCTCTAAATCAACAGGATCAAGGCTTATTCGAACTCTCAGAGACCAAGGCAGCATGCACAGGGCCTGCACCATGCATGGAGCTGCACCAAAGGGGACTCTAGAGCTGGAAGGTGACGTGGACATGGGCCCCATCCCTAACCAAAAGCTATCTCCAATTGGTAACCACTTGCAAATAAAAATTTAGTTTTCTCCAAGGGAGTCTCCCTGGGGAAACCGAGCACTCTTTGGGGAGGCCACATTCCCAGCAGTAGTGGCCAAAAGAAAACATACTCAATGCCATCTTGTTTCTTGTCTCATAACATTGTGTTGGAGCTTTTCCTTGTTTGTTTTTTATCTTATTATTTTTATTTTATTTATATATTTTCTTCCCTCTTTTTACCCTGTAAGTCCTTTGCATATATATTATGGCTACCAGTTTAGTGTTTTGACGGGGTTCTTGAGTGTGCCAACGAGTGGGTCTCTGTTTCTTTATGCCTTCTCTTGGACTCTTTTCCTTCTGTTTGTTTTGTATGGTACAATTCAGATGTGTTTATTTTTATTTTACCTTGTTATATTACATTTTATTTTATTATCATCCTATAGAAACTTGTTTCTTTTCTAATGAGAGGCAGAAAGGGGGAGGATCGGGATGGGAGGGAAGCGGGGGAGAATCTGGAATATTGGGAAGGAAAATTATAATCAGGATAAATTATGTAAGAAAAGAGAATCCATTTCAATAAAGGAAAAAAGCTGTTATCCAAGATGCTACAGTTAGTCTTTTGTCTGTGGAAAAGGGCCTGATAAGCCTTAGTGTTCGAGAAAAGGAGTAAGAACTCACCGCCTTTAGCAGTGTGAACAGTTTATACATTCACATAGTGTGCACTTTGGTTGGTTGGTTGTTGTCTGTAGCTTACTTTCACAAGAATTTACACTTCCTTGATGAAAAGACTACATATATACAGACTGCATTTACAATGTACATGTGCTTTAAAGAACGTTGTAGGTAATAAGCACACACGACTGTACCATTAAAACATCCTATGAAATGAGAATACACTAGATGGAATTAGCAAACTGCATGTGGGAGGGGCAGTATCAGAGTAAGACAGGAGCACGCATCATTCCCCAAGCCACACAGGCACACACGAGGAGAGCGAGCCTGTGTGCTGAGGAACAGGCACAGTATTGAGAACCTATCCCAAGCAACAGCACACTTTCAAGAACTCAGCCAAGTGACAGGGCATACAGTCACATTTGCACACCTATTCCCAAGTGACAGGGCATACAGGCATCACACTTGCACGCCTATTCCCAAGTGCAGAGGAAAAGATCTAAAATTATGGCTGAAGTTCTTCGATTTCAAATCTGTACATTTAACACCAAGAAAACAGACCACACAATGGGACATCAGAATCCAAATGAAAAGCGAGGAAAAGGAACAGGCAGCGAGAAGAAGCAGGGTCGGCGAACTCTAGCCATGACGTATCCCAGGCCAGTAAACCAAGTTCCACTGGATCCCAGCCAAGAGAAACGATATCATCAGAATGTGGAAAACACAGTAAAGCTATTAACTTAGAACTCTAGAGAAAATGGACCAGATGGGAAGTACGTTTCCAGTAAGAGGGAAAAGAAAAGGGCTGAGCTTCGGGAACTCAGCATGAACAGACCCGCACTGCAGGTAGGTGGTAGAGAAGCTCTTCGGGCAGAAGGATGAGGTGGACTCACACAAAGGGGAGGAGGGTGGAAGTGAAATGGGTGCAACAAATAAAACATCGCCCTCGTTTTAAACACTTAAAACACACACTTGACTATTTAAAAGCAAACGTGATCAAATGTTGTGGCGCTCAGAACAGCACAAAGAACAAAGGGCCGGGCATACAGACGGAATTCCTACAGCATACGTGAACACAGTATTATTTGAAGTAGACTGTGGGGCTTGGGAACATGGCAAGTTGGTGGTGTGCTGTGGGATGGTCTGTATGTCAAGTGTGTTGCTGATTGGGCAATAAATAAATCACTGATTGGCCCGTGGCCAGGCAGGAAGTGTAGTCGGGACAAGGAGGAGAATAAAGCTGGGAAGTGGAAGGCTGAGAGAGAGAGTCACTGCCAGCTGCCACGATGAGAAACAGCATGTGAAGATGCCGGTAAGCCACAAGCCACGTGGCAAGGTATAGATTTATGGAAATGGATTAATTTAAGCTGTAAGAACAGTTAGCAAGAAGCCTGCCACGGCCATACAGTTTGTAACCAATATAAGTCTCTGTGTTTACTTGGTCGGGTCTGAGCGGCTGTGGGACTGGCAGGTGAGAGAGATTTGTCCTGACTGGGGGCCAGGCAGGAAAACTCTAGCTACAGTGGTGTGCTTGCCTTGTGAGTGCGCAGACCTGAGTTCAAGCTCCAAAACCCATGTCACAAAGCTTGGGCTTGTATTCCCAGCACTGGGGAAGCAGAGACAGGAGGAGCCATGGGGTCTCTGGCCAGCCAGCCTAACCTAACTGGTGAGATTTAGGCAAATGGAAAACCCTGTCTCAGAGGAGATGGATGGCCTTCCTGAAGACGACATCTGAAGTTGTCCTCTGGTCTCCATTCATGCACGCACCCACGCAAGCATGCACCCAAGAAAATAAAGCAGACTGTGATAAAGTCAGGATGTGCAGTGCAAGTCCAGGGCAGTGAAGTGGATTCACTGGAATTAGATGCAGTGCAAACGACATAATCCAAAACAAAGTCGAGAGACAAGGAAAGAGAAGGAAGAGTGAATGGGCAAACACAAAGAGCAATAAGGCAGGCCCACATCCACACAGTGACACTCACTGAGCGGCTCTAAGTTTTCCAGCTAACAGGCAGAGCCTACCCTTGGGAAGAAAGCATGAAACTCAATATTGTACACACAAGACTCAGGCTCTGAGACTCAGGTAAGCAGAACGGGTGAGTGCATGTGACAACACATTCTCTTGATGCATTCTGTGAATGTTTGTGATTACACCCAGTTTAGCAATCAGATACCTATGTCAATGGTTTACTATTTCAACCACCCATTTAACAAATACAGTCTGAGTATCTACCACACCAGGCACTGGTTAGGCTCCAGGTATAACCAGATCAGATCCTCGAACCTAACAATGCAGTGGAACAGATCAACATGTAAACAGTGACATGCAAAATACCAGCAGGTAGAAGTAATAGTCCTTCATAAAAGTCCCCAGGAAGGACTGCAACTACTTTTTCAAAGGGATTTCAGCATTGCTGGGCAGCAAGAAGCTACTAAAAGAATTTGATACTTAAATTCCCCAAGAAATCTGCAGAGCGTCTTTTCTGCTCTCCAGCAGGCATAACAACTTCCTGCCAGTCAAAATGGGCAAGGCGGGGATAGGGGCTAGCCTAGTCTCTCTCTTAATACTTGGGCAGTTACTCAGTCATTCTGAGAACATCGTCACTGTAACTTGTTCTACAGCCTAACAACACACTTTTTTGTTAAAAGAAGAAGGGAAAAGTGTCAGTGTTAGTCCAGAACCAGTACTTGTTGAGTGTCAAGGATGTGCTATGTGCTCTGTATTACTTCATCTTGGCATTTCAAGGCATGAAGAAATTTTCTCACCTTGGTAAAAAAGTCAATTGCCTAAATTACCACAACTCATTTCCCCAGAAAAAACCAAAAACCAAAAACCAAATGTTAAGCATACCACAAGAAACCCCAGCACATGTCACAAGTAAAGCTCGCTGCCGGCTAGAGAGCTCCTCTGAGCGGAAACTAGTCGAGGGGATGTATCTTAAGACACTGTAATGGCTTCTGCTACTCTCTAGTTTAAACACAGTTAAACTCTAACTTCCTGGTTTTAGGCAGAATTTTTATAACTTCTTCACTGTGGGTTTCCCAGGAGATCCTCACAATGCTCTCAAGTTTTAATGTCTGAATCCTGGTGTATTCTCTTTTGAGATACACAGTCTGAAGAACAAATCACAAAGCCTCCCTCTGTGCTTAAATGAAGCCATTCATGGGAGAAACAATTTAATTTCAGTCAAATTAATTTTTTGGAACTCTATTTGCTTGCATCAAAAAACGATCACAGACTGAATCCCTTTTCAAATAAAGTTCAACAAAGCATTTTTAATAAAAGGAGTAACTGTTAGTCACAGCAGTCATTATGAAAGTGTTTAGCATATCTTTACAATAAAAACAAATATTATAATTATTTTTACCCATATTCATAATGGTTCTTCCCATGGACCAAGAGCTTCTCTGTGGGTAACAGTCTGCAACAATGCTCTGATACAGCCCTTTCTATTTCAATGGTAGCTGAACATGCAGGATAATATTCATAGTAGACCATAGCTATTACTTTATTATGTCAGCCAAAATGGCCAGGAGAGAAGCAAACGACAAAGTCTGACAGTTCTAAGATATCAACTGCTGACATTTCAAATAAGCTCTGCAACTAGCTTTATAATTTTCATTATAGTACACCGTGCTATTTTGCAGGAAGGGAAAAATCAATTAGTACCTAATCTATCCATTTATAATTATCACCTATTTCTAGCAATGTTATAGGCTGAATATCTACCTAAAGGTTGATGAATGTACTTCATAAGATTAAGATGTCTACTGGCACATCTTATATCAGAAACCCACCAATTATATGAAATTAAACAATGCAGGCATTAGTTTGTCTTAGGTAAGTCAGAGCACTGGAAAGTGTAAAAAGGCACACACACAAAACAGGAAAACTGAAAACCCCGATCAGATAAAGCAGCTGAATATAAAGTGAAATGATCCTCAAAAGAAAACTGGGGCTTCTCTAAAAATTACCAGAAATGATGATCAGAGGTGACTGAAAAAACAGTGACATATTAACCCCTAATGTGATTGGTACAATGAGATGTAAGTGAATCCCAACTGTCAAATTTCTGTAACCAAAGATACTGACCCTTCTCATACAAAACAGAACTTTTCTGGCATGCACATATTATTTACCATAAATAATAACCTCAGCTTTTATCAGGAAGAATGCTCATTCCATCCCAGGCCCGTTTGGTGACGGAGAACTGCCCCAGCTACGACACTTCCTTCTATGGCAAGCCAGCAACACCCCCACGCACAGGGCACGAAGCCAAAGGGAACCGTGTTTTACTGCATCTGAGGACTGGGGCTCTACTCACACGAGGGGAGCCCTGGTGCTCTGTGTTCTCTTTTCCAATACTTCAGGAACAATTTTGGTGAATTTGGCGGGTCAGTTTCCTAAAGACGGGCATGTAACAACGAAAGCAACTGCTAAAGGCATCGACGGACTGGCTTGTTTGCCTTTGGTAACTATTACCTAATTAGACTGCAGGTTACAACCTTTCCCCCGGAAGCAAAAGGCAGGAACCTGTGTTTGGGGGTCTGCTTTCTTGACTGGACTTTTCTTTTAGACATTCTTGGTCCAGTGAAGTGCCAGAGAGCCCTGTCTCTGTGTTTGCTGGAGGTAGAAAATGCCCCTCTTTGCTTCAGTGCTGTTCACTGTAGAGATGTGGCACACAGGCCGAGACCCCTCACACACACTGCACACGGCGCCTCAGGTGGTGACAGCACTGGGCTTCTCCGCTAGGGGACGCACGTTGGTAAACTGAAGTGAAGAAAATATTCCTTCTATTTGCCATATTTATAAGATTATAACCAACTGTTAAAAGATCAAAAGTCAATTAATAACTGCCAACCCGACTGCATCATGGTTTCTATGAATAAATGAATTAAATTATGGAACATTTTAATAAGCCTTTACTGTATCTAAAAGCATTTTAAAATATATATATTCTCTGAGAAGCAGCAGCAAAAATCTGCTGGGAGAGCCTTTTGTCTTGTGACTAAAATGATGGAACTGGACTATAAAGGAGTGAAGTAATTATGGCCGAGTACCTAATGTCCAAAGCAATGCACGGGGTCAAACAGCTGATACTCACTAGAGATGTTTGCTTTCTAAATGTGACGAACTCTTAAGTGACTTGTGGAAGAAATGTGTATTTCTCTAGCTGTTTTTGTTACTTAATGTTTTAGCTGTGTGTCACTAATTTTCAAATATCCAGGTCCACTCAGGTAAGTTAATGACCCGAGATTTTTGACACTCATTTCTCTGACAATTTGGATATCCCACTTGCACACAGTCGTGGGGACAGACGATCAGTACAGGCACTCTGCAATGAGTCATGGAGTCACAGCTTAAACATTCTCTTTATGGTTGGTTTTATGGAAAGAGACATGGTGTCTTTGGAAAACAGGACACAAGCAGTGGGTGTGCTGCCTGGATAGCTCAATGAAGTCTGCGAAATCCCGATGACCATTCAACTATCGTAACTGAACACTGACTCCTGGAACAGAACTGGGTAATCCAAATGCCAGTGAGGCATCTACAGGTAAAATTCTAAGTGAGCAAGGCTCCTCAGCGCCTCCATCCCTTATCAATTCTTTGGCACCTTCCCCTATGACTGACTCTATTTGTCTCCAATGCACTGGAGTCCAGTGCAGTTAGGGTGGAGAAGGAAACCAGGCATGGGTCTTCTAGAGTGACTGTTTAGCCAGGCTTTCAAATAAACGAATCCTCATCTGCTGAAGAATACAGAGAATTCGACCAAAACGTGCTTTCAGTTAACCGTCCCAGGAACTACACCTGCTTACAATTCACAATGGCCCGATTTTCTGAGGGAAAGACTTGTTTGAAAACACTTTTAAGTGTTGATCAGGAGGGAGCACCGCATAGTAGTCAAGAGCACTGACTCTGGAGTCACGTGACCCAGGCTCGAGCCTGACTTTGCTGTTGGTAAGACCTCAAGCAGACGACTAGGGTGGCACTTACATGTAACTGAAACTTCTTTAATGGTACTATTTGTTTTCTGATGGTGGAGAGGAGCAGAGGAGGAACAGCAGGAGGGGGAGAAACAGGAGGAGGAGGAGGAGGAGGAGGAGGAGGAGGAGGAGGAGGAGGAGGAGGTGGTGGTGGCGGCAGTGGCGGCGGCGGCGGCGATTATCTACTGCACAAAAGAAATGGGGTAGAAGATGTAAAGGAGACACTTCCAGGTAGAATAGGGGGAATTAAAAGCCGACTGTAGATGAACGTCCAGGAAGGAGGAGAGGAAGGAAGGAAGGCAGAGAAGAGGAAAAGAGAACTCTACTCTTTCTTCATTAATATCAACTATTATTTTTTAAATCGTTACAAATTTAGTGGAAACAGGAATGCCTTTTGTTCTAGAAAACTTAAAAAAAGTAGGCAAGGCTCCAAATTTTATTTATTTTTGGTTTTTCAAGACAAGGTTTCTCTGTGTAGCTCTGGTTGTCCTGAAACTCACTCTGTAGACCAGGCTGGCCTCAAACTCACAGAGATCTGCCTGCCTCTGCTGGGATTAAAGGTGTGCGCCACTACCGCCGAGTTCAAATTTTAATTTTTAATAAAAATAACACATGAAAGAGATATGATGACAAATTTATGCACAAACTAAAAAAAAATTCAAAACTGCATCAGGTTGATGAGACATTACTGAAACCTGGATTACTATTTCCAAAACTGTTATGGCTTATTTATTCTAGGGAAACAACACTGTCAAGAATGAGCACCGGGCTCTGACATGGAAGGGGGGCTAACTGGCATTCCCCTAAAAACTCCTGTCTGGTGTTCAAGAGCAGTACACAGTCATGAGTCTGTAATTTCAATGAAAAGAAACGATCCGTGTACTATGTTTCACTCCACTTCAGTTTTTAAGCTGCATGGTTGGGAAGAGTCTGAAAGATTACAAAGCTATCCAAGCCCATCCCAGACATTGTGAGTTATATGGATTTGGTTCCCTTTTGATGAGTTTCCAGACATCAATAATTCAATAGACATACTTCAAAAAGAAGGTGCGAGAGACCTGCAACTCGAGGCATTTCAGTCAACCTTTAGCAGAGTTTAGCTCCAGTGTGGGAGGCTTCACTGGAATAGAAGAAAACATTAAAATGCCAAAATAGCTACAGCAGAATAAAATAAAGAACAAAGAGGAACAGAAGGTCTGAAAATCTGCCCTTATCCATGTCATATAATGGCAGGAGCTAGAACTGCAGAGTTCACTGCACTGTGTGACACAGACAAGGAAGAGACTGAACTACACATTTAAAATCTTATTTATTGTCTGTGTGTGTATACATGTGCAGGCACACACACACAACCAGCTATCAGAGAATAACTTTTGGAAGTCAGTTCTCTCTTTCCACCATGGGTTTGGGGAATCAAACAGACCACCAGGCTTCAGTGGCAAGCTCTTTTGACTACTGAGTCACCACTCTGGTCCCTAGTTTAGAACGACAAGATTGAGAAGCTGGGTTATGAAATGAAAGATTCTATGAGCAGACACTGGAAGGAATTCCCTGCAGCACTCCTGGATCTGTGTGATTCTGCCCTCCGTGTAGGGGGCCAACAGAGAGGGGGTGTCCAGACTAAGGAGTGCTACCTAAGGCCAGTGTTAAATACCCTGCAGTGTCAGGAGCAGTCCTGTCCCCACAGAGTGTTGGCAGATGCCCAGGACACTGTCTGAACTGAGTATGCTCAGAAGACCCTTGTCTGAGGAGAACGAACATGCACTACTCTGACCAAAATACAGGATTTGTAGGAGGCCCTGAGGGTGCTAGGATAAGGGACAAAGCACAGGTGGGGAGGTGTCAGGTACTGTCCACAGTGGGGTCGGGTCCCCGACGTGGAACGTCTGGATATGCTGTGCTCGCTGCAGTCTCTGGATCCTCGTAACAGTACAGAACCCACCACTTAGTGAAAGGACCCAAATCAAGGGAGAGATTATCCCAGCGCCTGGAGTCTCGGCATCACCTCTGCACACCTCAACCCTCCCACATGTGCATCCAGCCTTTAATGACGCTGTTTCAACCACGTGGGCACATATGTGCTTAATATAGGTACGCTGGGGCATCTACCATCCTCAGGTGGATTGAACAGTCAGCAGAAACAAAGCTTCAATTCAGTCCACAGTAGTCACTCTCTCATGCCACACCTTCGTGGCACTCATAGTACAGTGTACCAGTCCTGCTATGGACTGAGACCACAGACATTGATCGAACAAGCAATTGAAGCGTTGTTACACCTATGTAATGACTGCATGGACTAACTGAACTGCAAAATATACTCCGATGCAGCTTTTACTCGTGACATCATTTCACTACCCCTTCCTAGGCAATAGAAGACAATTTATTCTTAGGATTAAAGGTCCCTCAGTATTGTCAAGGTCACTAGATAATTTATCATCTTTCCAAAGATCTCAGGCCCTTGCTGGAAGACAGTTTATGTGGAGCTAAGTAAGACTGAACAAGTCCTGGGTCACCGTAAGCTCCATGTTCCACTCTGATAGTCACCCATGAGGCTTCCTTTAGTGGAAGCAGCAGGCACGTGGGTCATGGTGAGGTGTGTAATTTCTGACATAGGCCCTGATGCTGTCCAATAACGTTCCTAGCTTCAGGGTTATTGTATGCTAGAGGTCTGTTAGACTATTACTTCCCAGAGGGTTTCCCCACAGTCACAGGGCGGTAGGTCAGATGGGCAATGAATGGCTAGTAAGAGAGCCAAACACAGCCAAGATAATCCAGCTCTAGATCTGCAACACCCCAACCTCCCACAACTACTTCAGTCATGTAGCCTTTGCAGAACATATGATGTAGGTGTGGGTTCTTCAGTGCATGTGACCTTTATTTCATAACTTCATCCAGGTCACCAGGAAATTGACCAAGTCCAGCCATATGTGTTCTGTTCATAGGGACCATCATCATCCTGGTACTTGTGCCACCGTTTGTATCTAGAAAACACTGACCCAAATATCTTAGTGTGTGTGAGGAATACTTAAAATTTGTCCCTCTAAAAAATTAACGGGCATGCTACACTGGATGAGACTAAAGAAAGGTTCACCTAACAGTAGGCTCGGACACCCACCCAGCACAGACTTGGCATTTCCGAAATAGTTTATTCCAAAGTTAGTTTTCTTAAGAAGTTGCATTTGAGATGAATAGATATTCCTAATTACAAAGATAGTTCTCTTTTTGAAGACTTTTATGTCTGACTAATTTTCAAATCACTAATTGTCATTATTTTATAATTAATAAGCTCTACATGGTGCTAATCAACTTTTTATGCTCACAAATTAAAGTGAAACAAACCTATTAACTGCCAAAAATGTTATCTAGCTCATTTGTCAGTGACTGCATTTACAAATAAAATAGCATTAACATTCAATAAAATACCATATTATATTCATAAATTTTAAATCTTAATTCAAAATCCACACTACCTTTTAAAAAGTGGTTTGATTTTCAAACCAGCACCTGCAGGATAACTATGAAGTTTACTTATTCACGGAAAAAACACCCATTTCTCTCTCTAATGTCCCAACAATAGACTTACTTCTTGTAAACAGAACAAGTGACAGTCTTTGAACAGAGAATATCAACATGGGCACACAGGGTCAGAGACTACCTTCTCTGTTCGTACTTTCCTGCTATTTCTCCATAATGTTCATGCACTGTGAGCTTAACAAATTCCTAAAGGGCTTGTGCTTTACAGAACAATGTCCCTTCACCAGCAACTCCAATTCCTATTTCCCAAAGTACTGCCAGACTGTTAGCATACGAACGCTACAGTCTGCAAGCTCTCTCATAAATGTTGATACACACCACCACTGTTGGCTATGAAAGCACCACAAGCAAGTTTGGCATAAGGCCTTGGTGGCTTGAGATCCCATAAGTCCTTGCACGCCTCAGTCGGTGGAAAAGAAGCCTGAAAGCAGTAAGCAGTGGGCACCATGCGTGCGGTGCTGCTAAGCGTTAGACATGCTGTTTAATTCCTCAACAATAGTTCCCGCAAAACATTTACTCACTCAACAGCATGTAGGAAGACAGGGGAGCAGGTTTCAAGTCTCAGACAGAAGGAAGAGAAGTGAGAAGCCTGAAGACAGAGGGGCGGCCATCACAAGCCAACAACAGCAACCAGGCTCTTCTCCGTCTCTGCTGCAGAAGCTGCTGTGATGAAATACTCAAACACATTTACTCTGGCTCAGAATCCAGGTACCAGCATTACTGTGGAGAAGTCACTGCAGGGGAGCTGCAGGCAGCTGGTCCCATGGTATCTACAGTCAGGGCTACCACTCACTTCCATTTCTCTACTTAGAGAGCCTAGGATCCCATCCAGAGAATGCCAGGCAAGATAATCCCAAGAGGCACACCACAGGTCCATCTCCCAGATGATTCTTGATTCCACCATGGCACTCCAGTTACCTGTACTACTCACTACCTCCACCAGCTTCGCAACCCAGACAGAGAAACGACAAGTATTTCCAGATGTGCTGTGCATACTGCATCAGTGGTTACCAGGGCTAAGCCATAGTCTAACAGTATGTGTCAGCAGGAGAGACACCGAATCCGTGCTGTGAAGCTGTGTCAGCCATACCTTACTACCTGCACTGTGACCCATCGTCCTAGAAAGAGCAGAAAAGAGATGGAGAGGAGTCAGGGCTTAAGTGACTTCATCTGCAAGCAGCTAGATTAAACTTTCTGCTGTCAGGCAGAAACGGAGAGAAAGAAAAGAGCATGTAGTTGGTAAGAAAATAAAATTCCATTATTTAAAAAAAGGAAAGACAAAGAAAACCCCATTTGCTCTACTGAGTTCTGGATCTGAAAGTCCTCTCTCCTACATGTATTGTGTGTATTGTAGTGTGTGTTCCCAGAGTGCCGTGGCCACAATGTGTGTTGTGTGTTCCCAGAGTGCCGTGGCCACAATGTGTGTTGTGTGTTCCCAGTGTGATGTCGTCTCAGTGAGTGTTGCAGTGTGTGTTCCCAGTGTGCCTTGGCCACGGTGAGTATTGCAATGTGTGTTCCCAGTGTGCCTTGGCCACAGTGAGTATTGCAATGTGTGTTCCCAGTGTGCCATGGACTGGTGAGCGTGGGGCACATTACTGCACAGGGTCTCATGAGCAGAACCACTGTCCACTACACATCACTTATGAAGCTACTTTGTGGCATTCAAGAAGGGCAGCAGAGGGTCATATACCTTGTTTCCTGGCATCTCTGCTAGAAATAGGTGCTTTTAACTTTTCAAATATCTGTATTAAATACACTGACACACCACAGCATTCGCCTTTTTAAATTCAGTGGTTTTCAGAGCTGTGCAATAATCACCATTATTTAGAATAAAATTTAGAATATTTCTATTATTCCAAAAGAGAAACTCTATGTCCAGGGAACATCATGCCCTGCCCCCTGCCAGATCTACAGATGTGGCATTGCTGGACATTCTGTCTGACCTCTTTCACAGTATAACGTTCACACCTGATGAGGTGGATCCATGCCACAGGTAATATGCACCTCAGTCCTTTTTATATTGCTCAATACTATTCTTCTTTTTGGGTGTTCTGTATTCTGTTGACCTGTTCACCCAGCTGTTCTGTGTTTGGGCTGTTTCCACCTACCATTTATTCATAGGCTGCTGCAATGAACATCTGTCTTTGTATGGATCCTTGTCCTTAAGTCTCTTGGGCCTATGCCGATGCTGGAATCACTGGGTCATATGATAACTACGCTTAACCTCAGAAACTGTCAAACTGACTTCAAAAGTGTGATTTTAGCTGGGTGGCAGTGGCACATGCCTTTAATCCCAGCACTCAGGAGGCAGAGCCAGGCAGATCTCTGTGAGTTTGAGGCCAGCCTGGTCTACAGAGCGAGATCCAGGACAGGCACCAAAACTACAGGGAGAAACCATGTCTCGGGGGGAAAAAAAATTTGGTTTTATTTTATTTGTGTGTGGGAGTATGTGTATCCATGGGTACATGAGACTTTATTTTATTTGTGTGTGTGTGGGGGGGGGGTCTGTGTGTCCATGGGTACACTCACAGAGGCCAGAAGAGGACACCAGGTTTCTTGCCCTATCACTCTGCCTCACTCTCCTGAAATGGGGTGTCTCTACGCTGGTGCCCAGCAAACCCCTGAAGTGCTGAGGTGGGATTTGACATCTGTCCTCACACTTGGGAATCGAGGATTGTTATGCACAGCACCATCTCTTCAGCCCTCCTCCCAAACAGGCCTCCAATCTAGCCATCTAACGGGCACTAACTACTCTGACTGAATTTACAGAGTGCACTCTCGGGATCTGCGGCTCTTTCATTCACTGCCCACTGCACTGAGATGGCACTCAGCCTCTGAGAAACTCTCAAGAGTTCTTGTATATTGTTCCACTGACTCTCCTCTCCTCCTTCAACGTTGCTGGGGCACAGAGGTGCTGTGCCCACACAGCAAACCCTCTCTATTGAGTCACATCCCCAGCAACTCACTGTGAGGCCCTCTTCGAAGCATTTGTCTTCTAAGCTTGTGATTCCTTATGTCATGGAAAATATTCTACATTTATGGTTTCAGTTTTGCTGGACACTAAGGGTCTGTTAGACTATTACTTCCCAGAGGGTTTCCTCACAGTCACAGGGCGGTAGGTCAGATGGGCAATGAATGGCTAGTAAGAGAGCCAAACACAGCCAAGATAATCCAGCTCTAGATCTGCAACACCTCAGCCTCCCACAATTACGTCAGGTGTAGTCAGCCATGCAGAACATTTGATGTAGGTGTGGGTTCTTCAGAGCATGTGACCTCTAGTTCATAACTTCATCCAGGTCACCAGGAAACCCACCAATTCCAGCCATATGTGTTCTGTTCATAGGGACCGTCATCATCCTGGTATTTGTGCCACCATCCATATCTAGAAGAGCTCCATGGGATCAGACACCCTCTTCTGACCTGTACTCATGTGCACATACTCACACACAGACACACAGGGACATACACATAATCAAGAATAATAAAATCTTTTTAAAATCTCTAAGATAAATTGTGGAATATTCCTTTACACTGTGTGACTATATGTTGACGGAGAGGAAGCAAGACATGCTGCAGAGGTAAATGCTATGAGTCTCATGGCAGAATGTAGATTAAAAGAAATGGGTTCATTGAAGTTGTAAGAGCTAGTTAGTAATAAGTCTGAGCTATCAGCTGAGCAGTTACAATTAATATTAAGTTTCCATGTCGGTTACTTAGGAATTGTGGGCAGGGAAGAAAAGTCCGTCTACAACAAGTAATCCCTTCCTAAGTGAACCTGCCTGGAGAGTGCAAGTCGGCTGTTTCTGTTACAGAGCTGCCACAAAAGGAAAAGTGAGGAGAGGACGGCACATCTGCTGTTGACATGGCCTTTCCTGTCTACACCTTAACTTACAAAAATTAACTCCTATCGTGCAAAATTTTTTAAAAATTGAGATTTTTTTTATGATAGGTCATTCAGATTTTTAATTATACTGTTTATAATTTATTGTTCAATCAATACCATCTCTCTTATACTAGAAAAAACCTACTACCTAAAATTTTCTCCCGGGTCAAATGTTTTACCTTGAATTCAAACAGTGTTTAACTACAAAACAATGGTTACAGAAAACTGACAGTTTACTGGTTCCTTCACATTGTAAAAACATTTCTGACATTTCAAGTGGTCAGCCGCCTTAAAGGTTAATTCCTGCTTCTGCCTGCGGTCAGGTTTATTCCAGGTGAGCGGCTCTGGGCAGATCCTGTTTACCTATTCCGAGCAAAGCACACTGTTTGAGTGTGCCCTCTCACTGTAAGCACATATTGACTTGCCGCCTGCTCTGCTGGTTAATTCATCTGTGCTGAGAGCCAGGCATGAAGACAGAATTTTAAACGGGACATCTGCAGACTGTTAGGTCACTTAAGCTCTTTCAACCTGGGAATCCCTGACATATAAACTGGACTTGATTACCATATACAGATGAGCACCCCAGAGGAGCAGATTTCTAACCATTTTTAAGATTCATCCAGAATTTTAAAACTGAATTTTAGTTATATATTGGAATTTTTCAATTAAAAGCCTCTTTCCTTTAAATAAACTCAAACTGGCACTATTAACAACCCACAGACACTAAACCAAAATTCCCCTGATTGAACAAAAAATACTGGAAAAACTCCTAGTAATGATATCCACAGCAACTCTGAGGAGTCCTGACACTCGAGGCTGCTTGGTGTTTCCACCAATCTCTAGAAGCTGAAGAATCTTCTAGGTCTACATGCCAGTCAACAGCTGTTTAAAGTGATTTGCTACTGGCCCAGGTGGGCAGATGGTCTATGCTGTCACAACCACAGTACAAAATCTAAGCTTTGTGCTAACAACACTGTCTTTTCTCAGATGATTACGACATAGAAGGATGACAGAGTCGTTATAACTGGAAATGAACAAATTGCCCACATGGCATTTAGAATTACGCTTCACAGCAGGTGATGATGGAGAGGTTGAAAAGAGCAGGGAAGACATGTTCCTGTCCTTAGCCCCTCTACAAAATGACACTAATGATTCATTGTAAGCTTTCTCCTTGTGAACAAAGACCATATACAGTGGTTTAAAATGAAGTTTTCTGACATTTAGTAATGTGTAGGAGGTCATTTTGATTACCCTGAGTCTTATGTAAGAGCTACAGCATGACACTCTAAGTCGCCTTTGGAACTGGGTTTCAGATGGGGATGTTCACTGTAAGGGTAAAGCCCAAGCAGGGAGAAGGGGTCCACAATGCCGTTTACCTGGAACATACTGATTCTGAAAAACCTAATGAAAGCAATTACCTTCTGAGAGTACAAATCTTGTTTCTTTCAAAAGAATCAAATGGAGACAAACCTGGTGTATTATCTGAGCCACTGGGAGCTGGTCAGCGTACTTGAGAGGTTCTGTGAGCTCCTCCACTGTCCCGTCTTCCTCATAACTGGAAAACAATCAGAAGACACACTCAGGCAGGTGCCCATGGCAAACAGCAGATAACTACGTAACTCTGAAATGTGCTTATCACAGACCTAGAGTAACTTTTGGAAATAATACTGATTAATAATTTGGGGTAAACTACCCAATAAAATGACCCCAATTTAAACCAGGAATGTATTCATACTACACATAATTGTGTGATGAAATTAGCTGGCGTTAGCCGGGCGGTGGTGGCGCACGCCTTTAATCCCAGCACTCGGGAGGCAGAGCCAGGTGGATCTCTGTGAGTTCGAGGCCAGCCTGGGCTACCAAGTGAGTCCCAGGAAAGGCGCAAAGCTACACAGAGAAACCCTGTCTCGAAAAACCAAAAAAAAAAAAAAAAAAAAAAAATTAGCTGGCGTCATTTACTGTCCATGTCCCCCACTTTCACTCAAGATTTAACACTTAAGAACCCTGTTCACAGGGCTGGAGAGACGGCTCTGCTGTGGGATGGTCTGTATGTCAAATGTGTTGCTGATTGTTCAATAAATAAATCACTGATTGGCCCGTGGCCAGGCAGGAAGTATAGGCGGGACAAGGAGGAGAATAGAGCTGGGAAGTAGAAGGCTGAGTCAGAGAGACACTGCCAGCCGCCATAAGGACAAGGAAGATGTAAAGTACCGGTAAGCCACAAGCCACGTGGCAAGGTATAGATTAATAGAAATGGATTAATTTAAGCTGTAAGAACAGTTAGCAAGAAGCCTGCCACGGCCATACAGTTTGTAACCAATATAAGTCTCTGTGTTTACTTGGTCGGGTCTGAGTGGCTGTGGGACTGGCAGGTGAGAGAGATTTGTCCTGACTGTGGGCCAGGCAGGAAAACTCTAGCTACACGGCTCAGAGGTCAAGAACATTGGTTGTTTTTCCAGAGGTCCTGAGTTCAATTCCCAGCAACCACATGATGGCTCACCACCATCTATAATGAGATCTAGTGACCTCTTATGGACTGCAAGTATACATACTGTACACATAATAAGTAAATAAATCTGGTGGTGGCGCACGCTTTTAATCCCAGCACTCGGGAGGTAGAGGCAGGTGATCTCTGTGAGTTCGAGGCCAGCCTGGGCTACCAAGTGAGTGCCAGGAAAGGCGCAAAGCTACACAGAGAAACCCTGTCTTGAAAAACCAAAAATAAATAAATAAATAATAACAATAAAAAAAAAGAGCCCTGTTCATGAGGGCTGGCTTCTCAGCATGGCAGTCCCTGTCTTTCCAACCACCTGAGTGCACCATTCCACTGGCCCTGCTCCTCCAGGTCTTGGCTCCTGCCTGTGATTACTCCTGTCTGTCTGGCCCAACCTCCAATCTTGCCATCTGCTCACGCTTTCTAAATGTATGAATTTGTTTAAAAGACAAAGAGAAAACTACGTGATGTGCTTCTCCATTTACCCAGTGCTTACCTTCTATCTCAGTAAGTGGGAAATAAACCCCACTTTAAGTTCTAAATTTAAAATTATATACAAAATTCACACAACACATGCTAATACAGTATGAACTACAAGATGCAAACAGACAGATTTCCTTTAGGTTTCAGAATGTTTTTTATTAGTATTTTAGTTAGCATACCAAGTCCTGAGCTTCGTGATGACACTTCATACACATATCATCATTTTCCTTTGTTTCGGCCCTCACTACACTCACCCATCCCCCACCCCCTTGCTCCCACATAGTCTCTTTTTTGCTTTCGGGTACATATATTCCATCACTCTCTCGTCACTTCCTGTTTCCTGGAAATCAGAAATTTTAAAGAGAAAAAATTTTCCCAAGTAGTCTGATAAAATATATTTTTTTTAATTACTGACCATCTCAGAAATAAACACTGAATTTTAGATAGTAAGACGTAACTGCAACGAATCATTCTTTTACCTCCTTTCCAGTGAATTCTATATCACTGTACCAAAATTAGATTTTAAATCCCTAAACTTCGACTTTTCCTGGAAAACATAGGGGATAAGCTTGGCCTAAAATTCAAGGACACAACGATGAGGATTATGGAGTCTTTCCCAAAGAGGGAGGCTGATGAGCAAGCCAACACAAACATCTGCCCAAGATTAAGGAGCACCCAGAGTAAAGACAGTTGACATAGTCCAGGAATGCCAAAGATTCCAGTGCTGGTTAGGGGAGAGGCAGGTCACTGCTAGAAGTCGGGTGGGGGTGAGGTGGGGGGAGAGGCAGGTCACTGCTAGAAGTCAGGTGGGGGTGAGGTGGGGGGAGTAGGCAGGTCACTGCTAGAAGTCTGGTGGCAGTGAGGTGGGGGACTTGAGGGGCGGTTCTGCCTCATGGGTAGAGTTTCCTGAAACTCTGAAATGTCTAAAGGAAAAAGCAGGGAAAACACTCACGATACTGGCAAAGGCCAAGACTTCCTGAGTGTGCTCCTGTTGCTGAGTAAATACAGCCAATCAACGACAAATGGACGGCCATGAAATTAAAAAACTACCATTTAGCAAAAGAAACAGTCGGGTGAACAGGCAGCCTCCAGAACAGAAGAGAACCTTTGCCAACTATACATCTAACAGAGGATTAATATCCAAAACATATGAAAACTCAAAAACCTAAACAGGCTAAAGAATGGAACACAGTCCTCAAAAGAAGCACAAATGGCCAACAAATACTGTGTGACAAGCTCAGTGTCCTTAGCCATCAGAGAAACACTAGTTAAATCATGGGATTCCATCTGCACCAGTAAGTGGCTAACATCAAGACAGCGGCTGCTGCATCTGCACCAGTAAGTGGCTAACATCAAGACAGCGGCTGCTGCATCTGCACCAGTAAGTGGCTAACATCAAGACAGCGGCTGCTGCTATGGTGTTGGTGGGCCAGTAACTCCTATAGCTACCAGGGAAATCAGTGTGGAGGTTTCTCACAAACAATCACTAGGATGTCCATATGACCCACCTACAGCACTCCTGGGCACATACCCAGAGGACTCTACATCTGACTAGAGAGACACCTGCACATTCATGTTCACCACTGCTCTACTCACAGTAGCAAAGAAACACAGTCAGCCCAGACACCATTTACTGAAGGATGGATAGTGAGAATATGGTACACATATGCAATGGAATTTAATTCATCCATTAATGAAATGGGGCTTTCGGAAAAATGGACGAAACTGGAAAATGTCCTATCCCCCTCTCTCATACATGGGTTCTAGCTATTTTTATATACATACATTTGTATCAGAGAGAATGTGTTGGAGCCCACAAAAGTAAAAGGCGATCCATGAGAGAAAAAAAGATTCTTTAAGTCAGGGTACAGCAGAACATGTGGCCTAAAATGGGAAGCAGGACAGTGTGAAGGCTTGTTCAGTGAGAGCAGCAGGCAGATGGAAGGCACACAAGACAGGAGGGGATGTCAACCAAAATGATATACAAAAAATGGTATTTTGATAAGCTAATCAAAGAACAATTAAATACTCTGAGTGGAGGTGGCCTGTGGGATGAATAAAGCTGCCACCGCTTTGTAAACAAAACCCTAGGCCCAGTGGCGGGCTACTTCTCAGGACTTGTGACCACGGATGCTCCCAAGGACTCTGAACTACACAGCTCTTGGCTGCCCACCATAACTAGTAGGGAAGACTACCACTAAACATACACAGGCTTTGGCCAGGAGACATGGAGAAGGCAAGCTAGAGCTGCGCTGGAAACCTCCCCCTGCTGACTAGCCTGATACTGCCAGATGGTGCCATGCAGCTCCCATCAGGGTTCAACACTGAGCGGCCAGGCACGCTGAGAGTGCCACTGCAATGGCGGCAAGCCTGGCCGGGGCTTAGAACTCACTTCTTTCTGGTGCTAGACCCAAGTCAAAATCCTGTTCCCTTCTACGGAGCCACGTTCACACCACAGGTTTGGTCAGAGAAGCTTCTCTTTCCGGGGGTCAGCGGTGACTGCACAGACTCAGAACTAGTCAGAGTACAGAGACTAAATGACAGCTTGGATGGGACATCTGTAACAGCCCTCCAAAGCGTGGGGACACTGTGGAAGATGAAGCAGAACGAAGGGGAGAGTCTGTGGAGGGGGGAGTGACCGTGTGGGAAGCCGACTCCAGTCACGGCATGGCACTGCAGGGTCAAACTCACACAGCTGCGATGACTGCAGCATGGTCACAAAGCTGCCTGTCCACACCCTGCCAGGGACAGGCAAGGCTTGGTGGAGCCCCACCCCCCGACACCCCACCCCGCCCCACCCCACCCTGGGACTTACAGGCGGTTAGAGGATGATGGGGAAGAAGAGATACTTTCTGCAGTCGTGTAGCAATTTTCTACGTTTTAAATTTTTCTCATTGTGCTATTTGAAAGTTAAAGCATCATGACAGTTCATGTCTGAATATCCCAATACTTCTCCATCAGTTATAATGCACACTGAATCTCAGGTACCACAGGATGGGACCGCTTCATTAGTTCACTGGTGTCTTGTAGCTAAAACAACTGCTCTTGTACTTCCTGGAAATACTTGTTTTCTTCCACACATGCACTGCTTCCAGGAACCAGCTGGGAGCTCTTTCCAGTTAGAGAATGCACCTCTAACTTTACTACTTCTGCCTGTTCTTTCTTAGTGGAGGCCCAGGTGGCCTTTTCCTCCCTCTGTATGGACAAACCCTGAGGGTTGGTAGGCTAGACCAGTTCTCTCAAGTACACAAGAGACAGGACCTTTCCACTCAGAAATTCCGTTCAGCTCTGAGAAGTTGTCCATTACAGTTTTTAATGTTATTTCTCTTTATTCTCCAGGGTTTTCCACTTTAAGCATTAAACTAAATGTAACGGAGCTTCTCCATGCTTCCTCTCTCTCTTCCCCCTCATAGTTCAGTGTTACCTTCTTGTTTCTTCTATTTCTAGTCTTTATTCCCCTCACTGAACTTCTGGTAATACACCTTCCCTTGGGTACTTTGTAATTTAGTTTTCTCTTTCACAACACAGACACTTGTTTAATATGTTGTTCATATTCCAGGGTGGCCAGCTGGTCTTCCTCTGTTTTTCCTTTTATTATTATTTCCGTTCTCTCCCCGCCCCCCCCCCCCGCCTCCGTGTTCATGTATGTGCAGGTGCATGTATGTGATATGTGTGCACATGTGTGGAGACCTCAAGTGGCATTCGCAGGGGCTGTCCAGCTTGCTTTTGGGGGCAGCCTCTCGCTGGCTTGGGTTTTACTGAGGACTCAGACTGGCTGGCCAGTGAACCCCAGAGGTTTACCTGTGTCTGCTTCACCAATGCTGGGTTACAAGCACCACCCCAGCTGCTTTCCTTACGAGGGTCCCGGGGAGTGAACTCAGGCACTTAGGCTGGCATGACAAGCACTTTAGTGGCCCCGCCATCTCTTCAGCCCTTCTCTCTAGTTTTGTTTTCATTCACTGAAGGAGCATCCATACATAACAAGATGTCTATAAACTATACATCATATATAACTTAATAAGGTCTGATCTCAATTTTAACTTTATTCCTATATTAACTTTGTACATTTTCTGGACTCTTTTTTTGTTGAGGATTATTTATATTAGCTTTCCTGAGATTAGTAATGGCAACTTATCTGGAGTTGGAGGAAGAGAGATGAACTAGCTTACAAGGATTCTCAGTTCAAGAGCGCCCTCTTCTGTAGCTACAGTGGACTGCAGTTTCTTTAATAAGGTACTGAATGTCCCAGGGTGGGACAGACACAGTGATATTTTTAAATGCTCCCTTGTTTCCATAAAGCCTCTCCTCACCTCCAATTGCCTTCTTCTTTTCCTCCACATATAACACTCCATGACACTGTGTCTCCACCCTCCTCCTCGCCATGTCTTCTGTTCCCACAGAATCACCACTTTCCTAAGAGTGATAGATACATGTACTACACAAGCTCTCTAATCAATGCTTACGACTCTGAGGAAACCACAGGTGCTCATTTCAACTTACACATGGCTGAAACCCCAAAAGACCTGTTTTTTTCTCTTACAAATCATTGAAGTTCTCTTTCTTAAAGTCATTCCTTTTATTTAACATTTTGAGAGATCTTACGTTGTGAGATATTTGCACACTGTGTGAAAATGTATTGCTGTGGTTGGTGTAATAAAAAAGTGAATGGCCAATAGCTAAGCAGGAGGTATAGGTGGGACTTCTGGGGAGAGAAAGGGAGAGGAGGAGGAAGCTAGGCCCTCGATGCTAGGCAACATGGAGGAAGCAGGATGGGCGGAATGTGGCAGGACGAAGACGAATAGAAATGGGTTAATTGAAGTTATATGAACTAGTTAGGAACAAGTCTAAGCTAAGGTCAAGCTTTCATAATTAATAATAAGTCTCCATGTTGTTATTTGTGAACTGGAGGCCCAAAGAAAAACCCAACTACACTCCTACACACTGGGCCCCTCCAAAGGTTATCCTCTCCATTTTCTCTTTGGAGGACCCTTCACTAAGATCTACTGACATGTTTCATGGAGGAGGACGCCTGCAGAGAAAGGCTGTGCCCTTCTTATGTACAGCACTGTGTCTGAACAGCAATGTCCTTCAGATACAAGACAAGTAGAGTCTGTTTACTGATGAAATTGATTAAAAATACTGGCCGAACTCTCTGTGCAGATAAAGACAAGAGCAGGCACATGAGACGCTCGTGAAATCAGTTTATAATTCCCATCTTTTATGTCCTGGTTTTCTCCTTCCTAGATGTCCAGTGACCACAAAAATCTTCCTTATGGTGCTACCCAAGCACTTCTAAAACAAAACTCTAGAATCATTTACAGTGCCCATACACAAGGTCAGCTCTGACTCAGAAAGAGTAAATTTGCTTTCAGATTATTCATGTACAAAATGGCATAGCTTATTGGGCAGTAAAGGACAAAGCATTCTTCTAAGAACCGAAAATAACTGTAAGAACAGGAAAGCAGAGATGTTGTGCTATGCGAGATACTAAAAATAAAATCAATAAATAATTCAAAACACATTATCTCGAGTAACCCAAGGACATTAGGAGGAAACTCTATAAACAGACCCCAAACCCAACGCTTAGTATAACCCCTTGAACAAAACAGCACAAAACAATGACTTGAAACTAAAATATATACTAGAGAAAGCAAATTATTTATGTACAGTAAATTAATTACATTATATATGTATATATATACATATATATATGTATATATATAGTTTAAAGGCATAGAAAAATTTCTATCCCTTAACTATATTTTTTAAACATGCTCAAGCAGTCACAAATGGCCAGGAAACACTTTTAATGGTACTCAACATGAGGGAAATGCAGATTAAAACCACTTTAAGATCCCATCTCACAACAGTGAGAGAATGGCTATCATCAGGAATTCAAGTAGTGGGAGTGTCAACTGTCAACTGCAGTGTCCATCTGGAAATGTCTGGAGGTTTGCCCCCAAACCAGAACCAGAACTGACAGGACTCCGCTGTCCTGCTCATGGACATACACCCAAAGGCCTCCGGGGGCTGCTATAGAGGCACTTGCACATCTCTCTGTTGTCCAAATGTCCATCAACAGAATCGGTAGGTAAGAGCATAGATTGCTCTTGCAGAGGCCCAAATCCAGTTCCTAGCACCCAATCAAGCAGCTCACAACCATCTGTACTCCAGCTCCAGGGACCTGATGCTCTCTTCCGAACTGTGTGGGTACCTACACTCATTAGCACAAGCAAGAACATGCCCATGGACACTCGCATGTACACACACACACACACACACACACACACACACACACACACACACTTAAAAATAAATTAAATCTTTAAAAAAAGGAAAACTGGTACATATACCCAATGGATTATCACTCATGACAGGAAAAAGGAAATCATGAACTCTTCTAGTAAATGGAGGGAAGTCACTGAGGTCCAGAAAAAAACAACCTGCATGATCACTCTTCCTGCTCACTCTAGCTTCAACTCTTCCTTTGTGTTTAACTTTGAGCACAAATGGAAGCCAGGAAACTAGGAAGAGGCCTTTGGGACAGGGCATGTTAACAGGGCACAGTAGACCGTGCATGAAACCAAAGTGGAGAGGAAGACTTTATTGGAGTCAGGGGGAGAGCACAGGGAAGTGGGGGGGGGGGTGCTAACCAAAGGAAAGGTAACAATATATGGAAACCTTATGGAAAAATAAATTGCAACTACTCTGCATGGTAGACAAGGTATAGGATACCTCCCTCTAAGTTACTGGTCAGAGAGCTGCAGATATCTCCATTGCCCTTGGTTACCTGCGTAAGGTCACAAAGACCCTACTCCTGAGGACACCACACACTGTGGCTGCAAGACACACACAGAAGTCAATCTCAATGCGACCAGGAAACTTCCTACCTGCTGCACAGCTCAGAGTCAGAAGGTGCTACACGGGCTGCTGAGGGAGAACAGGCACTGCCTGCCACAGTACTGACCTGCAAGGCAAGATACTCCACTGTGCACTAGTGGTATGGCTTTTGTGGGGGATCTGAGGCATGCTCCACAGGAGGGAAGGAATTTCATGCCTGATACTAAAACCTTGGTTAAAAGCCCATGACTAGGGAGGTCATAGGCCCTCGGGGAGAACCTCCATTGTTATTTGTCAAACTGCTTTCTGACATTTATGCTTCTCCCCATACACATGGGCTGCTCCTAGCCTTGGGCAGACTCTTTTTTCAGTGGGTAGCAGTCAGTGGAGGCACACAGCTGCTCAGAGTGCTGAGTGCCCAGCCTAGGTGAGCATCTGTGTCAACCCACCGTATCAACCCACCACCACCACAGCTTAGGGAGCACCGTGCCCAGCCTAGGTGAGCATCTGTGTCAACCCACCGTATCAACCCACCACCACCACCACAGCTCAGGGAGCACCATGCCCAGCCCAGGTGAGCATCTGTGTCAACCCACCGTATCAACCCACCACTGCTAGTGGCCATGTCAGAGGAGCAGCAGGTGGCAATTGAAGTTCAAGGATCCACCAGGAGGCGATCCCCTGACCGGTTACTCTCCATTAGGCAAGGTCCCCGAGACCACAAACCCAGGAATGCCTTTTGCTTCTGCTGTATCTACACATGTTTGCTGCTGCCATCTTTCTCTGGCATCTGGCATGGTGTGAATGGGTGTGGGGAGATCCCCACTGCCTGTAATGTAGTGTGTTTATCTCATGGAAGTATCCCGTTCTACTGGGCATTTTTACCTCTGGATTATTATGAAGATGACTTCCTCCCTAAGCTGTACTGTCTAATTGATAATAATAATGTTAGTTAAAATACAGTTTTGATGGTAAAAAAAATAAAACAAGGAAGTATCACACAGCTAGAACACATGAGTTTCTATTGAGGAGCCATATAGACTGTGGCTTAGGTTAATGATTAAGAAAAAGATTGTGGGCTGGAGAGATAGCTTAGCAGTTAAGAGCACTGGTTAACCTTCCTGAGATCCTGAGTCCAATTCCCAGCAACCATATAGTGGCTCACAACGCTCTATAATGGGATCTGATGCCCTTTTCTGGCATGCAGGCATACATGCAGTCAGAACACTTATACACAATGGCTAAGAGCCCAAGAGCTAGCTAGCGCCTCTGTGATTAACCGCTGCACTGGAATAATCTGTAAAGTGGCTCCATACTCCGCAGTTGTTCTGAGGATTAAACAAGATGATGATCTACCCCTCCATCACTTACATGGTTCTTTATGTTCTGTATGTAAATTTATAATAATTTATCATCTCCATAAAGATGACAGACATCTTTGAAGATATATCCAGGTGGATATCTGCTGCTGTTGCTTATGCTTTCTAGCAAATCATAAGCACTATATACAAGACATAAAACATACTGCATGACAGATCATGGACCCATAATTCATGGTCCTGGCCCTCAGCCAGAATCAGTCTACCTTGGTCATCTAGTGAACATGACTTAGGCGCCTTCCCAGAACACTTGGGTTTTAGCTCCTTAGTGTCTTCTCCCAGGAGCTTTCTCCCTTGTTTGGCGAAGCTCTCCGAGGGCTTCCTGTTCACAGCTACTTTCTAGCAATTGGTTACTACAAATATTTTCTGCTCACAAATGTGGCAACAGCAGGAAGAGGGAGGTGGCCCCATGGAGGCACATTTAGATAAAGTACATTTGGACACAGCATGAATTGAATCCAGAAGGAAACTACACCATCCTGAACCACATGAGTCTGACATCAGGAGTCAGCCCCAGCCCCCTGGGGACAAAGCATGGCACTAGCACAGAAACAGACAGACAGACCAGTGAAGGACAACAGAGGATCCAGAAATAAACTCACACAGACACAGCCACCACATCTATGACCAAAGTGTTAAAAACACTGAGAAAAGGCAGCAAGCAAGCAGGACTGGGGGAAGTAGACATCCCAATGTTGGAAATGAAACAGGAACCCTCTTTCTCAACTTTGTCCAATCCTTCACTGAAAATGGACCAAAGACTTGACTGTAAGATCTGAAAGCAACAGATTAAGATGCAGAGAAAACACTTCAAGACACAGGCAGAGAGCGCCGTGCGAGAAGAGCTCCAACTAGCACAGGAACTCTGCTGACTTTAAAATGCCCTCATCAAAAACTAGATACCCTCGTTTAATAACCCCAGTGAACTGCTCACCAACTCACCCTCAATCTCTGGCTGGCAACGCAGTTTAGCCAAGTAAATGAGGTCCATGGCTGCTGACAGTGGGAAACGTAACCAGCTACATTCCTACTTAGTCCCCATGTGACAAATTAGCTACCAAGGACCACAGCCTGAGAACTCCTGCAATCCACTGTTCTGTTCACACTTCACTTCTCGGGAAACTGTAATAGAAAACAGAAAACCTCAGAAGCTGAGGCCATTGGATAAGGACAGAAAGGGCTCTTATGAGGTTAAAAGGAAGCCGATCGATGCCATTTTAAAGCATTCCATAATAATGTTCCCCGAGGTAGAGTTTCAATGGACTAGGGCCCCGTCTCATCAAGCTGAACAAAGTACAACATGTCATAGCCACGACAGAACGTCATGACCAAGGCAGTGTCAAGAGGGAAGGGCTTGATAGGGATTAGGGCTCCACGGGGACATGGGTTCATCAAGGCAGAAACATGGCAGAAAGAAGCAGGTGCAGTGTTAGCGGCTGTGAAGAGTACCACAGAAGAAGACCTCCAGGTCCTGTGAGTGGCCAGGTCTCTGTTTCCTCACACAATGCAACTTATAGGTAGTTGATCATGAATCTTAAAGCTATTATTATTAAAGCTGATAAGCTACAATAAGGACCTCAAAGCTTTAAGACGTGACTTGGATAAAAGTAAGATAGAAACTGATATAAGCATAAAGTCCTGAATAAGAGTTGTTCTGCTTCTGTTTCCTTCTGGTGTGCTGTGGGTAGAACTCAGGCATTGTGAACACTGGGCAAGTCCTCAGCCACTGAGCTACATCCCTCGACTGTGTGTGTGTGTGTGGTGTGTGTGTGTGTGTGTGTGTGTGTGTGTGTGTGCCGGGAATCTAAACTCAGGTCCTCATGCATGCACAGGGAGCACTTGCCACTGAGCTATCTCCCCAGGTCCTAAAACACTCGAGGCATCATCTACAGAGGTAAGTACGAGAGCGCATTAGCTCCTGTCAGCTCGGGCAGTGTGTGGCATAAAGATGAAGCTAGAGAGAGTGCTGCAGTGACCAGGCGAGAGGCTAACACCACGCTGCACCTACCGCAAGGGAGAGAAAACGGGGCAGGAGCCTTAGAGCGTAAGGATGCCTGTGGACAAATTACCTTCAATCCTCATCCTACTCTAAAGGGGCAAAGTAAACCACTATTATTTCCCAGATAAAACACCTAAGCTCAAGGAAGACCAAAGAATGTGTCTGAAGATGGAATGCAAACCACTAGACCAAAAGGCTTCACTCCCGCCATGCTTTCCTACTGTACCATGCTGCCTTGGGGGACTTCTAGCACCAGGACAGGATAGCGGGCAGTGACCAGCCTGAGACCCACTGAAAAGGCACACTATGATCTCGGTTTCAAAACCGGGGTTACAGGTTTGTTGTTGTTGTTATTTTTATATCTTCTGCCTCTTGTGTCACCTAAAGACTGCATTCCTAGTGTTTATTTTATAAAGTGAATCTCTTAAAATTCCAACCACTTTTTAAAATTAAAGATCGTTTATTATTAAGTAATAACAAATAGTCTTCAAACATCCTGTGTTTTGACCTTCAATTTCTTGTTCAAGTAATTTGAAAAGTAATACATTAAAAGATGTTAAAATGTGGTGATTCAAAAGAGCCCTATACATTTAGGTTTCTTACAAGTAAAATTATATATTGCTAGGTTTCTTATGGCAAATAATTTACACACAGAGAAATCCCTACCATTCTTTTCTGAACTGACGTATCAAAAGTCTTGCTGTTTTCAGCAAGGTGGAGATGAAAGCATCCAGTTTATTTAAAGCCACAGTCTACCTCAACCTCCAGTACTTTTGGAAAGGTCTGTTACACATATGCCAACATGAAATACTGTTGCCAACTTCTGGTGCAAAGAATCCAGGTCTACAAACAGGAGCCCTCAAAACAAGAAATGACTAGATGGCATTAACAATAGATTATTAACCAAATGGTGGAATGGGGCACAGACACCACTGTAGCCAAAGTTAATTTCTGTTAATTCCTGTGATCGGCTTTCTCAATGCCAACGTGACCAAGCAACTTACCAATACATGAAGCATAGATTCTTGCTTTTACTTTATAAGCACAAGCAAAGCTAGTTCTCAAGAGACCATATGAGACAGAGCCACTGAGACAAGAAGAGTTCACGAAGTCTTCCCCTGGTTATGCGGCTGGTGAGTGAGTGCTGGGGGCTTGACCACGGGAGCAGACTCCGGGTGGTAATTTAGCTGTAATATTCCCTCCATCATGCAGAAAAAAAATTTAACCCAGGCTTAACTTACTGGGGTGAAGCAGTACCACAATCAATATGACAATCAGGAGTGTCAGGGAACAGAGGCAAAGGTCTAAAAGAAACGTTAGCAATCTTGTGATTAAATCAGATATTCACCCTCTGAGCATCCCATGGACAGATGCCAGTGATATATAAACAACCACACCATTTCTAGATTGGATACAATTTCACATTTTTAATTCTAACACTTAGCGTTTTAAGAAAGAACAGCTTGTTTTGATAAAGTTTGAAATGTTAACGAACACGAGGTCTGCAACTCTGTCATACAGCATATTTGCCACTTCCGTGTGAGCATGCTGAATTCCCATGACAGGAACACGTGGAGCTGCACTGTGCGCACACACTGCCACCTCAGAAGTCTCAGAGCAATTCCATGTATGCTTCAGTCCTCTATACGGGGTAAAATAAATCACTAAAGTTTATGAAACAGGCCGGGCAATGGTGACGCTCGCCTTTAATCCCAGCACTCGGAAGGCAGAGCCAGGCGGATCTCTGTGAGTTCGAGGCCAGCCTGGGCTACAGAGCGAGTTCCAGGAAAGGCGCAAAGCTACACAGAGAAACCCTGTCTCGAAAAAAAAAAAAATTATGAAACAATCAATGCATTCTGAAGCTGTAAGAATTTTGTTTGCAAAATGACAAAATGGATAACTTCAAAGTAGTTCTGTGCCTTTATAAATCAAACGAATCACCTAATTTCTCACATTCTATTTTAATAGAATCTGAGATAACTAGAGTGGCAAACTGTTATAAGATAATAAAGCAGATGGCCAAGTAAGATGCTGAGGGTAATACAAGACTATAGTAAAGCAAATACCTGAGCCACCGCATACAGTGTGTGCAAGTCAGGCACAAACCCTGTCAGTTGTGACTGGAGCATCTCACCCGACCTGTGGGGTCAAGGTTCAGTCTAACCTACTCACTATGAGTAGCAGTCAGAGTACAGTGCGGTCACAGATGCCACAATATTCGGGATGAATTTACCCAACACTCAAGTGTCTCCATGAAACATCCCCTAACTTCTGACTGAATTCCTGTAAATATACATTCACTGGAATGCATGTGGTGAATTATAGATGTGGTAGTCACTTTCACTGTGGAATCAAGCTGTCCATATCTGGTCAAAAGAGACGTCTTCTGGAGTTTCTGAGAGGATTTGGTTCAGAAACACCAGAGTCAACATGACCCCCAAACAAGGGATCATTAGAAAAATAAATTGTATAACCATCACCTGGAAAATAACTATCCAAATAACTGTTGGGATATGCTCACAGACTGTAGGACCCAATGCTGCTATCCATACTCCCCTAATTAACAGAGTCAAGCCAATCTCAATCAAAACCCAGTAGGCTTTCTTAAGAAACTCACAAACTGACTCATAAGCAAAATGAATTTCAACCACTACTCACATCATACTCACAAACTGACTGAAAATAGAACAGAGGTTTAATCATAAAACTTGAAACTATAAACTTCTTGAAGTCTCTGTGACTTTAGGTTAGGCAAAAAATGACTCCCAGAAGCCACTAAACATAGAGAAAGTTGATAAGCCAACCAATAGTGAACCAAAATGAAAGGTAGACCACAGACTGGAAAAAACATTTTGTGATTCATGTATCTGAAAAAGAACCTGTATCCAGAACATACAGAGAACTGTCAACATTTAATGAAGAAACAAATCAATATTTTAAAAATGAGCAAAAGACTTCAAAGGATACTTTATGAAAGATGTATGAATGACCAGTAAATAAAAGAATGCTCAGCATCTTTAGGCATTAGCTATGCAGATTAAAACCATGAGCTTTCCTACTCAGAACAGCTAAAGGAGCAGCAGGAGCAAGTGAGAGTGTGGGTGGTCATCTGTGAGACTACCAAGGGAAGGTGGCGTGGAGAACAGCTGACGACAGTCTCCTAGCAAGCCTGCAGTTCCCATGTCAGCAATCCCACACTCAGATATGCACTCAAATTAAAAGAAATCTTAACGTTTATATGCAAATGTTTACAGCAGTTTTTTCTAAACAATTCCCAAACTCTGGGATGGGGAGAAAGGTCCTTGGATTGCAAATGGGCAGTGTGTGGGATAACCATCAGAAAGGGCTGTTGACACAACTATCCAGACACAAGCATATCACACTAGGGCAGAGCCAGAATCCCCAAGAGCTCTACTGCATGGCTGCATGTGCACGCTGGTCTTAAAGGGAGACCTTGGGCCTGGAAACAGTCAAGGTGGCTAAGAGAAGAGTCATAAAGTACTTAGCATGACAGACTGAATATACCAACTGTATATATTTGTCAAAATTCTGAAACATACATTAAAAGGCGTTCCATTTAAGTAAATTATCCTTTGTTCAATAATATTTTATTCTTTGAAGGTTCCATATGTTTATACAATGGATCTTTTTAATGAAAAACTATAGCCATGGTCAATATACATAAATTTCACAAAAAAAAATAGCACAAAAGGCAAAACACACTATCTGAAGGAAGTAAACTGAGTCAAAGAGCAATCTGTACTCCTATGCTCACTGGAGCTCCATGATGTCACCTTACCCTGCCTAAGTTTCAGAAAACACATAAAAATTCCAATTACTTTTGTATACTAATGATTTCATTCTATATAATTAAGGGTGTATGCTGAGACTACACAAAAATAAAAAATAAAAAAGCCAATATGAACCAATATAATGCATTGTTTCCATTATGTGAAAGTGTTTTTTAAAATGTAACTAGAATTTAATAACACTGTATTAATATTGCTGGTCTAAAATTTGAAAAAGTAAATATACAATGTAACCCAGTATTTCCTTCACAAGATGGGTTTTTTGTGATATCTACTTTCTGGTGGACAGACTCTTCTCTACATAGACTGTCATTCATATCTGCATGTGAATAGCACCTGCACACAATGAGATAATACCTGTTCATACATGTAAAAATTCCTGGAGCAAAACAGGAACGGATTTCTTATGTCATCTGAATGACAGAACCAGCAATGTTTTTGAGAGGGGTCTCACTATGTTGCATGGGATAGCTAATTCTTGGGTGCAGTCTTCCTGCTTGAACCTTTCAAACAGATGGAAGGCAGGGACACCAGTGCACACCACTATGCCCTGTTTACATCAGTCATGATAAGGGCTCCAGGTAAATAGCAACACCCTAAATAAAACTTACTTGCAAACACTAGAGGGCGCGCTAAGCCAACAGCCTGGAACGCAGCTGCGGAGCTTAGTTTTATCCTTAGATATAAACGGAGAAAATTGTCAGCACTAAGACTTTTGCTTTCAAACAAATACACAGAGAAAACTGAAAAGGCAAAAATCCATTCTTCCAGAATACATAACAAAACTCACTACAATCCCACTGCACTCCTCTTCAGCATCCAGTAACAATAATACACACCGTTCAGTGTCGGGAGAAACAAAGTGCAAAGCCGTCCTTGTCTCCAAGAGAGATTACATCAGTGTTCAGGGGGCTAAATGGGAGTGAAGAGCCTTTCACAGGTTAAAGTCTGGGAAATTTTAAAACCAATTTGCTAAGAGACATGACGTTAATGTATTAAATTATATCATACTTCATTAAAGTATTAAAGTGTAGTTTAGTAATTTTTACAAAGGTAATTTAAAAGCCGCCATTTTAAAAATTAATAAAATTGTTACTTCTGTTGTTCTTCTCTGCTGCTTTCATAGTTTTATAAGCCAATAGTCATAAGAAATTGAAAAAAAAAACAACTTAAGGCTTTGAATTCTGAAACAAGAAGTGAGATTGTGCCTAAGTCCTCCCAGGAAAAGTCTTTCCTGCATTTTTAACTTATTTCTATTACTTTCAGAACTATAAATCCTTGAAACAGAGCATGCTGCCACTGGTGACTGGGAAGGGCCTGCAGTATGAGCTGCCCAGACATCAGGCAGCACTGGACAACAGTTACATCCTAGAAAAAGGCATTGCAATAGTTCCCACAAAAGCTTCTTTTGCCTTTCAAAAATAATTACAGAAAAAAGTTGAGCATTATAAATTATTTCAAACCCCCAACTTGAACCAATTTCCTTCACCTTCTCTCACACAAACACACACATAAACCACTGCCCTACACAGCTACGTCTGCCTTATGCTTCTCTCCCACCTTCCCTAACTGATTACCAAGAGACCCACCAGCAAAATATGTTTGACTGACAGACTGTTGTGGACATCTCAAGTCTCAACACATCTCAACCTGCAATATGACCAATACTGTATTTTGGAAACCATCACAATCCAGTCACAACCACAGTTTCCCAGCCATATTTCCAACTTCTGTCCACAATCTGAAAAGCATACAGCTTGTGAAGGGTGCAGACCAGGCAGGAACTCGAAACTACTTACAAACACCAACTTTGGGTCCTGGAGGTGCAATAGAGTATCTCATCCCCTTAAAGTACACTGTGCCCTTGGTGACTTTCCTATTTTATAGTCTCTGGCACCTCAGGTCATCTTTAGAAGGTGACTGTGAACTCCAGTAAACACTCCTTTTGCTTTTCACAGTGAGTGTGCATGTGTCTGTCCTTGATAATCACTAATGTGGATCCTAGTACATCTTATAAAAATTCACAAACCATGAGCCTAGAACTTTCTATTCATATAGCAACAAAGAGGAATACCTTCTCTCCACAACTTGTGAATCTCGTTGCAGACTGATAGTCTCTGTTGTGATTTCCACTTTCCGAACACTTCCAAAGAAATCGGTTATCAGGACATTTTTAGGATCTCGCTGGAAAAGGTCAGTACGATGTCCAGGAGTAGATACACAGAGACTTTTGGGACAAACTTGGAACTGAAAATAATAACAACAATATTAGTAATAGTGATAAGCACATAAACAAACAACTTTTATTAAATCAAGTAAAACAATACATTAGACTACAGTGTATTCTAAAGATAAGGTACAGGTTAAGACTAGCATTTCATTCTTACTGCAGTATCTGACATAAGGAAACCATACAGACATCAGAAGAATGCTAAAGGAAATTGGTCAGAATCCATCACAGTAGGGTCTGACTCTAACATGACTATCAGGTACAATGCGCCACAGTAGTCCAAGGTGTAAAGAAGATTAAAGAGGAGCCCTACTGTACTCCAGGAAGGTAAAGTATCACCCCCTACAGCATACCTATTGCCACCGCTTTGAAACTATGTGCTACTTTATAAACGAATGAACCTAGTTTAACCATGGTGGAAATGAACCCAAGGTCCCTCCAAAAAGGCAGGTGAAAACCATGACTTCCCCACTCACAGATGTCACAGTAACTTCTGTGTTAATCTTCCCTGTGACATTCCACATTAGTGATTATCAAGGACAGACACATGCTCACTCACTGTGAAAAGCAAAAGGAGTGTTTACTGGAGTTCACAGTCACCTTCTAAAGATGACCTGAGGTGCCAGAGACTATAGAATAGGAAGTCACCAAGGGCACAGTGTACTTTAAGGGGGACAAGATACTCTATTGCTCCTCCAAACCCAACACAGCCTTATGACCACAGTTCCTCAGCAAACTTTACTCTATCTCTAGCCAACAGAAAACAAAACAAGTATTATTATACCTAGAGATATATCAAATCACTATACCTATAAGTTCTTATTGATCACCACAAATCATTTTGTGTGTGTGTGTGTGCATGCATGCATGCATGAATGTGTATGTGTTTGAGGCAGGGTCTCTCTACATAGGCCTGGCTGTCCTGGAACTCACTGTGTAGACCAGGTTGGCCTCAATGTCACAGAGATCCACCTGCCTCTGTCTCCCTAGTCCTGGGATTAAAGGTGTGCACCATCACACCTGGCACTTATGGATCATTCTTATTGAAAGACATTAAAATAGATATCAATGAATTTTGAAATGGAAGCGAGAAACCAAGGTAAGATATTAATAAGGCGTATGGATAGATGATTGATAGATTTTATATATATGTATGTGTGTGTGTACATGTGTGTGTATATACATATACTGCAATCAATTAAAAGTCTCATTATTTCTGATAATTTCAATGGGAAAAGTCGTTTTTAAATTTATTAGACATCAAAGAACTATACATATTTTAAACTTTTGAAATGGCATGCCATGCATTCCAAAAGCTGAGAAAAAGATTTTAAAATTAAGCACTATAAGCCAGGTGACACATTTTATTTTCAGAATAAATGTGTGTCACATTCCCACATGAGATAAATGGCCACAGGAGCTGCTGTGCTCAGGTTCTGTGACAGCAGAAGTTCTGAGGGAAAAGCTTGTTTTCATAAGGGAGAGACATAAGGTGGAGCCTTTTGTCTCCTTAAAAAGTGAAATTAGCAGGGTCAGGGACATCGCAGGAAAATCCACAGAAATGGCTAGTTTGGCTCATGGGAGCTCATAGAGTCTGAACCAATAACCAGGGAGCCTGAATGTGACTGACCTGGCCCTCTGTATATATGAGACAGCTGCACAGCTTGTGGGACTCCCTGCAATGGGAGCAGGGCTGTCCCTGGTGCTCTGACTGGCTCTTGGGAACCTAGTCCTCATGCTGGAGTGCCCTACCCAGACTGAATAAGGGGGAGGTGCTTGGTCTTATGGCAGCTTAATAGGCCATGCTTTGCTCATGCACAGGGGAGGCCTGCCCCTTTCTGAGCGAATACAGAAGAGGGGTGGATGGGGGGGGGGGGGAATGAGGAGGGGGAAGGGAGTAGAAAGAGAAGAAGGAGGGGAGCTGTGGTCATGATATAAAATCAAATAATTAATCAGTTAATTTTTTTAAAGTGAAATTAGCATTATAAAAAGTTTGTTTAAATATTCAAGTTCCTATCAGGATTTAACAAGCATCAAAATACACAATCTTCAAATTGGTATTAGCAAGTACGCCTATCACACTTGGCAGCCAACAGCAGCAGCTCTCAGAATTTGGCAGGACTCCTTCAATACTGAAAATGCACTCCAAAGGATTCTGCTCAGTGAGAGCCCAGTGCAGAGGGTAGGAACAGAGCCATCTGCTCGGTCACCCTCTGTTCCTAAGCTCCAGGAAAGCAGAAGCAGTGTCCGCCCCATGTTGTGCACAGCCAGTGATGGCACTTATTGAACACTGAAGGGACGTCCTAAGCCAGGGGTCGCAGCAAGCAGGACACTGGCACAGGGAGGGCAGGACAAGAAGACCAGACAAGTGTGTGCAGATGAACGGACATATGGAGCTAAAAGTTTTCCTCAGGTCCCACCTAACCCTGCAGTCCACAGCTGATTATAAAATAATCACTCAGAAGTTTATGTTAATTAAAACTGCTCGGCCATTAGCTCAGGCCTACCACTGACTAGCTCTTACATTTAAACTCAGTCCATTTCGGTTCATCTATATGTTGTCACGTGTTCCATGGCTTTATTATCTGTGTGTTCATTTGGGTCTGAGGGGCTGCAGGACCTCGAGGACCTGAGCCGGGTGGGCACAGGAAAACTTTCAGTTACAGACACAGGGTAAGCAGGTGGACAGAGTGACGTCATCACACAACCACCATCTGCAGCTTCTCACTCTGCCAACTCAACAGCAATGTCAAGCTGCTGTGATTGAAATGGCCCAATCAGCACAGGAAAGAAGGGAAAGTTTAATTAAACTCAAGTTATACTAAGAGACTCTACTAAGAATTATAGGCTACAAACACTATGTAGGGTAAGGTCTCTCTTCCAAGAGCTTCGCATTTAATGACAAAGACTTCACTCACTGCCTGAAATCAACAAAAGACAGACTGTGGTAAACGTTATAAATGAGAAATTAAGTTCTATGGAAGTTCTGAGACGGTAAAATAAATTCCAAGGAAGAAGTCAGGTGGCTTTCCTCGAAGAGTATCGTTTGACTCAGAATGGGCAGAACTTCAAAAGGTGGACAGACAGCTTTTAAATAGACCTCGTAGGTAAAAGATAACAAGCAAATGAAACGAAGTAGCCAAGTACCTCAGGAAAAGAGGGTGACAGGGTTAAAGCCTGTGGCCCTGCGTGCTAACAGCACATGGGAGACAACAAGATGGCCTAGCAGGTATGGGCACATGCCACAAACCTGATGACTTGAGTTCCATCCCCAGGACCCACATGACAGAAGGCCACAACCTACTGACTCCCTCAGACTGTGCTCTGGCCTCTGCACATGCACATGTGCACACACAGGCACACACATGCACACATATGTAAACATGCACACACATGCACATGCATTCACACATATATGCACACCCAAACAGATAAGGATAATTTAAGTTTTTTAAAGGAAGAAGATACTAATTTAAAAAAAAAAAAAGGTGGATTCAAAACAGTTGAAAAGGCCACACCACAATGCAAAGACAGCACCCCCTGGAATCCTGGGAAGAAGAAACCTCACAAATCACACTAAAGCTAGCACACCAAGATGCTGAAATTAAGTGAATGGAATACTTACAAGGTCATTCATGTTAGTTTGGCTAGCTGGATTAATCTCTTCCAAAAATTCCAAGACATAAAATGTGTACCTATCCATAAGATGCACTCCAATGGCAGGGTCTGGTTGATGCTGTGAAAGTGGGGGAAAGGACCTGTCAAACAGGATCATCTTAACAAACGGTTAAAAATATCGAAATTTCTTATTTATAAAGTCCAAGAATAGCACATCTTCTCATAAAACATATGAAGTGATTTGAGAAACAGCAATGGGCAGACACTTACTGACAGCGAATCCTCTCCCACTTGGCTACTAGCCAAAGCCATGATGTTGGGAGAATAAAACCGCTCATACATGGATGCACCTTGGCAAGTATCAATAATAAACAACAGCTCATTGTAGCTGAAAGAAAAGTGACAAAACCTGACATGAATCACGCTGTTAACTGCACATTAACACTTCTCCAATAATTCAATGACTTAAGCCTGAGTCATCTCATTAACTAAGTTAAGAGAAGAATCCTGCTCATGAAAACACTCCAGAAGGGCACACTGGGCACGTCCCAGGTTGTGTGCCCTCTGTTCCTGGCCACATGATGCAGAACTCATAATATTCAAGAACTCTTGACATAAAAGTTTTCTTGGAAACTTAACACATACACACAGAGCTGTAACTCTATATGCCAGCACGTATGTGTATAGAGGTTCTGATGATGCTCATATTTCATATATTCGCATGTACGACTCAGTCACCACACTCAGACCATGTACAGAATGCAGATCTATAACTCAGGAGGGAGACAAGTGCTGAGACAGGCATGGTGTCTGTGCCACTGTCGTCGTCTTGGGATAAAATCCCAGCAGACACAACTGAAGGGCGTCTGTTTAATTTACATTCCACTCCATGGAAGGGAAGGCATGGTGGCTGACTGGCTCCATCCGCAGTGGCAGGAGCGTGTGACATACTCACATCTCTGTGGTTCAGGATCTGAAAGCACTGGCCAAATCAAAATCCTGCTGCCACCCTCACAGTCCACCCCAGGGAGCTGTTTCTGTTAGCTCAGCCACAGCCCCCAGGGTCCTAGCCTCTCAACACAAGGCCACCCGCTAGAAATGCTGCCCTCAGGGACTTGTGGTACTGGCTTCTAGTCTCCACTTCTTCATCCTCCAAGATACGAACAAGCCAACCACAGGCTCCTGCCACTGACAACCGACTCACCCCACACACCGTGCCTTCCTTTCCAAGATGGACTGTCCCTTCCAGAACTGAGGGCCAGAGTAAGCTTCTCCTCCCTGAACACTCTTGCCTTGTGTCCTAGCAACAAGAAACCTGCCACTGAGAGGTAGAGCCACATGGGAAAAAAGTGTGGAAGAGTTTGGGGCTGTGGCCTAGACAAGCCTTGTGGTGGTATTGTGTTCCCCAAAATATTGTGCACCCTAATAAACTTATCTGGGGTCAGAGAACAGAACAGCCACTAGATACATAGGCTAGAAAATGGTGGCACTCACACCTTTAATCCTAGCACTCCAGAGGCAGAAATCCATCTGTTCAAGGATACAGCCAAGCATGGTGACTCAGGCCTTTAATCCCAGAAAGTGAGGCTTTAATCCCAGGGAGTGATGGCAGAAAGCAGAAAGGTATATAAGGCGTGAGGATCAGAAACTAGAAGCATTTGGCTGGTTAAGCTTTTAGGCTTTTGAGCAGCAGTTCAGCTGAGATTCATTCTGGATGAGGACTCAGAGGCTTCCAGTCTGAGGAAACAGGATCAGCTGAGAAACTGGCAAGATGAGGAAGCTGTGGCTTGTTCTGTTTCTCTGGTCTTCCAGTATTCACCCCAATAACTGGCCTCAGGTTTGATTTTATTAATAAGAACTTTTAAGATTCCTGCTACAAAGCCTCAGAGTGCTCTCGCAGGGATCAGAAGGTCAGCACACCGACAGACACAGACAAGAAAGTCTGTGCTCATCAGGTCTCAGAGAACACCAGGAACTAGAGACGTTCCACCTGTATTCTGGCAAAGGATCTGGCGGCATTCTGCCTGAGCTCTGAAACTTTAGCAAGGTTGAACCAAACACAATGAACTAATGTAGCGGCACACATCGTAACTTCAGCTACTCAGGAGGCTGAAGCAGGAAGGTCATGAGTTTAAGGAGTGGGGGCGGCAAGAACACCCTTCAGCTACATGACATGAAACGTCATCTTAAAAGCCAATCCAGGGCCAACAGGAGGGCTCCACGGGAAAAGACTCTGCTGACCAAGATGTACAACCTGAGTTTAGTCCCCACAACCCACACAGTAGAAGGACATAAACACACATGTGCACACACACATGCATGTGCACAAATGCACACATACACACAACACTAACTGAATAAATAAAAAATATTTCAAGTCAACTCATTCATGTTAAATAATAACTGAATTTTTGTTTCACAAGGCTCTATTCAATGAAATAACAAATACAAACTTCACAGTAGAAGAAATGATTAGGGCAAGCTAAATCATTTGGAAATCACGTAAAATAATTATACATCTCCCACGGGAAAATTTGATTATTAGTGCATCCTGCAAAAAGAAGTCATTTATTTGGGGCTGGGTGTGTAGCCCAGGCTAGAACACTTGCTCAGTGTGCACAAGCCCTGGTTCAGCCCTCACACTACAGGAGAAATATGGGAGATATTAAATAATAAAGTAAAGAGTTACTTGCTGATTACCGTCTTTTCTGCCACATCTGTTCAAAAGCATCTGCAAGCTCTATGTTGGTGATTTCTTCAGAATCTTGGAATTTCAAGAAACCATTTCCCCCATGACCTTGAAGAAAGCCAAAAAGACAACACTCACATATTTCCTAGTACATACAGAAATACATACAGTATTTATTATTTATTACTATATTATACATACAGTTACATCACTTATTGCAATGTTTTAATACTATTTTCTTACCTAAAATGGAGACTGGAAAACAAATTTAATTTTCCCTATAAACTAAAAAAGGATTGCTAGACTGCATAAGAACAGTACATATAATTCTTTAAGAGTTTTTCTATTATTCAATTACATAAGCCCACTGGCCTCCACTATGTCTGAAATGTATCTTACCCATAAAAATGTTTGACATTTTTGTGAGAAAGAAGCTAAAAACACTGCCTAGTCCCTGGTGTGCTGTCCATTCAGTGTACACTCTATGCTATTACTACTAGGGAGTGCAGTTCTCAACTGAAAACTGGTGGTTTTGTCCCTGACCGCTGAACACAGTCCATTAGAGCTGACCAGGGGTGGTGACAAGGAAGAGGCAGTCTGTCTGGACTCGGCCACTCGCTGTGCCACGTACAGACTGTGCTATTTTAGGTAAATAACTTAATTTCTGCCTCGTTTTCCTCAGTCGTAAAGCGAGCGCGTTACCAGCTGGTGCAGCTCCGTGTGCAGACTGTTAAAGGTGCCTTCCTCTGGGCAATGAAGGAAGGGAAGGCCTATTTTAGTTCCAGCCCTGTGGGACAGGAGAGACTGGTGACTAAGCCTTGGCAGGTAAAGGTGTATTTCTCCTTCCCATGAGACATCCCTGCAGCAGGGAACACAAGTCAGTCAAAACACACTAGACCTCAGTTCCCACTTAACACCATGCCGAGTGCTATGTGCCCAGGATGATCTGCAAAATCACACACGGTGACTCTGGACGGCAGCACCGAAATCACCCGGCTGCTGGAGGAGAAATGTGGGGGCAGAGGCAGTGATTTAAAACAGTTCACGTGCACAGAAAGCCTCCAGTAGATCAGCTCTTGTCATCATCATATTATCATAATTATCAGCTATTCTACTCTGTTGCAGACATCCGCAACCTTTCCCTGTAAAAACTGGACAGAAATGTTGACACTATGGGCTTGCTTCTCTCTGCCACAACTACTAGACTTCCGTTGTAGCAAAAAGCAGGGTAGAAGACACAAGAACAAAGGGAGGCAATGGTGCCCTCAAAACCATGCTCCCCAAGCAAGCAGCAGCAGCTCAGAAGAGGAAGTCCTCAGACTCTATATTAAAACCACTGGAATTTCCTTCAAGGCTGGAGTTATTTTCAAAGAAATGGCAATACATCCAGAAAAGAAATGTAAACTATCTAAATTGTGGGGTTTGGTACATTAACTGAGGTTAGCCTACAAATTACAACATTGGGGGAACATGCTCACCTACATGAACCCTACCCCAGACCAAAGCAAAAAACATTAGGCCAAGTCTGAGCTCTACACTAAGTTAATCCTTGAAGCAGTAAAACCTGGGACTGTAAACCGTTCAGCAGAGAAGGGACAGGTTTGCAATTTCTATTAAGTACTTGAGTATGAGGACCAACAGGAGACTAAAACCGGAAGTGGGGTGCGACGGCCTGAGAGTAAGGAAAAGGAAACAGAACAGAAGAGCTTTGTATAGAGCAAGGGGCCAACACAAACCAAACAAATGTGTGTTGTCCTCATCCACAGTGGGAGACCAGGAGGCTGCTGACTATGGAATATCTGTTTCCACACAGTCAGACATTCCGGGGCTAGAACCCAGGTATAAACAGGAAATTAACTGAGGTTTCTTATGCACAGAGTCCGAAGGTAACTTTGTCTGTTTTCAGTGAGAAAAACTGCATTTTGACTCTCACCTGCCACATGATGTCAGATGGGAATTTTTCTACTTGTGACATTTGCACAGGTTGGCAACAATTTCAGATTCTAGAATAAAGATCCTCAACCCATATCCCATTTAAATATCACTTCAAGTAGTTCTGTATCATGAGAATAAACAACTATACACCACACTACTTTAGCTAAAGTTAAACTTTAGCATTTGTACACAGGGTTTCATTTCAACGTGTTTCAACATAATCTACTATGGAGTCTTGAAGTTCTGAAATACCTGTCATATAAATGAGAATATTGCTTCTGTCATCAGAAAGAAGACGCTTTGAGCGAGGAGTACTAGGTGGCACCCTCCCGGTTAATACCCGCAGAAAGTTCTCCACGGTTACCTGAAAAAATAAGAATTTATTTTTTTTTTAAAAAAAAGAGCAATCTGATGAAATTGAACCTGAAAAAACTCAACATTCCTCCTATCTATGTATTACTCAGCTGCTGTGGGATGATCCTTCTGTACACTGTCAATATGTGTTGCTCTCACTGGTTGATAATAAAACTGTTTGGGCCTATAGCAAGGCAGGATAAGGTTAGACAGAACAATCCAACTAAGGACTCAGAGGAAGGGGGCAGAATCGAGAGAAATGAGAAACCGCCCAAGAAGCAGGATGCTGGAGAACCAGTAAGCCACAGACCCCGTGGCAATACATAGATTAATAGAAATGGGTTAATTTAAATTAAGAGCTGGTTAGTAATAAGCCTGAGCTATCGGTCAAGCATTCTGTAATTAATATAAGCTTTTGTGATTTATTTAGGACCAGTCAGGCAGGACAGAAGGCTCTGCCACCATTTACACTAAGCATACATTGAAAATGAAACAGAAAACAAACTATGCAATTTTTTTTAGTTTTCTAAAGTTAAGCATGCACCTTCATGTCACTCTGCTCCTAAAAGTAAAAGATGGCCTGATGTGGTATGTGTGTCTATGACCCAGCATGGGGGGGGAGGGTGCAGGCACAGGACACTGAGGCAAGAGAAGTGTAACCTCAACGCTAGACTGGGCTACACAGCAAGACACGACCTAAAGAAAAGTCTTAGTACTAAAAACTAACAAGGAAAGCTATGTTGGAGCAAAATAATTTAATTCCCAATTTAGAATTTTCAATATTATGTGTTAAAAATTGACCCCAAAGTTTACTGACTTATTTATACAGGCAATTCTTTGGGAGGAGACAAAATACAAACATTTGTGAATAACTAGTCAATCATGCAGCTAGCCTATGCCACCACTCAGTGAATTACAGGTTAATCACAGAAGAGGACAGTGCCACAACCATCATCACCCCTGCCAAATTATGCATATTTAATTTTGGATGTGTCTGTCACTTAGATTTCCATCAGAATGTCTTCAACTGTAAAACACACTTGGAACAGATCTTCCCAGCTTAGAATTTCTAGGTGTCTGAGGTTCTTTGAAGTCATGTTTAAAGTTGTAGGGAAAAAAAATACTGATTTGAAGTTAACAGCTAAGTCATCTATTGTCCATACTTAATTTAAAAAGCAGAAAATCCAGTCAGCTTTTTCAATGGATTTTTCCCTAGATCATGAGTGGGAAATATGTATAAACATATGTGCACAACTGTTTAGCTTAAAATCTTTCCCAGAATACAGCAAAATGCTGATGGTTTTAATAGAATCTTATTGGCTAACAAGGTAGGGGATCATTTTACATTCTCAGGTGACCAAATAAGTAAGAAGTCAAACATGCATACACATTCAATCCACAGAGATTTCCGAGCAGTCTCACTAGACGTAAGGCACACAGACAAAGGATGTGGTCTAAAGGACTGGCAGCCTGGACAGATGTGATCTGACAACGATGCAGGAGAATCCTACACACAAGAGATGGCCTCCTACTCCCAGTGGGCTGGGTAAAAAAGGATTCTCTAGGACAGCTTCAAATTCCAAACAGTCTTGAACTATTAAAAACTAAGTTTCTAAGAATGAAAATATAGTATAATGCCAGTCTTAGCTAGCATATTACTTTTAACTGGGTAAGTGTAAGACAGTGGAAGCTTATTTGAGGTGGTTTCATGTGGAACAGGTGTGTGTGCCTAACCTTTACACTGCAACCCAACCCTGTCATCTACACAGTCGGCCTGGGAACCATGCAATCGAGTTTATGTAAGAAAAAAGTCTCAAGATGCTTCTGTAAGTTTACAGTCCTGTGTTGGGTTATGTCCGTAACTATCCTAGGATAAAAAAGGCCTACAGGCCACAGACTGGACAAAGTCCACCACTGGGCAATAGGGGGTGTCTTCATTAATCATGGGGTTCTTCCTCAATTCATAGACCTAATAAAAATGCTGAACTTGGCATTTCAGATCAAGTATGAAAACCAGACATTTCCTGTTAAAAAGTTGACACAACTGTCATTGACGTTATGCATTAAGAGTTTTACTCATGTGTCACTACTTCTATACTGGGAACTCCAAAAGCAGAGTAAATTCCACCAAAGTTCAATAACAACTAAGGCTAGGGTTGAAAGAAGATGGCTACCACATTTCCCAAGTTCCTGACAACAAACCTCATAGCTTCTGTAGTCCACTTCCACATCATCTCCATACACATTGAGCTCCATGTTCTTGTGGCTGAACACTGTGGCCGGCTTGGGGTTTCGAGCATTGCACGCCATATCATCGGCAAGCATCAGGACAATGTGACTAGCAAAAGAATTCCAGAAACCCAAACTTTACACAAGGCCCCAAGTTCAACACATATAGTTCATGTATAACAAATAGCAATTCTATTCAACCTTTCCTCATTAAAAAAAAAAAAATGAATTTTCATTGAGGCAGTTAAAAAACCTTAACTAATTCTCATTATAGTATACACTAGTAGGGTAAACTCAAAGCAGAGAACAGGCATTCGAACATGAACTTGCCACAGAACTTGGGCTAAGTCAGCACTTTCCATGTAACAAAGAGAAGCTAAAGGAGCTATCGCAGACAAACATTTTAACTTTTCAGAATATCTAACGTCCTCAAGACAGGAAGAGTCCTCACTAAAGTATGATCTTTCAAGGAATTGAACTTTCAGCCATGTTAGCATGAAATCTTGTCATCCAGGAGCCTGTGCAAGCAGTGTGGCCAGGCACAGGGCCCACTCAAACTGCACCATGCCAGTTCCCAGTCCTCCAGAATTCCAGCCGCCATCCTCTCTCCACTAGATGCTGGGATGAGTCTCTGGGTTCTCCTTCTTTCTGGAGTCCTGCTGGAACTCTGACCCCGTTTCACTGCCCGTGGAGTCTCCAGAGTGACCGACCATCAATTAGTCAAAACTTTCCACTTAAAAACTTCTAGTTATGATTAAAGTGGAGGCTCTTGACAATGTCTACTGGACTCAACCCCTACTGTTACATTCCTAACGCTTCATCCTCACTGGCCTTTCTGATCTTTTCACACCTCCCAGGCCACTGACCAATGAGACTTCAAATCATTCTGGTCCCCGATACAGCACTCTATCTCATAGTATGCTTTATTGCCTCCAGGACACTAATGCATCAGGAATCTGCATCACACTCTGTCCCCACTCCATGAGAACACAAGCCGCCAGAAGACAGATCTATACCTGTCCTGGTTGCTACCACACTCAAAACTGGAATACATAGTCGCTACTTAATAATTCAAATGAGTCAAGCATTTTCATTTTTGAAAAACCAAAGAGGAAATTGGTCCCACCACTGAGACTGAGGACCATGAACCAGGAGAATTCCCTACTCTACATATACTTGAGCTCCCCAGCACAGGAAAACCAGCATGGTAGTATAATTAGTTTAGCAGGAGACAGCAAGAAGAAAATGTTCTGCTGCATATGTTCCAAATGCATTAAAATTGAAAACTGAAACATTGTGATTTTTCTTGAAAATTGGCTGGATTTCTGCTCTGGAAGCAGTCCAATCCTACACACTCAAATACAGACCTTCACCTGCTATTCCTCTAAAATAGAAACCATGTTTTCTTTCTCCTTATAACTTAGGAAGGTCATTAGTTTACATTAAGTTATTAATAAATCACATAATTTTTGCTAAACAAGATAGAACTGATACATAAATATATAAAAGTGAATCTTTAGGCCATGCTTTGTTTAGAGTTAATGTCTATGAAATGAAATGATTGCCATATCAATCACAGTACATGTAATCCATGGTTTTCTTAGAGATAATTTTGAGCCTCAGTGTATACTATGACCATTGATTAAATATAATCAATATATCATAATATAATTTTACTAGCAGTAATGTAGATAAATGAGTAACAAGTTGAAAAACAAGGGATTACAAAGGTTTAGAAGTATAACTACACATTCTAATTTACTGTTTCTTAGAGCTTAGAAAATGTTCAAAACTGCTTTTCTGATGAAATAAAAATCCTTCCTTAGTCCAGGTGTTTAATCTTTTGTATAACAACACTTAACCACACACACACACACACACACACACACACACACAGTTTATATAACAACACTTAAACACACACACACACACACATACACAGAGTTTATATAACAACACTTAACCACACACAGAGAGACTATATAACACTTAAACACACACACACACACACACACACACACACAACACACACACACACACATACACACACAGAGACTATATAACAATATTTAACCACACATATGGACTACTTGGGCTTACAATTCCTATAAAACGACAGGCTAAAGATGGAAACTTCTAATTAAGTCCTAAGAAGAACAGCACACTAACAGTGCTCTAAAAACATCAATCCTTTTGGAGGATGAGGACACTACTTCCTGGAACAAAACGGCTGGTGATCTGTACAACACAGGTGTTTCAGGTCTGGTTCTACACTTCCATTTTTGCTTTATTTGGACAACTACTCTACAAATACAATTCGATGATATAGCAGTATCTCTGCACACAAATCTACTAGAGAATATGTAATTAAAAATCCTCAGTGCCTGTCGTTCAGGACAATCAAGGCGTGTAATCAGGCAAGTTTTGCCCATCAGCATCCCTGAGTGACAGCTGTAACCTGTCAGCTGACTTGTTGACTCCTTATAGTGTCTTTCTTTCCTTGGGGACAGTCTAGCATTACAGCACAGACTTAAACTTGCACTTACTGGATCAGTAAGATCAACCAGTATGGGTCCAAGAGACACAGAGATATTTACACTGAAGACCAGCTTCTGGGAGCGGCAAGGAGCTTTATGACTTATGAAAACAAATACAAAACTCATCAAACATAAGCAATCCACAGGAGAATGCACCTCACAGTTTGGGAGTCACTGCTGGCACATGTGATGACTCAACTCTCATATTTGACTCTGTTCTAATACCAGCAAACCCTTCTTCACAAAACAAAGCATATGTAATGTGGGAAAAGTGTAAAGAAAAGTGAGCGCTCGAGTGGCAGAGAAAGTCAGCTAAACAGAGGCTGTTGTTTTGTTGTAGTTAAAGTTTTTTTTTTCATTTTACAAACTAATCCCAGTTCCCCCTCCTTCCTCTTCTCCTGTCCTCCCCCATCCCACCCCCCATCTACTCCTCAGAGAGGGTAAGGCAGGGTTGAGCCCCCCCCCCGCCGTGTCAAGGCTGAGCAAGGTATCCCATCCTAGGGAATATGTTCCAAAAAGCCATTTCATGCACCTGGAATTAGTCCTGGTCCCACTGACAGGGGTCCAAACAGATGTAGCCACACAACTGTCACCCACATTCAGAGGGCCTAGTTCAGTCCCATGCATTTCCCCCAGCTGACAGGCCAGTGTCCACGAGCTCCCACCACCTTGGGTCAGCTGTCTCTGGTTTTCCCATCATGATCTTGACCTCACTTGCTCCTGTGATCCCTCTTCCCTCTCTTCAACTGAAGTCTAGGAGCTCAGCCCAGTGCTTGGTTGTGGATCACTGCATCTGCTTCCATCAGTTACTGGATGTAGGTTCTATGATGACAATTAGGGTAGTCACTAATCTGATTATAGGGGAAGGTAAATTCAGGCACCCTCTCCATTATTGCTAGGAGTCTTAGTTGCTGTTGTCCTTGTGAATTCCTGGGGATTTCCCTAGCACCAGGTTTCTCCCTAATCCCCCAATGGTTCCCTCTACCAAGATGTCTCTTTCATTGCTCTCCCTCTCTGTCCCTCCCTCCACTGGGCCATCTCAGTCTCTCCTGTTCCTCTCCCCCATCCCTTCTACACCCCCTTCCCAGTTTACCCAGGAGATCTTAACTATTTTCCCTTCCTGGGGCCCTCCATGTGTGTCCCTCTTAGGGTCCTCCTTTTTACCTAGCTTCTCTGGGGCTGTGGATTGTAGTCTGGTTATTCTTTATTTTGCTAATATATCAATTTATGAGTGAGTACATACTGTGTTTGTCTTTCTGGATCTGGATTACTTCACTCAGGATGATTCTTTCTAGTTCCATCCAGATCTCCAAAATATATAAAGAACTCAAGAAAGTAGACGTCAAAATACCAAATAATCCAATTAAAAAATGGGGTACAGATATAAACGGAGAATTCTCAACAGAAGAATCTAGAAGGGCCGAAAGACTTTTAAGGAATTGCTCAACATCCTTATCCATAAGGGAAATGCAAATCAAAATGACTGAGATACCATATTACACCTGTCAGAACAACTAAGATCAAAATCACTGATGACAGCTTATGTTGGAGAGGATGTGGAGTAAGGGGTACACTCCTCCACTGTTGGTGGGAGTGCAAACTTGTACAGCCACTGTGGAAATCAGGAAATTAGTAAAAAAAAAAAAAAAAAAAAATGACCTCATGAAATCTGTACGCAAATGGATGGACCTGTTTTTTTTTTTTTTAAAGCCATGTTCTCTAGTCAGTAAAATCAGAATTATGAGGGACCTCCATAACATCTGCTTACCTGCCGGCAGATGTGCTTCTGCCTTTCTGTGCCTGACACTCCACCAGCAAGACTTTTGTTTGTTCAGATGAAAAGGAAAACACAAGGTGAACTTCCAAAACCTTTGACCTGACCATATTTGGTCTACGCTAAAGTGAACACCCTGATTAAAGCTATGTAGACTTTTTAATAATCATGATCAATATAAAATTGAATTTTAAAACTTCTTTTATAAAAGAAGAGATCCAACTTGACAGATGATGACCTAAAATAAATGCTTTTCCTGCTCTTACATTCACCAGACACTGGACCAGTGCGTCCTGCTGGGGTAGCTGGGTATTCCTTACTGAAAGCATTGCTCAGCCCAAATGGAACCAGTAACCAATGGGTATAAATAACATTTTAAACAGATCAATCTCTCAAAGTCCTGGAATATGAGTATGAAATTTAAAAAAAACATAAAATTTTATTTATAATAGGCTGGTATTACCTTATTAAAATGTTTTCACTGAATGAAACATATAATTGATACTGTTCAAAATTATTTGGAATGTTTTCCTTAAAATTGCTTTATATTCTATAGGCATAAATAATACTTCCTTGGAGAGAATCTGTAAGCACTGGAGCTGGGGTTCTGTTCAACATCACTCCTTGAAGCTGGAATACAGCTGGAATAAGAGCTGATGGTTCTACGGAGCCCCCTCTGATCCAGCTCACTGGCCCACAGGCCAATCACTCAGGCACTCCACTTCAGCTCAGTGTAATGATTGCTAGAACACTCAAAAATCAGCAGACTGGGAGGGTGATTTCAAGGTATCTGTTTTCATGTTTTTTCTTCCCCTTCCATACCATAAAGAATCTCCAAACTAATATCTCTTAGCACCAATATAACATGGCACTAATCAAAGCAAACCTACTAACAACCGAGGCTGTGGTGGTATTGTGTTCCCCAAAATATTGTGCACCCTAATAAATTTATCTGGGGTCAGAGAACAGAACAGCCACTAGATACAGAGGCTAGAAAATGGTGGCACACATGCCTTTAATCCTAGCATTCCAGAGGCAGAAATCTGTCTGGATCTCTGTGAGTTCAAAGTCACACTGGAAACAGCCAGGCATGGTGGCACACGCCTTTAATCTCAATACCAACCACAGAGACCTAGAGGTCTGTATAGACAGGCAGTGACGAGGAGGTCATGTGGTTGGGTTTACAACCAATGAGAAGGCAGAACAGAAAGTCAATAAAAAAGACAGATACACAGGAAGTAGGCCTCTTTTGGAGGGGAAGGACAGCAGCAGCAGTGAAGGGTAAGAAAGGGTTTTTAGTATCAACTCTTAGCTACTGCTCTGACCTCTTGGGCTTTTAACTCTGCATTTGTCTCTGTGTTCCTTATTTAATAAGACTGTTATATCTACATCGAGGCTCTTCTGAATTCCTTGCATTCCTAGACTGTATAATACCAGCTATTTTGTACTGACAGTATTAGAAGTAAAAATGCAAAGCCAGGCGTGGCAGCACATTAGAAACCTCAGCATGTGGGAGGTAGAGGCAAGCAGATCAAGAGTTCAACATCATCCTCAGCTATATATCAAGTTAGTGACACTGTGAGCTACAAGAGACTCTGGAAGAGAAAACTTAGAGAGGAGGAAGAGAAACAGAATGAGAGAGGAAGGAGAGAGTCTCAAAACACATGGCAGACAGGAACTCATTAGTGTCAAAAAGAAAGCAAACATGCTATCATGAGGGTAAAGCCAGCTCCATGCTCATCTATAATCAAGGCATAATGCAGTTTAGTTTAATGAGACGACAGCAAGCATTCATGAGGTGCTTGGTATACCTCAAGCACTGCACTAATACAAGTCCATTGTTCTCTCAACTCCGTGCTCTCATCCCACTGAAGGCCACAAAGCTACAGTGTTAAGTAGCATGCATGGGCCACGAGGCCAGAAAGCAGTTTAACTCAATCGCCAATTTGGTTAAGCTGAACACAACAACTTGGCAATATCCTGAAATTCTGTTAACTGAATTTAGAAAGATTTAATGAGCGTTTCATCTTATATTGATAACTTAGTTGACTCAGATGACTAAGTTAGATGTATGAACTCATTATCACTGTTTACTTATTCACAACACATGATGAAAACATAGGCCCTTGAAATTCTAAATGGAACTATCCATAGGTCTTAGCAAACTCTCTATTCTAAGACTGAAGCTGGGCATGGTGGCACACACCTGGCATCCTAGCACTGGGGAGGTAGTGGCAGGAAAGTCAGGAGTTCAGTCATTGTTTTTATTCTCAAACAGCAAGAAAATCCAGAGCTCCTCCTGGTTTTCTCTAGGTATAAAGATGCTGAGAGTCTGAATAGCTGCTTCTCATAGCACATCATTTTTTTAAAAATCTTTTTCTCCTTCTCATGTGTATTTGTGTGAGATGTGCATGTTTGCACATACCCATGTCTACATGTACAGGAGCATCTATATGTAGGTATACAAGCATGTATGTGTGCATGCATGTGGAATTGCAGGTGGGCTACCATGCTCACCCCACATTTATGTGGGTTCTGGGGAATCTGAACTCCAGTCCCACGGCAAGTGTTTTAAGCACTGAATCATCCTCCCAGTTTCTCTTATTAATTTTAAAATAAGACAGAATACAGAAAACCCTAGAGATGAAGGACACTGAGCCACTGACCTGCTGGTCAATGTAACAATACATGTCAAGTAGGAGAAAATTCAGCAGGAACAATACAGAATAGGAACCAACAGAGACTAATTCCAATTAAATGTTAACTCAACAAAACATTTTTAAGTGATATAACTGTATTCACAGACATGAATGTAACATAACTATCCCACAGTATTTATCCCAGCACTGATACAAAATTTTATCCTAATTATCAATTTTGGATTCCCCATTTTAATAAGAGTATAGAAAGGTTGGATTACATGTGGCATAAAAATGGAACTAAGATTATACAATTAACTACTGTACATTATTTTCAGGCAGTAAAAGAGAAAACTGATTTAAGTTGAGAAACAAATATTATCTTGGATCATCTAATAAGATCCTGAACAGTGAATGTAATAAACCAAATTAAAAATAAAAGAGACAGTAGAGTTGTGGGTGAAGAGCTGGACAAGTCTCCTGATTGCACTGCTTAGAAAACACTAATTAGGTCAGGCACTTAGACACACTTAGAGCCTGGCCACAGTAAAGCACAGTAAATAAGATAGTCACCACTGGGGTCTTTTCATATACAGAGCTATCCCTGGGACTTGAAGGACTTTCCTGAGTAAGTACAGTTACTACACAGAAGTCTTGATCAGTCGATCAAAGCAGTATTTTGAATATCTTTACTTAGCATAATAACAAGCAGAGGAATATAGACAGAATTAGCTGAAATATGTATTTTTTAAAATGAGGTTGAACTTTTTTCTTCTGAAAAGAAACTTCAAGAACATATTAGTGAGTCGTCCCTTAAAGATCTTATTTCCTCTGCTTCTACACTTCAGAAACACACTGAGGTTATCTGGGTGTGCAGAGCACACCAGCAAGCCTAGAATAGGAATGCAGGGGCAGGGGAATTTCAAGTTCACAGTGAATTAAGTTAGATTCATATGGAGTTTTCCAGAGTAATACAGCTGAACTCCCTGACCTAAAGTCTTGGTCATAGATACAATTTAAATGGGAGTTAATGGATTAGCACAAGAATTTAACATCAGGGTGTCTAAATGATTTGATATTTTCTCATTCATACTCAGACAAATTCTTAGAAACTATTAACATAAAATTTTGTGAAATATCTTTCTTTACTCTGAGGAGATCAAATTACATACATACATGTTAATCTCACTATCCTCTCAATGCTCCAAAGTGTCAGATATAACATGCCAGAAAAAGAACATCCCATCAATTCTCCAGGAAAAATCTCCCGAAATTTCTTAGAAATAATTAGTACAACTTTCTATAGTGACATGTCAAGGTAGTCTGACTTATTCTGAGGTCATTCCCATGACTTCCATCCAAAGGCCTAGGTCCTTCGAAGGGACTGTAATTTACTTCCCCACCTCCTCTCCTCCACCCATGCCCACTGTGGCTGCGGAAATCACACAGACTGCACTGTCATTAGCAAAGGCTCTGAACACAGGACCACCAGTAGTTGCTGACAGCAGGACACACGTGTGCCTGTGTGAATGAGCCAGTGAGAACGCACTCACGGGTTAGTGTGAGTGAGAGAGTGTGCACGAGAGAGAGGGAAGGGATGGAGTGGAAGAAGAGGAAAAATTAAAGAATCTTCCAGAACTATTCTCCTTGGTCCTTCTCCTGAAGAGGAGACGGACGGCTCAGGGATGAGGTATTAATGCTCACACTGGCTATGCAGAATGTTCACTTTCACTTAAACCATTAATGGCCCATGGATGGAGCTGACATCCTATGTAACAATTCCTTAGATGTAAGCTTTCTGGGTTCTTAAAAAGAAGAAACAAAATTCAGAAATTATGACCCTAAGAAGCTCAAAGACACTGTCTTTCCTCTCAATGTTTACCATTTCTATATCTCAGTCTAATTACAGTCACATAATTAAGTATATATCTTTACCATGAAGAAAGTACCTTGCCTTTAACAGATTTCCAGAGCAATAACCAGAAAGTGAGCACAAGCCAAGCTCTGGTTTTTCTTCTTCACCACACATCAGAGAATCAGGAAAGCCATTCATGGGGAAAGGAAAAACATAAAAATGTGAAACAACTTAGTGGAAATCAAGATCAAGGCATGTGGGGGTGCAGCCATAGGGTGCTTACTGAGTGTGGGGTGCAGCCACAGGGTGCTTACTCAGCATGGGGAGTGTGCAGCCACTAGGTGTTTACTGAGTATGGGGAGTGCAGCCACAGGGTGCTTACTCAGCATGGGGGAGGTGTGCAGTCACAGGTGCTTCCTGAGCATGGGGAGTGTGCAGCCACAGGGTACTTACTGAGTATGGGGGTGAAGCCACAGGGTGCTTACTGAGTATGGGGGTGCAGCCACAAGGTGCCTACTGAGTATGGGGGTACAGCCACAGGGTGCCTACTGAGCATGGGGGTGCAGCCACAGGGTGCCTACTGAGCATGGGGGTGCAGCCACAAGGTGCCTACTGAGCATGGGGGTGCAGCCACAGGGTGCCTACTGAACATGGGGGTGCAGCCACAAGGTGCCTACTGAGCATGGGGGTGCAGCCACAGGGTGCCTACTGAGCATGGGGGTGCAGCCACAGGGTGCTTACTGAGCATGGGGGTGCAGCCACAGGGTGCTTACTGAGCATGGGGGTACAGCTGCAGGGTGCTTACTGAGTATGGGGGTGCAGCCACAGGGTGCTTACTGAGCATGGGGGTGCAGCCACAGGGTGCTTACTGAGCATGTGAGAGGCCCTGTGTTTGACCTCTGGCACCAGAGAGGAAAAGTACACAAAGAATAAAGTCTTGCAGGGATTTGAACTCAGAGTCGTTTTTATATCAACACAAGTTGGTGGAACATCACAGACTCCACTTGGGGGCTGACGTGACTTGGTTACTCCATATTTTCTCTGCCGCCTACACAGACGTACTCCTGTCAGATCTGGAAGTAGGCAACAGGCATCACTGAAAACAGCACAGCTTAAACCTTCCACCTTTTCATGACCTTTCTTTCAACATCAAGACTCCAAAAGTAATAATATAACTAAATTACTCAGTGCCAAGTCTGTTAATGCTGGAGAAATGCAATCATATTAGAAAACATGATGGGCTGATCCAAGAAACTTCAAAGAAAAAAACAGAACTGGGTTTTAGGCAACCAAAAATGCCCACCCCATCTATATCCATGAGGAACTAAGACAGAAAGAGAAGATCTTGCCCAAGATGGAAGAAGACTAAACATGACCCTCAGGTCATTTCCAGGTTCGCCGAAGCCTGATGATATTGTCAGAAGAAAGAAACATAAGAAATACTTCTTTAGAGCAGACACAGCAAGGAATTACCTTAAGTGACAGGTGGAATCCTGCTGAGGACTGTTGGGTCTCCTCGGTCCAGCCTGATTTCTCACTGCTGATTGCGCACCACAGTGAGAAAGGAGGAGTGAAGAGCTATGAACCACTTGCTCATATCCTTGGCTCACACATTCATTGCACTGTTTCTTTGCTGGTTTTGTATCAACTGGAGAAAAGTCATCACCCTTGCTCATCACTCTCCAGTCTGGCCTAACTCACTAGCAGAGCAACAACTGAAACAAGTCACTGGACACTAGGGTCTAAACCCCAACCACCTGCTAACTGCCTCGCTGCTGAGCCATATCGCCCTTAGCTTTACACAGCTGCTAACTGCCTCACTGCTGAGCCATATCACCCTTAGCTTTACACAGCTGGAAACTCTGAGCTTAAATTTATTTTTTTAAATCATTAAATAAACATTTTATAAGGCTACTTAATAGGACCATTAAAATGCTCTGAAAATCAAGTTAAAACACGGATTACCTACGTTACCAGCAGGTAATAGCAGGAGAGTACCAGAGTGAAAACAAAAACAATTTGCTGAGTTGTTCTCATGAAATAAGCAGCCAACCATGCAGGAAGTTTATTACAGAGCGAAGCTCCTAAGACTGGCAGCCACAGTTTTCGTGGTTATTGGGTTATTGCTCAGGACATTAAATCAAGTCTGTGCAAACACGAACTTCATAAGCCCTCCCAGCATCTACCTGTAGCATTAATTAATCGCGTTCACTTAGCCTTCATCTTTACTGCTTCATCTATCGGGACAATGAATTGGGCAACAGGGTATATTAAAACACTTGGCTCAGCCCCTACTACCAGCACCGCCACATGCAGTCTGCTGTCCTGAAAAATCACTTTCCCTCTCAAGGACACATGTTCTCAAAATAAAAGCACTTCAAACTGGACTATAAATTCTGAGGGCTTCAAAGACAATTTTTACTCCAAAGTTTCAATTTTGGAAATTCTTAAGATTTTCTTCTTCTTTTTTTTTTAACTTATAGGTATAAAGATTTTTTTTAATTTAAATTTTCTTTCATTTTACATACCAACCCCAGTTCCCCCTCCCTCCCCTTCTCCTGCCCCCTACACCTCTCCCCCATCCCACTCCCATCCACTCCTCAGAGGGGAGAAGGCCTCCCCTGGGTAGTCAACAAAGTCTAGCATACCAACTTAAGGCAGGGCCTAGCCCCTCCCCCCTGCATCAAGGCTGAGTAAGGTATCCCACCATAGGGAATGGGCTCCAAAAAGCCAGTTCATGTACCTGGGATAAGTCCTGGTCCCACTGTCAGGGGCCTCACAAACAGATCAAGCCACACAACTGTCACCCACATTCAAAGGGCCTAGTTCAGTCCCATGCAGGCTCCCCAGCTGTCAGTCCAGAGTCCATGAGCTATCACTAGCTTGGGTCAGCTGTCTCTGTAGATTTCTCCATCATGATCTTGACCAGCCCCCCACCCTTGGTCACATAATCCTTCCTCCCTCTCTTCAACTGAACTCCAGGAGCTCAGCCCAGTGCTTGGCTGTGGATCTCTGCATCTGCTTCCATCAGTTACTGAATGAAGGCTTTATGATAACAGTTAGGGTATTCACCAATCTGATTACAGGGGAAGGCCAGTTCAAGCACCCTCTCCACTGTTGCTAGGAGTCTTAGCTGGGGTCATCTTTGTGGGTTCCTGGAAATTTCCCTAGCACCAGGTTTCTCCCTTACCCATAATGGCTCCCTCTATCAAGATATCTCTTTCATTGCTCTCCCTCTCCATCCCTCCCCCAACTCAGTCATCTCGATCCCTCCTGTTCCCTCCCCAGGTACAAAGATGTTTAAGGAAGAAGCTGTGTATAGTTCTGAGAAATTAATTTATCATCAAATCATTAAAGTTTAGCAAGTTGCTAGAACAAGACACAAAAGCCAAACTGCACACACGGCAATCAAAGTCAGAAAAGCATGTTTGGAGAAAGGTATTGTTCATAATATGAACAAGAAAGGAAGATAACTAAGATAGTTAAAGTATTGTATCAAAGATGCTTAAGAGAAAATAACTGAAAATTTTGAGACATAATTAAATTAATGCTACAAGTTATTAAGTGGAGATAAGTCTGTTCATACATGGAAGGGTCCAACACTCAGAAATTCCTCTGCTAATTAATCTACCAGTTCACTACAAGGTATGTTTTATGTGCTACTGAATAAATATAGCGCAAAGCCCTCTGTCAAGGACAGATGGAAGACATCGAGAAGCTGACAGAACAAGGTCAGGCTAATTCTTGATTTACATTTCTCTCTTTATGTGGCACCACACACTGCAGAAACTCATAGTGGGTGAATATGCAGATAATCAGTGAATATGGGGTGCTCACCCCTAAACAGGACATCTTTATCACCCCCTTTGTCTTAGTTTCTTTTTGTTGCAGTGATAAAACACTGAAAAAAACCAGCTTGGGGAGGAGAGGGTTTATTTGGCTGACAACTCCCAGTCCACCACGAGGGAGCCGAGGCAGGGACGAGGATGGAATCTGGAGGCAGAACTGAGCTATAGAGAATTCTCCTTACAGGCTTGTTCCCCATGGCTTGTTCAGTCTGCTTTCTTATACAACCTAGAACCTCCCCCAGATAGTACCACCCATAGTGACCTAGGCCCTCCCACATCAATTACTAATAAAGAAAATATAACATCCTACACACGTGTCTACGGGCAATCTGATTAAGGCATTTTCTCAATTGAAGTTCTCCTTCCCAGATGACTCTTGATAAAAATCCTAACCAGACCACCTTTCAAGATTCAGACTCAGGGAACATTATCACAGAAGAGGGGACAAAAAATGTAAGAGCCACATGTGAGGAGGAACACTATGAACTGCTGTCTTCTGGGTCACAGAAGCTGTGGTTACTTGCATATAATCTGAGTCTGTCAGTATCCTGTCATGGTTGGGGAAAGGGCTCATGCAGCCCACTCTTCCCTGGGGAACTACTGGCTATGAATGTTTGCTGAGGGAAGAAGAGACATTCTACTAAATGGTACAGCCACTGGTGAGTTGCTGATCCATCCTTTGGTGTAGAACCCTCCACCCTTGCTCTCGCAAGCCACTTTAATCAAACTCAATGTGTCACAAAAAAAGACAGTAGATGGGGGGGCGGGGCTACTGAGGAAGAAAGGGTTCAGTGGGAGGGGAAGAGAAATAATATCTGATACAGGGTTGAACAGGATCAAAATACATTGTGTGTGTGTGTGTGTGTGTGTGTGTGTGTGTGTGTGTGTGTGTGTGTGAAGAGAGAGAAAAAGAGAGTGAGGGGTTGAGAGAGAGAGAGAGAGAGAAAGAGAGAGAGAGAGAGAGAGAGAGAGAGAGCGAGCTGCCCATTATTTAGGCCAACACCCAAAAAATAATTATTTGAATAGTTATGCTTCCCTTAGAAAATAAGTTAGTGTAGGAGGACTGGGGGATACAGCTCAGTGATGTAGCATTTGCCTAGCAGGCCATGGGTATCATCCCCACTACCACACACAGAAAAAACCATGTGAAGGACAAGGTCCACCAATAGATGATCCTAAAGAACAAAGGCAAGGAAATCATGTTACCAGACAGGAAGAGAGTGGCCGTAATGAACACTGTGGTACTGGTGAAGGAATAAGCACCCCAATATATGTCAATCTAGATACAAATCAAGACAGAATGTTCCCTTTTGCTCTACAAAACCCTTCAAGGTCTTCTGAGGCTTGCAAACTGATCCTTTTTATTTTCTAAACACAACAATATGAAGGTAGTGGCTACAATGTCCCTGTTACCTGGGTCACTATTCTCCTTAAAGCACATTCCATTTCCTATGCTCCTCCCAAGATCTTACACACTGCTCCACCAGGAATATCACATAAAGTGTGAGACAGATCAGCTGCCGACGTGGGAATGGAAGGGCAGATTGTTCAGAATGTAGAAGTGTCTATATTCAAATATCATTATTTACATGTTTAAGGGCGACATGAGGAAACTGTTGGAAAGTAGCAGGAGACAAGAGAAAGAACATTCACAGGCATGAGCTAATTATCGTGATCATAACTATGGCAGCGTATTAGAAACTGTTTACAAAACATATTTATATAGTTCCATTCCTTTTGTTCATTACAAATAATGCAAAATTATAAACTGATGATTTTCTGCATAATAAAAGCATAAACTAATCATGGAGCAAAAATTTAATGCTATAAACATAGTGACTAATTTTTTATAAACTAATTAGAATGGCTTTAACATATCAGTCGATTATCAAAAATCAGAGTGACCTTCTTATATAGAATACTCTACACAAAGGGGAAAAAACTATATAAATAGGGAAGCCAACACAGGGCATTCGCTAGGATAAATGGTCAAAATTAGAAATAAACAACCAAATATGAGGCCAGAAAAAGCAAAACAAGTTAACAAATTGAACCCAGTAGGTCAGAGTTAACAAAGCAACAGTTGAAGCTAGAACTGTCCAGGTTTGTTAGACAGACAGATCCACCACAGTGCTCGTGGGAGGGCAATGACGAAAGCAGTGTCTGAGGAAGCTAGCTAACAGCTGTGTGTAGGATGAGCTGGAAAGGGAAGAGATGAGAGGCAGGAACAAACAAAAGCTACCACAGTACAGAGGCACGTGAAGCCTGAGTAGGAAATACTCAAGAGTAGCTCAAATTTCAGAACACACACTGAAGTATCCTGCAGACGGGACCCAGGTCTGCACAGGAAACCCACTGATGCTTCGTAGACACCTGTGTTTCACCTGCAGTCTATCACATGAGGTCAAGTGCGGAAGTTTCCTCTGGAAATATGTGAAAGTGTCCGATTTGGGGAGACTTCAGGTTTGGGGGTTAGAGCAACAGGCACTGCATCTACAGAGTCTGCTGAGACACTGCAGCAGGAAGGCATAGGCAGGAGAGAGAGACAAACCAGACTGCAGCAGCCTTTCGTAAAGAGAAAAGGAGAAACCAGAGAGGCATTCCTTAGGGTTATACTTCATACTGCTCCCATGACCACCTAGTTACTGTCTTCAATACAAGGACATACCTTTTAGGATTTAATTAGGTATTTAAATCATATGCATAATTATACCAATCTCTACAGAGTACTGTACAATAAAGCGAGATAATGTATATTAAAAGAATTCTAACTATAAATGCTGTAACTATAAAGGAACATTTACCATACTAAGCTAAAGACAAAACCATCTTTTTGTTGAATTCTCTTTGTTAAATAAATAAACAGTATGAAACCAAAATTGTCTGAATCCCCGAATTCTTGTCTAGAACAAAGGCTGCATAAATAGAGCTACAAACAAGCATCTGAAACAGAAATAACTTCAAAAGAAATCCTTTAGAAACTCAAGGACAAACTTGCCAAACTCAGTACACAGATTAATACATGCTATTGCTATCTTCTGTTTCTACAAGAGCCCTCCAAATCTTACTCAAACCATAGCAACATGTCCTAACGATGGACTCATACAACATGATTGTGTATTTCCAAAGTAAAAGCTACTGTGAAACCATGCACAGTGAGTCTCTGGGCACAGGGGGAATCCATGCACAGTGAGTCTCTGGACAGAGGGAATCCATGCACAGTGAGTCTCAGGACAGAGAGGGAATCCATGCACAGTGAGTCTCAGGACAGAGAGGGAATCCATGCACAGTGAGTCTCAGGACAGAGGGAATCCATGCACAGTGAGTCTCAGGACAGAGGGAATCCATGCACAGTGAGTCTCTGGACAGAGGGGGAATCCATGCACAGTGAGTCTCTGGACAGAGGGGGAATCCATGCACTGTGAGTCTCAGGACAGAGGGGGAATCCATGCACAGTGAGTCTCAGGACAGAGGGGGAATCCATGCACAGTGAGTCTCAGGACAGAGGGAGAATCCATGCACAGTGAGTCTCAGGACAGAGGGGGAAACCATGCACAGTGAGTCTCTGGGCAGAGGGAAACCATATACAGTGAGTCTCTGGGCAGAGAGAGAAAAGTTACAAACCAAATGACTACCCGAGAAGGACCCATTGACAGAAAAAAAGAATTACACCTGCACACTTACATAAGTTAAGCTTCTTTCCAGACTTAATTTAAAAATAGTAGTATCATCTGGTTGCTGTGACTTCTAGATGGAATACAGGTATTGAGTTGTGCTTTTGTGGTTCTCCAGACTAAAATGATGTTTACACAGAGCACAGCAGCTTTGTCCCCCAAGCCATGTATTGTGTCCTTTACACCTCTACAGCGCTTTAGTCTATCCCTCTCTGTTGTCTGAATCCCGCATTGGTCCCATGATATTAGCACTATGTCATAAGCGAGGAAAACTCTACGTAGTCTGGTGAAGTTACACACAGAATTACCACAAAAGCCAGGCTTCAAACTCCTGTCTCACTACAAAGCTCATCACATGCTCCCCTCCCTCGAGGGCACTGAATGAATCAGCCTTAAAATGAGACAACTGTATCTTCTGTGGTCACTCCTTTGGTATCAGTGAAGCCAAACTAACCATGATAAAGCAAAGTCCATGGTCTGGGTAGAGGTGCCTGCCTCCCTACGAGTAGGAAATGTCCCACTTTAGGGATATTCAGCAAAAGCAGAGCCCATTTTCCCACAGAGAAAACAGTGCCACACACTCATTTTGACAGTCACCTTGCAGCTTGCACACAGACAGTAAATCTAAGCTCTACTACCAACATGGCATTCCCCAAAACAGCACAAAACGGAGAATGCCAAGGTTGGGTCTGGGCAGCAGGAGGCAGTAGCAACAAGAAGTACCCACAGACATCCCCGCCATTGTGCACAACAGAGCCCAGTATCAGCAATTTACAGCATGGCATCTGTCACCAGACTAGTTTCATGTCATAGTTTTTAGTTTCCTTTTCTACTATCTGGTTTTTCTTGTTCCTGATTAGCTAAGGCTACAGCCTTCCCAAGAATCTGGTGAATAAATCAATAAGCTTTTGCTGGGAGGTGGCGCATGCCTTTAATCCTAGCACTCAAGAGGCAGAGGCAGACAGATCTCTGTGAGTTTGAGGCCAGCCTGGTTTACAGGACAAATTCCAGGACAGCCAAGGCTACATAGAAAAACTCTGTCTCAAAAAACCAAACCAAAACAAAAATCAATAAGCTTTCAATCAGTCCTTTTTCTGATTTCAGGTTAAAATAGTAGCCTACCCCCCAAAAAAATAAAATGAACAAAACAAAACAAACAAACAAAAACTCAGGAAAGCATTTAACAACACTAAATAACCATACTTATCAAATCCTATTACCTTAGTATTTCATAGCTCTCATATGTTCTTTGCCATGATGGTCCTAAGTTAACATCTACTCTACACTTGACAGTATGGCCAACAACAACAAAAACTGAAATCAGGTTTCTTTACCTGAGAGTTGTGCTCCCTGGGTTTCAAGTTAAACTTAGTGGAGATGGCTTACCTGTCAGGAATGCCTAGCCTCTTGACGCTTCTATAAACAGAAAGGGTATTTGCAACATGTCGGTAATTAAACCAGAATCGGGATGTGCACACCTAGAATTAAACCAAAAACATGATTACATGGTTGTATGAGTCAAACTGTGGATTACAGGATTATTTCCCTTGAAGTCTATATAGAAATGCCTGAAGAAAGCATTTCAGCCAGGCTTAGAAACATCAAAGAACCTTCAACAAAACCAATGTCCCTTAAAGAAAGGCTTTTGTAACTGATATTAAATAAAAAGATCACCCAGCTGAAGAGAAAACAATCTGCACAGAATTTAACCAAATACCAAATAAACACAGTTCAACTCCATTTCTGTGCATCTGTAACATCCCTATTTCTAAAAGATTCAATTCTTTACAATCAGAGAAAATGCCTATAATCTCCTTACAAACTAGCTGCCCTCCAGGATGTAATATCTGTTTCTTAATTTAATTCTTTCATTCATTGTGGGAAGTGAGACAGACACAAAATAAAACTTACAAAATGGCTTCATAAACACATGAAAAGAGCTATGTTATAAAGCTACTAAACAAAAAACTACAAACGAGTCAACCAAATTTTTCACTTAAAATAAAGATCACTAGAAATATCAAGGGTACTAAAGGGGGTCTGGAGAGATGAGTCAGCTGTTAAGAGCACCTACTGTTCTTGCAGAGGACCCAAGTTCAGTTCCCATGACCCAGGGAAAGTAGTTCACAGTCACCTGTAACTTTTGATTCAGGAGAACCATTGCCCTCATCCGGCCCCCATGGGCAGTGCACTCATGTACAAAACCATACTCAGACACACACACACACACACACACACACACACACACACACAAAGAAAAAAATCATTTTTAAGTTACTAGGGAAATCTAACTATAGCGCAGAAGCTAAGTTTTGGAAATCTAGTTCCAAGGAGACACACAGAGAGATTAGGGTCAGTTAGTGTATCTCCCATGCACACTCCTGCCTCCTGCCACATGCCTGTGACCACAGCAGAAGTAACAAATCTGAAGGCAGTACAGGGGCTCTTGCCTCTACATAGCTGTTGTGGTTTCCTTAATACTTAGAGTGAATTTTCATCCTAGAATGCAACAAAAACAGACTGAAATTTCTGACCATATTAAAATATATAACTCAGTATGTCTGAAAATGTACATATTTACATACATTTTAAGTATGTATTCATGACTTTTCCAATAGAACATTGCCCAGCAAAAAAAAAGAAAGAAAAAAAGAAAACAAAATAAGATAGATAAAATCACTGACAAAAGCCAACTGTTTCCCTAACCTGAGTTTTTAAATTAAAAAAAATGTATAAAACAGTTTTCAAGAAATTAACCACAATGAAGGCCAAGATTTCTACTCCACTTTATGCATAACTAAAGGCCACTTGTGTCAGCTCTTTATTTAATAAATGTAAGAAACTGCCCTCACCTTCAATAGCATATTATTAGAGAATAGAAAATTAACAGGGAATATAAAGAACATTAACAGGAAAAAAATAGAGACAAGGAAATACCAATTTCATATAAATTATTAAGTATTCACTGAATAGAGTGCATGAGGACATGCACTAAAGGGGCGTCTGTATAAACCATTTGTTTATTATGAAATATCTACTGGAGTACATGAGGACATGCGCTAAAGGGGCGTCTGTATAAACCATTTGTTTATTATGAAATATCTACTGGAGTACATGAGGACATGCGCTAAAGGGGCGTCTGTATAAACCGTTTGTTTATTATTAAGTATCTACTGGAGTACATGAGGACATGCGCTAAAGGGGTGTCTGTATAAACCGTTTGTTTTTCAAGAGAGGAAGTGGAATACAACATGATTGCACCTCCTAGGAACTTCTAAAAGGGCACAAAGGAACTACACAGACACTATGGGACAACGGTGACAGAGGGAAGGTGCCACTTCAGTTTGGATCCTTCAGCACTGTTTTCCCTTCCTGTGAGGAGGAAATGCCTTCACTGTTCGTCTGTTTTATCAAAAGGGGGCAAAAATGTTTACATCAAACAGATCAGAGCCAAAATAGCATCCCACTTTCCTCCTCTGTCTGGTAGGAAGTTTTACTTATCTCTCATCCTCTACTCAAGACTAAAAGCAAATTAACTCAAACTGGGAAACAAACATGGACTTCGGAAAAAAACGAGTAACAGCACTAACATGATGTACTTCTTGTACTTGGGGGGGGCGGTTCGTGGAGAGGTAGATATGGAGTAGGTGGATGTGGCCTGTAGATGTCACATGCCAGAGTCAATTTCAGGTGTCACATTCCATCATTCTCTGCCTTACGTTTTGAGATAGGGCCTCTCACTGTATCTGGAGTTGGCTATGGCTGGTCAGGGAGTTTCAAGAACATACTAGTCTCCACCCAGCGCCCAGTGCCCAGCGCCCAGTGCCCTCCCTGCCCTGCCCAGTTCTTGTGTGGATCTGGGAATCTGACCACTTTACTAACTGAGCCATCTCCCCTGCCCTCTACCTGGTACTCTCAATGGGGCCTGGGCAAATTTTATAATTTTTCATTTAGAAAGTACAATTTAGTGAGGTCTCACTAGTGTAGCAGAATTTCTCTGTCACCCTGATTGTCATCTGGAACCCAAGTCACTGAGACTTGAATGTGTGTGTAGCCTAAGCTAAGAGCTCTAAGTTCTAAGGGAGCTGTGTGCCAGTCGAGGGTCTGTCCACACACTGGTAGCTACCCAGTCCTCATCGAAGAACTCTCCTCAGGGATTACTACAGGAAGAGCCCGCACTCTCCCGTCCAGTAGTCTCTTCGTTTCTACCAGGTGTGTCACAGCTGGGGTCTCTGTGACTGTCGTTTCTGCAGTCACAGAAAACCTCTCTTCTGTCTTCAACATCTTTTTGTTCAGTCCCTCCATAGGCTCCTGATGGGAATCATACTCAGGGTTATCCCATGCTATCCTTTTCTACATGATCAAACTAAAACTGCATTTACACAAACATTCACCACAAGTGCACTTTATTTCTAGTGACCTGTAGATAACCCCATGCTTTTAGGAAATAGCCCTGAGCAAGCTCCCTGGGAAGCCGTGGGGAAGCCATTAATCTTCTCTTCATGTTATACGTTGGATGTATTTCTCCAGCTCCACTACACTACAGTCCCACTATATTCCACAAGTCCTGGTGCCAAGTGCCCTTCCTCTTCGGCATGAATTGATGGTGGTGACACAGTCTCTGCTTCTTTCTTGGCCCTTCCTCTTCGGCATGAGTTGATGGTGTTGACACAGTCTCTGCTTCTTTCTTGGCCCTTCCTCTTCAGCATGAGTAGATGGTGTTGACACAGTCTCTGCTTCTTTCTTGGCCCTTCCTGTCCTTCAGCATGAGTTGATGGTGGTGACACAGTCTCTGCTTCTTTCTTGGCCCTTCCTCTTCAGCATGAGTTGATGGTGTTGACACAGTCTCTGCTTCGTTCTTGGCCCTTCCTGTCCTTCAGCATGAGTTGATGGTGGTGACACAGTCTCTGCTTCGTTCTTGGCCCTTCCTGTCCTTCAGCATGAGTTGATGGTGGTGACACAGTCTCTGCTTCGTTCTTGGCCCTTCCTGTCCTTCAGCATGAGTTGATGGTGTTGACACAGTCTCTGCTTCGTTCTTGGCCCTTCCTGTCCTCGTCCCCCCCTTACCTTTCTCTTAGTTGTCCCTTGCTAGCATTGAAAAATGATCCCCAGACTTCATGTATTCAAAATTTAGCCCCCATTTTCACATACTGATGAGATTTGGAGGTGGGACCTCTGGGCAGTAAGGAAGACTAGCGAAGGTCATCAGGTCGGGGCCCCATGACAGCATTAGTGGCTTTGTAAGAACAAGATCCGGCCTGCCAACTGCCTGCCTCACCAGGTGATGCCCTTGGCTAGATAAAGGTGTGGTGAGAAGGCCACCGCAGATGCAGAGAGGCTGGCACCAGGTGCATGGACTTTCCAGCCTCCAGAGATCAGAGCTAAACAAACCTGTGTTTTTTCTATGCACTTAGCCTCAGATTTTCTTCACAGCAACAGAAATTCTGCAGCGTCAACAACCTCTGCCTTTTGTTGAAGCATTTGGTCTTTCTCCTAGTCATCTGCCGTTAAATGAAACTCTGGAAGTAAAAATTATCAGTGCACAGAAAAAAGTAATGTGTTTTCTATTTAGGGAATGAAGAGCACAAACTCATAAATCCATATATATTAAAGATATTAATTCACACTATGCAGGGGATGGAAGGTAATGAAAAACCAGGCCAGGAAGCAAACCTTGTCCAGAAATGAAACTATGCAAATTCATATATTAATTTCCAGCCCAGCAATCAAATAGAAAAAAGCTAATGAAATACGAGTTGAGTTCAGAAAGAGAAGCCCAGCCTTCCTGGAAAGCAACCATATCACAACTTCAAACTCCGAAGTTGAGATTTATCCTCCTGAGGAAAACACAGTCAAGCTCACAAACATGCGTGTTTAAGAACACTAAGGCGGATGTGGTGGTGTACACTTGTAATCCCAGCTTTGGAAAAGCTGAGGCAGGACTGATATACATTTGGGGCCAGCCTGGGCTACAGAGTGAGATCTTCAATCTCAAAAACAAACAAACATCCAACATAACTCTTCACAAAATAATAAAAACTTAGTATCTCACATCCACAAACTGAAGGAGATATTGAAACACAGAAAACATTACAGCATTTGGAAAAGATAAAAAACCTATATAGCCACCAAGAAGGAAAGAGCCTGTATGACAAGGCAATGTAGAAGAACAAACTAAGGATAGCCCCAGTTACAGAAACAATAATAGACAAATACAGAAAAATATATCTCTATGCTGCATATTTCTCTTTTCTCCATGAAGAGAAAGGGGTATCAGTCAATAGGGATTCTGGAATATGGGGCATGAAAACATTCCCTCCCTGTCAGCCGAGGTAAAATTCACACATGTATTTAGTCTGTCTCCTTTTCTTCTTTTACATCTTTCTGTATGATTTGAATTTTCTAAGTATCATTTTTGCACACATAAAATCAAGTATAAATCAGCCTAAGGAAAGTATTAACTAGTACTACAGAGAAATTTAATTATTCATTTCAAGCATTAAAATAATTCTATGTTTTGTGTTTCTTTCAACAACAGCACCTCAAATGCAGTCTTTACTTACAAATCACCACTTATAAGAAAAATTAAAAGTAAGAAATATTAGTGACTGTTGTCAACTTTAAAAAAAAAGTCAAAAAAAGAAAAAGAATTGCTGACTTACATATGGTAGTACACAACTGTAAACCCAGCACTCAGGAAGCGAGGCATGGGAACCAGGAGTTCAAGGCCAGCCTGAGATACACAGTGAGTTTGAAGCCAGCCTGGGTTGCATAAGACCCCATCTCAAAGAGAGACAAGGTGGGGTGGGAGAGAACAGAGAATGGGAAAGGGAGGAAGAGGGAGATTGGGGAGGATATTCTTTTTCTATCAAAATTTTTATTTTAAAAGATAAATTTATTTTCAAAAATTTAATTCACAAAAGTTTTGAGATATATATCTAATATGAGCAGCAAGATGTATCTTTAAAGAGCATACTTACCAAAACAGCCCAGTTGTTTGTATGGCCACTTCTAAAGAACTGTTCTGCTTGATCCTACAGGCCAGATAAAGGCAAAATGATTCACATATACACACATTTTAAAAAACATGCAATTCCCCAGAATAAAGAGTGATGATAAACAGTATCTAGGATTCATGGGCGTTTTTATTATAATCTTCAGATTTATGTGTATGTGTGCTTTGCCTGTATGTATGTGCACTAAGTGCATGCCTAGTGTCCACAAAGGTCAGGAGATGGCATCGGACTGGTGTAATAGTTGGCTTTGAACCACCACGCAGGAACTGGAAACCGAACCTGGGTCCTCTGGAAAAGCTTCCAGTGCTTTTAATCACTAAGCCGTCTCTCTAGCCACTCATGGACTTCAACTGTAATAGCAGTCACGATCAGTTTATGAAGATACTGTATTTGACCTTACGAACAAAATAACCAAACATAAACTAGGAACTACTTTAAGATGGCTCAGCAGGTAAAGGCGCGTGCGGCCAAGTCTGAGGACCGAGATTCAACCCCCAGACTCACGTGGCAGAGAACTGACTCTATATGTTGTCTTCTGACCTCCACAAGCATCCCATAGCACAGACACACCCACACAGATAAACAAACACAAATTAATTAACTAATGTTAACTAATGTTAATTCATGTAGTTTCTAAAAGATACTGTTTCAGCGCAAAAAGCCCTAGTTTAAGATACTGGAAAAAAAGCCCTAACCTAGAAATCTGGAGATCAAAGCTTCAGTCTTGCTTGAGACACTAATTAAACAAAGTCACATTTTACTCTTTCTGAATGGGATTTGTCTGTTTAAAACATTTAAGTTATCATTAACTGTGGTTAAAACCACAGCCTCACACCACCACTTTCTTTACCATGACTTATTTTCACCATTGTGCTTCTCATCTTCTTGGGAACCAATAACTTATTGTGTACATTACAATCCCCTCTTCCAGCAGAATCTAAGTTCTAATGGGATAGGGCCTTTCATCAAGTAGATGCACAATTGTAATCCAAATTAGGAATATAGTGTACTTTGATTAAATATTTTTGAATAAATGAATATATGGTCCACATGACTTTATGCCAGTGACGAAAGCTAGAGTATCTCACAGGAAACTGAAGCCTCATGATGAGTTCATAATAAAAAAGAATCATATGCAAAACCTGTAACTAAATCATTAAATTTCAAAATTCAGGTTATATTCTGATAATCCCTCTATTACCATAGTCTCTCTGTGCAATGAGAACAGAGGGTGAAATGGTTATGCCCAGGACCTCTCAACATTTCGTTCCACTTTGAGGATAGCTTTGATCCTAAGTATGAGACACCACATCATCTCCCTACTTCCTCAACCAAAACAGAGTCAGCACCCTTGAGCTTCTGCCGTCCTCCTTACCACAGCTTGGAGAACAAACTAAGAACCGGAATAACTCCGGGCCCAGTTAGGGAACAGCTGCAATCTAGGTGAGAGATAAAACTTCTCCCCGGGCTCCCGGGCCAGCAGGACAAGCAGGTCTGAAAATAATGCTAGAAATCCAAATCACTTCGTTGGAGGGTCACTGGTCACAACATCAGAAAGGAGTCAGACGTCCTGGGGCCTCAGGAAAGGGAGGGCGGGGCCGGGGACACAGCTCCATAACCGAGGCGGTCCTAAGGAAGCAGCCTGTGAGCGGAGCGGAGGATCGGGTCCTCCCCGTCACAGAGGGCAGGCCGCGCCACAGGACATCTCACACGGCAGGACCGCGCCACTGAGACCCGTCACAGAGGGCAGGCCGCGCCACAGGACATCTCACACGGCTGGACCGGGCCACTGCCCCGTCCGTCCTCGGGGGCTGCGCACAGCCGGGGAGGCGCTGCGGGCGGCTTCCCTCCGCGGCTGTGCTCCCCTCATCTGAGCGCTCACAGCCACCACACACGGTCCTCCCGGGGCTCACTGCTCAACAGTCCGATGCCTACCTCGACGTGACTAGCGGCGGAGCTGCCGAGAGACAAGAGCGCCACGGCGGCCAGGGTAGCCACCGGCAGGCCGAGGAGACAGGGGGCCGCCATGTTTGCCGGCTTCTCACGCCCCATCCTTGCGGAGGGGCGGGGCGAGTGCCGTAAAGCAGCGCGCTGCCGTGCGTGCCTGGGTTGGTTTTGTTGTTTTTTGTTTTGTTTGTTTTGTTTTGTTGTGTTGTTTTGGTAGTAGTCTTTTTTTTCGTTTGTTTTTGGTTTTGGTTTTTTGTTTGTTTGTTTTGTTTTTGATTTTTTGCGAGGAAACATGCACCTTCCTCCCTTCTGGTTCCAGAAACGCTGGGACAATCTAACTGATGAGTGTTTACTTAGCTGTGTTTCTAGGATTGTTTTGTAAAGTAAGACACAATATTTGAGGAGAAAGTTCTTTAAAGTTAAGACGAGAAACTGAATCCACAAAATTTGCTATTTCCCTTTTGTATGGTGTTGTCAACTCTTTATAATATGAAACAAGCTTTTTATCAAAGGATGATAAAGTGATCGCTGGGATTTGTTGACTGCCAACCTAGCAGGGAAAAAACAAAAAACTGTGGTTTCAGTGGGAGATGCTGCTTCAAGAGATCCCAGCAGAAAGAGGTAGATGACACCTAGCATCCGCCTCTACCTTCCGTAAGTGGGCCCATGCAACACACACACATACAGATGAGGCAAAATACAGTATCTCTGGTCATTCTGTTCTCTATAAAAACACGTATCTTAAGGTTAGTACTGTGCTATTTTAATTATTCTTGCTTTGAATATTATCTTGTTTTTTTGAGACAGGGTCTCATGTAGCCCTGCCTGACCTAAAACTAGCTGTATAGAGCTAGACTAGGTTTGAACTCACAGAGCTAAGTATTTTAGTATCCTCTTTGTTTCACACACACACAAAAGCTTTTACTTTTAGATTTAGTTATGTGTATGAATGTTTTGCCTACAATGAGCGTGCAGTGCCTGCAGAGGTCAGAAGTGGACATCAGATCTTCTGGGACTAGAGTTACAGATGATTGTGAGCCACCACGTGGGTACTAGAAACTAAATCTCCCGTCCTTTGCAGGAGTATCCAACACTTTTAACCACTGAACCATCTCTTCACTCCTCACAGAAACTTTTGTAATCAATGCTTTTCCCATCGAATTTTGTAACTTATCCCAGGCTATCAGAAAAGAAATGCTAACTGTGGCTTTACTGTTGTCATTTAAAAAAAAAAAAAATCCATTAATTACGTGGAGAAAAAAAAGACATCTTTTAAAATATATTTCCATATGAAACTGTCTTATTTATTTGTATTTTCTAATCAGTGATTAAAAATTTAATAGTCACAAAACTATCAGAAAAATTTAAGCTATAATTAGGTGTCTTTAACATCTATTAAAATCCTTATTAGAGCTCAGTTTTCATTATGTAAGAAATACATATGCACACCTATAATAGTTATTATGCATTCAGATGTACAGGTTCTCTTTTGTGTCCCACTAGTCTTACATTATTTTTGTTTAAGTTTAATTTATTTATTATATATACAGTATTCTGCCTGCATGTATGCCAGCATGCCAGAAGAGGGCACCAGATCTCATTACAGATGGTTGTGAGCCACCATGTGGTTGCTGGGAATTGAACTCAGGACCTCTGGAAGAGTAGCCAGTGCTCTTAACCTCAGAGCTATCTCTCCAGCCCCTCTTTCATTATTTTAATAATAAAGATTGCCTCATTATCTTGACAATAAAGGTTATTAAAACTTTCACTTGTTTATATTTTTTATTAAGAAAATTTTTCCATTCATTTTACACACCATTCAAAGATCCCCCTCTTCCCTCCTCCCGTCCTCCCAGCCCCCACTCCCTGCACAAAAAGACAAGGCCTCTTCCCATGAGGAGGAACATCCAGTAGAAGCAAGTCCAAGCCCCTCCCCCTGCCTCAAGGCTACACAAAGTGTCCCATCATAGGTAGTGGGCTCCAAAAAGCTGGCTCATACACCAGGGATGAATTCTGATCCTACCACCAGGGGGCCCTCCAAGCAGATCAGGCTTCACAACTGTCTTGCCATGCAGAGGGCCTAGTCCAGTCCTATGCAAGCTCCACAGCCATTGATCCAACTTTCATGAGTTCCCACTAGTTTGGTTTGGTTGTCTCTGCAGGTTTCCCCATCATGATCCTGATGCACTTGCTCATAGAATGCCTCTTCTCCCTCTTTGGACTCCTGTAGCTCTGCCTGGTGTTTGACTGTGGATCTCTGCATCTGCTCCCATCAGTCACTGGAGAAAAGCTCTGTGATGACAGTTAGGGTAGTCACCAATCTGATCACTGGGGTAAGCCAGTTCAGTTCAGGCACCCTCTCCACTATTTCTAGTAGTCCATGTTGGGGTCATTCCTGGGGATTCCTGGGATCTTCCCTAGCACACAGTTTCTCTCTATCCCCATGATGTCTCCCTCTATCATGGTATCTGTTTCACTGCTTTCCCACTCCATCTCAGAGTCATTTTGATTTGCATTTCCCTGATGACTAAGGATGTTGAGCAATTCCTTAGATGTCTTTTGGCCATTTGAGATTTTTCCTTTCAGAATTCTCTATTTAGCTCTGTAGCCCATTTTTTAATTGGATTATTTGGTATTTTGATGTCTAGTTTCTTGAGTTCTTTATATATTCTGGAGATCAGCCCTCTGTCAGATGTGGGGTTGGTGAAGATCTTTTCCCATCCTGTAGGCTGTCGTTTTGTCTTATTTGCTGTATCCTTTGCCTTACAGAAGCTTCTCAGTTTCAAGAGGTCTCATTTATTAATTGTTGCTCTCAGTGTCTGTGCTACTGGTGTTATATTTAGGAAGTTGTCTCCTGTCACTTGTTTTTACTTTTCTAGTCTTAATAAAAATCCATGAATTGCCTTTTGACTCTACAGTATGTTTTCTTCCATTTCTTTTTCATGTTTTATGTTGTGACTCAATATTAATTAGTGATATTAGTAGGAAGCAGCAGTTACTATTTTGTTTTTGTTTGAAAATTAGTGGGTTTATCACTACACTTTTTATTTTAATTTTTTTTTATTAATTTATTTTGCAAAACAATTCAGTTCTACATATCAGCCACGGATTCCCTTGTTCTCCCCCCCTCCCGTCCCCCTCACCTACCCCCCAACCCCCCCCCCATTCCCATCTCCTCCAGGGCAAAGCCTTCCCCACAGACTGAGGTCAACCTGGTAGACTCAGTCCAGGTAGGTCTAGTCCCCTCCTCCCAGGCCGAGCCAAACAATCCTGCATAGGCCCCAGGTTTCAAACAGCCAACTCATGCAATGAGCACAAGATCTGGTCCCACTGCCTGGGTGCCTCCCAAACAGATCAAGCCAATCAACTGTCTCATCCGTTCAGAGGGCCTGATCCAGTGGGGACCCCTCAGCCATTGGTTCATAGTTCATGTGTTTCCATTCATTTGGCTATTTGTCCCTGTGCTTTATCCAACCTTGGTCTCAACAATTCTCGCTCATATAAACCCTCCTCATTCTCGCTAATTGGACTCCCAGAGATCCACCCGGGGCCTAGTCATGGATCTCTGCATCCAGATTCCTCAGTAGTTGGATGAGGTTTCTAGCACAACAATTAGGGTGTTTGTTTTTTTTATTTTACATATCAACCACAGATCCCCCTCTCATTCCTCCTCCCACTCCCCCCACTCCTGCTTAACCCTCTCCCACCCCACTCACTCCCATCCCCTCCTCCAAAAGGGTAAGTTCTCCCTTGGGGGGACAGCAAAGCCTGGCACATTCAGTTGAGGCAAGACCAAGCCCCTCCCCTATGCCTCAAAGGTTAGCAAGGTGTCTGACCATAGGTAAGGGGATCCAGAAATCTGGCTCATGCACCAGGGATAGATGCTGATCCCACTGCCAGGGGCCCCTTAAACAGACCCAGATACAAAAAGAAGAAGAAGGAGGAGGAGGAGGAGGAGGAGAAGGAGAAGAAGGAGAAGAAAAGAAGAAGGAGGAGGAGGAAGAGAAGGAAGTCTCCATTTTTCTTTGTTTTTTTCATCAAACCTCTGCTTTCCAAGTACAGGCTATACCTCTCTTACTTAGGCATCAAGACTGTGGTAGTTTGAACGTAGTTGGCTCCCCATAAGCTCATAGGCAGTGGCACTATTAGGAGGTGTAGTTTGGTTGGAGTAGGCTTTAGTTCCCACTGCAGTGGCCAGCCTGCCTCCACCACTGAAGTGGTTACATCATCACCTGTCCCCAGATGCCTTCCCACCTTCAGCTATGTGACACGCACACCCCTTAAAAGTGTCTGTGTGACACGGTCCTCTCTTCCTTCTCTTGCTCTTGTTCTACTCTTGCCTGTTTTATCTGTCTGTCTATCGTCTGTCCATCTTCTTCTCTCACGTACCCACTCCTAGATGGCCTTTCAGTCTTTCACTCCCCCTCCCCACCCTGCCCTGCTCCCCCAATAAACCTCTTACACTGTCTGATGCACGTGGCATGTTCTCTTAGGGGCATACCTTAGCAGGACCCACTGGAGGTACCCCTTTTGCTGTGTTTTTATCCTTTCAGTAAGTATTGCCTTGGAGGAAGTGTGCCACTGTGAGGGTGGGCATATATGCTCAAGCCACACCCAGTGTCTGAGAACACTTCCTGTTGCCTGTGGATCAAAGATGTAGAACTCTTAGCTTCCTCTCTAGCACCTTGTCTGCCTGCATGCTGCCATGTTCCACCATGATGATAAAGGACTGAACCTCTAAACTGTAAGCCACCCAATTAAATGTTTTCCTTTATAAGAGTTGCCATGGTCATGGTGTTTCTCCACAGCAATAGAAACCCTAACTAAGGCAGAAGTTGGTACCAGGGACTGGGGTATTGCTGTGATAGGCCAGACCATGTTTTTCTTTGAAGGAATATGGACCTTGGGACTGTGGATTAGAAAAGCAGTTGAATGATTTAAGTGCTGCTAAATGGGCCAGACTGGTAGGAGCATGGAAGGCAGTGGTGCTGATGTGATTTGATGAACCATAGGTCCTGGCTCAAGAGGTTTTGGAGGAGAAGAATTTTATTATGTTGCCTAGAGATGGTTCTTGTGATATTTTGGTGAGGAATGTGGCTTCTTTTTGCCCTTGTCCCAAGAGCCTGCCTGAGGCTAAAGTGAAGAGATTTGGATTAATTATATTGGCAGAGGAAATCTCAAAATAGCCTAATATAGACTCTGTCATGTGGTTATTAGTGTTCACTCTTATATGCAGATTTATAGTGAAAAGGAGCAAGCTGAGCAAGAAAAAAATTTTAAAAAATGTGAAATTTGAGAAGAGAAGCACCAGGAAGGGGGATAGAGATAAGTCCTGTGTTCAAGGAGATAAAAAAAGATTAAGAAATGGGATAAAGGGAGTGGTGATCTCAGGGCAAGACCCCGCCTAGCTAAATTTCCAACTTGTGGAAAGGAATGAAAGAAAAACTTAGAGCTGGGTGGGGTGGTGCACACATTTAATCCCAGCCCTCAAAAGGCAGAGGCTGATGGATCTCTGAGTTGGAGGCCAGCCAGGTCTACAGATCCAGTTTCTGGACAGCCAAGCTTAGACAGTGAAGGAAACCATAAAAAAAAACAGAAAGTTGGTGAAGATGTAATTGAATGAGGGAACCATGTTCCAGCCCCAGTAAGCAGCAGAACTTGGCAGCTTTGACCAGGTGGTTCTCGAGTTAAGGAAAGAAGAAAGGGACTATGGAATTTGCCTCCACAACTAAGGAAAGCCATTGTGACCAGGCATGTGGCAGGGATGTCCCTGAATGGAGGCTCAGAGAGGCCATTGAGTGAAGCTGAGAAGTTGCAGCCTGGATTGCCTTGGAGACTCCAAGATGTTGGAGATGCCAGAGTCACAGGATACCAGCCAAGGAGAGCTGCTAACAGGGAGTGGAATTAGCCCAAGAGAAAGAAGTGTGTTGCAGTCAACAAAGCTGAAAAGAGTGGGAGATCTGAAGAGCATTTTTACATGGAGATGCAGAGTTTGGAGTTTTCCAGCTGGTTTTCAGTCTTGCTTTGGTCCAATATTTCCTGACTATGCTCCCTTTCCTAAGTTTTGGAATAGTAATGTATATCCTGTGTCATTATATGTTGGAAGTATGTGATCTGTTGTTGCTGGATCCTAACGGCTTCCTCAGTAGAGGAAGTGAGAAGGTGTAGCATCAATGGCACAGACACCAGAAATCAGGTGAAGGCAAACAGCAGACTTGTTTATTCAATAATGGGGAAGGCCTTATATACCCTCCTCCCAGCACCTAGACTGTGTCCCAATCTGGTAACATTGTGTGGTTGTCCCTCATTGGCTGGACGTGGTCAGGAACCCTGACAGCAATTTGGTGGCATTGCATGGTTGCCCCTCATGAGCTCGGGACAATCAGGAACTCTGATATCGCCTGTTGCTAAGCCCTCAGGCAGACTCCAGGTTGGCTCATAAGGAAATACATTATATGCATGCCTTGACAACTGGTTTGAGCTAATTTCCTCAATCATATGAGCCTGTCCTACTACAATCTGTTCTTTTTTTTTAATACTTTGACTTTACAGGTGATTGCAGTTAAGGGATCACATGAATCTCAGAAGAGACTTTAACTTTGGATTTAAAACATTAATGAGACTATGATGAACTATGGGGACTTTGGAAGTTGGCCTAAATGAATTTTGAATTATGATATTGTTACAAGCTTATGGGGGCCAGGGAATTGAATGTAGTAGTTTGAATGTAATTGGTGCTGTAAGCTCATAGGGAATGGTGCTATTAGGAAGTATGGCTTTGTTGGAGTAGTGATAGACTTGTTGGAGGAAGTCTGTCACTATGGGGTGGGCTTTGAGGTCTCATATATGCTACATCGGGTGTCTCAGACAACTTCCTGTGGGTCAAAATGTAGAACTCTCAGCTTCTTATTCAGCACCATGTCTGCCTGTGTGCTGCCATGCTCCCTGCTATAATAACAATGAACTAAACCTCTGAACTATGAGCCACCCAATTAAATGTTTTTCTTTATAAGAGTTGCCATGGTCATGGTGTCTCTTTACAGCAATAGAATCCCTAATTAAGACAAAAACTGTGACGGTGGGGTTGGGGAGATGGCTCAGTTGGTAAGAGCACTTGCTGTGTAAGCACAAGGACCTAAGTTGAGACCCCAGCACCCAGGTAAAAAGCTGTACCTGTAACCCCAGCACAGGGTAAGAAATGGGGAGTGAAAAGGATCTCAGGGCCTCATTGGCCACTGACCTAGCCCAAAACAGTGAGTTCCAAATTCAATGGGAGACCTTGTCCCAAGGGGATGAGGTGGAAAGTGGTATAAGACCTGTAATGTCCTCCTCTGGCCTCCACAGTGTGCACACACCTGTACATGCACATACAAATACACATGCATGCACATACTTACACCAGGTAGGTAGGTAGGTAGATACAGGTAGGTAAGTAGGTAGATAGATAGATAGATAGATAGATAGATAGATAGATAGATAGACAAGACAGATATGTATGACTATATGTGTGTATATAATGGATGTGGCTGCAATATTCTTTCTATCAAAATATATTTAATGGGCATCAGCTATGTACCATACATTGTGCCTGACATGGGCAACACAAGAAAGAACATAAACTGAGCAGGTTCCTGACCTTACAACCTAGAGGAGCTGATGACAGAAGCATTTAACTGAGTATAAAAGACTGACGGGCATTTCTAGAGGAAGATCTAGCCACTTAAGAAAGCCAGAGTATGTTTCCCAGTGAAAAAGAATCAAGCGATTAATGTGTTAATGTAGCAAATCTGTGAACAGAAAGTGTCAGAACAAGTACAACGACCAGTGTGCACACGCCACAGTAGAAAGGAGTTTAGCTTAACAGAGGACTACTGGAGTGGCATCAGACTTCAAGTCCAGAGAACAGAACACAGGCTGTTACTAAGGAGGCTGTGTCCCCTGTCCTCAGGACTTTGAGGGTCCAAGGATGAGTTTTGATGTGTATCCTGTGAGCCTGGAAACCTTCAGAATGGGGGTGATCATACCAGTTCCAATAAGAAGAATGGTTACAAATAGAGCATTTGGAATACTGTTGCTACAGTCCAGACAATTGTAGCTTAGACAAGAGTGCTAAATGTAGAGGTAATGAAAAATGGTGAGATAAGAAGGGCTTTAAAGTAAATTGCAACCAAAAGAACATAGTGATGGTTATATTTTGGAACAAGAGAGAGGCCAATGTTAGGAGGGTACACATGCGTACATCCATTTGTAATTGTGCAAGTGTATGTCTGTGGGTGCACAGCAAGAGATACATGTACACATGTATGTGCATGTGTAATAGAGACCAGACAAAATCCACAGGTGTCATTCCTCGGGAGCCGCCTTGTTTTTTGAGACAGGGTCTCTCATTGGCTTTGAGCCTGACAATTTAGATAGACTGAATAGTCAGTCAGCCACAGCAATCGGCCTGCCCCTGCCTCGCAGCATTTGGGATTGCAACCATACCAGCACACCTGGCTTTTTATGTAGGTTCCGGGGACTAAACTCAGGTCAAGAGAAGACTCAATATCTTTTGGCTATCTGGCCTGTCCAAATGAATGCATCATCCTACCATTCTTTCAACACTGAGACCACAGGAAGTACAGTGGGTAAAGTCTGGGTTAAATATTACCTAAAGCAATTTGGAAGACAAAAGCACATACATCCATTAAAAATACTTTTGTGACTACTAAATAAACATTACAAAGTAAATGTATGGAAGGGATAAGTTTGATCAAGACCTGTAATCAGAAGGTTATCTTCTGCCCACCAGTTCCCGAATAATCACTCAGAAACTTATATTAATTATAAATGTTTGGCTAATGGCTCAGGCTTATTACTAACTAGCTCTTACATTTAAATTAACCCACTTCTATTAATCTATTTTTTGCCACATGGTCCATGACTTACTGGTTCTCTGGCATCTTGTTCCTTGGGCAGCTGGCTGGCATCTCTCAACTACGCCCTTCTTCATCACTGTCTTTAGCTTAAATGTACTGCCTAAACTTATTCTGCCTGGCTATTGGCCAAAACAGCTTTATTTATCAACCAATGAGAGCCACACATATTTACAGCATGCAGAAAGACCATCCCACAGGAAGGAGCAATCTCAATTTCTGAAATTTTCCAATGTGCTTTTTACCATGTAGTTTAATTGCCTCAGGCAAATCTATTTGCTATAATAATCAGAATAAAAAGTATTTAACTAAAGGTTGTCATATCTAACAGCCAAAATATTTCTTTGAGCAGGATTAAATCCAATAAAAGGAAATTGTACATATACAATAAAATGCAAACAGAAAGAAATAAAGCAGACTTGGGTTCCAGTATATCTGCACCACTTCTCAGTCTGATTTTGATATTGAATCACCTTTGGTTCCATTTGTTTTGCCCTGAAATGCACCTCCCCTTCTTTTCAATACACTACCAAACAGTGGTTTGTGATTCTGCCATAACCCACTTCCATCTGACCTTCTAATGAGCTGCAGACTGAACTATAATGCAAAAGGAGATCACGTGCCCTTCACAGTCTTCTGTTTTGAAGCCTTGTGTTGCTACTAAAATGCCATAGTGACCTGGACATAAAGTCATGGCAAACTCTTTAGCAATTGGAGAATTGTTAAAGTCCTCCCATGTCAACCAGGAAGCCACCGCTTCTCTCGACACAAAGGTGATTGTTGGAAAATTCAGTTCTCCGTGAGTTGAGAATTCCCTACAGTTGCAATTTATTTTTCTTAATTGATTTTTATTCAGTTGTACATATTCTAAATATCCTTTGCAAGTCTCAGAAATCTCAGGAACATTTAACAGTTCTTTTAATTACACCGTGTCCTGTGAACTATAAGACATCCTGAATGCCACTTCTGTGGTGGTTTAAATGAGAAATGCCCCCATAGGCTCAGGTATTTGAACACTTGATCTCCAATTGGTGTGCTATTTGGGGAGGATATGAAATCTTGAGAAGATGCAGCCTTGCTGGAGGAAGCCTGTCCCTTGGTGGGGAAGGCTCTGAGAGTTTGCTCTCTCTGCTTTTGTTTGTGGTCCTACCTGCCTACTGCCACGCCTCCCCTTACACTGCAGACACTCCCTCTGCAGCCACAAACCATCTTCTTTTATAACTTGCCTTGGTCATGGTGTTTTTATAACAGCAGTGAAAAGTAGCAGTACACCCTCACAGGAGGACATGGGGAAGAAGAGACAGAGGAATGAGCATTCTTTGTAGAAAATTGCTGTAAAGATGTCTTAGCAAGCAGAACAATGGTTCCCTAGAGATATGTACGTACTGATCCTGTAGCCTGAGAACATATCACATGAGAAAAGAGATTTTGTGATGCGATTAAATTCAGCATATTGAGAAGGGGAGACACTATTAAATCACTGAGGGAACTCGGATTATAGGGCTCCTTAAAGATAAAGAACAGGACTAAAAAGCCATGCAAAGACTGAAGCAGTGGTCAGAGGGACAGGCTGTGAGCCAAGGATTGTGAAAAGATTCTGGAAGAAGGAACTGGATTCTCCCAAAGCTTCCAGAAGTTACGCCATCCTGCCAATCTAATTTGGACTTCTTTTAAACTGCAGAACTATAGAATAGGACATTTGTTTTAGGCCTCTTGATTTGTGTTTATTTGTTTAAGTAGCAATAGGAAACATATATAGTACTTACACCTTGAATATTTGGTGATTGTGTTTCATGGCATGGTAAGTATTAAATATACCTAGCTATTGTTTTCTTCTTGGTTTTCCTAGACATGAGTCTTTCTAAATTTTCCTATAAAAATCATGAATGTGGCTGATGAGATGGTTTTGTGGGCAAAAGTGCTTATCAAGCAAACTGGATGACCTGACTTCAGTCCACGGAACCTAGAGTGAAAGGAAAAACTGACTCCTGAAAGCTGTCATCTAACTTCTACATCATGGCAGGCATGCACCAGAACACACACACACACACACACACACACACACACACACACACACACACACACACAGAGAGAGAGACAGAGAGAGAGAGAGAGACAGAGAGAGAGAGAGAGCAGAGAGAGAGAGAGAGACACAGAGAGAGAGACACACACACAGAGAGAGAGAGAGAGAGAGAGAGAGAGAGAGAGAGAGAGAGAGAGAGAGAGAATCACCACCACCATCAACAATAACAAATTATATCAATAAATGAAATTTTAAAAAGTTAACCATTGGTGCATGTTGGTTGTGGAGGTGGCTCCTCTTCCATCCTCACCAAAGGTACAATTCCAAAGAAGTTGTACACTTTTTCACACCCATCACATCTCACGTGTATTTCTACTGTAGCACCTATGGCACTAAGACTGAAGGCTTTGAAACCAAGAGCAGCAAACAACTCGTTCACCTTGTATTCCTAACACCCAGGAAAATGTTGAATGCAAACACGTTTTGGTTAAATCAGCAGCGAATGTGTTTCAAAGAGATAAAATACTTTTAACAGGGGAGTCTGAGGGAGGGTGTTTAGAGTCTTACTCCTTGGCATCCAGTGAGAGCTGTTTCATTCATGAAAGTTGAGGAAAATTCCATTATTGATACATGTTATATGGATTTCAAAATAATTCTTGTCCTCTGTCCTTTGTTCATTTGTTGTGGTCCTTAACTTTGAACCTATAAAAACAGAACTTCAGCCAGAATAGACAGTGGCCCTGCTTCTCCTCAAGGTCAACAGCAAGGCTATGTCACAAACTTTTGGTGGATTGACTATCAAAGGTCACAAATCTGTTCCCTAACACAAGCCCCAGGCAAGGAGACTCTTCAATCACGATGTTATTTTACAGTTTTTGTTCTGCAGTCTAAATTTCTTATCGTAACTGCTTCATTCAGTTGATGGATTAGAATGTGAGAGGAGAATGTCTAGTGACTGAACTAGATTTGCACAAAGCAAGCAGAGAGTAGAAACGTCTGGTGCCGTGCAGCTGCGGGTTGCAGGTACAAGGGGTGGAGAGATGTAAATTATTTCTCTTGAAAAAGTTCAAAATGCCATTTTCTGATGAAAATGATATATGCTCTTCATAGAAATTTTATTTCCTGTCTTTGCCCTGCAAGATCCCACTCATCTTCCAGCTCTGTGATGAGGCTTATAAGGAAGCATTGACCTAGGTTAGACTGCCCTGGCACATGGTGATGTCACCCTGTACCCGCCCTTTATTCAATTCATCATTATGTAATTAATTAATAATCCATGCGATTGTCTGCTTAATAGCTGCCTTTTCTGCAATACTTAGAAGTTCTGTGAGGGCAGGGAGTTTATCTATTTCTTCCTGTGTTCTTGGTTCCTAAAACATTCTTTGCCCAGAGTAGATAACTAATGAATAACGTAAGTGAATGAGATTAGAATGCCTATACTTTTTGTGTGCAAATAGAAAATAACCCATTTTCAAAGTTGATTTCTTATTTTTAAAACATTATTCTATGCAAAATTTTCTAGTTTTCTCACTTAGTAATGTTTAGATTTCTATCAGTCTGCTTTAAATGTCTTTTATTATTTGTTTGTTGTTTATTGATTCTTGTGAATGGGTGCCATGGCCTACATGTGGAAGTCAGAGGACAAGTTACAAGGGTTGGCTCTCTCTTTCCACTATGTGGGTTCTGGGGATTGAACATGCCAGATGTGGTGGCACCTTTAACCACTGAACCACCATGTCAGCACTTCATTTCAGTTAAGAAGCTTAGTGGATGTCTTAGTCACTTTCAGAGGCTTAGTCCATTATCATCACAGCAGGGACCACAAGGGCACAAATGGTGCTGGAGCAGTAGCCGGGGTTACATCCTGATCTGCACGTTGAGAGAGAGACTGGGTCTGGTGAGAACTTTTGAAACTGAAGTACTCCCCTACTGACACCCTTCCTCCAGCAAGGCCACACCTCCTAATCCTTAAAATCCTTTTTGTACATGTAACCAACCATCTTATTCAATAAGAAACACAGAGCCAATACAGAGATGAAAGTCAAGAGGTCAGAGCAATAGCTAAGAGCTAAAAACCTTACCCTTCACTATCTCAGTGGTCCTACCTCTCCGAAAGAGACCTACTTCCTGTGTGTCTGTCTTTATAAAGACTTTCTGTTCTGCCTTCTCATTGGTTGTAAACCCAACCACAAGACCTCCTAGTCACTGCCTGTCTGTACAGACCTCCAGGTCTTCTATGGTTGGTATTGAGATTAAAGGCGTGTGTCTCCATGCTGGCTGTATCCTTGAACACACAGAGATCCGCCTAGCTCTGCCTCCCAAGAGCTGGGATTAAAGGCGTGCACCACCACCGCCCAGCTTCTGCTAAGGCTTGCTATTAGCTCTGACCCCCAGGCAACTTTATTTATTAACATACAAATCACATTTTAGCACAAATAAAATATCACCATACCTTTCAAATAGTGTCATCCCCGGTGACCAAGCATTCACAGATTATTAAGCCTATCGGGCCATTCTTATTCAAACTACCACATTGGTTGGGCACTTGTCTAGCAGACAAAAGAATGGGTTCAAATCCCAACGCTGCTCCCAAAATAAATTAATAGGTACTGGAGAAATGGCTCAGTTGTTAAGACCACTGGCTGCTCTTCTAGAAAACCCAAGTTTGATTCCCAACTCCTACATGATGGCTCAAAACCATCTGTAACTCTGGTCCCAGGGGATCCAATTCCCTGTTCTGGTCCTTATATGCAAGGCATGCATGTAGTACACAGAAATACATGCTGGCAAAACACTCATACATGTAAAATAAAATAAAGTTTAATTGTGGCTCATTGTCTCAGAGGGCTTTCATTCCTCGGGTGGAACAAGTATGGCAGAGCAGTCCCGTGTGGCCAGAGGATGGGGCCTCAACTCTCTACACAGCAGAGACATGGAGGCAGAGATGGCAGGCTGGAGTCAGGGATAGGTACAGCCTTCTGAGACTTGCCCTACTGACCTACTTTTACCAGTCAGACTCCACCTCCTAAAGGTTCCACAGTCTCCCCACATTGGGAAACGAGCTTCAGAACACAGATCTACCTACAGGGGGATTCAGATTCCAACCATAACTGACAGCAGGTGAGCATGTGGAAAGGTATTTCACAACATCTGTCATTGCAGAAGCTGAGGAAATTCTCGTCATGCCTACTAGAATGTCGTAAACACTTATTACTACATGTAGGAAGTCAAACTGGGAAGGCTGCATACCGTGTGATTCCAATGGTATGAAGTTCTAAAAAAATTGCCAGGCAGTGGTGGCGCATGCCTTTAATCCCAGCACTGGGAAGGCAGAGGCAGGCGGATCTCTGTGAGTTCGAGGCCAGCCTGAGCTATAGAGTGAGTTCCAGGAAAGGTGCCAAAGCTGCACAGAGAAACCCTGTCTCGAAAAACCAAAAAAACAAAAAAACAAAAAACAAAAAACAAAAAAAAAGGTCAGTGGCAAGGAGAGATGAAGAGCAAGGCACAGAGAGAAGTTTTAGGGAGTGTGAAGATTTGAGATAGTACTACATTTGTGAAGACAGTTTAGTACACATTTGTCAAAACCCACACAATGTAAACAAACCCAAGAACAGCCCTGTTACAGACAGCCAAGCCAGAGAGGCAGTTACAGTTATGCAGAAAGTCCACAGATAATTGATAAAGGAATTATTTATTAAGGGATTATATTGAGGAGAAAAACTCACTAACACAGGAGACGGCAAATCCGACACAGAGTCCTGGAAGGCTGAGAGCCGGTTCCACACTGCTTTCTGCTGCCTGAGTCAGTCTCCACCATTCAAGAATGAGAGAGAGAGAGAGAGAGAGAGAGAGAGAGAGAGAGAGAGAGAGAGAGAGAGAGAGAGAGAAGGGGTTCCTTGCACATGCTCTTCAGGTTTTACTCTAGCCAAGAGGCCACACCCTAGAAGCTGGTACCCCAAGGTCATAGGCAGAACTAATACCCACTACATCTCCCCCTTTTATCTAAATAAGAAAGTTCTAAACCTAATACAAAACTATATACAACAGGGATGATTATCAAGTATTGTCCAGAAGAAGGGAAAAGTAATAACATAAACAAAAATGGAAATACAACCATGGAGTCACAATTAAGAGATTGCCTTGAGGCCGGTCGTGGTGGTGCACACCTTTAATCCCAGCACTCGGGAGACAGAGGCAGGCAATGTCTGTGAGTTCAAGGCCAGCCTGGTGTACAGAGCTAGTTCTAGGACAGCCAAGACTACACAAAGAAACCCTGTCGAGAGAGAGAGAGAGAGAGAGAGAGAGAGAGAGAGAGAGAGAGAGAGAGAGAGAGAGAGAGAGAGAGAACTAAATGCATTTTGCATCAAGACAAGGCCAAGAGATTATTGAGACCACGGAGATGAATTGTCTCCCATTGGCTGATGTGTTTGAACACTTAGTCTCCAGTGGGGGCACTGTTTGTGGAGGTTATGGAGCCCTTAGGAGGTAAAGCCTTGCTGTTGGAAGTACATCACTAGAGTAAGGCGTTGAGGGTTTGTAACATCATGCTCTTCCTCTTCTCTTTTTCTGCTTCTGTGTATAGATGGAAAATATAGCCAGCCTCCCTGCTCCTAGCAGCACGACATGTCCTCCTGACCACTAGACTCTAGCCCTCTGGAAGAGTCAGCCAAAATGAACTCTTTTTCCCTCAGGTCGCTTTTGGCCATGGTAGTTTTTTAAATCAAAAAAAAAAAAGAAAAAAAGAAATAATGGATACAGAACTCTAACATGAAGTATGAGATCGTGGTTTGTTTTGGAATGATGATGGAATAAGAAATTCTGCTTCAATGCCTAACTAATATTTATGATCATGTTTACTAACAAATAGTTGCAAAGAAACAACAGTTACATGAGAGAGAGAGAGTTAATGGGCATGAAGAATCCCAAGTGTGTAATCTGGACCCAGACCTTTAGGGTTGGCTCTTCCTTAAAACTGGGAAGATTCATCAGCTGCTCTAGCCTAAAGAATTTTCCATGAATTACTCTGATTAATTAGTTAATTACCCAAATGTCACCATTTCCCTGCAGAGTTACACTGAGCATTTTCTTGAACATGTATAAATCATTTATGATTAGGGAAATTGGAGAGATTTAGGTTAAACATTGGAAACTTTAATGACTGTGATGTTGTGGAACCTGTAAACTATCCTTTCTGGAGATTTTGACAGTATTGCAACAATTGTATCTTCTTTACCATCTCAAGGGCACAGCTTCTTCCATTGTGCCAAACACCTCCTGGTTTTTCATTCAGGTCTTGACCTTGCTACTTGTGTGTTTGCTTTTTATTGTCTAAATAGCACACTTGAGATGTGCACCCACACCTTCCAAGACCAGTGGTCATCAACCATAATCAGAATGTTTTCCTTGATATCCAGTTTGTTGAATGAATTAAGTTGAACCCAAGAACTGTACTTTGCCACCATAAATTTCTTTCTATGGATAATCATAAATTTCTAATTACTAGTAGTTAATGTTAAATATAGATCCACCAGAGACTCATGGGTTACGGGATGGTCTGCAACCCCTGTAGTCAAGACAGCATGAGTTTAGTTCTCAGCATGGCCATTACTACCTGAGAAGCCCTGGGCAAGTTACATAGTCCTTCCATGCTCTGGTTTTCCTGAATAGAAAATGGAGATAACAGAAATGCTGAGTCCATGGAACTGTTGTGGGTTTAAAGGAAATCCTGTTAATATGCATGATAAAGCCTCAGATCTGATACACAAATGTTCAATTAATGCTAATTGTGAATATTGTCTTTGTTTTATTCTCAGTCGTGATTCCTATCCCCCACCCTTAGCAGGTTCCCAGCTTTATCACTGTCACATAGAATACTGTATTTGAGGCTTATGGGCACAAAATTCACCATAGTGGTCTAGCAAATAACTGTACTACAAAATCCTCTTCACTACCCTTCTAACTCACAACGGGTCTATTTTCATTGTTCTTATTTTCCCAATAACTTCAAAAAAATCTAAAATTCAAATTAATGTTGTAATAGTTCAATCCATGGAAATAGTAAAATAGTTAAGTTATAATTTCCACTGCCTGACATCTTTCTCTTTAGAGGCATATTCTGGAAAGAAAACCAACTAAAATTTTTCACAAAGCTACATTTTTGATAGGATTTCTAATTTTATCTGTCAGCATTGATAATTTTTAAAAAAGTCTAATTTTTTCATATGTTGTTTTAAAAGCTTTTTTGCCAATAAAAACAGACTGCTTTGCATAGAGAAGGAGCCATCAGTGGAAGATATGTAGAGTCATTCTGTTAGGAAATGCCTAAAGCTGCAGCCTCATTGTTTCAAATAATACAAAATACAAAGTACTTTAATTCTTAGGGGCATCATTTAGTATAGAGATCTCAGAATAAATTTAAGAATAAAATGCATTTTAACTCCTTCTCTTTTGTGCCATTGCCATAGAATGAATATAAATTTGCTTATACTTTGCTTCCCTTTATAGTAGAGGCTTTTGATCATTTCATATCAAAGTTGATTTTTCAAAGAGCTGAAAGAAATGTCAACATCCCCATGCACCATTGTTTTCTCTATAGTTTCTTTAAAAGGAACTTAAAATCATTTATTTCCCAAACACCAGACATAGTAACTTTCAAACAGATTCAAGGATCCAAGATGAATGTTAGACATATTAGAAAATTTGTCTAAAATTGGTTCGGAACACTTTAGTGAAGACCCATGTCTGGCAGAGAAAAGCAGCTTCCACCTAAGCATGCTGCACCAGCATCGAGGGTGGGTGCAAGCCTAAAACTGAAGGTCTCAGCTGCATTCTGCAGGGAGGAAGACAGACAGCCACTACTCAAATAAGTAACTGTGTAACAGAGTTATAGTCACGATGGAGGTATGTCTGAGAACTGCTGGAGTCCAAAGAAACTGTTCATCCCATTAACCCTTCTAACCCTTTTTCTCCATTTGTATATGCAGACTAATACCAGCTCCTTGTGGGGCTGTTAAAGAAGGTTAAATTGTATTTTAAAGAAAGTGTTCAGGAAAGTGTCTACCATACAGCAAGGGCTCAATAAATATAGTGTGATTATTCTCCTAGGACTGCTATAATTATCATTAGAGGGAGACTTCACTGAAATGGTGGATTGGAATGGAGAAAAGGATTTAGAATTTTTTAGTTTGGAAGGGGGAAGAATTCTGGCAAAGGTAGACTAAGGAAAAACAAGGGGTGGCGGTCCTTGTCTGCACATGCATGTACAAAGGCCAGAGGGCACCATCAGGAGTCTCCTTCATGTCTTTTCCACCTTATGTTTTGAGTTAATGTCTCTCACTGAACTTAGAGCTCACCATTTTGACTAGTACAAAGCAAGACCAAATTCATCAGGACAAACAAATGAACAAGCACCCCACCAAACTCTGCAATTCCATGCCGTGCCCCTGGGGTTCTAGTTGGCCTCATCTGGGCTCCACAACCTCGGGCAGCCTTGCCCCTCCAACTCTGCCACCGGAGGCATGTGCAACCCTCCTGAGACAGTTCCATTGTATTCCAGGAGCTTGCCTGAGCCTGGGTCTCTGTTGTACTTGAGTTGTACCTCTCCAGCCTCACACAGTGGCTTCTCAGGACCTCCTTGCAGGGAATCTGACCCTGGCACACACTGCCGGGCCTCAGCAGCATTCTGGAACCCTGGAGAAGGCTTCTGTGGTCCTATGACGCCTGCATTTTGCAAAACCACATGGATGATGTTACCAAGTTCTACTGCCAGCTACAGATGTAACCTGGGCTCCTTTTGCCACAGTTATAATGCCCTCTGTGCATCTCAGCTGCTGAAGCTGGAAGCAATTCCCTGGACAGCTTTTAGAGCAGTGAACCCCTTCTGGAGCATTCTCGGTTTACTCTCTCACTTTTCAAATGAATTGGAAATTTTACAAGCTGGGGCCTTTGATGGGTGGGGTCTGACCCTGAAGTCAACTTTCCCAGTGCCCCAGGGCTAAGTGTGAGCTTTCTCCTTAAAGACACTGCTCTCCTCAGCAAGCCTAGCTGCTTTGTCTTGGCCCACCTTGTCAGCATCTTTAAACTCACACACTCTCCTTTCCTCACCAAACTTCACAGTTTTTGTCTTTCCTGTCTTTGTCTGTCTGTCTGTCTCACTCTGAGTGCTATCTTGTCTTGCAGTTTTCTGTACTATGAAAATTAGTCCATCACTTTTGAACTCAGCCTCAGTTACTCAGGACAGGCATAGAACGCAGACATGGTCTTTACCAGAATGTAGCATGAATGGCTTCTGCTACGATTCCCAATGAGTCCTGTTTCCCTTCAAAATGTTCCGGGCTAAGCACTCCAGTCTTCTGCACTCCCGCTGGAACATTCCACTATTCTCTCCTTACAGTGTCCTTGGGCTTTTCTTGCTGGCAGCCTCAAACTCTTCCACCTGTCTCTCCTAAACCAGTTCCAAAGGCCTAAGAACTAGCTAGTCTGGCTCACCATAGCCACAGCCTCACTCCTCACCAACTAGCCAGGCTCACCATAGCCACAGCCTCACTCCTCACCAACTAGCCAGGCTCACCATAGCCACAGCCTCACTCCTCACCAAATAGCCAGGCTCACCATAGCCACAGCCTCACTCCTCACCAAATAGCCAGGCTCACCATAGCCACAGCCTCACTCCTCACCAACTAGCCAGGCTCACCATAACCACAGCCTCACTCCTCACCAAATAGCCAGGCTTACCATAGCCACAGCCTCACTCCTCACCAACTAGCCAGGTTCACCATAGCCACATCCTCACTCCTAAGAACCAACTTGTCTTACGTAGGTTTCTATTGATGTGAAGAGACACCATGACCATGGCACCTCTTATAAGAAAAACATTTAATTGGAGTGCCTCACTTACACTTTCAGAGGTTTAGTCCATTATCATCGTGGCAAGGAGCATGGTGGCTGGGAGTATGAAGGCATGCAGGCAGACATGGTGCTGGAAAGGAAGCTGAGAGTTCTATATCTTACAGGAAACAGGAAGTGGTCTGAGACACCAGGTGTGGCTTGAGCATATATGAGACCTCAAAGCCCACCTCCACAGTGACACACTTCCTCTAACAAGGCCACGCCTACTCCAAGAAAGCTACACTTCCTAATAGTGCCACCCCTTTGGGGGCCATTTTCTTTCAAATCACAACACAATTCCTCCTCAGCACAAGTTTTCTGACACAATTACTTGTTCCCATGACAGAAACAATCTAAACAAGAGTTTGTTTTGGCTCTCTTTTTTGGGTTGATGTGCACATTCCATCATGACCGTAAGAAACACAGGGCAGCAAGAGCATGAGGTGACTTTCGTATGTTACCCACAGTTAGTCAGCAGAGGGAGTTGGCGATCCTCTTCATTTGTCCTTCTTACTCAGCACAGGGCTCCAGCCCAGGGCTGGTCGTCCCTCCTCAGTTAAACTTCTCTGGAAACACCCTCACAAACATGCCAAGAGATTTGTCCCCTGGCTGTAGCAGGAATCTCAACAGGTCTTATTAATAAAATCAAACCTGAAGCCAGTTATAGGGGTGAATGCTGGGAGATCAGAGAAGCAGAACAAGCCACAGCTTCCTCACCTTGCCGGTTCCTCAGCTGATCCTGCTTCCTCAGACTGGAAGCCTCTCAGCTGAACTGTGCTGCTCAAAAACCTAAAAGCTTAACCAGCTCTAGTTCCTGGTCCTCACGCCTTATATACCTTTCTGCTTTCTGCCATCACTTCCTGGGATTAAAGGCGTGTGTCACCATGCCTGCCTGTTTCCAGTGTGGCCTTGAACTCACAGAGATCCAGGCGGATCTCTAACTCTGGAATGCTAGGATTAAAGGTGTGAGTGCCACCATTTTCTGGCCTCTATGTCTGTCTAGTGGCTGTTCTGTTCTATGACCCCAGATAAATTTATTAGGGTGCATGATATATTGAGGAGCACAATATCACCACACCTGGCTGATTCTAAACCCCATCAGCTGACCATCAAGATTAACTACCAAAAGCTTCCTGTCCTTGATTACAAAAATATTATTTTCCAGATGGGTGAGCCAGGGCAGCGGGAAAGGTGCTTGCTTGCCAAGCCTAACCACCTAAGTTTGAATCTCAGGACCCACATGGTAGAAGGGAGAAAACTGACTCCAACAAGTTGTTATCTGATCTCCACACATGGGCTAGAGAAAACATATGCCTATTTGTGTGTGCGCACACACACACACATACACACACATACACACACACACACACACACACACACACACACACACACACACACACACACCATGTACACACTAAATCAATTAGTTAAATTTAGTTTTTAAAAGCTAAGATTGTCGCTTCCCTTCAAGTACAGGAAAAGCAGCTTCATAGTGCAGTTGTCTCTGGCCTTCAGGAAGAGACAGGAGGAATCAAAGGAGCCTTATACCTGCTACTTCTTTAAGTGCTCAGAATTACACTTATTCCAAAGTGGCACATTCTACCATTCTTTCAATAGAACGAAGCAAGAAAGAATGGGTATGTGGAGAACAATAGGAAATAACCGAGAGAAAGCTACCATAATTGGGTAAATTGTGACTGTGAAGGGTGATCTCTGAGCCAAGCTGTGAAGAATTCCAATAAACCTAACATTATAAGGCTTGAAATTGAGCTATTACAGTTGAGGAATTTGGAAGAGAATGGTGTCATGACTTGAGGCTGGAGAATCAAGCAGAGGTCACTTTGCAGGACTTGTAGCAGCATGGGAAAGTTGTCTGAGATTACTCTGAGTGTAATGAGATTTGCAAGGGTCTCAGGAAGGGTGTGAGAAAATGGAGGAGCAGCTGAGGATTATTGCAGGGTGGATGGCTGAAAAGATGCAGCTTCTGTTGCAAGTGCTGAATACAGAAGAGGAAAATCCCGACTGTGAAGACTAGCAGTGAATTCACTTTGGGACATTTGAAGTCCAACTTACTGAAAGACTCCAAGCTGTAAGCATATGTTGATCCGATGTATCCAACCATTCAACACTGTGAAACAGTGCTGTCATCTGCAGACAATACTAAAAAATGGGAAAATTAAGTTAAATTTTTTTGAAGCAATTTTAATGCTTTGTGTTACTGTTGATTTGCATTCATATTCTTGGCTGCATGAAGCCTGTAGGCTTTGGGTTGGGCATTCTTGCAATGAGACAGCCAGCAGAAGAGTTAAAAGCGGACAACAGTATTGGGAATCATAAATGAATCCTTGAAGGCAGTGGAGAGTCACGGGGGGCACCTGTACACTAGGCTTTGGTCAAGGAAACACAAAGCCAGGCTCAGAGGGAGCATGCGGTGAGGAGAGAGCCCACAGGACGGCTGATGATGACACTGTGGTGGTATTGTGCTCCCCAAAATATTGTGCACCCTAATAAACTTATCTGGGTTCAGAGACAGAACAGCCACTAGATACAGAGGCTAGAAAATGGTGGCACTCACACCTTTAATCCTAGCACTCCAGAGGTAGAAATCCCTCTGGATCTCTGTGAGTTTAAGGCCGCATTGGAAACGGCCAGGCATGGTGACACACGCCTTTAATCCCAGAGAGCGAGCCTTTAATCCCAGGGGGTGGTGGTAGAAAGCAGAAAGGTATATAAGGCATGAGGACCAGAAACTAGAAGCATTTGGCTGGTTAAGCTTTTAGGTTTTGAGCAGCACAGTTCAGCTGAGAGCCATTCGGATATGAGGACACAGAGGATTCCAGTCTGAGGAAACAAGATCAGCTGAGAAGTTGGCCAGGTGAGGTTAGCTGTGGCTTGTTCTGCTTCTCTGATCTTCCAGTATTCACCCCAATAACTGGCCCCTGGATTTGATTTTATTAATAAGATTCTCTAAGATTCCTGCTACACGACACTAAGCAAAGAATTGCAAGGTTCATAGAAAGTCAGAGAGAAAGGCTAGCAACAGACTGAAGGAATGGGAAACTTAGGGGAAAGGAGGAGATTTGGGGACTTTACAACCATTGCTCTACAATTAAAAAAATCTTTATGTTTTCACGGAAACCTCTCAGAATCTTGACAAACTGACTGTTGTAGCAAATAATAAACTTACATGCAGCTGGTCTGTAAGGGTGCCATGGCCTCTCATGCTGCTTCCATGGGACTATAATAAACCATTACTTTACCTCCTATTGTTGATTTGTGTTTTCAATGAAAAATAACCAATCAGCCAGTGAGAAATCTTCAGAAAGTAATTTAAGCTCAAATTTAAACAAGGGTATGTTTCCAAGAGTGAATGTGCAAGCAAGTGTATGCTATTTCAGATGTCTTAGAAGGTATATCCAAAAGCTAGAAGTGCTGGAGAGAAAATAATCAAAAAATGTAGAGGGATAACTGAGGGTTCTGCACGCATGCAAATGTGTGTGTGTGTGTGTGTGTGTGTGTGTGTGTGTGTGTGCGCGCGCACGTGCGCACGCTACATGTATCCATACAAGTGTTCATGGGGTGGGGCAGAGATGGACAGCAGGTATCTTACTCTTTCTCTATTTTGAATACAATCTTGCTGACCCTGGTGCTCACTGATGTGGCTAGACTAAGTGGAAAGGAAGTTCCAGAGTCCTCCCGCCTCTGCTTCCCCAGCAGTGAGATTACAGATGCATGCTACCACAGGTGATCCTGGAGCAAGCATTTCACGAACTGACCATTTCCTTACTCCATAATTCTTTTAAGACTGTGGTTAGCCATGCAGCCAGAATGCTAGGCTGACAGAATGCAGAGGGGCTCAAATAGGATCAATGTGTTTAATCTTCTCTTGTAGACACTGAGGAATCCCTGAGGACCAGAAAGTGAGAAATAAACAGAACGAAATAATCATTAACCAGAAGATCATGTGCAAATGCTTACAAGCAGCAAGGCAAGCTGATCTAAGCCCGTCCCCAGTGACACAGAGGTTAGATGGGAACCTTGGCAAGCAGAATTTTCATCACCAGGTCACAGGATGAATAAGAGAATTCTGAAGGACACTCAGAGTCAGAGGGAGGTCATAACGTCCAAACTCTGTTCACCCTTCTAAGAAACAGATGGAATCTGGGAGCTAAAGCCCGAAGCTAAAGATCAAAGGAGAAGGACAGGGCAGGAGGAGAGGGAGCCAAGGAGTTCTTACATCAAAGGGAGCACACTCAGAAAACTGTGGTAGGCAACAGGTGGAGGTACGGTTGAAAGAAGAGACATTTGCAAAGGAATAAGGCATAGGTTTCAGACAGCAAGAAGTCAAGACAGTAAGGATGCTGGACACAATGACTGGGAGATGGAGGGTACCTTCAACAGAGGTGAAGAGAAAGGTGAGGCAGGTTTTGAAACATGGATAAAAGATGGAGTCTTTGTGGGCGCCTTGTTTTGAGGTGTGCTCAATCCAAGCAGGAATGTGTCCGCAGCATTGATGTATGAAGGCAGAGGTGAGGACTGCAGCAGCCACTATCTACAGATACACCAGGTGAAGGTAGGAAGATGTGGAATTTCAGAGGAGCAGAGGAGAGGCCAGCAAGGGAAGAAAAGTCCGGAGCCCAAACTGAAGCTTCTCTGCTTGGTGCAAAAGCAGGGATGGGAGAAGAGGAGGGAGGAAAGCTAAGACAGACGGTGGAAGACATCGGAAGGAAGAAAGTCACAACAGGCTTTATCACAGAATTCCAAAAGGAATCAAGAAACAGCAGCGTTTGCCACCTCAGAGTGGAGGCTGTGGATAACGGCTTCAGGCACTACCAAGGTTTCTTCCAGTCCTCTCTTCAGACCCTCCTTGGAGCATTCCCTCACACCTCCTCACTCAGGACCCCTCTGTTTGGTCAAGGCACCCCTTGACTTCAGGGGTAGCAGACTATCAAAAGAAATAGTCTGTAAGATGAATTGCTAAACGGTCTTATTAAAAAAACAAAAAACAAACCCAGAGCCAGATACTGAGTTAAAAACGAGAGATCAGGGAAGCAGAAAGAAGCCAGTCACGTTCTTACCACTAGAAATCTTCAGCCAAAGAGAGGCCTACTTCCTGTATACCCACACCTATATGCCTTTCTGTCCCTGCCATCTCACTTCCTCTCTCCACCCAGCTACATCACTTCCTGTCTGTCTGTACAGAGCTAAGGCATGCACCATGCCTGACTCTGTTCCCAGAGTGGCCTTGAACTCATAGAGATCCAGATGGATCTCTGCCTCCCGAATGCTAGGATTAAAGGCATGTGCTACCATTGCCTGACTTCTATGTTTAATATAGTGGATGGCTTCTTCCTCAGATAAGCTTTATTAGGGTGCACAAATAGAATATCACCACAATAGTTGAACAAGGCTGGACAAATAGCTCATTGGTTAAGAACACTTGCTGTTCTTGCAGAAGACCTAAATTCAGTTCCCAGTACCCACATTGGGCAGTTCACAACTACCTGTCAATCCAGATCCAGGGAATCTGATGCATTTTTCTAGTGTCCATGGGCATTGCACACAAGTGGCACACATGCAGCCAGGGAGGTACACATGTCTAACATGAATAAAAATTAAAAAGAGAAGTGGTCAGTGTCCATATTTCAGATTCGGCAGTAGACTCTTGAAACCAGTTGGTCCTGAGTTTTAAACAGTTGAGTTTTAGATTGAGTTGAGACGCAAGAGTCCTTCCCAAAACTACCAAAGCAGCACCTACTTGTCATCCCCTGAGACTTCGAAGAGGAAGCAAGGTCTTAAGAGAGACCTTTGCCCTCCAAGAGCTGGTCTCTCAGAGGGTGGCAGACTATCCTGTAAACTGTAGAGGGCCCTCTAAAGGAGACTTGTGTCTAATCCACTCTGGAGCTCGGGAAACAAATCACATATGACAGTTCAGTTGGAGCCTCCATTCCTGTCTCCCTCTCTCTCTAAGCCCCGCCCCCTCAGAGAGTCTCTGAACAAAGGAAAGGCACCAAAAGCCCAGTTCCGCATTCTTGGAGGCCACTGCAGCTTCCTCCCCTGATGCCACCCAAGACCCCATCTAAGTGTTCGGCTTTTGACCATACTTGAGCAAAAACCCAGTTTGTGGCGGACACATCATCACCCCTTGCCTACACTCTATAAAACCACCCTGCCTTATGCGACTTCTCTGCCATTGATCTCTGAGATCAATGAATCTACCCAGGAATTGCTTTGCCCTCAATAAAACTGTCATTACATCTTTTGAATTTGGCTTGATCTGGCTTATGCATCAACCGAGAAAATTATTATTTGAGGCAGAAAACCTATAGTGACCTCACAGAAGTTTCTAATGCCTCTCTGAGAGGAAGAAACAGAACAGAGTCCAGTAGCAGCCTGGAGTTCCTTAAAGACAAGAAAGGTAAGGGACAGTGGCCAACTTCCCCATCACCACAACTTGCATTAGTGATTACATTACACGAAGGAAGACTCTTTAGTCCAAAGATCTCCTAGTTCTTCAAAGAGACCCTATCTGGAGATACCAGTGTGGACTGGGTGGATCTGAGTGTGTTCAGCCATCAGCCATCTCCAGGAGCGACAACACTGACCTCTCTGCTTATCTGAGCCATCATGTTAAGGGTGGCTCCTCCAGCCCAACATGAAATTCCATTCTGGGGAGAGGGGAGAAAGGAGAGCATGCTGGACTTGCTTGCTCCTCTATGACAGAGATGTGACTGTGTTTGCTTGCCTTTACTTCAAGCAAAAAGACAGAGCTTTCTGCCAAAGGCAAGATAGAGATGAAATTAAGTTCAGTTGTAGGAAAAACAGGATTGTCACTATTTGCATGTATGAGTTTTTGGATATTTTGAAGGAAAGTTTGTTTGCAGTTTCAGACAGGGTCTCAAGTAGCCCAAGCTAGCCTCAAGTTCGTAATGTATCTGAGGATGACCTTGAATGTTTTATCCTCCTGTTTCTACCTCCCACACCCTGGGATTACAAGTATGTGCCACCTTGCGGGGATTATGGGGTTCTGGGGATGGAATCCAAGGCCTTATGCATGCTAGGAGGGTGTTCTGCAAACAGTGCCCTAGCCCAGCCCTAGCTGGAGCCTCTGCTCCTCCCCCTGCCTCTGCTCCTCCCCCTGCCTCGACCTTGACCACATGAGTTTTGATTCTTGAACAATCACAATATTTTTCTTTTGATACGAGCCAATAAAAGCACCAAAAGTACTTTAAAAATTAAAGATAAAATTGTGCCTAAGTAACATGTAATGGCCTCATAGGTTTATACATGAGGTTATGGGTGCCAAAAGAAAAAAAAAAGATGCATTTTATTGCATATAATTGATTTTCATTATTGCTTTCCTGGTAATGGCTAGGAAAGATTGTAAATATAATATATACTGCCTAAGTGAGTCAGATATCATTTATTTCTATTCTAAGAATATAAAAATGGAAATCTTCCTGAAACAAATCAATAAAATGCTTTTGAAATTGCTTGGACAGAAGATCAGTTTTTACCCCCAAAATGTAACATCAAGGAAGAAAACGATTTTAAAAATCCATTACATTATTCCAGCTGAAGAAGATAAGTGAAGCGTAGTGATGATTTAGCCTAATATTTTCTTTAAAAAAATTATGAAGAAAATCTATCTCCATTTGCCACTCTGTATTAATGTCATAGAATAGTTATTAAGAAAAAAGAGAGTGGCATGGTACTTCTGTGCCAAGAACTGCCAGAATTAATCAATTGGAGACCTGTACAACCCTGGTTTTCTCAGCACCCTGTTCAGAAAACAGATACTTAGAAGTGGAAGTGAGGATAGCAGAAACTGGGTAAAAAGTAGTCTTGACCTTGACCCTGCGCTCAGCAGAGTGGCTGAAATTCAGCAGCATTGCACCACAAAAGGTCCCAAGAACCCACACACTCATCTAACTTGGTGTTAATTGCTTTCCGAACCTAGGGCTTAATGAGAGGTTCAGGAAGGCTCTGCCCAACTCTTTACTAAACAGTCCTGATCAAAGAACGTCACTGTCCCTCTAAACGGGCCTCCTCTGTTTCCAATGAGGCCCTTCCCTTCATTACTGGGAACCTATAGCACATGTAGGAATTAGTTCTTACTGCTTCTCATAGCAGACAAAACACGTCAGCCTTGAGATGCAAAGGCATTTTACAGCAATCTGCTAACACAAATTCATGATTTGCTGAACCTAGAACATTCATGTCTACTGAAAGGGCATTGCTTTGTCCTCAGCCTCTGTGGTGGTTTGAATGAGAATGACCCCTGCGGGCTCATATACTTGAATGTTTAGTCATCAGGGAGTGGCCCTACTTGAGAAGGATTAGGAGGTGTGGCCTTGGTGGAGGAAGTATGTCACTGGAGGTGAGCTTAGAGGTTCCAAAGCCCATGCCAGGCCCAGCCCCTCTCTTACTGCTGCCTACGGATCCAGTGTAAAACTCCCTGAGCTCCTTCTCCAGCGCCATGTCTGCCTGTATGTCACCATGCTCCCACCATGATGATAAAGGACTAAATCTCTAAAACTGTAAACTAATTCTAATTAAATACTTCCTTTTATAAGAGTTGCCTTGGTCATGGTGTTCCATCACAGCAATAATAACCCTAACTAAGGCAGCCTCTCTACTCAGCCAAAAGCAGGGGTAAGGAAGGAGGCGTTGCCCACTAGAGCTCATGGTCCATCATCAGTGAGTCTTATTTGCATAGGCTCTTCTCTCATTTTCCTGCTTTACTGTAAGCTCTTCTCTGGGGTCCTTCTGCGTGGTGGCTGTTCTTCTATCCCTGAACTACTGGACCTGCGAGAGGAACAGAGTATGAGAGGCGTCCCCTTCCTTCTGACCAGGCTTTCCTCCCTCCTCCTGGAGACTATGACTTTGAATATGATTTCTTCTGACTAGCACAAGCCATTTCCTTTTCTTGTTGCAATTATCCACAGATTTCAGTTCTAACGGACACCCGACCATTTCAACACTACTGCTAACTTAATTTTTGGTGCTGCCATAGCTGTGTAGGTGACCTGTCTTGTCCCCTAACTTCTAAGACCTATGCCTGTTTTCCTTCATGACTGTAGCCATCAGCTTATGTCAGCCAGTCATTTCTATGCAAAGTCCTAGACCGTGTTATTACCAAAAATTGCAACTCTAATATAATCTACATTTCTAGCATTCAAACTTCCCCATCACTTATATTTTATTATAATACTGTCTCCCAAGGGAAGCTCTCCACCAATATCCACTAGTTGGTATCCTCTGCTGCTGTCCATTCCCTTCGCATCATCACTGGTCCTCGACTGCCTCTTTATCTCCTCCTTCTCTGGCAAGTAGTACATGTTTGGCTAAAACACAGTCCCTTGAACCCGACTCTCCATTTGTGGTGTCTCCTGCATGTCTTCAGAACATAGCCTGAACATTATATTGCCTCCATGTCAATGCTGGTCTGTACCACCATCCCATCTTTCAGATCTCATTGCTGTCTAGGACATTCTCCATGTAGTAGTTACAGTAAACTTGCCAATAACTAAACTTATTGTTAACAGTAAGACAGAACACAGCACTGTAGCTGAAGATTTCCTGTGTTCCATGGTCAAGACAAATCTCTCTCACCTGCCAGTCCTGCAGCTGCTTGGACCCAAGTAAACACACAGAGGATTATATCAATTAAAACTGCTCAGCCATTAGCTCAGGCCTACCACTGACTAGCTCTTACATTTAAATTAACCCATAATTCTTATTTATGTTTAGCCACGTGGCTTGGTTTTTCTCATTTTTGCCTTCCTCTGTGTCTGGCTGGCGACTCCTGACTCAGCCCTTCCTCTTCCCGGAATTCTCCTTGTCTGTTTATCCCATCTATACTTCCTGCCTGGCTATTGGCCAATCAGCTTTTTATTTATCAACCAATCAGAGCAACACATTCACAGCATACAGAACATCCCACAGCACTTCCCCTTTTCTGTCTAATCAAAAAGAAAGGGTTTAACTTTAACATAGTGAAATTACATATGACAAACAGTTACCAAGCAAGAATTACAGTTACAATATTTAGTATATTTGTATTTTGTAAAATTAAAGAAAATATTCTATCTATCCTATATTTGTGAGTCTAAAGTTTCATATCTAATTTATCTTTTATCATAACCAGGGAAATCATAATTATAACTATTTAGTCTTCAGCTACATCAAAGACCTCAGAAGGATGTAATATTACTTAAGTAAACAGGAAGAGCACTGTGAGCAACTTCCAAAAATCTAGAATGACAGAGACAGCTGCCTGCCTGGATAGTCATCCAAAGTTCGTCTGCAATGTTGGGACATCCATCTTCAACCCACAGGTCTAGAGTCCCTCAGTCACTTCTTCCTGTGTCCTGTAGAATATCTGGCAGGTTTTCTGTGAAGCAGGAATCTGAAGGACCGTCTTGCCTTTCAAAGTTCAGTGGTCACCTTCCTATGGGTCCTGCATGTCCAGTTTATGCAACATTTTGTCAAGCAGTCCAGGCAAGAACAGTTTCTTGCCCAAATAGCCATTTTTGCCAAGAAGAAGATAAACTCCATATGGAGTGTCTTCAGTGCCCATCTTTCTCTTTGAAGTAAATCGGTGCTGCCAGGAGCAAACATGTCTCACTGTCCAAAAAGTCTGTTTTTAAAACATTTTAAATGCCATATTCTGTAGGTCTTTGAAGTGTTTGAAGATTACCTACCTAACTGAATTATGTCTATGTATACCTAAAAAACTTAACATGACTATAAGTTTCACTATCATAGAAGACTAATTATTAATCTGTATTTCTCAACTATGCACTACAATTTCAAATGAGTTGCACAAACAAAATAAACAAGAGTAGAAATATACATACAGTATAACAAAATTAACTTTAAATTTGTACCAATAAACTAAAATCCATAGCAATGTAAAACATTTTAAACAAGTTGCTCTTTAAAAGTAGGTTCAGTAATCTACCCTTTCCTCCTATCATATATATATATATATATATATATATATATATATATTCTACATTTCTATACCATATCCCCTTTTCTTCTTTTAGAAAGAGATTGACTATGACCGATAACAATTTGTAACCAGCAACCTAAATAAAGACAGACATCCCTAATCTATTTTTTGGGAATGTGGATTTAGTTTTCTAGGCTACATCCTGTTGACAAAGGGTGCTGTGTTCTTATGGGGATCCTGAGATAATTAAGAATTATGGTCAAGTCCTGGGAAGACCGGCTATAACCTTTGTTGATAGGTACCATCTGTTAAGGTTCAGGAGGTCTGGCTTCAGCTACACAGCACTTTTTGCTCAAATACTGAAATCCCTTCTATTGCCCCGGGGTAAAAGGTCAAGTTCTCAGTGTGACTAACAAGAGCTGACCAGCAATTTTTGCCCAAATCATATTGTCCCCTATGTGTTGGGGATTGGTGTTGGGACCCTTTGGGGTTACCAAAATTGGCAGATGCTCAAAAGCCTTACATAAAATGCTGTGGTATTTGCTTATATCCTACAATCCTCCTCCCATGGACAAACACTTCATACATGCTAACTCACCACTCAGTCTCTGAGGTGATATGACTTTACTCCTGTTGCTCAGGTGAGAAAATTAAGGCATTGGGAGTTACGGTGACTTCTTTACCATCTTAGCTACTAGGTTATGCTGCCTCTTTTCATCCAAATACACACAAAAAATTTTTATATGAATAAAAATAAAAAAATGAATCTATTTCATTGTGAGTTTCTCAAAGCAAGATTTTGGCTGGATACTTTTTATTCCATATTGGTTATAAACAGTGTGTATACATATGCATGAATTGCTAAGAAAATTTTTAATAAAAAGAGATCCCACTATCCCAAAAGATGGTATAAATATAGCATTCACCTGAAAAACAATATCTGGGGGTGACCTGGGAGCAGGCTGAGGAGTACAGATGAAGGACAGATTATTAGCTGTGCTGGTATCTTTACTGTTATTGATGAGGCATCTGGTTCTCCAGATTTCCTGCAAAGCTCTGGAGGACAACAATGGACATCTTCTGACTGTCCCCTGGGCCAGAATCCTCTTCAGTAGGGGAGCTTTAGAAATAAGATGATAATTTTAATAAAATAGGGTAAGTACCTCCAGTTTGCACTATGTAAGTTTTGTGGCTACATAAGAACTCAGACAAATGGGTCCTCAGAAGGCCCTCCTGGTGGAATAAACAGAAGCAGAAATATTGCTTGTGCTTAACCCTGCTTGGATGATCCCGTAACTCCAAGCACTGATCGAAGCATGAGTTGTGAAGTCACAGCATGTATGTGAAAGGAAGGACAACATCTTCCCAGGTCCCAGCCACCAACAGTGTGAGGCATCTTCATCCCACAGGCCACAGAAGCCCTCACAATGTACTTTTCACGCAGAGGCAGCATTTGATCTGGGTAAATTCACCAAGAGAGGAACATCCACTATTTCATCAATTCCCCCAGAGAAGTTTATCCTGAGTTTTAGCATATTGAAATGCATGCTATTTTATTATGATTCTTAAATTTCTGCTTTCATTCTGTTAGGGATGATTTTTGTTTTGGGGAGACCTGCACATTGGTTATATCTAGTAAATAATGTTGGGGTTGTTGACTTGAACAAGAACTCAAAAGACTCCTTCAAATTTTCCTTTTAGTAGACACTCTCTTTTCAAAGACTTATAATTAGACTGTGGTTACTCAATGCCATTTGGAGCCTTCCACAACCTTCAGAAATCTGTGAGAACGTTACTAAATACTCTAGCTTCAAGGCTTATGTGATATGAATTCCTCCTGATTGCTTCCCTTCGTGTCCACTCACGTGCCTGCACTTGAGCTGAGTTCAAGCCCACCATAGTTTCCATGAAAACAAACAAGCACTAAAATCCACTGGATCTCCAGATAGATCTCAGGGGACCAATCTCAGCACGCTGTGCAATCCATCGTCGGGGCTGGAGCCAGGCAGGGTCGGAGGCTGGAGCAGGAGGCAAGGGCACACGAAAGGGTGAGAAAAAGAGAGGTTGACATTAGAAATTCTTGGTCTTTTTCCTAATGTGACATAAAAATATCTTCACAACATAACAAGTATGATATATAGAGCTAATAATTTAATTGGCTCAAAAGCTATTTTTTGGAATTTGCCAGGAAAACTAAAAAGCATTCCCTAAGTGACACGAACTATGTCCTCACTGGTAACACGGACAACTTTGAGTTAGTGGCAAAATGTGGAGAAATAAAACGTATTAATTTTAGATGCCTGTTGGTATTCTAATGAGGAGAGAAACAAAAGGTGTGAATTTGGGTGGGTGGAGAAAAGGATCTGAGAGGAGCTGGGGGAAGGAAAGTTGCAATCAGAATATATGGTAGGAAAAAATCCATTTTCAATACAATAATGTATTTTAAGGAAATTCCTAAATTCAATTCCAAATGTGTTGACAGACAACATTATTGATTTCAGAAAAATACAAACTACTGAGGGACTGGAGTGATGACCCAGAAGTTAGGGACCCTAGCTGCTTTTGTTGAGGACCTGAGTTCAGGTCTCAGTACCCATGATGGAACTCACCATCCCCTGAACTCCAGCTTTAGGGGATCCGATGGCCTCTTCCGGTCTCTGCGGGTACCTATATACACTCACACAGACACAGAAATAAAAACAAAATCTTAAAAATAATCTTTGGTTTCCTATGTTAAGCAAGAAATCCAACTAAGTTTTGTAATTGATTATCTTGCCTAGAGTCTTAGACAAGACTTTATTTTCCAGGAATTAAGTCCTATCAAATTAAGCATTTATTTGTTTTTCCTCGGGATGATAAATTACCTTTTAAAAATATCTTTCCATACAAACAGGTTGGAACTGCTAGTCCTTTATATATCACATCAATCATCACAAAAATGAAATAAATATTAGAAGAAACAAACTCCTCTGTGGCAGAGGGTGTGGCCTGGACTTTGCATCTACCTGTTCCATTTCAAATCTTTCTAGCAGTTGGGGAGGCAACCTGTCATGTGCATCGTGCACTGACAATATTCATTCGGCTCATGACTCTGGAGGTCCAAGGTCAAGGAGCCACTTCCTGCTGGTAGCATAAGAGATCACATACCAAGAGACACGGAGAAGGGAGGGTGCACGTGTGTATTTGTGCCCTTTAATCTCTCTTCCTACAAAACCACCAGTGGTCAATCCCAAGAGTTGTATGCTGATGAAATCTTAGAATCCTAGTCACCTCCCAAAGGTTCCAGGTCTGAACAACACAGTTAAGTTTCTGCCCACACAATGTGAGGTTTGGAGGAAAAAGCACGTTCTAACCACAGCAACAGAGAAAGCTTCACTAGGATAGGGGCACAGGGCATGATCAGAAATTTGGTTTCAGAGTACAAAAATTAAAGTGCAAGTATACTTTGAAGTGGAATTATCAAGTAAGTATTGTACACGAGAGTTTTTTAAATCAAGTAGAAGCTAAGAGCTTGCATTTGCAAATACTTAGAGTCGATGTATAAAGCCGGGAGACTGGATAAGGTCACAAAGCAAGTATGCATAGGTAACATGCGTAATTATCATCATAATTATCACTAGAGGAGGACCCAACAAATGTATCCAAGAAGCCTGGCCAATGAGATAAGAGGAAAACTGGGAGGTATGGTCTATCACATCTCTGCTTATTGCTAAACTGAATATTAGACTTTTTGTGATTCATATATTGATAATGTGAACCAGAAATTGGTTGAGCTCCATTTGATTTTACTTTCTCATCTTCTTTTAGGGATTCATAAATTCTTCATCCCAAAGACAGTGTGAGATACAGCCTGCAAGTAAGAAGTATTCAGCACGGACTGGGGATGAAGGAATAGCAGAGTATTTGAACTCACAGGTGTCTCAGGACAGCCAGGAGCATGACTAGAGCAGTGGGACCATGGAACCAAGGGTCACTGCAGCCACAAAGAGCAGACAAACTGGGGCAATGCTGAAATCATAGTTATGATGCATAATTAATCATAGCGATATGAACTACAAAACAAAAAAAATAATTAAAACCCCACAAACATTTGTTTCAAACAGTAAGATACCTAAGTTAATAACTTTGCATTTTCCATAGGGATACTTGTCAGGACCTCAGTGGGTGCCTTCCTATGATAAAGCTTAGTTTATCAATTAGAAACACTAGGAAATTAAAATCAATAACTTACTGTCGATTTTAGTGACATCACCACATAGTATCTTTCTTTCCTTATTAAGACAATCCCATCATGGCTTCTCTTTGGCACGACCAAAATGCCAGTATCAATACTCTTGTACTTTGGGTACCATATTCAGTAAAACAAGTGTTACTTGAGCATAAGCAGAACGATACCGTGGCAGTCAACCTGGAAACCGAGAGACTACTGATTAATGGGTGGGTAGCATTGCTGTGGGATGGTCTGTATGTCAAATGTGTTGCTGATTGGTCAATGAATAAATCACTGATTGGTCAGTGGCCAGGCAGGAAGTATAAGCGGGGACTAACAGAGAAGAGAATTGAGAAAACAGGAAGCTGGGTGAGAGAGACACTGCCAGCCGCCATCAGGACAAGGAAGATGTAAAGTACCAGTAAGCCACAAGCCACGTGGCAAGGTATAGATTAATAAAAATGGATTAATTTAAGCTGTAAGAACAGTTAGCAAGAAGCCTGCCACGGCCATACAGTTTGTAAGCAATATAAGTCTCCGTGTTTACTTGGTCGGGTCTGAGCTGCTGTGGTACTGGCGGGTGACAGAGATTTGTCCTGACTGTGGGCCAGGCAGGAAAACTCTAGCTACATAGCATATACAGGATGGATACACCCAACAAAGGAAGGACTCATGTCCTGGATAAAGCAGAGAAATGCATGGTGCCATCACATTGCTCAGAATGGTCTACAACTTAAAACTTGTGGATTGCTTATTTCTGGAGTTTTCTGTCTAATATGTTGAAAATATGTTTGACTTCAGGTAACTGAAACTACAGAAAGCAAACGATGCATGGATAAGACAAGACTCCTGGAAAAGAGCTGTCTGGGTGTGTTACAGTTTCTACACTTCATCTCAAAGGCTGCAGTCCAATATGTACACTTCATGTCATCTTTAATTAGAAACTTTAAGGAACGTTCTTGTGGGTTTTTAAAGTGCATGTTAATAAAAATCTTTTGGTTTGAGGAAATACTGTGAATAAAAAAGAAAAAATACGGGAAAAGGAAAAACCTGCATCCTTTGCTACTTGTTTGTTTATAAAACTAGTAAATTTTATCATTTCAGGAATATTTTCTTATCTGTGATTATTTTCATAAAGTGTTTTCTGTATACCTTTTCAATCTAACATCTCTTTAAAGGAAATTAAAGTAACTTTTTGATGTTTCACTACAAAATATTTCTACTACTTTGAATTAAAGAGGAGCTAGGAGCCGAAAATAAACTAGTTGGCTACCACTGAGGAGTAAGTAAAATTTCCACTTTCCTTTTTTATTGTTTAAGAGGCAAACCCAAAGAACTAAAGTTTGCTTCACACTTAGTTCTTGATTCGTTGAGAAAGTTTGTTTGTTTGTCTTTTGTCTGTTTTACTTCAGAACTTTGATGTCAAGTAAAATGTTAATCCCATGCAGTTTTGGTAAACATAGGCTGTCCAGAGTATATAGTAGGAGAGTTGGACACAATTAAGGTGTTTGTGAGTTTATCAACAACTAAGGCCTCGTTCATAAAAAGCAGACACTAACCCTTCTGCTCTGGCACGCAGCCACAGCTAGAGTGGTTATACTAACGGATCCGCCAATGTTCAGCATGTTTATGTACCAGGATTGCTGGGGAAGCCCACGTGTGAAGTTGTCATGCATGATTTGTTCAACCCCGTAACAGAATATTTGGAAGTCAGAAATCCAGATTTGAAAACCTCTCATTCACAGGTAAGCAAGAACAAAAACAACACAGTCCAGATGTCTTACACTTCAGTATCACACGATCATTTAAATACCTATCCGAGGCGTCTAGTACCGTAGATCCTCACTTCTTAAACCTCGGTCATGACCCTGAGCAGCTGAGTATGGCGTCATGAAAAACAGTGAAAGGTTTCTGATCATACACTAACAACAGTTTGTTGAAAATCAAATGCCTAATGGATCTGCGGTGTTACTGGCAGTACTTGTCCGGGTTACATCCAATGATTTCACCACTGTCTCGGTTCCAAACACACAGCGCGTGCACGCCAGCGTGACAACACATTATGAACCGCCAGGCTTTTACTGTGCATGCAAACTTTCCTGCCCTCAGAGCAGCACACTCATTTCATTATGAGAAATGACGATATTGTCCCACAGTCTTTCCTCAGCATCTAAGTGCCAAATTAGCATGTTTCTGATATTATTGTCTTAAAATGTCTGATTTTAAAAACTGATGTTTGGATTGCTGACTTGAGTGATGTTAAAGAAATTCGGTGAATTTTGGCTTGGGATTAAGTATAGAAGTTCTGAGGTTTCTGAAATGGCCCTTCACACTCCTCTGCCATTTTGTACTATGTATTTGTGTACAGAATTCTCAGCACTGGTGATTATAAATCAAAACATTAATCAACTCAGAAAAACATTATAGATGATCTGTGTCCTGGAGTATCAAATATTCAGCCAAGACTAAATTATCTATGTAAAATAAATAAACACACTCATCTCATTAGTATGTGAATTTGCTTTCATATTTAATAAATGGTGAAAATACATTTTAAAATATTTTTTATGAGTTTATCATCAGTAAATGTTTGATTTGTAAACCTATTTTACATACCTATATACTGTATGTAAAATTTTCTTTGGCAAAATGGAAAGTATTTAATAAGCTCTGCTTTAGATAAACAAGCTGCATCTCAGAAAGCCGGACATGCTTCTCTCTCTCTAGACGATCTCCATGTGCTGAAGGTAGCATATGCCTTACATGAGGCAACTGGAAGGAGTTAAGGTCCTCAGCCAGCCTTTGCTTCCTCTGGCCTCCTGTAAGGGAGATTGCCTTTCTTTAGATGCTTCATCTAGAATTCGGGGTGTGCTGCTGGGTAACTCGTGCCCTGGAGCCCACTGCCATGGCAAAGGTCAGACATTTTCTGTAACTCAGTTTCATCTCAGACAGGGGAAAGGGACCAATGTTTCTTGCCCTGACTCGCCCAGGTTGCCCAGTTGGCTCCATCATTCTTGGGAGTAGCTGTTCTTCGTTTCACAAATACTTCCGTCTAGGTCGTGGCAGAATTGTCACTTTTCTGTGATCATTACCAGTGTCCTGGCTTCTGATCTACTCTCTCAGAATGGGATGAGTCAGAAACCCTTCTGATGAAGTAAGTCCTCAAGTCTCAAACCTCCTTGTCATCCCTGGTGGTACCCTGTGGAACTGGGGCTACCTACTTTCATCCTTGGTAGTAGCTTGTGGGACTGGATCTATTCATTGTCATCTCTGGTGGTACCTTGTGGACTGGGTCTGCCCACTGTCATCCCTGGTGGTACCCTGTGGGACTGGGTCTACCCACTGTCATCCCTGGTGGTACCCTGTGGACTGGGTCTACCCACTGTCATCCCTGGTGGCACCCTGTGGACTGGGTCTACCCACTGTCATCCCTGGTGGTACCCTGTGGACTGGGTCTACCCAGGGTCATCCCTGGTGGTACCCTGTGGACTGGGTCTACCCACTGTCATCCCTGGTGGTAACCTGTGGACTGGGTCTACCCAGCTCATCATCATGCTGTGTTCTTTGGATGTGAGTCCTTTCACCTCAGTGCTGCAGCAGTCCCTGGGAAGCTCTGCTGCCGGAGCTTCCATCTCACTGACTCCACAAGACAAATGAGGCAGGAATGGTGGGTTTGTAAGAAGGCAAGCATCTGAGTGCAGAAACCACACAAAAACACAAACAGAAAGAGAATGTTTACATCACCACGTGAAAGGACACCTTGCACAGCCTTGATGCAGGGGAAGGGGCTTGGACCTGTCTCTACTGAATATACCCAGCTCTGCTGACTCCCCATGGGAAGCCATACCTTGTTGGAGGAGGGAATGGGGAGTAGGTTGGGGGGGAAGCTGGAGGGGCAGGAGGAGGGAAGAGAGGGGGATCTGTAGTTGGTATGTAAAATGAATAAAAAAAAATCTTAATTAAAAAAAACTGAAAAAAAGGAAAAAGCACAGGTGTGAGTCGGTTAAGGGCAGGGTTGCTCAGAGAGCCATCAGATATATATCTATTTTATTTCATTTTTGTGGGTCCATCCATGGGGACATGGAGACTAAGGCCACTTCTGCAAAAGAAGGTACAGTTGGTGGAACTGGCAGAACTATAAATGGCTGTCCACTGCCTTCGTCTCGGCACCTTCTAGGCCCTGCTTGTTGGTGACCATGGGTGTGATAAGGGTTCACCATCAATCGTACGGCACACGGAGAGAATGTAGGCGTTTGGGGAACTCAGGAAACTGCACCAAACTTACACAAACACAAGTATGAAGCTATATTGTTTGGTAATGAACAATTTAGTTCATTATGCATTCTCAGACTCCACTGAAGCAAACCTCACAACAGGACCAAATTGCTGACTCAGAAAGTATTCCTTACTTATGAATATTTAACATTTTCCATTGCTTGAGTGATCTGTTGGCATATGAAGCAAATGACGCTCCCAGTGAAACCCACTCTTTCTTCAATAATTAAAACATTCTGTGGCTCTGAAGATACACATCTTCTCAAGTACTCAACTCTTTTGAAAGATGGTTTAAAGGTAAGTCAGGAAAAAAACCAAGAACCAAGAACCAAGACAGCTACAGACTGAAAATAGCCACTTTAAAGTTAGTCATAACATCTTAAAACATAAAGCTTTTATGACTAATAAATTGTTAATGTTTTAATTGGCTTTAAAACACACCCCAGCTTTCTTAGCAGGGAGAAAGTAAGTGTGAAAACTAGAAATACTCACGGTGTGTCTTGGGGCTGTGCTCTGTCCTGGCTGCGTCTGTATCCCCTCTCTCTGCTCCCAGCTGTCAGGAAGTGGACCACTCCTCCACAGGCTCCCACCGCCATGATGTTCCGCCTAAGCACACAGGGCCAGACAACCCTCCGACACCGTGAGTCTCATTATGGTTTCATTTGCCACTCTACCTTCCCCAAGTTCCAAATGCAAACTGATCCACAGTTCAAGTTCTCAATGTACAGATTTTAATTACTCTCATTCTAGTCCTCAGTGTGTCATGTCTCATAAAAACACGACATTTTCACAACTTCTAATGAAATGTTGGGGACTTTATGGGAAATAGTTCTTTCATGGTGCATAGAACAAGGGAACATTAGGGTGACGATTGTGTTCATCAAGGTTGTTGAAGCAGGAAGAATTTAGCTGTGTGTGGTGGAGAATGAGATCCAGACAGGAAGAAGTACCTTAGCTGAGACATGGAGGCGTCAGGTCTGGGTGTCCATGGAAACAAATCTACCTAATTTGAGCTTATCACGTGAGGGAGAGAGCAGAGGATGTTAGAAATGGAATCTTAAATCAATATTTAGAATTAGAAATTCAGGAGGCAATGAACTATAATTTGGAGGTAGAGAATTGTGTTAAATTCATCTCTGCAGCCAGGTATAATGGTGCACACCTTTAATCCCAACCCTTGAGTGGCAGAGGCAGGTGGTCTCTGTGAGTTTGAGGCCAGCCTGATCTACATGGTGAATTCCAGGATGGATGGAACTTCATAGTGAGACCCGACCTGATAAAACCCAAGACTTTAATTTAATTTTAAAAAATTAAAAAAAAACCTCAACTCTGCAAATCCCTCACAAGAATTCAGTGAGACAGAGGTTACGATGTCCTTTTCGTCTTATTTTTTGTGGGTTTGATATGAGTTTTTTTAGACAGGGTCTCATGTAGCTAAACGCACTGTGTAACTTAGGATGACCTTGAACTCCTGCTCTTCCTTTCTCTATTGCTCAAGTACTGTGATTGAAGGAGAAATACGCGACTGAGTTAAGAGCTTGTGGACATGGATAGCTGAGTGAAAGATCAAAGAGGGCAGACAGCACCATAGCTCTTCTGCTCCCCTGCTCTGCCCTGGCCTGTATGGATGCTTTGGTCTAGTACCTTTTTTTTCTAAGGAGACCATGAGCATCTTGCCACATGAGTATGAATTTATTTCCTCAAAGCACAGCACATACTTGGACTAAAACCAATGATCAATAAGTGTTAAGTGAATGAAAGAATCGACTGGTCAGTCCATTGTCCTGGGAGAACTGGGGACAAGAGACAGTCACAGATGAAGATATCTAGGCAAACCATAAGCAGCCAGGTCAGTGGTGTAGTTACTGGATAGACAGATGGATGGAGAGGAGTTCAGAATAAGTTTTAAGAGGATTTATTGAATGTGTGGACTCCAGCATGAGCACGAGGTGCTTTCATTTCCTACTCTCATTGGATAACAGTGGTCAAGATATCAGAATGATATCAGGGTCATATTAGGAAGCATCTTCTTTTGAACATGTTTGTTCAGAGTAGCAGAAATAACCAAAAACGTCTCCATGATGTAATTCCATCAGTAGGATGTCCAGCACTTTATTAATATGAAATGATTTTCACAAATAATCTTGTCATTTTCTGAGTTAGTTATAAATAAGAATGTTGTAGAAGAGGAATACAATTCAAAACACCCTTAAAAGGCACATGCTGCATCCTGCATTGAGTCTCCCAAAATGAGAGGGTAGATGGTTTCTGTTTATCTATTCATAATTCATCATTTGAAAAATAGATTCATGGATGTCCAACTTCCTTTGGTTCTGAATAATGGAAGTGTAGTGACAGGTAAGTTTCTAAGGAAGCATACACATGGTTTTAACAACCATTTGCTGCCTTGCTGGTTGTATTCTGTAAAACCAGTGACCAGGTACAGCTAGCAGAGAGGAATTCCTAGCACCCAGCACCAGTCATCAGGGATTATAGTTACTTTTCCTTGCTCTGGTTTAACTTGCATCTCATTTGCTAGCTGCTGGCATGAGAGAGGATGGCAAAGGTAGGTAACTCAAATGCCCCAGCCTCAACTCCAGTCAGAAAAAGACAAGCTTGTGCCTGTGACACGATGTAATTAGTTGACCCTACTGCCCCAGCCAATGCTGATGAGTTTGACAATTATAATACTAGAAGGAGGGCACTGTGTCACATGCCTTAATTCCAGCACTCGGGAGACAGAGGCAGGCTGATCTCTGTGAGTTTGAGGCCACCCTGGTCTACATAGCAAGTTCCAGGCTATCCAGGGCTACATAGTGAGGCCCTTTTTCAAAACAACAACAAAAATAATCCTAGAAAATAATGGATCAAATAAACTTTAAAATTCAGTGCACATCAAGCAATGGGTTTATAGATACTCATAAGATAAGGCCAATATTTGAAATTCCTCAAGTTGTCATTTTAGAGTATTTATTATGTACACAGCACCATGACAAGCTGTGAGGGGTACAATCATGGAGACATGTTTGAAGGCATTAGTAGATGATCAAAAAGGTTCATAGGCAGGAGAAAGGACTGAAGAAGGAAGTACTTAAACCCATTAGTGCTCAATGGCTTTTGCGGATGTTCTCATTAAATGGGGCCTCAATGGTCTGGGAATATTTCACCAAGTGTAAAACAAGGGAATTGAATTTTAGCTGAGAGAATCAAGTTGAGGCTCAGAAACACACAAAGAAATTCAGGGCACATAGCTAATGTGTGAGCAATATAGTGAAAGATATATCTAAGAAATAAGTTGGAATGCAGTTGTGAAGTGCCTAGAGTTCTGTGCTATTGGACCTTTATTTCTCTATACAGACCCAATAGATTTTGATACAGTAATGGAATGTTCTATACCTACACAATGTGGCAGCCCCTGGGCACATACAGCTGTTGAGCACTTGCGGTGTGGCTCATTCAAAAAAGAAATAAAAATTCTGATTGTATTTACGTTGAATACACTTTACTAATTTGACTATATTAAATTTAAATACAGGTAGACAATGGATACCATGTTGGACATGCGTATGATGGTACTCAAACTTTTACACAAGAGGCTGAAGAGATGACCCACCAGTTAAGAGCCCTTGCTGTTCTAGAGGACCAGAATTCAGGTCCCTGGCTCCACATAAGTCAGAGGCAGCTCATAATTACCCACAGCTCCAACTCTAGGGGACCTGACATCCTCTTCTGGCCTCTGTGGTCACCTGCACCCGTATACACATACACACATGCAGCATGCTGACTTACCTGGCAAGCGTTCCTTTAAAACAATCACTGCTGGCAGAACTCTACTACATCTTCAGTGGTGGGATTTCATCCAGTTAGAAGCGACGTGGAAATTAATTATATTGCAGGATGACAATTAACAGAAGAAATGTGGCTGAACTAGATAAAAAAAAACAGCAGCAGATGGTAGATTCTGGTAATTTTAAAAAAATTCTAGCACACCAACGTGACTGACTTGTGACTGTTGAGAAACATCACATTTTTTCCCTTGGATGCAAAGATTCTGTCTTACTCATCCTAGGTGATTAACATACACATTACTAACGCATTGTTCATGAGCCACGAGGTAAAGACATAACAATCAGACAGTGTCAACACTCAGAAGGACATGCTGTTTCTGATACAGATATATGGGATAGCACTTCAGGCCTCGGGGCTTACAGAAAAGCAATTCATCAATAATGACATAAAAGGACAGAAATTCAATGTGTTGTTTGCATTCTGTAAAAACAAACTGTGTATTTAGCCTGTAGGGAGGTGTTGTGGAGACATCATATGGGTTCTCCGGATTGCACTCAGGTCATCCGTCAGGCTCAGCCTCCTTGCTGGTTCAGATGTACAATACTACTTAGGTTCCTGCCATTGATGTCTGGTATACAAGTTGGTCCTCAAGAAACATGTTGACTTGAGGAATTATCCTGTATTATTTTCGCTGTGGCTTATATGCTTATATTGTATACTTACTTATAAGCTTAATCGCACACTTATAAACTATTGCACTGCTAGATATTACAAAGACGCTGTAAGAGCTAAATGTCCTCAGCACCTACAGGCACTCCTGTAAGGTAAATTTGGACTCTGTCTAAGAGTTCATTTAAGCTGCCATGCTGTAATTTTAAAAGGCTTCAATATGCTTCTTTTTAAAGGTATTAGAATGTTTACTTATTTGCTTATAAATCCCTTCAGCTGAGTCTTAAGCATTTTATTATAGCTCCAGATACAGGAATTTTATTCTCCCATGTGTGCCTATTTTGGGACAAGCATTATCTAAAACACATAAATATAAAGAATTCTAGGACACGCTCCCTGCCTGTGAGGAGCCCAGAATCAGTGAGAGAATAACCTGGAAAGAGATCATGGTCTGCCTATAATAAAATGTATGTACAATATAATGTCGACTCTAAGTGCAATAATAATGGACCAAGTAAATGGCTGTATATTACAAATTTCTCTTGAGGTCAATCATTCAATGACAAAACCTCATGGAACAGTGTTGAAGGCTGGGATTTAAGAATGGTATGGTCTGATAAATGAAGATCCCATGGGAATAGGAAGAAGCAAAGTGCTAGAGAGGTCCACAGAAATCCACAAAGATACCTCCACAATAGACTACTAGCAATGGTCAAGAGAAAGCCCGAACTGACCTACTCTGGTGATCGGATGGCCAAACACCCTAACTGTCGTGGTAGAACTCTCATCCAATGACTGATGGAAGTGGATGCAGAGATCCACGGCCAGGCCCCAGGTGGAACTCCAGGAGTCCAATCGAAGAGAAAGAGGAGGGATTGTATGAGCAAGAATTGTTGAGACCATGATTGGACAAAGCACAGGAACAACTAGTGGAAACACATGAACTATGAACCAATAGCTGAGGAGCCCCCATGGAACTGGATCAGGCCTTCTGAATAAGTGAGACAGTTGATTAACTTGAACTGTTTGGGAGGCCTCCAGGCAATGGGACCGGGCATGAGCAGGCTGTTTGGAACCTGGGGCCTATGCAGGGACACTTTGCTCAGCCTAGGTGAAGGGAACAGGGGACTGGACCTGCCTGGACTGAATCTACCAGGCTGGGCTGACTCCCCAGGGGAGTCCTTGCCCTGGGGGAGATGGGAATGGGGGGTGGGCTGGGGAGTGGGTGGGGGGCAGGCCGGGAGGAGGGAGGACAGGGGAATCCATAGCTGATATGTAAAATTAAACTAAATTATAAAATAAAAAAATTAGCAAAAAAAGAGAATGGTATGGTCTTGGGTTTGAATCTCATGCTCCATCACCTTTACTTTTAGTGACTAAGTCTTCCTAGAGGTGTGATATGCATGCAGAAAAAGTAACTGTCCTCTTGTGCAGCTGAGTGAGCATCCACACAATGATCATACCTGTGTGACCCTGCTTCCAAATCTAGAAACATCCCCAAGACTGTGCTCAGGCTCCCGGCCACTTCAGTCTCCTGTGGGCAGACACCCTTGTGGTTTCTGAGGTGAGTTTGCATGTGACTAGTTTTGTACTTCTTACAAATAGAATTACAGAGTGAATATTCTCTTGTCTGACACTTGCTCAAAGTATTTGTGAGCTTCATCCATTTCAACAAGTACCTGGAGACCAGTGATTCTCAGTGCTTGTGGGATCACATTTTGTGAGTGAAACACAGTGTATGGTATTGGGGACACTGGTGTAGTTTCCAGCTCGGGGCTACTTCAGACAGTGTTTCTGTGATGGAACAACTAAATAATGAGTGGTTGTGCGGTAGATCCTCACAGCTCCACGGGCTTACTAACTGATAATTGCCACCTTCTACTTTATTTCCAGGTAAATGCTCCAGTGGGTACATAGTGGCATCATCTTGTGTATTAGTTTGCGTTTTGTCCCAATTTCACTCAGTTGTTGTGATAAGGCACCTTGAGGGAAGAAAGTTGAATTCAACTCACAATTCCAGCTCATCATTAGGTGGAAGTCAAGGCAGGAACTTTTCACACTAGTCACATCACAGCCATAATTAAGAGAAGAAAGAAATGAATGAATGTGTACTCGTTTGCTTGTGCTTGTCTTAATTTCTCACTGTTAAACAGTTCTGGACCTCCCTATGTAGGTAACGGTGCCACCCACAGTGAATGGGGTCTTCCCACCATCCCCTCACAGACATGCCCATAGGCCAACCAATGAGGACAATCCCTCACTGAGACTCTCTTTCAAGGTGATTCTAGGTCATATCAACTTAACAATTAAAGCTATCCATCATATTTTTCTCTATCACTAATAAAGTTTTGAGTTTGATTTGTTAATGGCCACTGAATCTGAACTGTGACAGTATCTTTGGTGACATGTCTAAGTCTTTTGACCAGTTTTACATTGAATTGTCTTTTTCTTATTGATTTGCAGAAGTTATTTATGTATTTGGGTCCTTTATTGGCTGTATGTATTGAAAAGATGTCTCCTGACCAGTCAGGTATGTTTTTACTCTCTTGACTGTATCTTTTGATGAACAGAAATTCTTACTCTTGTTAGTCTCATCTTTTTTTTTCATTTCTAACAACATGAACAACCTGTTTAAAACTTTTAATCTACTTCTTGGTGACAGACCTGTTCTCCTCCGTGTCCTTCTAGAAGCTGTGTGACTTTACCGTTTACATTTAGATCCGCACATATAGAAGTGATTTTTGTTTGTACTGTTTAATCTCCCTCTACTCATGTGACCTGAGACTTAGCCTCATTTTCTTCTTATCCTCAAAAGGGGACATAGTGCCTGCCTTAAGCTACATGCCAATAAAGGAGACACTGTGCCTAGTGTTTTCCTTGTTAGCCTCACGAGGTATAAGATACTACACTGTGTGTTGTGGCCAATATAAAGACACTTCCTTCCAAAAGATGCAGATAGCCAATTAAAGGCACAATTTGGCTCTGGAGGCAAAGGAAGGTGAGGTGGATCTCTGAGTTTGAGGCTAGCCTGATCTACAGAGCAAGTTCCAGGACGGCCAAGGCTACACAGAGAAACCATGTGTGGAAAACCTAGGCAGCCAACCAACCAACCAACCAACCAACCAACCAACCAACAAACAAACATTAAAAAATCCCCACATTTTGGGAAGCAATTTTCCTATAATGCAGAATATAATAAATACTGTAATCAAGTCATAAACAAAAGTATCATCATGATAAAGTAAACAATGAAAGACAAGGGAAAGATGGAAATAGTCTAACATCAGAAGACAAGACCTAGCAAAGGAGATGGGAACAATCTGATGGGATTGTCTTAATGAGCAATTTTCATCCATCTTGGTTTAAATGAAAGATGAAAATAGAATTCCTTATTAAAGAAAGTGCAATAAAACTAGATCTCTCGTCTACTCAAAACATGACTTATGGTGCTATGAATAGATCAGACCCTTCTGGAAACTTAAGTAAGAACCACAAAATGATTTTTCCATTTCATCTAGCAATCCTTTTTTGGAAGTTTATACTAAGGAATAATTAAAAATGTGAAAAAATATGCACAGAGTTTGTACCAGAATTGCTTAGAGTAGCATAATAGTAGAAGCAATCAAAATGTGCATCCTTGGGAGAAGCTGGGGACATGGCTTCTGTCAAGCCTCTCAATGGACGAAAGCCATCAAATGACGGTGACAAGAGCATAAACATGCACGTAAGGATGGCGAGGACAACGTGTGTGAAAAACTGTCTGTCTGGGGCCGAGGAGGTGGGGCCAAGAGCAGGGAAAACACAAGTCATGTTTTGAGGATGGTGAAAAAACAGAAAGAAAGTCTATTTGGGGGGTTTCTGTCTAGTGCTTGTTATATGTATGTTTATAGGGTTCTTTTTATGTTTTTTTATGTGTGTTGGTGTTTTGCCATGGGTGTTGGGTCCCCTGGAACTGGAGTTACAGACAGTTGTGAGCTGCCATGTGGGTGCCGGAAATTGAACTCAGGTGCTCTGGAAGAACAGTCAGTGCTCTTAACCACTGAGTCATCCTTTCCAGCTCCTGTTTATGTGATTCTTACACTTTGTGTCCTCGCTGTAAATGTCCTTCACATGTCTGCTTCCACCCCACCACTACAATATAGCATTTATCTAAACCTAATTGGCACACGTTTCTCTCCTTTTACTAGACATTGAACTCCTTGGGTCTTGTCCTTTGTGTTTCTAGCTCCAAACATGGGTTGGAAATGTAGACGGTTATTCATAAACATTGGCTCGAGGAATGCACTTTGCATCAACAATCGATTAATGAAACCATAATGTAAAGTTCTCCTGAACCATAGTCTTTGATGGTGCCAGATTGAAATGATTCAACTTGGAATTTTTCTTAATTCTTTCAGACATTATGAGAATGTTCAGTCTTTTAAATCCTAACCCAAGAATTCCCAGTGGTCTTTGGAATCTAGAATGTCAATGTCCAGCCTGTGTAGTTTAGAAAGGGAACATAGGGAAACTTCTCTTAGGCTGAAGATTTGTGTCACACACTGTTATATTGCTCTGTGTTGATCCCAGATTTAAGAGACTAATATGTGCATCCCAGTTACCACAAAAGTTAAAGCTTCAGGAAGACGCTCTTAAAAAGACTGTTTGTAAACTAGAGGCATACTTATCAAAACAGTGTATGCAAAAATGTGGAAGGTCTTACATATTTAGTACTTTTTCTAGGGAAAAAAAAAAGCTTCCAAATTTCTCACAGACCTAAATGGTCCAATAAGTTATAAATTAGTGAAGGAAATAGAATAATTAGAAGATGGATATTTTCTGTGCTCCCCATGAGGAATTCAACACTCAAAAATTAATGATTAGAAATGATACACTTCGCCGGGCAGTGGTAGTGCACGCCTTTAATCCCAGCACTTGAGAGGCAGAGCCAGGAGAATCTCTGTGAGTTTGAGGCCAGCCTGGTCTACAGAGCGAGATCCAGGACAGGCACCAAAACTACACAGAGAAACCCTGTCTCAAAAAACCAAAAAAGAAAAAGAAAAAAGAAAAAAAAAAGAAATGATATGCTTCCTACAAGACCTCTGGAACCTCAGACATTTCAAGCAGAAAAGAACTTAGAAGAGTTGGAAAATCCATGGTGTAAGTTTGTTCTGTATTGCTTGTGGTTTAAATCACACACACACACACACACACACACACACACACACACACACACATACACACACACACACACACACACACACACCAATGTAAAACAGAAAGGAAAGATGGAAAGGCCCTTAGAAAGCAGTGATAGTGGGGAAGGGGAGAATGCTCTGAGTCCAATCCCCAGTACACATGGGGGCCCTGGGAAAGCCGGCCATGATGAGTGGCCTATGCCTGCAATCCAGGGCTGCAGAGACAGAGATGGGAGGATCCCAAGGCTGTCTGGCCTGCCTGTCTAACCAGGTGGTGTACTCTAGGTTTGGTGAGGAAAATAAGGTAGAAAATGATTAAGTAAGACACCTGAAGTCAACTTCTAGCCTCAGCATTAATGTATATGCACACCCAAGTACACACACACACACACACACACACACACACACACACACACACACACGCGGGGAGGGAGGTAGAGACAGAGGCAAAAGGAAATCATTGTAGACAATGATTGCTGAGGGAAGGATTATAAGGCACCAGTCTGCGATCACCTGATGCTTGCCGTTACGTAGTCTTGCAATTAGCTCTCTGACTTTTAGTGACTGATTTTAACATGATGAAAATAATGTATACTTTACAGGTTGTTTTAAAAATTAAAATGCACAAGTATGTCATACTGTATACTTTGTGACATTCTTAGCACAATGCAGACATATAAAAACAATAATTGTTAGATATTATGGCCAAAATTGTCATTCTGCCAGTACCATCAACTAGATTAGTCCCTGCTGTTGAGTCCATTCAGCTCCCAGGATGAGGAGGAGTAACTTCAACACAGAAAAGGTTCCCTTTTTATTTCTTTAGATATTATCAGTAGAGATTTTCTATTCTTTTTAATTTTATTTATTTATTTATTTTACATACCAACCAGTTTCCCCTTCCCCCTCCCGTCCCCTCCCAGAGACTTTCTCTTCTTTTACAAATGTTTTTCAAAATTTCATACCTAATTATATATATCTTATTTTGATCATTCCCTCCATTGCCCTCTCATCTCCCACTAGCCAAACCCTTTCTTCTGTGAGAAATGTTTTCTGCATCATTGCTCAAGTCTTCCGCGCTAAACTGGCCACAGTCAGAAGATGGCTGACAGACAAGTCTGCCAGGAGCAACTGAGGGCTGAATGCAGGCTCCTGCTACCCGTCCAGGGTCTAGTGGAGAGAGCACAAAGTCCGAAGCCCTTCTTTGTGTGGATGGGCAAGTGGTCCTCAACCTTAGCCACTTGAGGAACAGGTCCTGGCTGGCTTGGCCCTTTGCTGAGACACAGTCTGTGTGTCAGCAGGAGCAGGCTCCTTAAGGATGACTCAGAGACAAATCCCTCCCAAAGCTCCTTCCTCCTCCACATCCCTGGCCCTTTGGAAGTCCTAGTCATCATCTTGTGACTCTCTAGAGTCCACTTCCGCAGCCCCTTCCGCAGGACAGATCTGGACACGCCCCCTCTGCTTCAGATCAAGTTCGCTTTGACTTCCCTGTAACACTTACCACTCTCGGATAGGCTCTGGCTTGTGTCTGCTTCTCTTCTACCTCTGTGGTTTATCTGCTTTTTGCTTATCACAGTCTGAAGTTGTTGGTCCATTTATTTGCTACCCCCGCCAGGGTACTGCTTAAATTGTTTATTACATTTTATTTATTTGTGTGTGTGTGTGTGTGTGTGTGTGTGTGTGTGTGTGTGTGTGTGTAGGTGGGTGGGTGAGGGACCTGTGCCACAGCACCACACAGCATATGTGTGGAGGTCAGAGGACAGATTTTGGGAGTTGGTTCTCTCCTTCCAAGCATGTGGGTCCTGGGGAACAAACTCAGCTCGTCAGGTTTGTCAACACTGAGCATCTGCTGGCCCCCATCATGCTTCTTACACACATTCTCCAATGGAAACGAGGCTCCTTGCCAGCAAGGGATGGTGTGTGCCTTAGTTACTCCCATAGCTCAGAAACTAGCATAGTCTCCCAAGATCTGACACAGGAGACAATTTAATTAACTTTTCTCCGATGTCCAAACTCCTTAGATCTTCAAAACTTTAACCATTCTACAAAAAGTTAAAGCCATGCCAAATGATTTTGAAGAGGATGGGGACAATTCTGTTTGTATTAAATGCAAAACAAAAAACAAACCTTAGTTTGTTTAAACTTACTTGCTCATGACCCACTTAGATTTTTATCTGAATATAATATGGGAAAAGGTGGCGATGTGTAAATTGTTAAGAAATGCAGCAGACACGGAGTAACTCATGGTCTGTTAGAGCTTGTAGGAATGCATCTCTGCAGCCCACGGGCCTTCAAGCTCTTTCTATGCGTAGCCTTAGAACCATATCAGGAACCTTGTTAGACAGCTTAGACGCGGCAGGGATGCACTCTCCTTCCTGCTCTCTCTTCCCTCTGAACCGTCAGCCCAGGTTCTAAACACTGTGCTTTCTGCACATGTGCCTTCCTAGGAGGCTGCACTTTCCCTAGGAGGCTGCACTCTGCAACAGGAATGCTGAGCGTCTTGCCCCTGTGAACCTCTCCACCCTGGGATACACCAAAGAGCACAGACTGTCACTCTCTAAGGCTAATGAAAACTTGCTACATCTTCTCTCAAGCTAGCTACAGTGTTTCTTATCTGACCTCTTTTTACTGGGCCTTGCTGTCACTTGCTGGGTTTACTAAAGTCCCTAAGAATCATGCACCACCTTAAAACAGACAAGCCATAACAATGACAACAAAGGAAACAATGACCTGGAGAAGACCTACAGGAACTGACCTCTTCAGTCCTGTGCTTCAACATACACTAAGCCACTGGGCCCTAGGACTTTCCAAGGACTGTGGCAACCACGGCCTAGGGCAGAGGTGGCTTTGGTTCCATCCAGTGTCTGCTGTCAAATAAGCTAGAGAGACATATGTTAAAACATGTCCTAACAGAGGACCCCATTGTACTCAGAACTGAACAGCTGCCTCCGTCAAGGCAACCACAAGACCATGTGGCTTCACAAGTGCTCACAAATTTCATTTAATTCACAAAACTGGGCTAATTAATTTTTGAGCTCCCTCCCTCATGTCAAACAAAGTGGCAGGCAGCCATCCCTGGGCTTCAGCAGCCGTGGCTGTGTGGTGAGAAACAGGACCAAGGAAAGATCTGTTAAGATGAACTTGAAACAGACGTTCAGACTGTGAGCTTTTGAATTTGGAGTGTTTAAAGTGTTGCTTTCCACCAGCCCCCAGATGCCTATCTTCTGTAGCTTTTACTTCCTTTCTACCACATACCCTCCCGCAGAGTGGGCTCTTGCAAGCAGTTAGAGATCACATTCCCAGGAAGCTCAGAGCATCTCTCAGAGGCAGTGAAAAGACATCTTATGTGGGGAATGAGTCATCTTGGTAACTGTGGGGAGGATGGGCACACCTTGGTGGAGAGTGATCTGTAACTGGAAAAAGGCCCACCATCCTTGAGTAGGCACCACTGCACCTCACTAGCCATCTCCTAACAGGAGGTTCCCGTGGCCCTTGGGCCAGCGACCACATGGTCCTTAATCTGATGTCCACTCACTTTACCCATCAAGCCCTTTCTAGTGTAAAGCAGACTCTAGCTCTCCTCTCCTTCTCCCAGCAGAAGTGAGCCCTTGACTACTCACTAATTCTTCTGCTAATGATTTCAGGCCTTCTACTCCAGTGTTTAAGGAAACGTGAAACTAGCTAGCCAGACTTCCCTTAAGAACTGGGTACTCCAAATGATCAATATGAAAACCCCTCCCCCTCCTTCCCCACTCCCAACTCCCTATCACTGAAGGATTATTAACTTTAAGAATATGTGAATTCTCTGACTTGGATTTTCCCTGGGAAGAGCTCCTGGGGGACCTCAGGGTAACGTGTGTGTGTATGTGTGTGTGTGGTGGTGGTGGTGGTGGTGGTGGTGGTGGTGTGTGGTGTGTGTGAAGAAGTGAAAATGTATCAGGTTCCAATTGCCCGGTCCTTGGCTCCCGGGTGCCCTGGCTGTGCTGCGGGCTGGGGAGCGACTGCAACCCGCGTGTCCCCACCCCCGCGCCCGCCCGCGCAGCGTGACTGGCGGCCGCTGCAGCGGGCTCGGAGACGCGGGCCGAGAGCGCAGAGCCGGGAGGCGGCGGCTGGTGGCGTCGGCCGCGCGGTCCTCCTCCGCGCCCCTCCCCTGGTGCTGGCGCTGCCTGCGCCCGGGAAGCCGCGGCTGCTCGCTGTTGGCGGGGGGACCAGCGCGGACGCGGGGGCGAAGGGAGCGCGGACGGCACAGCTGCCCGGGAGTCGCCGAGACCCCGGCCTGCGCGCATCCAAGTGAGGGCTGCGCCCCGCCAGCCCCAGCTCCCGTAGCCTCCCCGCCTGCGCCCCACGGCACGCGCCGTACAGCCATGAACACCAACGACGCCAAGGAGTACCTGGCCCGGAGGGACATTCCTCAGCTTTTCGAGGTAAGAGGCTGGGCGGCCGAAGGGTCCCCAGCGGCCACCCCGGGTCCCCAGCGCCTGGCCGCACCTTCCGGTGCAGAGTACCTAGTGAAGGTGTTCGCAGAAGCTAGCGATCCCCTCGCCCCAGACAAGTCGCCTTTCCCGCAGGTTGCTAGGGTCCCTTTCAAATGTGGGCTTCGAAACCCGCATCTTGGGATCAAGTTTCCTCTTGAAGCCGGGTTCTGGATGCAGGCTGCCCCAGCGCATCCCTCAGAGATGGGCACCCACAGTGGACAGGGGAGTGTGGCCTGGCAGCACTCTCTGGGGCTGAGGGTCAAGCCAGGTGAGAGTACAGTTGCCCACACGGAGCCAGGACAGGAAACTGAAGGGTCCAGAGCCCTAAACACTCCGGGCGCCGAGAGTTGGGACTCTGTAAGGAAGGGGAAGCATGGACTAGGCGACTCTCCCGGGGGACAGCTTGAGGAGGAGAAGGATGAAGGATGAAGGATGAAGATGGAGAGGGGGAAACACACACACACACACACACACACACACACACACACACACACACAGAGCTGATTAAGTGCAGCACCACCTCCTCGGTTGGTGAAGCTCTATGCTGCCAGTCAGTGAACTCATGAGCGCGTTTGTGGGTTCCTTGGAAGGTCGCTCCTCCAGGCTTCAGCCTTCAGCCCCAGCCCACCTACACAGACTGGGTCGGACTGGGAGCGGCCAGACAGGCGCGCCTCCTGTTGCTGGCCTCTGCTGGCGCGCAGCAGCAGCATCCGCACCGGGGGCCAGGGGATGCGGGAACACTGAAAATGTGAGAAAGGAGGCTTGAGGTTTGAGCTACATAGGAACCTTGCTCAAGCCACAGCGGCCTTCCCAGAGAGAGGTCCTGCTTCCTTTTCTTTTCTCCACATTCGATTTTAAAACACCTCTAAAAACGAAGTGCTGTTGGCTTAGATTATAAAACAAAATAAAATTTAAAGAATAATGGCACCAAGCCAGGCTTCATAGGCTGAGCCCTCAAAAACCTGGCCTCCCATTTCAAAGGAAATGATAGACTAATATAATAAACTAAAGGCCATGCATTGTTCTTTTCCCTGTTGGTTCTGTTCAAAGAAAAGTGTATCTCTCAAGAAAATAATGTTTACAATAATCCCCTCCCCCCAAAAAACTGTCTTTAACATGGGCTGCCATAATTACAGTACTTCGAGAGTTTTTGCTTTGTTTTGTAAATATGGAAATGAACAGCGGAAATTTTAATCATAAACGTTAAGACTGAAACCAATTTTATTTCTACACTTTTGAAAGAATGATAGATGGTGCATCCATAGGAAAGCCTTCTGATTGCAAAATGTGGGAACTGTTTCTCTTCTGTGGTGCCAGGTAACTTACAGAAACCTGGATGGCCTGTTCACAAAACTCTACACCATGTATGCTAATAAGCTATGGCAAGGAGTTGTTTAGCCTTCAAAGCTCTTCATTGACTTTTCTGCATATGAATGGGATGTCTCAAAATAGTGCACACACCCAAAAGGAAGTCAGCTGCTTACCTGAGAGGCACTCAAGCAGTGTAGGAGACTGAGTTCTGGACAGCAAAGAGCTGGAAGGAGAGAGAAGGTCCATGACTTCGTGATTCCATCTGAACAAAGAGAAGAATCTGCTGTGCACAGTCCAGAGGGAAGCAAGACCTGACTGTCCATGTGACGAGCACAGACCACATACATCAAAAACCTCAGGTTTCTAAAATGTATTTTCTATGCCAGATCCACACTGTTCTAAGTATATAAAGTTTAACCAGATGTCTGTCAAAACCCCAAACAGTCACAGATAGCACACACCATTAAAGGTCAGGTAACAGATGAATGAATCTGTGTATCACCCCCCCCAAAAAAAAACCAAAAAAAAAAAAAAAAAAAAAACCAAGAACCCTACATATATAAGGAGACTTCTTAGATTTCTTTGAATGGCATAGGATATCTGCTAGATTCATAGTTGAAAAGTACTTCCACTTTAAAATTAAATTAAAAAACAAAACAAACGCTTTCAGCTGGTTTTTCTGTGTTCCTAATTCTACCGAGCTTTGTAATGTCAGTATTGATCTTGGACCTTAGAGCAAAGGCTTGGCAATTAGTCTGAATGCTATCAAAAGTCCAATTAGACTCTTCACATTTTCAGAGGGTTAACGCAGAAACTAAGAAATAGCATCTACCAGTTATCGTCACCCTGGGGCAGCTGGCTACTAGAAAAAAGGACTTAATTATCTTAAATTATCAATGAAAGAGTGGATGGAGCCCAATGCCCTTCGGGAGTTGGTTTTGTTTAGGAAAGCTGGAAATGCCTTTCTCCCAGTTAGAAACACTTCCAATGCATATACCCACACAACTTAAGCTTTGGGAAAGTAAACATTAATTTAAATGTTAATATTTTGGTTGGATTATAAATGAACTACAAAAAATCTGGTGTTTTCTTTTACCCCATTCCATGTTTTTCTAAGATGTGCAAGGAAGATTATCTGAGTTTACCAAGAGAAACTGTCTTGGAGTCCCGAAGCTGAGCAAGTCACTAATATCCCTGAAATATGATTTCCTGACCCCAAAAAGCAGAGGTGGTGCTCCCTTCAAGACTGAGCGTCCACATAAGTGAGACACAAGGACTTGGTGTGTGATGCAGTTTGGCCCAGAGGGTAGCAGGGGTGTGGGAAGCGAACCTGCTCACAGAAATTGGATGACACTTTCTCTGCCCCCTCAGCAGCTGAACTCATCAGATGGAGCTGCACACCCAAACCCACTCCATTTAAGATTTCAGAAAACAAATGTACCTAGCAGGAATTGCCTGCCATTTTGGGAAAATGGAACAATACTAATTTAAAAATTAAAAGCTATGTTGGGGCTTGTCAACTTTCCCAAAGGGTGTGTGCTTTATATGTTAGTAATGTATAGGTGAATAATTTATGCTTTTTCCATGAAACATTCTAAAGGAAAATATTTTTGTGCATCAGACCAGTCCCCAGGAGTCAGCATTTCCAAAGATATAGAATTTTTGGAAAATAGTGCGTATTAATTTCCATTAGTTACACACTTTGGGGTCCCTGCAAACACTGTGTCTGACCAGGAAACAGCCCAAAGGAGGTAAGAAGGAAACTCAGGTTCAGCCCGACTTAGTCAGTGCTGGTTCAGTCTTCTGGAGTCAGATGCCAAGTGGTATCTTTTTCCTCGTGGCAATTCTCACAGCAAAGCCTTAGGCATGGCTACATTCAAACTCCTCTGCAAGTGCATCTCTTTAGAGAAGGGCCTGTGGCCTTTGCCACACAAATGGGTTCTGTTGACTGAGACAGTGCTCAGGAGAATGGCCTAGGCAGGACTGTTCGTAAGAAGCATAAGGATGGATTCTATCGACCGAGAAACAATGCTCAGGATTCTGGTGAAGGCTGGCTCCATAAACTAACAACAGATCACCAGGTTATCAAACGACATCCACCCTAGCCTTCTGGGTGAACAGGTGTCAGTTTCTTCCATTGAAAAAAAAAACCCTGAGTGTTTAACAGTTCTGGTTTCTCTAGGGTTATCTGTGAGCATGTGGACTGCTTGTCCTCTGCAAGGCATTACCAGTTAAAACCAAATAAGACCATACTTTCCCCTCTATAATCTTAATAGATACTGTAGAGATTTATTGCATATAAATTAGCATTTTGGAAATCTCTGACATTAAAGTTCTAGATTTGTTTTTATTATTTTTAAGTGTGTATGTCTGTGTGTGTCTCTGTGTGTGTCTCTGTGTCTACGTGTGTGTCTGTGTCTGTGCATCTCTGTGTGTGTCTGTGTCTGTGTATCTGTGTCTGTGTATCTGTGTGTGTGTGTGTGTGTCTGTGTGTGCCTGTCTTTGTGTGTGTTTATGTGTCTGTCTGTGTATCTGTGTGTGTGTGTGTGTGTGTGTGTGTGTGTGTGTGTGTGTGTGTTTGGGTCTGTGTGTGTGTGTGTGTGTGCCTATCTTTGTATCTGTGTGTGTGTGTGTGTGTGTGTGTGTGTGTGTGTGTGTGTGTTTGGGTCTGTGCACATGAGTGTAGTACTTGTGGAGGCGAAAGGTGTCAGATCCCCAGGAACTGGAATAAGCAGCTGTAAGTTGCCTGATGTGTGTGCTGAGAACCAAACTTGAGTCCCCTGTAAGAGCAACAGAGACATCTTAACCACGGAGTAATCTTTACAGCCTCCTACTTCAATTTTAAGTCTCACTTAGACTTGAGTTTGGAATTATCTTTTAGTTCTAATCATAAAACTCCAACATGTTTATACTATATACTAGGGAAAGTATCAGGTGCTTGAAACTAAGAAGTGGATGGGGCCTACTCTGTCTTGATGAAATCTTATATTTTGGGAGAGTGACACATAAAACAATATTCCAATATAAATGACAAGTGGGGTGTTTCTGTTGTGGCCACATTGTGAGACCCCCGAACAAGACCACCACAGAGCTGATATCCAATGCAAAACACACAGGGGTTTATTGATAACAAGCAAGCCTGGGCTTGGTCTGTGTCCAACATTCGACACAGTGGGTTGGAGGAGAACGGCCCTGAGCTCTCAGGGTAAGGGATTTTTAAAGGGAAAAACCGCAAACAGGGTGGTACAAGCCTTGGCATCATATGATTGGGTGAGGGTGTGTAACCTTTGAATTTACTGGTTGGGGGTTATAGTTATCATTTTGGGGCAGACCTGGACAAGTCCCATGCTTTGTCCGTGAGCTGCCATGGAGGCTGGCTGGCTTTGCACACTCACATTGATCCGTGCACGTAGCTCTAAGTTGATGAGGGGTCCCAGACAGTGAACAACTGGCTGAACTTTCAACAGTCAGAGTACATGCAGAAAGGGAGCTAGTGCAAGGCCTATGTCTTTTGTTCATGGCCCTCCCAGAAACTGCTTGCTCGAGTCTTAGGAAACTGAAACTGAGGCCTGGTCTCTGAGAGAAGACTGAGCAGCTTGTTATGGTGTCTTCTTGGTCCTTTCATTTCATCATGAGTCCCATAGGAACATGAAAGAAAGGGTCCACAGGCCAGCCCAGGTTTTCAGAAAAGGCATTGTGATAATTATCATGATAACAACTAAAGCCCACGTTTGTTGAACATGTGTTACATGTGACGCTCTTAATAAGAACCATAAATACATTTTAAAAATTACATAAAATAAAATCCACTTCACAGCAGAGCTAAGGCTTAGAAATATTAGTAAAGACAGGATAAGATGTTAGGGACTTAAATAAATAAATAATGGCAGGGACATTTCCCATGATACACTTGCTGTGATGGGAGTCTTCTGTATTTAATTGCACAGTTGCCTTGTGAGTTGAAAGACAGAGAATGCTGAGCAGAAAACTCACTGGTGCTGGGTGTGGTGGTTGAGCCTTCAATCCCAGCACTCAGGAGGCAGAGGCAGGTGGATCTCTCTATAAGTTCAAGACCAGCCTGGTCTACATAGTGAGTTCCAGGCTAGCCAAGGCTACATAGTGAGGCCCTGTTTCAAAAAACCAAAACCAAAAAAACACAACTAACTGGTCAAGGATTTAAGGGATTATTGTAGCTTGAGTTTTCCTGCCTGGCCCACAGTCAGGACAAATCTCTCTCACCTGCCAGTCCCACAGCCTCTCAGACCCGACCAAGTAAACACAGAGACTTATATTGGTTACAAACTGTATGGCCATGGCAGGCTTCTTGCTAACTGTTCTTACAGCTTAAATTAATCCATTTCCATAAATCTATACCTTGCCACATGGCTCGTGGCTTACCGGCATCTTCACATGCTGTTTCTCATCGTGGCGGCTGGCAGTGTCTCTCTGACTCAGCCTTCCACTTCCCAGCTTTATTCTCCTCTTTGCCCCGCCTACACTTCCTGCCTAGCCAATGGCCAATCAGTGTTTTATTTATTGACTAATTAGCAACACATTTGCCATACAGAACATCCCACAGCAGATTATCTTAAATCCTCAACCAAATTTCAATTTCAATTCAAGTTGTTTACTAAAAGAAATGAAAGAATAGAAAGAGCAATTCTGGGGTTATTGCTATACCTGGTTGTTTCACATTATACTACACAACAACAAAAACAGCATAATAAAGGCGTAGAACCAGACATGGAGACCAACGTATAGAACAGAGCGCCTGGAAGTAAACTCTCGAAGCTATAGACACCTGTGTTTGACAGATGTGGCAAAAGCAAACATTGGCCTCTTTAACAAATGGTCCCAGGAAACTAGGTATCCACATGCAGAAGGGAGCTAGATATGCATCTCCCACCTTGTTAAAAAAAAATTCACAATGGATCAAAGTCCTCACATAATGAAAGACATGGAACTTTGAAACAACTAGAGAAAAATAGGGGAGCTACATCACGATCTAGGCATAGGCAAGGGCTTTCTGGGGAAACAATCAGTAGTTCCAGAAATATGAGCAAGAACTGACAGACAGGATTACATGCAATTAAGATGCTTCTGTAAGGCAAAGGAAACAGTAGAGTAAAGATACAGCAGACAGGATGGAGAAAGAAATTGACCAGCTATACATTTCATAAGGGATTAACGTGTAGGATAAATGAAGAATCATAAAATTAAGCACCAACAAAGTAAATCGTCTAATCAATAAATGGACAACAGAATTGAATAGACAGTTCACAAAAGAAATCTAAACAGCAAAAGAAAATAAAGAGAAAAGTGGTCAACATCCTTCATCATGAGGGAAATGTAATCTTAGCCACACTGATATTCCACCCCCCACCCCCACCCCCTCATCAGAAAGGCAGTGGTAAAGAAATTGAGCAAGTGCTGGAGAAGATGCAGGGGGAGAACCTCATATGCTTCTTGTGGGGGTGTAAATTACTGTAGACACTATAGAAATCAGTATGGAGCTGGCTCAAAGTGGACTTGAAGACATAGCTCAGTTGGTAGGGTGCCTGCCTCAAATGCAGAAGACCTTAGGTTCAAGCCCAGACACTACATAAGCCAGATCCTATGTGTGGAATCCTATCACAAAGGAAGCAGAGTTGGGAGAATCAGTTGTTCAAGATTATCCTCACAGGGGGCCGGGGAAATTCTCAGGAATCCACAAGGATGACCGCACCTTGGACTACTGGCAATGGTCGAGAGGGTGCCTGAATTGGTCTACTTTGGTGACTGGACTGTCATCATAGAGCCTTCATCCAGTGACTGATGGAAGCAGATGTAGAGATCCACTGCTGGGCACCAGGCTGAGCTCTGAGAATCCAACCAGTGATAGAGATGAGGGATTCTGTGGGCAGGGGACATGGAGATCATGATGGGAAAACGTGCAGAAATGACCAGCCACACTAGTGGAAACCCATGAACTGTGGACTAATAGCTGTGTAACTCCCATAGGACTGGACTAGGCCCTCTGGATATGGGAGACAGTTGTTTAGCTTGAACTGTTTGGGGGGCCCCCAGGTAGGGGAATAGGATCTGTCCCTGGTGCATGGGTGGGCTTTTTGGAGACCAGTGCCTAGGGTGTGACACCTTGCACAGCCTTGGTGCAGGGGGGAGGGACTTGGACCTGCCTCAACTGAGTGTGCCAGGCTCTGCTGACTCCCCATGGGAGACCTTGACTTGGGAAATGTGGGGATGGGGGGTGGGTTGGGAGGGAAGGCTGGGGAGTGGGAAGAGGGAATGGGGGGGGAATCTGTGGTTGATATGTAAAGTGAGTAGAAAATTTCTTAATAAAAAAAAGATTATCCTTAACTATACAGCAAGTTCAAAGCCAGCTTAGGTTATGTGGGACTCTGTCTCAAAAGCAACAATGAATGTTAAGAATGTAACTACCATATGACCCCAAACTACTCTTGGATACTTAAAGAAATGTAAGCATACCACACAAATGCCCCCATATCCATGTTTAATGTGGCACTGTTCACCATATACAAGAAATAGATTCAGCTTAGAAAATAAACAAAAGCACCTTGGAAAGGAAAGGGATTGTTTTAAACTTATACTTCCAGGTAACAATCCATCATGGGGGAATCCAGGTCAATAGCTCAGGCAGAAATTGGAGCAAAAGCCATGGATGAATGCTGCTTCCTGGCCCACTCTCTGGCTTCTACTCAGCTAGCTTTCTCATGCATCCCAGGCCCACCTGCCTAGGGATGGTTCTGCCCACAGTGGGCTGTGCCCTTCCACATCGATCAGTTAGAATAGTCTCTCACTAACATGGCCTCAGGCCAATCTGATCTAGGCAATCCTCCAATCAAGACTCACTCAGATGACTCTGGACTGTGTCAAACTGACAGCTAAAGAAACTAGGACAGACGTTAATCAGCAGATGGATGGATAAAAAAAATGGTATAAATACACAATGGAGTTTTAACCATTTATACAGAAGAACAAAATTAACTTTCATGGAAACAGGAGATATGATCGGAACTGGAGGTCATGTTAAGTGAACTAAGCCAGACCAAAAAGACAAATACCATAGGCCTTCGCTAACATAAAAGTCTAGATTTAAACAAACAAATAAAGAAATGAAATGAAAACAGAAGGAACTGTTTGTGGGGAGGAAGGAGACTAGAGGGAAGAGAAGGAACAGAAGATGACCAACATTGCACAGTTGGTCTTGTGGCTGCAATCTAGACAACTATACACATAAATGGCATGAAAGCGGGGCAAGAGGGGGCCAGGGACAGGGGGAGCCAAGAGAGGTGATGGGGCGCAAACATGGACAAAACGCAATGAGACACATACAGTTACAAAAACATTGTGAAATCCATTATTTTGTATAATGAAAAAAAACAACAAAAAACCAAAGCAAAACAAAACAACAACAAAAACAAATGAAAAGGCTGAAGACAACCCAGAATTTAGAGATAAGACATAACAACATTTTAACAAGCTGATGCTTACTGGTGGTTTTGTCAACTTGATTCAAGCTAGGTCACCTAGGAAGATCGATCCTTCAGTTGAGAAAACCCCTCTGTCACCTTGGCCTGTGAGCAAGCCTGTGAGGCATTTTCATCATTAGTAATTGATGTGGGAGAGCTCAGCTCACTATGGGTGATGCCACCCATGAGCAGGTGATCCCAGATTATATAAGAAATCGGGAAGAGCAAGCCATGAGGGGCAAGCTGGCTTCTTCCATGGCTTCTGCTCCAGTCCCTGCCTTCAGGTTCCTGCTTGAGTTCCGGCCCTGACTTAACTCAGTGACGAACTGTAATGTGGGAGTGTAAGCCAAACAGCCCCTTTCTTTCCCACACTTACAGTCATGATGTTTATCACAGCAACAGAAAGCTAACTAGGACATGCTGTCAAAATAGAGTTTATTTGTACTTTTTATATATATATATTTCAGAGCCTTTTGAATGGCTTGATGTGTTCCAAGCCTGAAGACCCCATAGAGTACTTGGAAAGTTGTTTACAGAAAGTCAAGGAGCTAGGAGGCTGTGACAAGGTGAAGTGGGACACATTCGTCAGCCAGGAAAAGAAGACATTACCCCCGCTGAATGGAGGACAATCTCGGAGATCCTTCCTCAGAAATGGTAATGTGTGTGTGGAATGGTAGGCATCTCATGGGAGAGCAGGTCTCTTCAAAACACGCCATGCAGACTGGAGAGAGCACTTTTAATGATTGGATTTATAAGTGTTTTGGAAGAATTTCTCTTTTTCTGCTACTAATTCTAATCATCTGTGATAAGGGAGAAAACAACACACTGTCTGGCAATTTTCTGTAAATTTAATGAAAGTTTATATTACCAAATTCATTATTTTGCAGCATAAATTACATTTAAGAACCATGGCTTTATTTTTTGAAATTGCTAATAAGCTTTCTCCAAATACACAAGTAGAATGCAGATCAAATTGGTAGTTAGTATATAATAACTCAACATTTTTTTATTAGTTAGAGTTGTTGCTCACTAATTTTGCTTCCAAGTGCAGTGCCCATATTAGTGTGTTTACACAAGTGCATGGATGGCTTATAAGGTTCATTCAATAAAGATTCACTGAGTGACTATTCAACACAATACATTTGTCATTTGGGTGAAAGACACAGAAACAAATTTGCTGACCGTGTCAGGAGCAGCTGAGAAATGAAAGCTGTAGTTTGTTGGAGCAAATTTATAGTTTCCCAATCTCATTCTGAAGTGTATGTTTGTCAGACATGGGTCAATCAGCCTTCTCAGCTGAAGGAAGTTGTGAGTATAATAGTATGCAAATGCAAAATTAGTTCCAATCAGGGAAAGTTAAACTAATTCTTTTCCAGTGGCCAAGACAATTATATTTTCAAATTTAAGCCATGTTTAAAAATTGTTCTACAGTATGGTTAGAAAAAAAAATGGCTCAGCAGTTAAGACTGGTTCCTCCTCTTCCAGAGACCTCGCTTCAGTTCCTAGTACTTCTTACCCACAGCTCACAATTGCCTGTATTTCTGGCTTCAAGGGATCTACTGCCCTCTTCTGACCTCTTTAGGCTTCTGCACTCACATGTGCATACCCCACACAGACACATACATAAATAAATAACAAAATAAATTAAAAATACTGTTTCACAGAAGTTTCAGGCATACCCAGAGGATGAAACCAATTTCATTCTCAATAAATATAAGAAGGAAACAATTCTTAGTCTGTGTGGCCTTGTCAGTCATGACCCAGTTAGATTTTGTTTGAATGTGGGAAAAAGACATGATGTGCTAATTTTTAAGAAGTTCAGTAAGAGGAAAGTAGAAATATCACCCTCAAAGATATCTCCAGAGTGAGAAGCATTCTTCCTTTTCCACACAGGAGTCATTATACTGCTAATTATATTTTTATTAATCATTAGACAGACCTTTCTATGGACTGTGGTCAAGAAAATATTACATCTTACTGTCCTATACCTGGAATACATGTTAGGAAGATAAAAAAATATTTTCTAAATTCATTTATCTCATAATTACAAATTTTTGTCTTGTGAAGTAATTATCCTTTGTGTTCTTTGTTTTTGTTTTAAATGCTGGGGAGTGTACTCAGGAGGACCTCATGCCAGGAAGAAAAGCATTTCACCTACTGAGTGGTAGCTCCACCTCCTCCTAAGTGTAAACCATAATTGGTAGACTAGGTTGTTAAATTCAACAAAATTATTAACTGCCCCCCTAAACTTAAATATTTCTAAAAATATAGTGATTCATGAATTTTTGCAAACACATTGGCAATGCTATACTAACATACAATTGTCTTGAGAAATTATTGCATAACATAAAATATTTTCATCATCTAAGCAAATTACTTTCCTAAATGAAAATTCCATAAAGCAAAGACAAATTATTGGCAAACATATTTAAATTATTTCACTTTAAGGCAGAGCAGTTTACTGTGCTCGATGACATAGCCCTCCCTCATATTTTCTAAAGACTTTAGTGGAATCAAACAGTCTAGTAAGTCAGTGGGAAAATGATTTAGTGTGTTCTATCAATACAGAATACAAAGTTCCAACTGATGAGCATCTTGGGAGATGATGCATTGTGCTGTCCTTAGGCACTTTATCAGCTATTGAAAGCCCTCATGGAAGGCCATGTAGATGCCCATCTCCCTCCCTCAGGAGTTGTTTGGTAGTTAGGGTTCTCTTTGTATCCTGGGTGAGAAAATAGCACCTGGGATGAGAAAAGAAGAAGCCATGAGCTATATTTTGACAATGGCTGATACTATCTGTCTGCCTGTCTGGAGCTTGCCAGGTCTGTCTTCTGGACCACTGGGGCGTGTGTGGTTTGTATTTCAACTCTTCATTTTAATGTGCGAGTGCCAACTGGGGTCGGCTGCCTATGTTTCATCACCTCTGTTGATTTTCTAACTTCTGACTTGCCTCTTTTGAAAATCATTTCTTTTGACTCCAGCCCAGATGGATTTATCCATTCCTTGATCTGCTGTAGAGTTTACCAGGAAAGACTTGCTTTCTGCCTGGTGGGTGTGTGGCCATCAGATTTAAGCACATATGCTCTAGAATTACATCAGAACTGAGGACACAGCTACAGCTTAGCCTCCTACTACAATCACCCTCCACATACAGACACATCTGGAAGTAAGGGGCAAATGCTTGTTGCCAGTGTAGATATAAATTTAAATCTTCATATTTATGTATTTACACTGTAAGTCAACAGAATTAAAGATACTCATCTTAGGTACTGTCTTATTACTATGAAGGGACACCACAACCAAAGCAATTCTTATAAAATGAAGCATTTAATTATTTAATTGGGGGCTTGCTTACAGTTTCAGAGGATTAGTCCATTATTTTCATGGCATGGAGCATGGCGGCAGACAAGCATGCATGGTGCTGAAGAAGTAGCTGAGAGTTTTTCATCCTGATCCCCAGGCAGCAAACAGGGAGAGAAAGAGACACTGGGTGTGCTGTGGACTTTTGAAACCTCTAAGCCCAAGCCCAGGGCCACACATCCTCTAACAAGGCCACACCTCCTCCAACAAGGCCACACCTCCTCCAACAAGGCCACACCTCCTCCAACAATCCTTCCCAAACAGTTCATCAGTTGGGGACTAAGCATGCACATATATGAGCCTGTGGGGTCATCTCATTCAAGCCACCATAACACTAAATATTGAGAATATAGAATGCAACAACATCAAAAGGTACTAATATCAGCTATCTGCCCCTTTAAGAAAAAAGTTTGCTGACCACTAAGGAAGGCTTCCTTCTTCCAAAGACTGGCTAATTTATACAACTTCTGGTCTAGTTGGTCAACTGTGAAAAGTGTTTCACTATGCCCTTTTTCCCCTTTTCATAATTATCTCACTCTCTTGCAGTAATGCCTGAAAACTCAAACTTTCCTTATCGACGATATGACCGGCTCCCTCCCATCCATCAGTTCTCCATAGAAAGTGACACGGACCTGTCTGAGACTGCAGAGCTGATAGAAGAGTATGAGGTTTTTGACCCAACGAGACCTCGACCCAAAATCATCCTTGTCATAGGTATGACAGCAAGCGTTGAGGTTCTCTACTATTGCTAATTTCGGAGGCTTCCATTTCAGAAGTAACAGTTAGGTGGCCTATCTGCAAATATGACAACCAACCAGAAACAGAAGTTCAAGGGACAGTAAATGGAAACATTTTAGAACAATTTTCACTAAAGCAGAATTACAATTCTATTTAACACCTAATTCACATTCTTAGATTTCCATTACAACATCACAGTCATTCTCTGTAATGAATTGAAAATAATCCTTTCAAGATTTATGAATCTGTGGTTTCTTCATTTAATCTTTAATGTAGATAATTAGTCAATTTGGTGCTTTCTTTAAACACGGGGATTTTTTTTTTTTTTTTTTTTTTTTTTTTTTTTTTTTTTTTTTTTTTTTTGGTTTTTCGAGACAGGGTTTCTCTGTGTAGCTTTGCGCCTTTCCTGGGACTCACTTGGTAGCCCAGGCTGGCCTCGAACTCACAGAGATCCGCCTGGCTCTGCCTCCCGAGTGCTGGGATTAAAGGCGTGCGCCACCACCGCCCGGCTAACACGGGGATTTTTTTCATCTTTAATTGACAAATCAAAATTTTATTCCCTAGTAACCACAGAAGGAAAAGAAATAATAATGTATTGGGAGTATTTATATGAGTGCAAGCTAGTACCTATAGTAAAGTAAGTTTCCATCTTACTGACAAGCAGATGTAGGAGCACAGTGCTTTATACCACCAACAACTTCTGATTATTATGCAAAAAGCAAAGATAAAAGCACTGTAATCTCATGTTGAATGCTGAAATATGAGCCTGATTCCGTTTCATAGGGAATAGATACAAATGTGCTTTAGTAGTTGTCATGAAAGGAATGTCTCTCTGTGCAAGGTCACAGGCTTTCCTGTTTTGAATGCCAGGTGGTCCAGGAAGCGGAAAGGGCACTCAGAGTTTGAAAATTGCAGAGCGATACGGATTCCAGTACATTTCAGTGGGAGAATTATTGAGGAAGAAAATCCACAGTGCCAGCAGCAACAGAAAATGGAGTCTGATCGCCAAGATAATTACCAATGGGGAGCTGGCCCCACAGGTACTACTGCATGATTGTTTATTATTGTGCAAAAAATACTTGTCCCTACCTGGAGTACACCGTAGGTTTTCATCTTTGTGTTAAAGGAGACAACGATTACCGAGATAAAACAAAAACTGATGCAAATTCCTGATGAAGAAGGCATTGTTATTGATGGGTTCCCAAGAGATGTTGCCCAGGCTCTATCTTTTGAGGACCAGGTAAGAACATGTCTTAGTATTGTACTAGCCTCTCTCTTCTTTCTTCTGTCTGCTCTCTTTTCTATCTATCTATCTATCTATCTATCTATCTATCTATCTATCTATCTCTCTGTCTGTGCGAGTGTGTTCATGCTCATGTGCACACATGTTTCTGGGAATAGAACCAAGGATGCTGCATATGTTAGGCAAGCATTCTACTACTGAGTGATAGCCTAGCCTTATTATTATTAATTGATTTAAAAATAATTTTTATGTCCTACTTTTTACTTAAATTTTTGAGATTAAATAACAACAAAGACAAATAATGCCTTCTTGACAGCGTTTCTGAATTCTGGTCTGAAACAGGCAAACCCATCAATGTGTGTTGGCAAAAGGGTTTTTTTCCTTGGCAAATGTTTAAACATTGAAGGCAGCATCTGCCAAGAAGAAAAATGAGAACTGATAATAGAATTCATTAATTTTACTTAAAAGTGTAGATCTTTATAAACTTTATTTCAAAACACTTTTTTCTAAGATGCCTTTTTATGTTTAATTTCTTTAAAATAAGTCTCAGTTAGTAATGTCCAGAGATGGGCCTGGGGTCACCCTACACTACCATCCTTGCAAGCTGAGGAAGGCTCTTCCATTGGGTCAAAAAATGCTGGCCTTCCAGTGTTGAGATGAGGTTCAGCTCCAAAATATATCCAAATGGAGTAGATTGTGCGTTCTCCACGACTACTGCATCCATCCTAAACAAATACAAAAATTGAAATATAGTGTCTATTAAATCCTTAAAAAGATCCATAACTCAGGGTGGCATCTTTGTAGCTCAGAATCCTGAAACTCTTCTGGAATATACAATGTACTTAGGGCAGAGTGAGGTGGGGGAGGGACAGACAGAGATGGCTCCCTCACATCCTGGGGGGCGGTGGGGTGGTGGCGGCATATACAGATCTAGAAACTATCCAGTCTCCGTGCTCACTCATGGAACCCCAGCCAGCAGATCTTTCAGAATGGTCCGCAGTCACATGCACTTACTGTTCTCCACCACATTGCTGGGACTGGAGGGAATCCAGTATCTTCTCTTCATAAGCTTACATCCTGCGTCCTCAGCCACCTGAAGTTGATGCTGCAACTGATGCTACCAGAGTTCAGTGGGTGCAGAGGCAAAATGAAGGTTTATATAAAATGTCAGAGTCGGCCCCGTCCTGCTCCCCTCACACTGTGTAGATGGAAGCTACCACGGGATCTTTTGCTCTTTCAGTTCTGACATCAGATATGCAAGGGTTTCCACATCAGTTCTCCATCACTAGCTGGGCATCCAGGAATTTAACTCTACTGAGATATTCAGCATCCATGGTTAGTAGAGTCCCCACAGGCTGTTCCCATCTAAGATGCCTGCTCAAATCCCAGCAATTCCCTGTACTTCTGAGAGGATGACTAAAAGAAAAAATGGGGGTTCCCACACTGCCCTCCATAAGTTTTATAATTTACGGGAATGACTGACAGAACCAGGAAAAGGTGTGGCTTACATATTGGTGTATCATAAAGGACACACCGTATGAACAGCCAAAGGACTACTGGGAGAGAACAGAGCTTCCTAGTGTGTGCACCAGCTCCTCGAGTCCCCGAGACTCCAAGGCCGTTTTAATGGCCTTGTCTCCAGCTTCCCTCTCCTCACTGGTCCCAGAGGGTAGGCTGAAAGCTGCCACCGCTCTAGTCCCGAGTCCACCCAGGGCCTTTCCCACGGTCACCCCATCAGTACAGACACACGGCCTTCTGAGTGCTGGTTAGGAAGAACCAGAGACTCAAGAAATTCCAAAGGCTTTAGAGTTCTGCACCGGGAACAAAGACTTTGTGTTTTTAAAGCCGTACCTCACATTTTTCTTTAGTATCTTTAAAACTTGATTTCTTTAATTCAGCTCATCTTAGTGGAAATACACACACACACACACACACACACACACACACACACACACACACAAGCACACAGAGAGAGAGACAGAGACAGAGAGAGACAGAGAGACAGAGAGAGAGACAGAGAGAGAGACAGAGACAGAGACAGAGACAGAGAGACAGAGACAGAGAGAGACAGAGACAGAGAGACAGAGAGAGAGAGAGACAGAGACAGAGACAGAGACAAAGAGAGACACAGAGAAAGCCATTTCCTCCATTCTTTACACCACAGAGCCAAAGTATAAGATGGGCTAGATTTCTGATGCCAGCTGTGTGTGTGTGTGTGCCAGCCGTGTGTGTGTGTGTGCCATGTGTGTGTGTGTGTGCCATGTGTGTGTGCCAGCCGTGTGTGTGTGTGTGTGTGTGTGTGTGTGTGTGTGTGTGTGCCATGTGTGTGTGCTGGCCGTGTGTGTACCGGCCGTGTGTGTGCCAGCTGTGTGTGTGTGTGTGTGTGTGTGTGTGTGTGTGTGTGTGTGTGTGTGTGTGTGCCGGCACAGCCATTTTGATAAAACACCCAACACCTGCCAGGTTCATAGAACAAAGAGGTGTCGTTTGTTCTCTCCCGTGAGTAAGCACGAACACTGCAGATAGGTCGGCGGTTTCCCTCAGGGACCGCGGTTCCCTTCAGGTGCGGTCTCCATCCAGCACGAAAGAGAGTCGTCACAAGTTCTGACTGGCCTGTTGGGAAGGGACCGTGAAGATCTGAAATCCCAGGTCAAAAAGTGACTTGCACACTTGTGCAGCTGACACCAGCACTGTGCACACTGGTGTAGTTGACACCTGCACTGTGCACACTGGTGTGTTGACACCAGCACTGTGCACACTGGTGTAGTTGACACCAGCACTGTGCACACTGGTGTGTTGACACCAGCACTGTGCACACTGGTGTAGTTGACACCAGCACTGTGCACACTGGTATAGTTGACACCAGCACTGTGCATACTGGTGTAGTTGACACCAGCACTGTGCACACTGGTGTAGTTGACACCAGCACTGTGCACACTGGTATAGTTGACACCAGCACTGTGCACACTGGTGTAGTTGACACCAGCACTGTGCACACTGGTGTAGTTGACACCAGCACTGTGCACACTGGTGTGTTGACACCAGCACTGTGCACACTGGTGTAGTTGACACCAGCACTGTGCACACTGGTGTAGTTGACACCAGCACTGTGCACACTGGTGTAGTTGTAGTTGACACCAGCACTGTGTACACTGGTGTAGTTGACACCAGCACTGTGCACACTGGTGTGTTGACACTCGACTCCTGCGCTCACCAGTGTTGTTGAGAATTTGCCAGGCTGTCTTGGTGGAGAAGACTGGGAAATGTGGTCCACTGGGCAGACAACAACTTCATGGCTGTGGAAACTCTGCAGCTTATGCAAATTTGCCTCTCAGGCCAAGCAGAAGCGGGCCTGCTTCCTTCCTCCCACACATGGCGGCGTGCAATCACTCAGCTTGGCGTGCACCCGGAGCGTGATCATGTCACACCGAAGCCTGGAGTGTGATCTCGTCATCCCAAAGCTCAGTACCTTGGGTGCACGTGGAGTTCCCTTCACTAGCTCCAGCTCTGACTCCTCATACTTGGCTAACTCCAACTTAAATCAACTTCTTTTCCTCCCCGACACTAACAAATGGAGGCCCAGGACCGGGCCAGGTAAAACCAAGCCTCCTTTAGCAGGGGAGGAGTTGGGAGATGTGCGCTGAAGTCCTGGAGTCAGCTGCACCGGGTAAGAGCTCTGCGGGGTGTGTGTGGTGGTGGTGGTGGGGGCGTTGCAGGGCTCCTTGCCCAGCCTGGAGGGGGTTCCAGGCCGAGCATTCCCATCTGCTGAGCCTGCTCTAGTGTAATCACTGTCCTGCACTTGGGCTCTCTGGGTCCTTCCCTGTTCCAGACCAGAGAGGGTGGGAGCAGGCTGTGTTTGCCTTGGGGAGTTAGTTTTCTCACTGATACGACTTTATTGATGTGTAGACATGGGTCTGCTCATGCTTTCTCATGCAGTTATTTTGTTTGTTACATTTCCAACACTGTGGTTTCTATGGGAGAAATCTAAATTATGTCCTGATCATGGAAGGACATTCCCATCTTGATATCATTTGAATGTGGGTAATGTCCTCCACAGATCTACATAAATACCTGGTCCCCAGGATGGAGGTACTGGGACGTTCTGCAAAACTTTGGGAGGTGGGGCTTTATGGGAGATCCTCAAGTCCTTGGGGCCAAGGTCCCATAAGGGATGGTAAGACCCCTCCTGTCCCTTCTCTTCCTGGTTGGGATGTGGCACTCATTCTGACATGTGCTCCCATGAGGATATGCCACCGTGCCATAGGCCAGCACCAGTGCAGCCACTCAATCTTAGACTTCAACTTCCAGACATGAGCCAAATTACACCTTTCTACTTGGGACTTAGCCTGTCTGTCAGGTAATCCCTTACAGTGATGTAAAGCTGATGGGTATACTTCACTTTCTTTTTCAAGTTGACTAGTCTCTATGTTTAACTATTTATAAGTTTAGTATCAATCTTGGTTTTAATTTCAAATATAGATTTTTTTTGTATAGATGGGGTGTAGATCAATTTTCAGAAAAGTCATGCCTTTCCATGAATCCTAGTATCATTTCTGTTAGTGTGGTAGAATACTCCAACAAAAAGCAGCTTAGGGGAGAAAGGGCCTATTCAGCCCACAGATCCAAGTCTGAGTCCATCATTTTGAGGAAGTCAAGGCAGACTTGACTGACTAACTCATGTAGTTAGCACATCTGTGTGCAAAGACAGAACGGTGCGTGCATGCCCACTGCGTCAGCTAGGTCTGCTTTGCTGCTGCTTTCACTTTTATACGGTCCAAAGCCTAGCCCATGAAATGGTGCTGTCCATATCAGGTTGGATCTTCCCCTATCAATTAAGCCAGATAAGAAAAATCCTTCATAAGCACGCCCACAGACCCCCTGATCAAGCAGTCCCTCACTGAGAGCATCTTCCCAGGGGATTCTGGACTGTGTCAGGCTGACAAAACTGAGCACCACACATAACCATGGCCCTGTTGCTGATGTGATAGTCTACTTTGTTGTTAGTAAAACGTCTACTTTTCCATATAAAAACCCTGCTGCTTTTGTTCCTGTTTCTTTGCAGCTGATAGCATTATGGACAAATTGCCTGTTTTGTAACCTATTCTTCTCTGTTTGGCTGACCTTGATGGAATTACTGTGTGTTTGTGGTTTGTCTCCTTCTCTTCTGCGCCCTTTGAGGCAGAGTTGATTCATTCACTCTGAAGAACTGCTTCCTTCTCCCTCTTTCGGGACCCTCACACCTGTCTCCTGAACTCATTACACCCCTTTACTACAGAGGGTTCTATTAGACACAGGATGCTTTGGAGTGGAAAAGAAACACTAGAGTTTGGGGTATCACACAAAGGGACAATTCAAACAACTACATAGGAAGCGATTTTGAATCATTTCTCAGACCTTCATGTGAACCAGTGGGTTGGTCCTGAAGTCAGTGGAGATGGTGAGCGCTGATCTGCTGGTCTGTAGACTCCTGATTAATTTATGGACTCCCGAGGCCTCCGTGTTCTCCTTTGGAGAGTGAAGATGGCAAAGCCTCACAAGACTGCTGTGAGAGTGACTGAGTCAGCCTTCCAGCTCCCTGCCCAGTTGTGCCTTGTAAATAAGTGCTTCGCCAGAGGACGTGATGATTACTAATGGGCCGTCCTGAAATAAACAAAAAACAACAACACTGATTTGTACCAGGGAAGGCCAGTTCTTCCCTCCTGCCGTCAGGGGCTGTGAAGGCAAAGACTCCATTCCTTCTGCAGTGTATTTTTCAAACCGACTGATTAAACTCGCAGCGACCACCTTGAGATGCTAAGGCTGCCCACAACAACTCTGCTTTAGCTTGCCTTCTGAGTTTGGCTGTAAGCCTTTGTTCGAAGGTTTTTGTACTTCTGAGAATGGCTGGAACCCACTCCAGAGCTCTGGCAGCTGGAGTCCAGGGACACTCAACACTGCTGGGCAGGAAACATTTGGAAGCCCACTAATTAGCACATCCTGCTTCCATCCTCCTCCTCTTCCTTCCTGCTCCAGAAGAAGAAGAAGAAGGAGGAGGAGGAGGAGGAGGAGGAGGAGGAGGAGGAGGAGGAGGAGGAAGAAGAAGAAGAAGAAGAAGAAGAAGAAGAAGAAGAAGAAGAAGAAGAAGAAGAAGAAGGAAAAAGAATAATTGATTAGTTGAAACTAACCCAGGGGTGAGAACAACCCAGAGTTCCAAAATGAGCCATGGAAAAGCTGCTTCTAGGACTGCGGGTGCTGAGCTCCGGGCACATGTGACGTCATGCTGTCGTAGGCCTCTGACCACTGAGCTCTTCAGAGCTGTGGAGTTGTAGAATCACTGCCCTGTCAGTGTAGGCTTCCTTCACCTAGTCCTTGCAGCAGTGTGAGCCACCCACACAGCCATGGATGTAAACAACCACACACTTAAGGCACTCTCAGACACCTGTACAAAACAAAACCCCTCATTCTATATACTGTCTGTGTTGGGATAGGTGGTGGATTGGTGAAGGAATTCACCCATTATCCCAGTGTAGAAAAAAGGCCAAGTTTATTTAGTACATGCAGGCAGCAAAAGACATGGAGGTCACCGCAGTGAGCCGTGCGGGTCTCCGTACTGGAGGACTCCCCATTCCATCAGGTCAAACCACTGTGTATGCAATATCCCAGCCTGCTACTCCCACCATGTAAATGAGGAGACTCCAAACAGATCAGTGTTTGGTCCTGGACAATGAGGGTGAGCCCGTTTATGTGTTCTGTATCACTCATATCGCATGAATGGAAGCGATTCTGTTACTTGGCTGTGGCTGATTTTGCTTGGCCATGCCTTCTGCTATTTGACCATGTGGACAGAACACAGCTATGGTTTTGTTTAGAGATGTCTTCTGGACCACATTTTCATGGAGGACCTGTTCACTTTCTGGTCTCTCGGTCTTGGTCTTCCCTCCAAATGCTTGTCCCACCCAAATTAGAGCTACAAATCCAGTCTTGGGTGTTGATCAGGAGAGTTTTCTTTATTGGTTTATTTGAAATAAACAGGAGTGGCGCTCTGCTTCGACCTCCCTAGGCAGGGTTCTGCCATGTGCCGTGAAAAGAGAACCATATTCAGGGTCAATCTTAGTAGAAGGACCACATTGCTTGGTCTAGGAGCTCAAGGGAAGTGTGACACGGTGACAAGGGGGTTGAAGGCTTTGCCTAAATGTCATCTCAATCAGAACTATTGAAGTGAGGAGAAAGAAATTCGACAATAGTATTGAAAATATAGGGTATATTCCCCTGAACAAGTGTGATATAAGGAAGGATGGCTACCAAGGTCATGCTCCCATCCAGTGTGGGAGGCAGGGATATATGCTGGGCCCACACAGAAAGGTTGAACTGTAGAACGCTTTTTCCAGTGGCATCCAGAGGATGGAGGCCATGGCTGCGCTTCAGAATGGGGAAGTAAAAAGTGAAGCATTTTGAGTGGGACCCCAGCCTGGTTCTCCATGGAATATATAGAACCATTTGGAATTGAATCTGTTTAATTTTGGAAGAAATAGATTTGATTAGCCATTGACAGAGGCAAGGGCCAGAAATAGAGAGAAAGGGGAAGGAATCCTATTGGATGGGTAAGTGGAGCCAGCCATGAATACACTCATCTAAATAATGATTAGAAAATGGGCAGTGAGAAAAAAAAGATACAGAGCAGCAGGCATGGCCAGAAGGGATTTTACCCCTCGAAGGAGATTGCGGGACAGCAGAAGCATAGGGTGCGTGGGAGAGAGAATTGGTATTTTCAGAAGCGTTCTTGAAGTGGAAGAGAGTCAAGTGGAGACACCAATCTAGACAGGGACAGTTAGGGTGTGCCGATTTCCTGGTGACTTCCTGGGAGTCCTCTGTGGTCTGAGGCACACTGAAGAGGTTAGAAGATATGTTCTGAAGACTGGGGTCGAGCCTGAGGATGGGTGTGACAGAGCTGTGGTGGAGACTTTTTTTCCAGTAGCAATGCAAGAGATATTATTTAATTTACTAGAGTCAGAAAATTTTGTTTTGACTAAAGAATAAAGCTCCTTAAAGGAATTTGTGGTAGTTAAGACAGTGTTTCTCTGGGATAAGACAGGTCTTATCTTTATAAGACTGCCATTCAGGTCACGCCCCATGAGGAAAATCCCAAGAGCAGAATCCGAAGTGGTGGGTCACAAGTTTATAGATGAACTTACCTGCAATAGGCCTTAGGTTCCCCCTTTAAAGAAAAGAATAAATCTTTGATAGGTTTATTGTTCCAGTGTGGCTCTCTTATTCCTCATTTTGAGGAAAACGGATTTTATATCAGACAGGTAAATCACGTTAGTAATTTTCTGGTGTTTGACTAAGTTAGAGTGTTTGTTAAGACCCACTAGGTCCCTTCTAAACAGGCTGAAGCTGAGTACCTGGATAATGGACTCTGTATGCCTTCAGGAACATGAGTTTCTCCAGCTGAACCAGGTTAGGATAACAACTGTGGTCAGGGATGCTAAAATTTTGTTTTGAAATACTACTAATTAGTATTTGCCCTAGTTATATATCCTTGATGAGCCACCACGTAGGTGGCCAAGATTCACCTTTGAAAGGTTGGTTAGAGCTCCGCGCAGGGAAGATGGGCCAGTTAAGAAGGACCTATTGGCTCCTTCAGTTTCTGCTTCATCAGCTGAATGCCCTGCTGGGATGGTTAACAGCCCTCCATGGAGTTGCCCCATCCAGAGACCCTCGGTTACTAGGGAAGAGGATTTCCACTAAAACGCCTTTTAAAGAAGCCAGGTCCCTCATTCCCAAGGACTGGATATGTCCACAGGAGCAGGGAGGCCTTTGGATTTCACTAGAAAGTTTTCCTGTATGGAAATTGTGGCCTCTGAGCTTCCCAGTCCTCTATGGATAGAGATAGATAGATAGATAGATAGATAGATAGATAGATAGATAGATAGATAGATAGATAGATAGAGATTGATAGATTGATAGACAATGAATCTCAGAAAAAACTGGGTCACTTGCCCCTCAAGGTAATGTGTGAGCAGGAGCCAGGAAGCCTTTGGATACAACAATAAGGGTCCTAAATAAGCATAAATGGAAGATGAGAGGCAAAAGTCTCGTTGCCTGTACCAGCCACTTGTGTGTGTGTGTGTGTGTGTGTGTGTGTGTGTGTGTGTGTGTGTGTGTGTGTGTGTGTGTTTGTGTGTGTGTGTGTGTGTGTGTGTGTGTGTGTGTGTGTGTGTGTGTGTGTTTGGATGGGCTGGTGAAAGAATTTGACCTTTATATCAGAGTGGGAAAGAGAACACATTTATCTAGCTAAATAAATGTGTGGGCATGGCAGTAACAGAAAAGTCACCTGCATATTACAATGGCCTGCAACTTCTCTATTTGGAGAAATTCTCATTTGTTAGGTGAGCTACTGTGCATATGATTTCAATTTCTTATCATGCAATTCCTTTTGTGCAAATTAGGCAGCTCAGTGGAATCGGGTTATGGCTCATTTTGTTTGGCTGTGCTGTTCTGTGTACTGTTATGTTAGTTTTGGTTTTTCAGGCATGGTCTCACTATATGGCCCAGGCTGGCCTTGAACTCTTGATCCTACTTACTCAGCCTCCTGAGTGCTTAGACCATAGGCTTGTGCCACCATGCTTAGCTATATTTGTATTCTTGTTTTGGCCCAAGCGAAATATTTCTAGACTATGATTTTAATTTAATGTATATTGTGTGTCTTTAAGTTATCGTATCACTCCCTAGGCAGATGTCTTTATTGCAGTCTACAGATAAAGAAACTGAGATTCAGAAAGTTGTGACCCCCCCTCACCCACTGTCAGCAGGGACATGGCTGGCATTCCAATCTTGGTATAGACATGGATTGGAGACCACTAGCTTTTCCTACCCTAGAGATTATGAACAGGCAGTCTTCAGGCTGAGTGTGGGCTGCAAACAACATTTTAAAAAATTGTGTGCCAAATTTTAAAATTAGAAGATTAGAAAATAGAAAGCAGTTTTCTGGAGAGTTGGTGGCTCCAGTACACACTCCTGAAGCTCAGTGGTGACAGTTGGTGGCTAGACAAGGTGGTGCTCTTCAGTTCGTGACTGTCCCTAGCCCAGCGCAGCCCTACCTCTCTGTCACCAGTCTGGCCCTTATAAAGCCTTCAAATCCACAGCCCACAGCCCCACTCAGCCTCCCCTGGTCTTAGTTGGGACCTCTGCCAGCAGAGCCCAGTCCAGGGGCTGCTTGCCACTCCCATGACTCCATGTTGTCCTGAATGTCAGATGCTGTTCCTTCCTTCTCAGGATAGCCTGTGCTTCCAACAACGATGACCCTGCAGATAGCCCTCTCCACTAGGCTTCTCCCTGCAGTGTTCTAAAAAGTCAGCTTGTTAGGAACTGGAGTCCTGGCCTCTCTGCTGCACATCTGTGAAGCACGGAAGGACAGGGCTTGCTATTTGCAAGGGAAAGGGAAAAAAATCATTAGTAACAATGACAGACAGGTCATATTGAATACATATGGAAAAATTTACTGTGCACCAGACACTGTTCTGAAACCATCTACATTCCTACACAAATATATGTTGGTTCTGCAAATAATGTGAAGATATTTTTACATGTGAAAAATGGATAATCTACAAGTGGATCTGTGCACTTCTGAGAGGCAGGTGTAGTTTGAGCCCAGGTGGTGTGGGGGTAAGTCCTGAGCATTTGGTCTCATTACCACCCATGTTTCAAGAAACATAGTCTGTGGTATTCCCTATTTACAAATGTCACAATATTACCTTTATGTCCTAGTTGCTTAAAATTGCCATGAGGAACACCACTGCCAAAGGCAGCTTGGGGAAGCAAGGGTTTATCTCCATGTCTAGGTTATATCATGAAGTCAAGGCATGAGCTCAGACCTGGGACTTGGAGGCAAGAACTGAAGCAGAGGCCATGGAATAAAGGTACACACTGGATTCTTTCCAGTCTTAAACCCAACTACCTTTTTATTATTTAAACATTTTTTTTCATTTTACATACCAACCACAGTTCCCCCTCCCTCCTCTTCTCCTGCTGCCTCCCACCTCACCCCCATATCCACTCTTCAGAGAGGGTAAGGCCAGAGTCAACAAAGTCTGGCATACTAAGTTGAGACAGGACCAAGCCCCCACCCCCCCCCCCCCGCATCAAGGCTGAATAAGATATCCCACCATAGGAAATGGGCTCCAAAAAGCCAATTCATGAACCTGGGATAAGACCTGGTCCCACTGCCAGGGCCTCCACACACAGATCAAGCCACACAACTGTCACCCACATTCAGAGGGCCTAGTTCGATCCCATGCAGGTTCCCCAGCTGACAGGCCAGTGTCCATGAGCTCCTACTAGCTCAGGTATGCTGTCTCTGTGGTTTTCCCCATCATGATCTTGACCCCCCTTGCTCCTATAATCCCTCCCCCTTCTCTTCAACTGTTCTCCAAGAGCTCAGCACAGTGCTTGGCTGGGGGACTCTGAATCTGCTTCCATCAGTTACTGGATATAGGTTCCATGATGAAAATTAGGGTAGCCACCAATCTGATTGCAGGGGAAGGTCAGCTCAGGAACCCTTTCCACTATTGCTAGGAGTCTTAGCTGGGGTCATCCTTGTGGATTCCTGGGAATTTCCCTAGCACCAGGTTTCTCCCTAACCCCATAATGGCTCCCTCTATCAAGATATCTCTTTCATTGCTCTCCCTCTCCATCCCTCCCATGCTCCCATCCCCTCCCTTCTACCCCCCCCCCCCCCAGTTTACTCAGGAGATCTTAACTACTTCCCCTTCCTGGGGCAATCCATGTGTGACCCTCTTAGGGTCCTCTTCTTTACCTAGCTTCTCTGGGGTTGTGGATTGTAGCCTGGTTATCCTTTGCTTTGCATCTAATACCCACTTATGAGTGAGTACATACTGTGTTTGTCTTTCTGGGTCTGGGTTACCTCAGTCAGTATGATTTTTTTCTAGTTCCATCCGTTTGCCTACAGATTTCATGATGTCATTGTTTTTTCACAGCTGAGTAGTACTCCATTGTGTATATGTACCACATTTTCTTAATCCATTCTTCAGTTGAGGGGCATCTAGGTTGCTTCCAGGTTCTGGCTATTATGAATAACACTGCTATGAACATAGTTGAACAAGTGTCCTTGTGGTATGCTTGAGCATCTTTTAGGTACATGCTCAACAGTGGTATTGCCGGATCTTGAGGTAGATTGATTCCCAATTTTCTGAGAAGTCACCATATTGATTTCCAAAGTGGCTGTATAAGTTTGCATTCCTACCAACAGTGGAGGAGTGTTCCCCTTGCTCCACATCCTCTCCAGCATAAGCTGTCATCAGTGTTTTTGATCTTAGCCATTCTGACAGGTGTAAGATGGTATCTCAGAATTATTTTGATGTGCATTTCCCTGATGGCTAGGGATGCTGAACAATTCCTTAAATGTCTTTCAGCCATTTAAGATTCTTCTGTTGAGAATTCTCTGTTTAGATTTCTACCCCATTTTTAATTGGATTATTCGGTATTTTGATGTCTAGTTTCTTGAATTCTTTATATATTCTGGAGATCAGCCCTCTATCAGATGTGGGGTTGCTGAAGATCTTTTCCTATTCTGTAGGCTATCATTTTGTCTTATTGACTGTGTCCTTTGCCTTACAGAAGCTTCTCAGTTTCAAGAGGTCTCATTTATTAGTTATTGCTCTCAGTGTCTGTGCTACTGGTATTATATTTAGGAAGTGGTCTCCTGTGCCAATGCATTCAAGGCTACTTCCTACTTTCTCTTCTATCAGGTTCAGTGTAACTGGATTTATGTTGAGGTCTTTGATCCACTTGGACTTAAGTTTTGTGCATGGCAATAGATATGGATCTGTTTGCAATCTTCTACAATGTCAACATCCAGTTATGCCAGCACCATTTGTTGAAGATGCTTTCTTTTTTCCTGTTGTGCAGTTTTGGTTTCTTTGTCAAAAATAAGATGTTCATAGGTGTTCGGATTAATATCTTCATTCGATTCCATTAATCCACGTGTCTGTTTTTATGCCAATCTCAAGCTGTTTTATTATTACTGTAGCTCTATAGCAGAGCTTGAAGTCAGGGATTGTGATGCCTCCAGAGGTTGCTTTATTGTACAGGATTGCTTTAGCTATCCTGGGTTTTTTGTTTTTCCATATGAAGTTGAGTATTGTTCTTTCAAGGTCTGTGAAGAATTGTGTTGGGATTTTGATGGGGATTGCATTAAATCTATAAGTTGCTTTTGTCAACTACCTTTTTTCTACTCCTTCCAGGATCACCTGCACAGCAGTGACACCACCCACAGTGGGCTGGGTCTGTCCACATCAATCATTAATCAAGAAAATGTCCCCATAGACTTTCGTTTTCTCAATTGCAGTTCCCTCTTCCTAGAAATGTCTAAATCTGTGTCACAAACAAGCACATTTGTTAACCTAAAATCAGGCTAGGGATGTGGCTTGGTGGTAAAGGGTTTACCTAACACAGGTGAAACCTGGATTCAATTTTAGCACCACAAAAAAAAGAATAAAAAGGAATAAAAAGCAACGAATAACTACGGTGGCTTAGATGAGAATGGTCCCCATAGGTTCATATATTTGATGCTTCATCCTTAGTTGGTGGAATATTTGGAAAGGATTAAGAGGTGTGACCTTGTTGGAGGAGGTGTGTCACTAGGGGTGGGCTTTGAGATTTCAGAGGCCAACACCATTCCCAGTTAGCTGGTACATGCTCTCTCTCTCTCTCTCTCTCTCTCTCTCTCTCTCTCTCTCTCTCTCTCTCTCTCACTGCCTCCAACTTGCAGATCAGCATATAAGCTCTTAGTTACTGCACCAGAATTATGCCTGTCTGCAGGCTGCTGTGCTCCACACCATGATGGTCATGGACTCTGACCCTCAGGAACCTTGAATCACCAAATTAAATGCTTTTGCCTTGGTCTTGGTGTCTTCATAACAGTAGAACAGTAACTGAGACAAAAACCAACAAGATGTGGATGACAGGGTAAGACTCTCAGATGGTAAACTCATTTAAGGGAATTATTTAATTGTAGTGGGAGAATAAAGCAAATGGGATGCGAGCTAAGCATCTGGAATGCCCCTGTAGTCCAGTGAAGAATCGGTATGGATTGCTCGGGGAAAAGCAAGAGCCTCTTGCATTTCAGTTCATTTCATCCCAGGGCATTGCCTGATATGGTGGTTCATGTAAGTAATCCCAGCATCAGGGAGGCTGAGGATTGTTGTGAGTTTGAGGCTAACCTGGGCTACCTAGTAAGCTCCAAGTAAGAGATTAACCTGGGCTAGAGAAAGACCCTAAATCAAAACAAAAAAAAAGCAGCAATAAATGTTCATTAACCTTTTTCCAGGCAGTGACACTTTATTTTATAAGTACAGAGATGGGCCGGGCGGTGGTGGCGCACGCCTTTAATCCCATCACTTGGGAGGCAGAGCCAGGCGGATCTCTGTGAGTTCAAGGCCAGCCTGGGCTACCAAGCGAGTTCCAGGAAAGGCGCAAAGCTACACAGGGAAACCCTGTCTTGAAAAAAACAAAAAAAAATCCATAAATACAGAGATGAATAAATCTGTAAGCTCTCATGGTGCAAATATGTGTAGAAAGTGCATAGTAAGTGTGTTTAGTGTGTCATCTTGCTCTCTACTTTTCATTATTTTAAACTGTAATTTGGAATAGAGAATATATTCCCATAGCTGAACTTTACAAAGACATAAAATTATCAACTCTGGAACATTGTCCTACCCTTACCCAGGCTACTTTCCTAGGATGGTGTAGACAATATGTCTTTGCGGATACAGTGTACATGAAGAAAATGGATTTTCCCACCGCACACTCGTGTGTGTGTGTGTGTGTGTGTGTGTGTGTGTGTGTGTGTGTGCAGGTGCAGTTGTGTTTCCAGGCTAGAGGTCAGCTCTGGGTGTTGTTGCTCAGGCACCACCCACCTTGGTTTATCTGGTTGGTTGGTTGGCTGGTTTTGCTTTGGAGTTTGGTGCTGGGGCCTGGAGCACACTGAGTGGGCCAGGCTGGCTGTCCAGTGAGTCCAGGGCTCCTCCTGTCCCCAGTTCCCTGACACTGACAGAGTGCAGGAATGTGTCACCGGTCCCGTCTTTTAACGTAGTGCTGACATCTGAACTCAGGGCCTCATGTTTGTGTAGCAAGAATGTTACTAACTGAACTATCTCTATAATCCCACTTTTTGCTTTTTCCACCAAGCATGTTTGGATATTATTCTCCTGTAACCTTTTGAATACACATCCCTTCACTGCAAATCATGTGAGGACACACCCAGAGTATTTAAGAGTTGGGTTCAGGGGAAATAACTAATAATTATATCAACTTGTTTTTTAGTGTGAAAACCATTTTTCTATTAACTAACATTTTTTTACTTTTGTAAGTTCCAAAGAATGATTTAATCAGAACTGATTTTGTAGTTATGTTACCTACTGATTATTATTGTACCAGAGGAAAGTTTCCAAGGATGTGTGAGTCCTTTGTAGGTGATGGGTGATGACTGACAGCACGGAGCTGTGACACTGGCTTTTGTGTGGAAGATCATTGAAGCTTCATTTATCCCACTTAGAAATTTTGAGTAGCAAACTTAAAACAAGATGTACTTCCTCTTCCTGCACCCCATTTTCTCAACCCAAGACACACCCCCATGAGTGCACATACCTTACAGAATCATGGAATCGAGGACTCAGCATTTCTAAGCCAGACTCAAAGGCAAAGGGAGGAAGGGAAGTGACAGCTCCTTTAACACAGATCCCAAGTCTGTTAGAGGCAGCGGTTGCCATGGTGTTTGCTTTTCTGAGGTGTGCTCAGTGTTGGCAGTGGAATATTCATAGTCAAAAGGCTGATGCTTGCTTAGCCATAGCCAACGCCAAGCACATTGACTTAGATTGTACTGTGGTGGCCGTGTGGTGGGGGTGATAGGGAATGGTCTTTAATGTCCTCCTAAGACATCTTAATAACTGTGCTCAACCATTCATATCCCTTTAGGCTTCTGCTTCTTATTGGTCTATGTATTTGAGGCAGAGTCTTGCTATGTAGTCAAGGCTGGCTTGGTACTGGCTGTGTTAGCCCAGGCTGGCTTGGTGCTGGCTGTGCTAGCCAATGCTGGCTTTGAACTTGCAGTGTTCCTCTTGCCCTTCCCCTCTTGAGTGCTGGCTTGTGCCAGAATACCCAGAGACTATGTATTTCTGACACTGGGAATTAGACCCAGTGTCACCCACATGCTAAGCATGAACTTGACCACATATCCACATCCCCCACCACATCCTTTAGGCTTCTTGAGTCACTGTACTTAGGACCATGGCCTCTGAGCTCACACAGCCCTTGTGAACTCCATTCATCATGCATTGTAGGTTAAAGAGGTGAGATCTGCCAGAGTAGCAGTATATGATGATCTGGGTTTTTTTCTTCTTTTTCTAGTGATTTCCTGTAGTGCCTATAATTTAGCCTCAGCTTTGCCGTTAAAAGGGAGTCTAAAATTAGATTTGGTTCTGAGTTTGAATGACTGAGAATATACATATGAAAAAAACCCCAACTAGATAAATATGGGTTTTTTTTAAGCTTAGAGATAAAGGAAAATCATTCCCCAGAAGGCTGTCACTATCCTACTTGCATAGTGAGTTGATTTGACAGACTAGTAATTTGATTTGCTGTTCCTAAGGGAGACAAATTTGATTTGCTTTTAAGGGGGAGTGATTTAATTTTAATTACACAATATTTTTCCTAAGCATTAACACTTCCCTGCAAAATATTAAATAAATTCTTAATTCTTTCCCTAGAACTAATGGCTTAGAAGCTTGTTTATAATTATTCAATAATTAGACTTTGAGATTGAAATTATATTAGAAGGTAATTATTCATTTATTTTTATTGCAATACGTTGTGATACAATATAAGTCCATTAAAACTAAAAGGCTGATGAGATTTTTATAATCAACCTATGTGGAGTGAAAGGTAATTTCCAAACTTTGTATAGCCGTAAATTAAAGTCAGCCTTGATCCCTGCTGTGCATATTAAGTATGGGTGCCACCTAGAACAGCACCCTTAAACTTGGTGGCTTACAGCACTGACTGTAATGCACAGGGGTGAATTACGTGGAACAATGAGCCGAGAACCGTTCAGCTGGTTGGTTTCCACTCGGGATCTCTAGGGAGGCTGTTTTTCAGTAGTGGCTGGGTTAGGAACACCCCAGTGTTGTAATTACGCAGATGCCTGATGCTTGGTTTGGGCACTCTCCAGCCGCCAGAGGCTAGAACAACTGCAGCTTCTCAGGCATCTTTCTCTCTGCCTCAAGGACCTTATAGTCCACAGGGAACACAAGACTCCAAAGGTGTTATACAATGGCACGTGTGCGTGTGTGCGTGCGTGTGTGTGTGTGTGTGCGTGTGCGTGCGTGTGTGTGTATGTGCGTGTGTGCGTGTGTGTGTGTGTGTGTGCGTGTGTGCGCGTGTGTGCGTGTGCACGTGTGTGCGTGTGCGCGTGTGTGCGTGCGTGTGTGTGTGCGTGTGTGTGCGTGTGCGTGTGTGTGTGCGTGTGTGTGTTAGTGTGTGCGTGCGTGTGTATGTGTGTGCGTGTGTGCGTGTGTGCGTGTGTGTGTTAGAGATGAGTCACCAAGACTAACTCATATTCAAGGGCAGGAGAATCAGAATTTTTTTTTAGAATACAGTGGCTGTAAATCAAAAACAAACAAACAAAAAAAACAAGCTTGAGTCAGGTATAGTGGTAGACACCTGTAACCTCAACTACCCTAGAGGCTGAGGCATGAGTGATCAAGAGTCAAGGGCCAACCTGGCTGAGTAGCAAGACCAAGTTTCAAAAAAGCCTTGTTGACATAGACTGTGAAACCCAGTACGTAGCTGTCCATTTTCCCTTGCTCAGATCGCCTTTCCTTTCCTTCCTTTCTTCTCTCTGTTCAGGCCAAGGACTGAGTCCCGTCTTGTCCCTTTCCTTGTCTGTACTCTCACTACACACAGTGTGCCTTGTGCTCATGGCTTGTGAGTCATTCACCTGCCTCTTGACCCTTGTGCTTTAAACCTACATTATAATCTCGTAATAAACTTCAACTCTTACCCCAGGAAAACCATTACATCATTCTCCCAGTTGGAAGACTTGGATGATTGTTGTCCACAAATGCGTTTCTCCCAAATGTTTTGTATCAGAAGTGGGTGAATGTCTTGTTTGCTTTTTATTTTATTTTATTTATTTTGATCTTTGAGACAGACTCTTGCTTTATCTTAGGCTAGCCTGGAATTCACTCTGTAGGTGAGGCGAGCCTCAAACTCACAATCTTCCTGTCTCAGCCTCCAAGTGAGAGACTACTGATGTGCCACCACACTCAGAGTGTACCTCTTGTTTACAAATGAAAGTGGGCGTGGTGGCAGAGGCCTGACAACCAGTACTTGAGTGGAGGTAGGAGATTCAGGTGTTTTAAGGTCAACGTCCGCTAAATAGCAGGTTGGAGGCCAGTCTGAGATACATGAGACCTTGTCTCAAAACAAACCACAAAAAAGTATATTGTCCATGTTACTTCACAGACTGAGTTGTTAGAGTTTCCTGTGAATGGAACCTAAGAATCTGCAAGTTTACACATCCTTCAGCAAAGCTGATTCTTCTGTACAAAAAAAAGTGCCAACTTAAATTTAGTATCGGCAGCACATGACAGTGATTCTCAGAGATGTGTTGTTAGTAGTTACAGAGCAGGTAATCTGATAGTAATAGCATTAAAGTTTGTGATTAAAGCATGCACATCCAGTGATCTCAACATCTGTACCTACACTCATCTTCTTACTTTGCTGGAGTGGAAGAACTTCCTTACAGTCCAGGACTCCCACAGAAGATGTCTTCCCAGTATTAATGTCTTTGAGTGGTGTGTGTCTCCAAGGAATCTCTGTCCCATGTAGTCTGATGCAAGCTAGTTGCATCTGGTCTTACCATTGTCCCATCAATACACCTTTTCTTTCTTTCTCCCTACTTGTATTTGGTAATCTTTCCTCATTTTCATTTTCCTTTTTAAACAAGCTTCTAGCCTTAGCCTCTCTTGAACACCCTCCCTTCGGCTACCAAGCCTTGGTGACTGTGTTCTACTCCCTGCTATCAGAAAATTATGCTACAATTTGAAACATGTCTATGGCTCTTATCATAGTAGTGCATATTGTTCAACAGATGGCTGTATTGTTGGGGCTCCACAGGGAAGCCAGGGCACACTCACAGACTTAGCAAAAGGATGTTTAACAGGGTGTGCATAGGACACCTTTGCAAGATGCACAAGGGATGTGATGAGGGAAAAAATGAAGTGTGGAATTTACTAAATGAATTAATAGGATGACTATGTCTAATATGAAGGATTCCCACCTCTAGTGGAATATTCAAATGGGATCATTATTGTTTGAGTATAAATGAATATGCTTTATTTTTATAATGGGTGCTTTTAAAAATAAAGACATGGTTATCCTTTGCTTTATATCTAGTATCCACTTATGAGTGAGTACATACCATATTTGTCCTTCTGAGTCTGGGTTACCTCATTCAGGATGATATTTTTGCCTGCAAAATTCAAGCTGTCATTGTTTTTCTCTGCTGAGTAGTACTCCATTAAGTATATGTACCATATTTTCTTTATCCATTCTTCAGTTGAGGGGCATCTAGGTTGTTTTCAGGTTCTGGCTATTACAAATAAATAAGGACACACAGTTGAGCATGTGTCCTTGTGGTATGATTGAACATTCCTTGGGTATATGGCCAAGAGTGGTATAGCTGGATCTTGAAGTAGATTGATTCCCAATTTTCTGAGAAACCGCCATACTGATTTCCAAAGTGGCTATACAAGTTTGCACTCCCACCAACAGTGGAGGAGGGTTCCCCTTGCTCCACATCCTCTCCAGCATAAGCTGTCTTCAGTATTTTTGATCTTAGCCATTCTGACAGGTGTAAGATGGTATCTCAGAGTCATTTTGATTTGCATTTCCCTGATGACTAAAGATGTTGAGCAATTCCTTAAATTTCTTTCAGCCATTTGAGCTTCTTCTGTTGAGAATTCTCTGTTTAGCTCTATAGTCCATTTTTTAATTGGACTATTAGGTATTTTGATGTCTAGTTTCTTGAGTTCTTTATATATTCTGGAGATCAGCCCTCTGTCAGATGTGGGGTTGCTGAAGATCTTTTCCCATTCTGTAGGCTGTCGTTTTGTCTTATTGACTGTGTCCTTTGCCCTACAAAAGCCTCTCAGTTTCAAGAGGTCCCATTTATTAATTGTTGCTCTCAGTGTCTGTGCTACTGGTGTTATATTTAGGAAGTGATCTCCGGTGCCAATGCATTCAAGACTACTTCCTACTTTCTCTTCTGTCAGGTTCAGAGCAACCCACCCACAGCTCCAGGGAGGCTAGCTAGTAAGGAGGACCCTAGGAAAGACACAGGGATCACCCAGCAATGGAGAAATGGATGAGATCTACAGGAGCAAACTGGGGGTGAGGGGGGTAATGGAGGGCAAAGGTCGGGGGAAAGAGAGCTTAGGAGAGCGGGAGGTTCAAGGTGGATCAGGAACAGAGTGGGAGAACAAGGAAAGAGATACCATGATAAATGAAGACCCCATCGGAATAGGGAGAAGCAGAGTGCTAGAGAGGTCCCCAGGAATCCACAAAGATGACTCCACCATAGACTACTGGCAATGGTTGAGAAGGTGCCTAAACTGGTCTACTCTGGTGATCAGATGGCTGAATACCCTAACTGCCATGATAGAACCCTCATCCAGATGGAAGCAGATGCAGAGATCCATGGCTGGGTCCCAGGCAGAGCTCCAGGAGTCCAATTGATGAGAGAGAGGAGGGTTTCTATGAGCAAGAGATATCGAGACCATGATTGGAAAAAGTACAGAGACAACTAGCCAAACTAGTGGAAACACTTGAACCGTGGACCAATAGCTGAGGAGCCCCCATGGTACTAGACTAGGCTCTCTGGATAAGTGAGACAGTTGTTTAGTTTGAACTGTTTAGGGAGCCCCCAGGCAGTGTGACCAGGACCTGTCCCTAGTGCATGAGCCGGCTTTTTGGAACCTAGGGCCTATGCTGAGACACTTTGCTCAGCCTTGGTGCGGGGAGGAGGGGCTTGGACCTGCCTCAACTGAATCTACCAGGCTCTGTTAACTCCCCATGGGAGACCTTGCCTTGGAGGAGGTGGGAATGGGGGGTTGGTTAGGGGGGAAGGCTGGGGGGTGGGAGGAGGGAGGACAGGGGAATCTGAGGTTGATATGTAAAATGAATAGAAAATCTCCTAATTAAAAAAAAAAGAAAAAAGAAAGACATGGATCAAGAATAAAGGACAGAGAAGACAGAGCATGCAAATACCAACAGAGGAAAGCTTGCTAACCTTAGTAATGCTACAGAAGACAGGACAAGCAGGGTCACTGGGGTGGAGGGACATGTCCTGATGTGAACAGTTACTCCCTGGGTCCTTTGAATACATGCAGCTGTATTTGCTCATTGTGATGCCCAGCCTGGCCTAGAAAGTGCTATGTAAACCAGGCTAGCCTCAACCTCACAGAGATAGACTTGCCTCTGTCTCCAAGGGCTGGGATTAAAGGCATGTGCCACCACACTTGGCCTTACAGCTGCATTTTTATGTGTTTAATGACATAAATTATAAAAGTCTATATACTTAATAAAAATGTTTCAAACTATATATTATCTATTTTTAAGATAATAAATAAATGACAGAAATAAAATGGATACGCACTCTAAGTTAGAAATTTTATGTCTGTTTTCATAGCTTAATGTAACAACTAGATAAAATAACATGGTGAGACACTTTGAACAATAATAGACACACCTAAAACACTCTGTCCAACAGCCGTGTAAAGCACAGTGTTCTCAAATACATTCGCCAAAGTAAATTATTAGCCCCAAAGCAGGTCTTAGCACATAATAGACTGTGTTCTTTGACAGTGGCAGAGAAAGCATTTGACAACATTCAGCTGTGATTTATTGAGGCGGGGGTGGGCACAGAGTCTACCACATCGGAAATAGGAAGGAATTCAGTCTGACAAAAGATGTACTTTATAAGCCCCACAGTTAACATTATATTTTATGGTGAAATTTTGTGTGTTTTCTTCCTAATGCCGAGAACTGCAAATATGTATCCTCTTTCTATTTTGTTTAGCATTGTACTAGAAGTTCCAAATAACTCTCTAACACAGTGGTTCTCAATCTTCCTAATGCTGTGACCCTTTAATACAGTTCCTCGTGTTGTGGTGACCCACAACCAGAAGATTATTTCATTGCTACCTTGTAACTGTAATTTTGCTGCTGTTATGAATCTAATGCAAATATCTGATTTGCAGGATATCTGATATATGACCCCTGTAAAAGGGTCATTTGATCCCCAAAGAGGTCATGACCCACAGGTTGAGAATCACTGCTCTAAGAGAAGAAAAGTAAATGGAAGGTATAAATATAGAGGAGATAAAAGTTGATCTGTATCTGTGGATTGCATGACCATCTAGAAAGAAAATCCTAAAATAATCTATAAAATGAATGTCAAATATAATTCATTACATTTAGCGAAGTCATTAAACTCAGAGTCCCGCACGGTCTAATTGTACCTGTTCACTTTGTTCCTCTGTTGTGTGCAGTGACTCATCCTTACCTTAGCTAACTTCTTGGTGACAGCTCCTTTAGAAAACCTTGACTTGGAAGGGAAACATTTTTCTCCTTGGCAGCATTGTTCACATGTGTGGTCATGGGTACTTGGTCTAAACACTGGGTGGGCTAGATCCAGATAGACTGTTTGCATCAGAAGTGGGTAATAACTGGCTCTCTAATGCTGAGCAGCTTGTAATTGCCGTATTTACTATGTATGTGGTTGGCTCGCTCTCTCCTGTGTGTCACAGCCTACACAAATTCTCGTTCATGCTGTAAAGAACTCTTCATAAGAGAATCACTCAGTCACAGATTTGGAGGCAACTTCATTCAGCATCTGGGAACAGGTGGTCCCTGTCTCTGAGAGTAGCCAGGTCACGGCAGCATCAAGCAAACCCAGGTGCACAGTGACCATTAGCAGTTTCGCCGTCACCTAGTATCAAAGTGCATCTCTGCCTTATGCAGATTCTTAGGATTATCAACAAAACTTTAAAACCTTTTAAATTAAAAAAAAATCAGTAGCCATTGAGCTCATGTTGTGTGTGAGAAAGTTGTGTCATGGAGGGATCAGGTGACTGGCTGGGATTCACAGACTGGGTGAGTGCATGAACTATTTACCGAAGTACCTGAGTCCCTTGCTGCATACTCTCTCCCTGAGCTATTCCATCTACAGTAAAATAAATAAATAAAACCAGCAGCAACAACAAAACAGGTAACAGTTGAGTCTAGACTCAAAAGACTAGAATTTGCCAGACAGAATATCTCTGTGGTTAGATCCAAGAACATATTCAGCAGAAGCATATTCATCTTTTTAAAGTTCTGTGTTGATGTCAAAAGTTTGTTTTCTTTATACTGGTCTCTTTTGTTTTTGGCTTTTGAGTCATGGTTTTGCTGCGTAGCCCTAGCTGGCCCGGAACCGTGGAGACCGCACTGGCTTTGAGCACGTGTGGATGCCGGCCTTGCAAGTGTGAACCATCGCATCTGTCTCATAGGCATCTCTTCATGAATATTCTCACTGCTTTTAAATAATAGTGGATTGTCAGATTCCGTTCTCCTGAGTGCATGTATTTGTAGTTAAGAAAGTACCTCGGAATTACATATGAGAAAAATCTTTAAAGTATCAGTTATTAAACATTAGAACAGATTATTGGAGCTAACTCCTAGTTCTTCCCATCTGGAAATTCTTTGGAAGTGTGTGTGTGGGCAAGTGTACCACTGAACTATATTCCCAGTCCAAAATTTTAGAATTTTTTTTAAATAGAAAAACTATCACATACATTAGACACTTAATATCTACAGAATGATCTCACAAATAAATGAATAAATAGAAAAATGGTGAATTAAAAATCTCTGGTAGACCTTTCTATATTTGTGATTCTCTGTTAAAATTTAACAAAGAATCTTTTTGGAATTTTACCCAGAAATGTTTTACTTGAATTTCCAAATATTCTAATAAATGTTCTCTTTTAGGCAACGTCTGTATAAACTCCTGGTGTAGACAGATGCATAGATATGAACCATGAGGGGCTGTGGGGGGATGAGAGCAGGGGAGGAGAGGAGGGGGTGGGGGAGGAAGGAGGAGAAGCAGAGGGGAGGGGAAGAGAGAGGAGAAACATTTAGAAAGCTTTTTTTTAAATCTCATATTAGTTTCTTCCCAAGTCACTCATATTTCCCAACAAGAAAACAAAAACACACCAAGTTAATGATGGAAATATTCTGCTAGAGTGGTTATACCTCTGAGCTCCAGCTCTCTCTTAGGGCAATAAGAGAGCCTCCTTTCTGGTCAGTGGCACCAGCACCATTTGAAAGACCCATTCTTAGAATAGCTGTTGGCTGACAGAGCCTTGGAAAATTACCCATTTATTAATGAGATAGCAACCAAGGATTAGCTTGCCAAAAATCAATGAAGGGTGCATTGAAAATAGGCATCAAGAATGTTCAGAAATAATTTCTTTGCTTTTCATAAAAATAGCGCATTTCATCCACTGGTGCTAAACATTAAAAATTCAACTAGCATGAAAATATGTTAGAAAAGCATGTTTATGTGTGTGTTGCTTATGGTGGTCATACCATGGGACTTAAAATAATCTTCATGTATGCCTCATGGAGCCATCTCCCTTATGCATGTAAGCTAGTGGTAGCAGAAATATCTCATCTTATATACCATAGTTAAATGTCCATGGTTCTCTTCTGCTCTGCTGAGGATCCCGAGGCTGTATCCTGGGTGTTGTAATCACTAAGCAATGGCGATTGTCTGGCCATCATAGACGTAAACCCTCTGCAGAGGAGCCGGCCCCCCAATATACAAACAGGAGAGCTAAAGACTTTGAATTCCCATCCTGTGTTCCTAAAACAAATTATCCCTACCCTGTGTTCTAACAAACAACATTTTTACATTTATTTGTTGTCTGTGTATGTGAGAGAGAGATGTGTGAGGTGTGTGTGTGTGTGTGTGTGTGTGTGTGTGTGTGTGTGTGTGTGTGTACATGCCACAGCATGTGTGCAGAGATTTGGAGGCCAGGCAGCTCTCCTTTCAGCACGTGGGTCCTGAGGATCAGACTTGGGTTGTCAGACTTGGTAGCCAGTGTTTCTGCCCACGGAGCCAGCCCCAACCCCCTGTTTTAAAATGACAGGCAAGCTCACTGTCGTCCAGCTCTGCCCCAGCCCTGCTGGTATTTTGTATCTTGAGACGCAGTCTCACTAAGTTGCCCAGGTTGGTCTTGACCTCACTCTAGCTCTGGGTAGCCTTTCACATGACATCGTCCTGCCCCAGCCTCCACAGGAGCTAGGATTCCAGGCCTTTGCCAGAGGCCTGCATCATCTACTTGATTTTCGCTGGAGAACAAAGCTTTCCTTGCATACCCCAGTGCGATGCTGATGTTCTCCTGTGCTTGAACCAGATGTGGGGTCACATACACTTAAAGGCTGAGAGACGGGTGCTGGGTGGAGTCCTGATGCCATACATTACTATGGTTCCTTCACTGGGTTGTCCCTAGAAATGGTTTGCTGTTCTCAATTGGACCTGTCCCAGGCCATCAGCCTCTAAACGCTGAACCTTGAACCTTGCACCCACCACCTAGTACATTAGATCGGAGTCACTTGTAGCCAAATGCCAGATTACAAACTACTTTTTAGGGTTGGTTTGTTTTTTATTTCTTTACTTTTTATTTATTTATTTATTTATTTTTGTTTTCTGAGACAGGGTTTCTCTGTGTAGCCTTGGCTGTCCTGGAACTCCCTCTGTAGCCCAGACTGTCCCTGAACTTACAGAGATCCATCTGCCTCTGCCTCCCAAGTGCTGAGATTAAAATTGTGTGCCACCACTGCCTGGCTTATGCCAGCCTCACAGGAGCCAGAGCCAGGGCTCTCCCTGGAGCTGGAGTTACAGGTACCTGAGAGCCTACCTACAGACATGGGTGCTGGCAACCAAACTCACATCCTCTAGAAAAGAAGTATTTGCTTTTAGCCACTGAGCCATCTCTCCAGCCCCACAAACCACTTTTTAAATGCAAAATGCAGCTTTTAACTCACTGGAACGTGGCCCCGCCCTCAGCCAAATCTCACTCACTTGAGAGAGAGATGAAAAGAGGACTTGATGACGCCATAGACTCCTCATTTTTGCCTACACAGCCCAGACTCAGGTGTAAAACCTTCCTTCCTCTTTCTGCTCAGCCTGCTGTGGGAGAATCAGGGCAGTGGAGCTCATCAAAGAAAGGAGACATTCCATGTGGTCCCATGTTCTCAGACAAACCACCAATCTCCAAATCTCCAGGCCTCCTCTCTACCTGAGTACGCTGTGCTACATATACTTTAGAATTCCCACACAGTTTCACTGTGTTGATTTCATGTGTCTCCTCTGCACTTTAGATTGGATCCTTGTGGGTAGGGACTTTAAAATTTATAAAATAACTAAAACTTATTTGTTTTGATTTCTTTCATCTTGTATAGTGGTTGGCTAATTGTATATATTCAATAAATTTTTTTTTAGATAAAAGCAGATTCCTTTAAGTCCATTTTTGGGATGTTTACAAGCTGACTTGTTTAAAAAAAAAGCAAAATAAAATAAATGAATGGAAGAACATTTACCCCCAATTAAACAGATGTAGGAGTATACTAAAGAGTTAATAATGCTTCCAGGTTGAACAAGTGAAAAAGTGAATGAGTCCCTTCACTGATTCTCATACATAAGATTCACAAGAAAACACTGAGAACATCAAGTACTGAATGTATATTCTCAAACTGACAGGACTTTTGTGTTTCGTGTATTGCTGATACTGTACTGTTTTGGTTGTTGTTGTTTTGTTTTGTTTTGTTTTTAATGTAAGAGACAGAGTCACACTCTGTGACCCAGGACGGTCTCAAGCTCACAATCCTTCAGCTTCAGCCCCACCCCCTGCCCTGAGTAAGCAAGTTTGCAGGTCTGTGCCACCATGCCCAGATAGCCTCAGCTATCACCTGTAGATATGAATTTAAAGCAGCCCTCTCATCAGTAAAAAGGAAAGCTCATCCAGTCAAAGGGAACTAGTGTTAAGGAACAGGCTGGGTACTGACTGTCTTCCAGCAGGGAATACGTTGACAGTCTTTAATGAATTTCTTTGGAGAAAGCATTTGTTTTTGAGTGCATGTGAAGCAGTAAGTGAATTAGCTTGAAATACAGCTGTAGGAGGCAACATCTTTTTTTGAAATGTTAGCATCTTTTGGCCATACAAATCAGAATAACATATACCTAAGAAAAAGAAGCTGGAAGCTGGAGAGATGGCTCAACAGTTAAGAACACTTGCTGCTCTTTTGAGGACCCCTCAGTTACCAGCATCCTGTCAGGTGGCTTACAACTGTCCATAACTCTAGCTCCATGGGATCTGATGCCTCTGGGCTCCCAAGGCATTTACATTCACATGCACATATCCACGTGCAGACACACTCCTACACACAATTTAAAATGATACAATCCTAAAAAAAAAAGGAAAGGAAATGGCACCAAGGATACCAAAGGAATTAATTTATAGATATATTCATTATATATTATTTTATATATTATATATAGTTAATATATAATATATGTAATTTCTAAATCTTTCATATACTCTAATGATGTTTAGGTGAATTTTCCATTCAATAAGTTAATAGAGCTATACATAACTTCTCACCTATTTTCTGTTCTTAAAATACCAGTTTGAACTTAATATACCTTTGAATTTCATTTTCCTCTAAGAAATGTGTTTAATGATCAGAAATGTACTTCAAGTTTTAAGGATTTCTCAGCTCCTCCAGCACTGCCTCTGAATAAACACAGTAAAGTTTAGTGCATACAAGCCAGTTGTCTAAAGTAAGTTGGTCAAGGAGAGAATATATTTCTGTTGATATTTTCTGCTGGCCTATGGACTTCTAAGGATCATTCTGCGCTCTCTCTCTCTTTCTCTCTCTCTCTCTCTCTCTCTCTCTCTCTCTCTCTCTCTCTCTCTCTCTCTCTCTCTCCCTTTCTTTCTTTTATTTTTTGAGACAGGATTTCTCTGTATAGCCCTGGCTGTTCTGGAACTCACTTTGTAGACCAATCTGGCTTCGAACTCACAGAGATCCGCCTTCCTCTGCCTCCCAAGTGCTGGGATTAAAAGTGTGCGCCACCACTGCCCTGCTGGCCTGGTCTTTTTGCTTCCATGAATTTATCAGCATAGTAGACAATTTGATTCAGGTCGGCAGGCACATACCAAGGACAATTACTGTCAACATTGTGGATATAAATGTTCAGTGTTGGCAAGGATGTGGAAAAGGGCTGGCTTAGAAACTGGCTAGATGTTATCACCAAATCTGGCAAGGAAAATCACTACGGCAGTAACAGTACCACTTGACCCAATTCTTCTACCATTTTCTTCATATTGTTTTCTTTTGTCTTTGGCCTGATCAGTCATGTGTCACTTGCTCAGTATCAAGGAGTCCCTAAACTTACCACTGTGAACCAGGAAGGTGAGGCTTGGCCCCAGAGCTGGGAAGAGCTGGAACTCGGCCCTGGCTTTCTCTCTCCTTCAGTATGACAAAGTCCCTCTGGTTTTCTTCTCTTAGTACCTTTTTGTTGAGACAAGGTCTCATTAGACAGCCTAGGGTGCCCTTGAACCTGCGGCCATCCTGCCTTGGCCACCCCCGTGGGTGGGAATTCAGACTTGCATCACCATGCCTGGCTGGTCCTTTTGTTCAGCATCAGGACTGACTGCCTAGTGCTACTAAAGGTTGCCTGTAGTTCTTAGGTGGCGATTAAAATCAAACCTGCAATGATTGCTTCTCATTGTTTTGTGTTTGAACTCTCCATAGAAGGGGCTTGCTGGCTTTCCAGATGTTCTACCCCTGGACTGTCACTGGTTCTCACTCTACCAACTTCCAGGTCGTGATAGCAAGATATTAGTAAATATTAGATGAATGAATAGCCAATAAACTAGATACCTAAATAACCATATCTATGGTGGGAGAATATATCTGTAAAAAAATAGCCCCATAAGTATACATTGTTTTCTTGTTGTCAATCTGATATATATCAAACAACCCCTTTAATTGTCTCTTTATTAAGTCCCTCCATGTTGACATCGTAATGTACCCTGGCTGCTTTTATTGAATGAAGCCCCACATCATTAAGACCAAGCCACAGAAATTCATTTTTTCATAAACCAACATTAATGATTATATTTTTAAACCATTGATGGTGTACTCTGCTAGTGGACCTGACTGATTTGGTTTATGACTAACCGCAGAAGAGTCAGGGTGCTCTAGATAACTATTCCCCTAATGTAGTAAAAACAACGTAGGTGCATCTCAGATTGTCCCGCTGTTGCCGCAGAAGTGTGGATCAAGGCAGTGCTGTGGAGGAAGAGACAGAACCTGGAGTCAGAGGTGCACAGCACAGCAACACTGACCTTCTGAGAAAGAGTCTAGTCCACCACACTCACCAGCTGTGTGGAGAGCGGGAGCTCCGAAGTCAAGATGAGCAGCAGAGGAAAGCAGAGACGTAGCACTCCCCTCCTGCCTTCCGTCAAAAGTGAAACACGCTGTCCCTCAGTTGGTGCTTCAGCATTCTGACAGGCCTTGCTCCCTCCAACTGACGTCCACCCATTCTCCCTAAAAGTGAAGAGAAGAGATTGGAGAGCGATGTGACAGTCTCGCTTTCCAGAGAGAGCATTGCCCCACTTTGTGCCCTTTTCTTCTAAGACTGGGGAGCTTAACAGTTAAGGCCTCAGGTTAATTGGGGGAAGAGAGTAGATAAAGAAGATGGATGACCCCATGTTGGTCAGTGTCCCAGTCCAGCATCTAGAATCTTCCAAATTTAATTTGGAAACATCCAGTCAAGACATGAATTACTCACTCCTTCCCACCCAGAAAGAACAGTAGCGGTTCATCTCCTCTCAAAGAGGATGTGGTACAATTGCATCTGCTGAAGGCACAAGCTGAAATACGTGCCGTGTTCCTGAGGCTCACAAGGCTGAGGGCCTCCTGTGACTTGCCTGGTAGAGCTGGCTCTCCTGGTGGTATGCACCCACAGGTTCTGCCTGTGCTGTGTCCTGTGGAACAGTTTGGCATACACTTGTATGGTCCTTGACTAAGGTTTGTCTCCTCCATCAGAGTCAGGACATGTCTGATGTGTGCTTATTGTTATCCTTGGTACCCAAAATAGAATCTCACTGATGACAGGTATGGAAGCTACGAGTGAGCTAGTAGGCAAATGACCATGTACTTCCTCTAGTTGCTATATCCTGGCTAACAACATTTACCATTCTGGCGAGTATGTAATTTCCACTTGAATTTTTGAATTCCTGAGATTTCATGTTTTTTAAACAAGTCTTTTATTGTTTTTAGGTGTTGTAGACATTTCCCACTGGGTAGCTGACTTTTTCTTTTCTAACCATAAGAGAAGTTTAGTAAATCAGACTAGTTTAAGATAAACGCACTCAGGTCTGTGCAGTGATCACACTGTTTGGTGATGGGTTCTATCTAAGATAAACTCACTCAGGTCTGTGCAGTGATCACACTGTGTGGTGATGGGTTCTATCTAAGATAAACTCACTCAGGTCTGTGCAGTGACCACACTGTGTGGTGATGGGTTCTTTCTAAGATAAACTCACTCAGGTCTGTGCAGTGATCACACTGTGTGGTGATGGGTTCTATGTAAGATAAACGCACTCAGGTCTGTGCAGTGATCACACTGTTTGGTGATGGGTTCTATCTAAGATAAACTCACTCAGGTCTGTGCAGTGATCACACTGTGTGGTGATGGGTTCTATCTAAGATAAGCTCACTCAGGTCTGTGCAGTGACCACACTGTTTGGTGATGGGTTCTATCTAAGATAAACTCACTCAGGTCTGTGCAGTGATCACACTGTGTGGTGATGGGTTCTTTCTAAGATAAACTCACTCAGGTGCAGTGTGTCATCTGCCAGATTTTCATGGTGGCTTTGCCCATCTTGTCTCTCTACAGTCCTCATTAAATTTCAGGGGTAACCTTGGTTTCCTTTAAAAGAACTGTTAAGATTAAGAGATGACATTGAATTTATAGATCATATTGAGAAGACTTGACATATTTTGTCATCTCTGTTGGTGGCTATTGTTCTGTGTCTCATTTTATTTAGATATTTAATGTCTGCCCACATCAGTATAACACTCTTTTTAGTTACATGGTGTGTGTGTGTGTGTGTGTGTGTGTGTGTGTGTGTGTGTGTGTGTGTGTGCGTGTGTGTGGCACAGTGCACATGTGGAGGTCAGAGGCCAAGAGTCTCTTTCCGTGTTCACCATCAGGATCAACCCCGGGTCATCAGGCTCGGCAGCATGGGCCTTTTTACTCTCTGAGCCCTCTCAGCCGCCCAAGTGTGGTCTCTGGGACCACCGTTCACTAGACTTTTAAAAGACCTGGACACTGAAATGACTTTCGTAGCAGCTGCTGTTTAACTAGTACGGGTGAGTCATGCTACCAGGGTTGTTCCCCCGCCCCGAAGTCTGCTGAAAGCTGCTCAGAAATGATCTCCATATCATATCGCTCACGTACGCGATGAAGTTACACCCCGAAGAGATGGCTCCACAATGAAGGGTACTTGTTGCTCTTGCACAGGGCATTTGCATTTAGTATGCTCAAACCCACATTCAGAGGTAAACATATGCACAAAATTTAAAAAGAAAATAAAATTGTAATAGATGATAAAGTCCAGTTATCCATCAGATTTCCTTTCATAGTGACCTAGCCCAGACCCTGTGGAGCACCACAGAGGTTTCGCCTGGTGAATGGTTAATGTGTGAAAGAAACCATTAGGTAGGGTGGGGAGGCAAACAGAAGCCCAGTGTTAGCAGAAGTCCTCAGGGACAGCCCCCAGGTCCACCCCTTAGTCGTCAGAACCAGGAACAGGCAGTGCTGGGGCAGAGAACTGAATGTTCCAGTTTTAAAGCCATTTGCCACCAGAGTGCAGATGTTTACAGGTTTGGGGTTAACTCAGGCTAGAGAACCTCCATGCTTTTTCTGTCTTTTAGTTATGTGACTCCGGTTTTTATTCCAACTCTAATTGTCCTTTTGCTTTAGTATTTCGCTTCCTGATTTCTGACGGTGTAGTTGATCCAATTAGAAGTCTCAGGTCTCCTACCACAGCGTCATAAAGAACAGGGCAGAGAGTGACTGCTGGCTAAGAGCAGAGAGTTTTCAAAACAAACTCCCTTTGAGCCGACACTGTGACCGTGTCCTTGCTTATACAAAGGCTGATTCCTCTGAACAGAATTAAGGGCTTAAAATGGAGAGAAGGAGACTGAATAATTACCCATGGGATGCTGGGAAAGGACTCGCTGACTTGATTCAGTGGGGAAACAATATCGACTGTTTCAGATTGTACTGCCACGTAGACGAAAGTGGTGTCCCTGTTTTCGTGCTCATGTATTTTGGATCTGGATGCTCATTCATTCCTTCAGCTCATATTTTCTGAGAAGAAGGGCCAAGGAAAGGTGTGCCGCGGACTGCATGGTCCGTTCTGTTTGGGGATACTGCTCTCCCCTGTGTGTCTCAAGCCAACTTGATGAATTCTTCTTCTGAAGTTCAAGGATGATTTTATTAGATGTTACAGGAAACCATAGTACAGGTTAGCTGACAATCCTAGCAGCCACTGGGAAGGTCAGTGGAGGGAGAGTCACACCTTTTGAGTTAGACATGGGACAGAAACACACAGCTTGTTAAGAAAGCAAAAGGAACTGGATGAGGTGGGCTGTCAATCAAGCCGAGGAAAGAGCCCCAGAGCCCTGCTGCCGCCCATGTATGGTCTTCTGCGGTCCTTTCCGCCCCTCCTGTTTGTATTTGGAGGGTCTCCAGTCTTCCTCTGCAATGGGCTCCTTCCTTACAGCGCTTTTGACAAGCTTTTACAGCTCCTACTCCCCTTCCACACAATGGTGTCTGCTGATTTTTCAAGACAGGATTTCACTGCGTAGCCCTGGCTGCCCTAGAACTCACCCTGTAGACCAGCCTGGCCTTGAACTTACAGAGATCTGCCTGCCTCTGCCTCCTGAGTGCTGGGATCAAAGACTGTGAGGCCCAAGCAAGGGAAGGGCCTTGGCACGGAGGGTGGCCACCCACCCGCAGCTGGCTCAGGTTCTTACTTCTCAAGCTGCTGTGCTGGTTCTCACCGTTCTGTGCTTGGACTTTTGTTTTGTTTTGAATTCACAGTCGTGTGCTTCTCAGTTTGTACCAAGGAAAGACAGCAGACTAATCCCAGTTATAAAATTAAGTCATTTTACAATTTCACTTCAAGGCTATTTTTCTCCACACTGGACTTCCATTCGTGAGAAGAAATTTTATATATGTTACTCCATTTTTCAATAACTCTAAAATGGCTATTTAAAAACTCTACTAATTTAAATACCAGCTTAACAAGCGCGATTTTATTGAAAGTGTAAGATATGAATCTGAAACTGTCTCTGGTATAAGAAGCCAACCGTAAGCGAAGATGTAACATGTAAAACTGCTTATGACCTTGCTGTGTTACACAGAAGGAAGTGTCTTCCCTGCATGTGGAACACAACACAAAACACACTAGAACCAACCAGGTGATTTGAACAGGTGTCCAGTCCTAGGACTTAAAACTACAAGATGTTTTTACTTGCATCCAATACTGACCTGGTACTTCAAGGTTGGGTTTTTCCCCCCTGTATTTTAATATGTAGTGTTATCAAACCAAATAGTTTAATTTGTTTGTCAATAATTGCCATATTCATTACATAATTTATTTAAAGTTATTTTAAATGTGTCCTTTATTATGTCCTATAATGAATATTATATACAATAATAAATACAAATTTTATAGTATAGTATTTTAGAAAAGTATAGTTTTAGCTTCAAGTAATCTCCTGATTGTATGTCATAAAAAGTACAAGTGATCTTCTAAATTTTTAAGGTTATTTATCTGTGTATGTCAATGGTATATGTATGTGTATGTTCCTATATGTCTGCATGTGGAGGTGGTGTGCATGCACGTGTGCACATATGTGTGGAAACCAGAGGTCAACCTCATCAAAGGTCTTCCGTGGTTCTCTCCAGCTTCTTTCTGTTTTTGAGGCAGAGTCTCTCACTGGCCCTGAGCTCACTGACTCAGCTGGCTGGCTGGCTGGCTAGGGAGCTCCAGGGACCACTGTTTCCTCAACCCTAAGATCAATGCCACACTCAATGCCTGGCTTCCCACACGGGTTCTGGGCATCTGAACCCAGGTCCACACGCTTGCATGGTAAGCACCTTACTGATGGAGCCATCACCCCAGCCACACATGGTTTGTGTTTTTATTCCTTTCTTTTGTTTCTAAAGTACTGTGTTGGAAATCTCCCTCTTATTTAAGAAAATGGGCTCAGGAGGACTGAAGTTTGCCAAAGGACAAACGCCTGCCAGGTGGCAGATTCTGGTTGGAAACTCAAGACAGCCTCATTCTGGATGCTGCTATCAGTCCCTTTCCCTGTGCAGCTGTGATTAAAGGCTGGGGCCCTGGAGGGAGGGAGGCGGAGGACCGCTGAGGACAAACCAATAGGTGTGGCGATCCCTGGGATAGCCTGGAGTTCCATGCGGGCTAAAAGGACACCAAGACCTTAGGGCTTCTAGATCAGAGATGTAAGAAAGGAGCATTGCTACCAGAAGAAGAGAGAGAAGGAGGGAGGGGAGAGGTGGGAAGGGAGGGGGAAGGGGAAAGGGAGGGTGAGGAGGGAGAAAGAGGAGGGAGGGAGAGAGGAAGGGGGAGGGAGAGAGGGAGGGAGGAAGAGATGGGGGAAGGGAGGAAGGGAGGGAAGAGAAAGAGTTTACTGTGATTTGGTTTAGGTGAAAAGGTCCTAAGATCAACTGTGGACTTTGCTGAGTCACAAGCAGCATCAAGACTTCCGAAAAGGACTGTGACAAAAACGTTTGCAAACACAGGACCCAGGGCTGTTGAGAGTCAGCGGAAAAAGCATGTATTTGGAACCAATGCAGGGTGCAGATAAAAGCCAAACAGGAAAGCCGCTGCAAGAAAGCAAGCCTAGAGAGAGGAACAACATGATTGAAGACTTGGAAAACAACCCTCCCAGGAGGTCGAAGAGGAAAAATTATAGGGGGGAAACAACAGCATTTAAAAATTATGTCGGAAGAGACCCAGAATTACACTGAATAAGGGAAATCGAGAGCTAGGGAGCATGGCTGAAGTGTCTTGAGTTTGTCCTGGCCACTTTCTTTTATGTATGTAGTCCTCAGGATAATACACAGACATCAGTTCACACATCCACATTAGCAAACGAGGATACGAATGCCTGGAGGTTCAGCTCTCTGCCCTGTTTGGTCCTGACACAAATCCTTCCAGCCTTCCAAGTCAATTCTCTTTTTCTCCCTTAAGAATCTTATTTTATGTTGTCTGTGTGTGTGTGTGTGTGTGTGTGTGTGTGTGTGTGTGTGCGCGCGCGCACGTGCTTTAGTACCATGGCATGCATGAGGAGGCCAGAGGGGAACTTGGGAGGTGCTTTTGTCTTTCCACCATATGGGTCCTGGGGACCAAATTTAGGTTGTCAGCCATGCTGATAAATGCCTTTACCACTGAGCCACCTCACAGGCCACAGAAGCACTGTTTTTTAAATTGGAGACTCTTACTTTAAACCACGACCTTTAACTTCTTCCGGTGCTCGGCAGTGTATTGCATTCCCTTCCTCGTCATGATACCTTTTAAACACACCAGTTCTCGGTTACATAAAAACACGGTATTTCAGGAAGGACTCTGACTGCCCGGCGCTGTGTGGCAGGGAAAGGAAGAGGGTACAGACCAGGCAGCCCCAGATTCAACTTTGACCTTAGTGACAGTGTGAACTCAAAGCAGTTCGGGTTCTCAACGCCTTGTTCTGCTCATGTGTGAAACAGACTTGATGTTTATTACCTCGTAGAATGCTATCAAGCTTAGTCATAATATGAGGAAATAGTTCAGCACTGGCCTTTAGCATATGGTAGCCAGCTTTAAAACGAGCAGACAGTGGTGACAGAGGAAGCGTGGATTTGCTGCAGACAGCTGTGGCCTGGTGATTATCTCTCCTCCAAAATCAAGTGGTGTATGCTCTAACAAAGTGCAGGCTGCATTGCTCTTTATTCAACCTGAAAACTTATGTGAGCGTAGACAGAAAAGATGTTTTCTGAAGCATAAAGGGCCACCGCATACTGCCACATGGGGTTGGCCGTTATTTACAAGGACTGCAATGGGACTAGGTAGCCCTGACCTTGTATGGATAGCAGCTCGGGAAATACGATGGAAAAGGCATGAAGAGCCAAGGACGCGGCCACTGCAGCGGAGCCACTGGAGGGTTGTGCTGCTGTCCGTGGCTGTTGCCTGGCACCTTAAACACCTGTCTACCTGTTGTGCTCCCCACAGATCTGCACCCCTGACCTGGTGGTGTTCCTGGCTTGTGCCAACCAGAGGCTCAGAGAGAGATTAGTGAAGCGTGCAGAGCAACAGGGACGGCCTGATGACAATCTGAAAGCCACCCAGAGGAGACTGGTAAACTTCAAGCAGAACGCTGCCCCGCTGGTGAAATACTTCCAGGAGAAAGGACTCATCATGACTGTAAGTTGGCCTCTGGGGCATAACCGCACAGAGTGACCTTTCAGACTCTAACTGGTCCATGTTCTCACTTAGGAATTCTGATTTTAAGAAGTGGCTTTGGGGACAATGTGCAGTATCAATTAAAAAAATTTAAAGCAGTCATTTTTACTAATGTCCCTTGATTTCGCCATAATGATTTTTTAAAGCCTTGCATTTTTAGTTTGATTTCTATGAAAGAGAATGTGTTGATCTTGTCTACAGTTCCATATCATCCAAGTTTAAAGTGTTTTGCAGCAACAATCTGGGTAGTTTTAAGCAACATTTGCCCATTTCTCTGTTTACCACACAATATCAGTAGACTTCTAGACAGCAGTTGGCATGGGATGGTAGGAGACGAATTTTTAGGTTGGACTTAGTCGTGTTCTATATGAGATAACAGACCCTGACTCTGCCATCGTTTCCTGATGGTTAGACTTGGTGTAAATGAGAGCTGGTGTTGAAAGGGAAGGTGTCCATCTTTCTGCACCTTCAATATAGTGCAGTGTATGCACACACATGTCAGTATTAACATCTTCCTACATAGCCAGCTGGTTCTACGGTTACTGGTATTCAGTGTGCCAACGGAGGATGACGCTGGGTCTTCAGGCCCCTCATTTTTTAGACTATGAGCCTTGAGAGGTGAAGGCCCAGCCTGATTGACAATGTGACAGATCTGATTCAATATTAAGTCACGGCAAAGACAGAGACCATAGGCCACAAAAAAAAAAAATTCCTCATGCCACAGAAGGCACGGCGGCTTCCTGGCAGCTGGACTGTGGTAGGCAGCATCAGACTTTTCTGTCCTGCCCTCTGCCCCTTCACCCCAGACTAAGAGTTCTTGCCTAGTGGGCTGGCATGCTCTGCTGTGAATCTGGTGAAAACAATGTACACCCTTCCCATTTTTCAGTTTTTATGTAGTGACTGAAGCATGTTCACAGAACTCCTGTGACCTAACGATGCTTGTGGTAAACCGTCTCTTGGTTGAACTAAGATGCCCTCAGAACTAAAGAGACAGCTGCAGCATTTGGATGGTAATCCTCTCGGTCTTGATATATTTATTGTGATTTATGCTTTGAGTCAGAGTTGTAAATCTGGTCTGGAGATGACGTCCCATGCCAGAGGTCATTTATGTTTTGGCTTAAAGCAGACATTGAGTTCTAGGAAAGATTTGGGAACATTGGGGTGGGTTTTTCTATGACTCTGTGTGTATGTATGTGTGTGTTATGTGTGTGTGTGTGTGTGTGTGTGTGTGTGTGTGTGTGTGTGTGTGTGTGTGTGATATATGTGTTGTGATGTGTGTGTATGTGTGATATGTGTGTGTGTGATGTGTATGTTTGGTGTATATGTGTGTGTGTGATGTGTATGTATGTGTGATGTGTGTGTGATGTGTGTGTGGTGTGTGTGTATGTATGATGTGTGTGGTGTGTGTGTGATGTGTGTGTATGTATGATGTGTGGGTGTGTGTGTGTATGCTTGGTTGTTGTGTATTTTTCTCACTTACTAGTACTGATTTCTGCCTTGTGCTATGATAAAAGAAATGAACCCTGCAGACTAAATCCCAACGCAAGGAGCAGAGCCAGAGTTTTAATTGATATGTCCACAGTTTAAAGGTAATACCGAGTGTCCTGATGTCTCCCTGCGTTCCTCATCAAAGCTGAGCAGATTTCCCAAATGAATGCAGAGCGGGGAGTGGTAATTTACTAATAGTTTGCATGGAGGTGAAATGCCATTGCCTGTAATTGAAGGAGTCAGTAACAATAGAGCTGGCAGCCTGTGACCTCACTGCTGAAACCAAGTGAGCTCTAAGATAAATGCCTCTAATTACTGGGAGAAAACTTGCCTCACAAAGCCACCTTTTGGAAACTAGGGAACACAGACTGAGCTCCCGAGAGTATAATTTGAAAAAAATAGTCTGACAAAGACATAAATCCTGTCTCCTGAGACACGTGTTCTCTTCCAGTGCTGGGATCACAGTTCCCTTTCAGAATCAAACTTTGGTGGCACTGCTATTTTTAAAGATGAGCTAAATAATAAAAACAATCATCTTTATTCATCCCAGTCATGTTAAGATTTTAATAAAAAATCTATTAGTTAATAGGTTAGACTCGAAGTTTTCCTCTTCTCTGTCTCCCCTCCAGCCCCCTGCCTGGGCTTCTACCTGCCACTCCTGATGGATTCCTTTATTCACTTAGTAAATAGTCACTCAGAAGACGTTCCCCTGCTGGTTGTTGGGGTTGCAGGCCGAGGGAATAGCTCAGACTATAAGAGTGCTTGCCCAGTTCAGAGCCTGTCTGCATTTGCTTTTGTTTGTATGGTAACTACTATAACTAAAAGCAACTCGGAGAGGAAAGAGTTTATTACACCTTTTGTGTTATAGTCCATTATTGAGGGAAGTCAAGACAGGAAACTCAAGGCAGGACCTTGAAGCAGAAACCCCAGAGAAGTGCTCCTTTCTGGCTTGCTGTCCTAGGCTTGTTCAGCTACTTTTCTTATACAACCCAGGTCCACCTTCCTAGGGATGGTGCTGCCCACAGTGGGCTTAGTCCCTTCTACATCAATCAGCGATCAAGAAAATGCCCAGAGACCAGTCTGATGGAGGCGATTTCTCAGTTGAGATTCTCTCTTCCCAGGAGTGTCTAAGTTTGTGTCAAGTTGACAGTAACTAAGACAGATACACAGCACCCATGTGTAAAGTACTTGTAACCTTGTAACTGAGAGTACTTGTAACCCCAGCACTGGAGGTGGAACAGAGACAGGAAGATTGCTGGAGCTGGCTGGTTGGCCAGCCAGGCTAGCTGGAAAACAGAAAACTCAGTGAGGTCCAATGAGAGACCCTGTCTTGGAAGAATAAGGCAGAGAGTGATAGTGTAGGACAACTGACTTCCCCAGATGCACAGCACATGCAACTATGCACACACATGTATACACCACACACACAAAATAAAAGAAGAGTAAAGGCTTTTGGTTTCTTCATTGACTGTTTCAAACTCTTAGACATCGCTAACCCAGGACATCATGTGTTCCCAGTACAGGAAGAGTGTATAGTTTATGGGGAAATGTATATGAAACATGAGCTATGGATTATGAGGACTGGTGAGTCCCTGAATGTGAGAATGTTCAGGGATCTCCCACATAGTCTTTGCATTCTCGGGGACTGGAATTCCCTGCAACAAACAGAACAGACTCCTTCCTCATCCATATGTAGGGAATTAACCACTGGTCTCCAAGAAAGCCTCCTGAGGACCACTGGTCCTTGGAGTTTGAAACCTCATGTGGAATCTCAGCTCCTCTGACATTTAATATCATGATGTCCCACAAGGTCTGCCATAGCTGGAGAGAGGGTGTGAGCTGCCTTGCAATATTATACAGAGCAGTAAGAGAATGGATGTGACGTGATGATGGATGACAATGTAGAGACCATGTTTAAGGTTCACCAGATATCTTTATTGCATGGTTCAGATGCCAGTGGCATCACTCAACACCTATGTAACCTGCAGATGGCATAACCTTCTCTGTAACTCACATACCTCACCTGTAAAGTGGGTGCCATCCTCCACTCTGTCCCATTGTGCTTATGAAGATTAACTGGATGACATATGTATAAAGGGTCCCTAGATTGTGGTAAGTGTCATTTAGTTAGTTGACATCATTTCATGACTTCTGTATCTCTTACTTTCCCTTCTGCCCCTCTAATGCTCTTCTAGGGTCTAAAACTCTCACTAGCAAGACCACGTCTTTTGAGGAAACTACTGCTTCTCCCCAAATAAATGAAACCCCAAATTAATAATTCAGGGTTCTAAAACTTCATGGCAACTTATTTTTATCTTCAAGTATGCCTGTTGATGAATTATGAAGTTGACCCAATGGCTTTGTTTGTCTGTTTTGTGGTGGATTGAACCAAGGGTCTTGTGTCTGCTAGGCAAGGCCACTACCACTGTGCTATGTCCCTGGCCAGAAATTTCTTTAACAGCCACGTTGCCTACATAATCAGGATGTGTCTGAATAGTGTAGTTGAATTGTAATGGACCATCAACCCATTCTTTTCTTTTTCCTGCTTCTTCATTGACTATGTATCTGTTGGTAGCTGTGACTAAAGAAAAAAATTTTGTCTGAAAAGAGAATTTAATAGTCAGAGATTCGGTATGCCACGGTCTGGTCATGATCTTGCCAACATTCTTCCTGTATCATTTTGTTTGCAGGTTGAATTTAAGTGACAGGAAATCCAAAGGCTTGTGTATTGGGTCTTTGTGGAATTTTTTCAATGTGTTGACTTTTGCTCACCATAATTATTAGATATAATTTCTGTTCATTCTTTATTGATCCTTACATTTTTAATTAAAGGGTAGGATGTTGGGATTTTCCAGAGTTTGTGAAATGTCTTTCATGAGGATGTGGGTATTTGGAATTAGGGAAGTTGCTTATTTGGTGTTGACTAAGTGAGTGGCTCTCAGGACATGTTGGGCACTTGGACTTATGAACTGTGTTACTGCTGAATAATAAGTTCCCTTTTATAGATTTTTGAAGTCTCAATATAATGTTTGCTGTTATCTTAATTTAAAAAGCTTAAACAAAAATGAATTAGTTGGTCAAGAAGTCTTTGTAATTTTGTTCCTTAGCTTTTATGATGTTAGTGGTCAAACCCAATGCCTGTGGATGTGGGACAAACACTCTATCATGGAAACGTAGTTATGTATAGATATGAAGGACTCCAAAAGTGTATTTGCAAGACTCTTATTTTTAAAGAAAGAAATGTTTGAAGTGCTTGAAAATAGAAGGCAAAATGTTCTGTCAGTTATTTTCTGCCATGCATCAAGCTTTGTGCTTTGGGCATCTCGCCAGGCTAGAAAGACAAATGACTTACCGGACTGAACAGAAGCTGCTTCACATGGGTGATGATTAGGGCCAGTGAGATGGCTCAGCCAATAAGGGTGCTTGCCACCAAACCTAACAATCTGACCCCCTGGCCCCACATGATGAAAGGAGAGAACCCACTCTCCCAAGTTGTTCTCTGACCTCCACAGGCATGCCATGGTATACATGTACACACACATGTGCACATCCATACAAACACACACACACACATACAAGCACAGTAAATATGTAAAATATGATTTAAAAGATTTTATTTTTAAAAATGTGTGATAATCAGTGAATGTCTGCTTTAGACGGTGAATCAAGCAACAGCCATTTTCCTTGTGGACATAAGAGAATATAAGAAAATACAAGAATTTAAAATGAGAAGTAAGCTATAGTTGTAAAATGTATGAAGAATCCTCTTAATTCATATCAAAGTTTACCAACTGGATTTCTTCAGACAACAAACGGATAGGCTGAAAAATATTAAAAGCAGGATTAGTTCTTGTTTACCAACACCAGCTTTCCTGAGAGAGCAGACGAGTGATAGATCCAGTCTATGTTCTCTCATTTCAGTAATTATCTCACACAATTTCGGGATTTTTGGTTTTACAGAGTAGGAGTATTAGAAAAAAAAGAGTTCTCTATTCTTGGCATTCTTTGAAGTGAATGTATTTATTTATTCATTTTTGAGACAGGGTGTCATGTGAACTCAGGCTTGCTACATAGCTGAAGGTGACCTTGAATTTCTGATCCCCCTGTCTCCATCTCCCAAGCGCTGTTCTTACAGGCATGTACCACCATGCCCCCCGGAATATGCAGCGTAGGGTCTGGAACCTGAGGCCTGTTGATTGTTAGGCAAGCGTGCTACCAATTGAGCTACATCTTCATCCACTGACATGAGTATTTTCAACATGTGTGCCCTTCTCCCCTTCTCTCTCTCTGTCTCTCCCCCATACACATATTCTCTCTCTCTCTCTCTCTCTCTCTCTCTCTCTCTCTCTCTCTCTCTCTCTCTCTCTCTGTCTCTCTCTCTGTCTCTCTGTCTCTGGCTCTCTCTCTCTCGCTCTCTCTCTCTCTCACACACACACACACACACACACCATAAATTAGAAATGATTCTGCAAATCAAGTCTCCAAATAAGTATGTGACTTCTGACAAAACAAAAAACAATAAATAAATAAATAAATAAATAAATAAATACCTCCAAACCTCTGCCCAGCTTTTCTCACTTTTCTGTGCCTTAGGGACCATTCCATCACCATGTAGTATCAAAACAGGTCACAGAGGACACAATCCTGTTAAAGCCACACTACTGGGCTAAGGGTATGTCTCAGTGGTAAAGTGTTTGTATGATACAGGGAGGGGTGGGAGAGGGGGTGATGCCCAGTGAGCCACCTCATTTCCCACTGGGCACTGTCCTGAGCCCGGAAAGCTCCCTTTGCATTTCACTTCCTTCATTTGCTGTACATCACTCCTTTTCAGTTAGGAGAGCTCCATACTCCACATTTCAAATTTACCACTGAAGCTGTAATTCCCATCCCACCAGATACTGCTACCCAGAGGAAAAGTGAACAGGAATAGTTACTGCTTTCAGACTGCAACAATGAAGAATTATTCTTTGATTAACTTTGAGTTTCACGGGAACCAGCACTAGCATTCAAGATGCAAACACACCGATGTGGTTTGGATGTGAACTGTCCCCACAGGCTAGTGCATTTGCACACCTGGTCTCCAGCTGCTGGCACTGTTTGGGGAGTACTTTTAAGACGTGGGGTCTTCCTGGAGGAAGTCCGTCACTGGGGCCAGTCTTTGGGGTTTTATAGTCTGGCTTCGCTTCCTCCTCCCTCTCTCCTTCATAACTGCCAGGACCGCCTCATGATCATACAGCCATGCCTTACCTGTCATAATGGGCAGTAGCCAAAATATACCTTTCTCCCCTCACCTGACTTTCGTAAGGGTATTCTATCACGACAGAAGAGGAACGAATACTCCTGCCCCAAGAGTCTCCGTGCTCAGCCCCTGGGGATCAGCACCCTTTCCATTGGTGTCACGGTATAGTGTAACTGAAATGGAAACAGAAATGCTTAGGAAGAAATAAATCTAAGCAGCGCCACAGTCGATAAACCACCAGGAGACTCGGCAGCTGCCTCATCTTGAGGAAGGCACAGAAAATACTTGCTAGCATCTTGCCCAAACAAACCCAATCTCCCAAAATTACCAGGAGGAAAATTTTGTCATGCTTCTGAGTAGGTGGACATTGATGAATTTGCAGCATGTTAAGACAGTGAGCCACATTTCTTCTTTAGTACCATGGCTTGTTTTCTCTTGTTCAAATGTCCATTGTCATGTAGCCAAAGAATTCCTTCTCATTCCTATTTGTTGGATTTAGTAACTAAGAAAAGTGTCCCAGTACAGTTCTTAAAGTTAACAAATTAGGCCGAGAGATATAGAACAGTGTGTGAGCACATCTAGATATGTGGCCACTGTGATGGCTCGTCTTCATTGCGAACATGCCTGGGTTTAGAATCACTGAGGAGCCGTACCTCTGGTGTTTCCAGAGGGTGTTTCCAGAGAAGTTTAGCTAAGGAGGGACAACCCACCCAGCATGCGGTGTTTGTCATCATCTTATGTGCTGCAGCATGTGATGTCATCATCCTGGGCCGCAGCATGTGGTGCCATCATCCTGGGCTGCAGCATGTGATGTCATCATCCTGTGGGCTGCAGCATGTGGTGTCATCATCCTGGGCTGCAGCATGTGGTATCATCATCCTGTGGGCTGCAGCATGTGGTGTCATCATCCTGTGGGCTGCAGCATGTGATATCATCATCCTGTGGGCTGCAGCATGTGATATCATCATCCTGTGGGCTGCAGCATGTGGTGTCATCATCTTGTGGGCTGCAGCATTTGATGTCATTATCCTGTGGGCTGCAGCATGTGATATCATCATCCTGGGCTGCAGCATGTGATGTCATCATCCTGTGGGCTGCAGCATGTGATGTCATCATCCTGGGCTGCAGCATGTGGTGCCGTCATCCTGTGAACTGAGGTCCTGGGTAGAATGAGAGGGAAAAGGGAAGAGGCCAGCTGCGCAGCAGAGTTCCTTGCCCTCTGCTTCCTGTTTGCTCAGATGTGAGGGAGTCACCGCCACATGCTCCTGTGCAGGAACTCCACCTTGCCTTTGCCACCAGGATGGCTTAAGCTGTGATACTTCTCAAGCCATGCCCAAAATAAATCCATTTACTTAAATCACTTTCTGTTATATGTTTTGTCATTGCAACAAGAAACGAATGCATCCCTGTCAATTGTATTCCAGTTGCTCAAAATATTAACTAAATGATTCTTTCTGGCATGAAACACAGTAATACTGGAGCCTCAAAATAACATGAAAAATACTTATTTTTTGACCCAATAAAATAAGATATTAAAGGATATTGATGTCTGGATGATGAGAATTTGTCAGACCCTACAAGGTGTATGTGGGTGAGTGGGGGTCTGGCTAGAGAGTGCTACCTCAGGCAAGTGCCATTGCTGCTTCAGGAGGCCACACCTCTGTGTGGCGCAGGGTTACCCTTCCCACTGACCAACTTACACAGGTCTTCATAAGTACAATTTTTCAAAAGCCAGAACGTAATCAAAGGATGAATCTGACGACTTTCATTAATTGTCACTATTGTGCACTCTAAAAGATAAAATGTGATTCCTGTTTCATTTTGTGTTCCTTTACATTAAAAATAAAACAAACCACTGGACAGTGAAGCCATTTGTGCACAACGCCACCATCCACACACAGCAAAGCAAGAGCCACCATCCTGGGGTATAAATTCTGCTGGTTCCTAAACAGCATCAAAATGTGGAGAACAAGCAGAGACCATATTTATAGTTCCTGGCATTCTGTCTCTGGAAGAAGCACGTGTCCCGCCGTCCTTCTCCCTTCCTGAAGCTCACACAGCATCAGTCATCTTCACACTCCACAGGCAGAGAACAAACCAAATGACTCAGTGAACGCGTCTCCTCTCAAAGTTAGAAAAGGAAGTTGATGCCACCCTATTGCTCACTCCCAACAAGAAGGACTCTTGCCTTGGATCCAGTAATCTCATTGTGTTGGGTTACATTGGTGATGTAAGGATGGGCTTTAAAAATGAGTCACGTTTCTGTTGATTTTTATTGGCATAGACACTAGAAAAATCTAGTCCAAAAGCCCTACTGATGTTTTTCAATTATCTTAAGTACAAAGGAAGGCCTTAGTATGATAACTATAAAGCAAATGATTTGAATACAATTAAGATAATATTGAAGGGGCTGGAGAGATGGCCCTGCAGTTAAGAGAGCTTACTGCCATGTTGAATGGTTGGCAAATGTCTGTAACTCCAGCTCCGAAGGATCCAGTGTCCTCTTCTGGCCTCCCCAGATGGACAGACAGATAGACAGACAGACCGACAGACAGACAGACAGACAGACACACACACACACACACACACACACACACACACACACACACACACACACACACGGCTACATCTCTAGATAATAGCTTCATCAAAGCAAAAACTTTGACTCTCAACAAACGTTCCAGCCGTCAGGAATCGAGTCTTCATTTACTTTAAAATGTTATGAAAAGCCTGGGTAGATAGCTCAGGGAGTAAAGTTCCTGCCACCCAAGCGAGATCCAGGAGGATCTGAGTTCAGATTCCCTCGAACCATGTGCAACCAAGCATGGCAGTGCGCACCTGTGGTGGTTTCTGAGAAATGTCCCCTCCCCGGCTGGGGCCACTGTGGAGTCTGTAGGAGGCAGTGTGCCACTGGGGGTTGAGGGTTTAGAGCATCACTACATTTCATGTTCTCTTTCTTTGCTTCCTGTGCACTGATCAACATGTGATCAGCCGGCTTCTTGCCCCTGCCACCGTGCCATGCTTCCCCGTCTCTGATGGACTCTGTCCGTCTGGAACCATAAGCCACAATAAACGCTTTCTTCTTAAAGTTGCTTTTGGTCATGGCATTTCATTCATTACAGGAACAGAAAAGTAACTAATACAGCCTCTGAGCTCACTGGCCAGTCTAGGTTCCGTGAGAGACCCTGTCTCAAAGAGAATCACAGGGAGTGATAAAGGAAGAAGACATCTGACATGAGCCTTTGGCCTCCTTCCCTGACCCTGCCTGCCTGCCTGCCTGTCTGTCTGTCTGTCTGTCTGTCTCTGTGTGTGTATGTGTGTGTATCTCTCTCTCTCTCTCTCTCTCTCTCTCTCTCTCTCTCTCTCTCTCTCTCTCTCTCTGTCTCTCTCTAATTTGAGACAGGCACACAAATTTTATAGGTCTTATTGGGAACATTTATAAGAAAAGCATTGGAACTGATCAATACCTTTAGAGAGAGACAGCATATAAATTGTCTCCCCCAAAGAAGACAGAGCAGACAAAATGCTTAACAGTCAAGAAAATACAAAGCACTGTTATGACTGGGAAGTGCGTTCACAAACAACAGCCATCAGTTCTGAGCTCTTGGTGTGTCCCTGGCACTAATCACAGTATGTCACGGTGGCTCGTCATCTTGCACTATGCCTCTGTGAAGAGGGTTTTGTCATTATCTGCACTGTGTGAATGAAGCACAGGAATCCCTCACTTGTCCAGGACCCACAACAGCAGTGAGTCCTGCCAGCTCTGGCCTTGGGGCTCAGGAAGCACTTAGGCATTGTCTTGTTGACAGGGATGCCGAGGCACTCTGACCCACTTTCTTCAGACATTTATCACCTGCCATGCATCTATTCAGCTGCAGTTTCTATACTTGTGTGTTTCAAACAAAAACCAATGAGAAAAATTATTCTATTGATAAATTGTCTTGAAAGTTTGTTATAAAAAGTATTTTTACTAGGTAAAAATCGTGAAATAATTAGGATAATTTATAAAATTGCTTATTCCAAGAACAGGTAACAAACAAGGAAATTTTACCACAGGTAGTCAGTCGTCAGGCCTCATGTCTGTTTCCCTGTTCTGTACTCCTCACCTCCCCCAAGCCAACCAGTCAGCTGTAAGTCATGCTATGTCAGTGTCTTCTCTACTGCTCTGACAAAACACACTGACCAAAGCAGGTTATGGAAGAGAGGGTTTGTGTGAGCTCACAATGAGGGAGGCACCAGTGATGCGGTTGTGAGGCTGAGGTGGAAGGCCGTGTGGAGGACCAGCTTTGAGACCTGAGTAAGGGTGTGACACAACCAGAAGCAGTAAACTGGTAACTGAGTCCAGGTGGCCAGGAGTGGTGGCTGTGCCACAGGCCTGCCTCTCTGTTGGGTGGGATCTGCGGCCCTCTGGCTGTAACCACGGGAAGGGGAGCAGCTGAGAAAGGGGGAGAAGGGTGTCCTGAAGCACCTGCCTCCCAGGTGTGATGTGAGATGCACCTTGGTTCATTACAGCTTTCAGCAGTTTTTCTTTCCGTTGTATTTTTCACATCTTGACTATATTATGCCGTGGGGAACTTCTCTGATCATGTCTTTTTGGACTCCCAAATGCATCTTGTGTTTCAGTGTTTGTTTCTTTCTCTGGATTCGGTTTTCTCTAGATTGCAACAGTTTAATTGATTAGAGTCACTATGCCTGTAATGTTATCTCAGTTCCTTCTATTCCTATGGTTTTTTTTTTTTTTGTTTTTTTTTTTTTTGGTTTGGTCTCCTTGTTTTCAGGAGCTGGCAAGATCAAATATTTGTTCTGTTATGTTAGGAACATTGTGCCAGGACTTGGATATGAAGACCAAATAGACTTTCTTACAATATTTTGGCAACTCACTGCTCAGTGAGCAAATATTCTTTAAGTAAGTAGAAAAATAAGAATCGCAAATACTTACCTGCTGATCTGTTACACACACTTGGAAACAGTCAAAAAAAATCTGAGAATGTAGTGTTCATGTGACCCAGGATGGAAATGAATGGTATTTAAAAGGTTAAATTAAGGCACAGTAAAAATCTGTAATGAGTTCATTTGCTTAAACACTGATTTATGAATTGGACATCTCAAAACAGGAAGTATTTTGGGGGTGCCAGTGAGGAAGCTGAAGGGAAGGGCTTTCCAGGACACACACAGAAATATGCTGACAAAAATACTCAGTCATGGTCATTCAGGTGCACGGTCTGTCCTGTGCTGCAGGAAAGGCCCGGTGTGTAAGGTGAGTGATAATTTGTCATGAGTTTCCTTGTCATTGACCATCTCCATTTACACGAAATAGAGTTCAGGTTAGGCTTCCTTGTGTTTTCACGTTTATCACTCCTTAGGAAACTGCCTGTCTGTGTCTGTTCATGGAGTCTTCGGCCCTGGTCTCTATTTTAAGTTACTTCAGAGTATCTGTCATTATCACAAAGTAAGAAACTTAATTCTGAAAGAAGCAAGGAAGAGCTGACACACTGTATCAAGTGCCACATTTGTCTTCCAAAGCTTTGTTTTTTCAGCCACTCAAACCCAGCAGGTAGTTAGTCCTTTCTGGTGCCTAGTGTTCCTACTGAAGTGGTCACAGTAGCAGCGAGGGTGGGGGCATGCTGTCCTCTCTGGGATAAACCCTAATCTGCACAATGAGCCCACCAGCCTACTTCCTGTCGTTCACTCGGATGTTGCTTTCTTCCTACTCTGCCTACCTGGCCCTTCAGAACACCTACCGCTACCTTCTCCCTGACCGGCTTCCTTATCAGCCACCCTTACTCTCATCCAGCAGCATCCAGATGTTTTCTTTCTCAGGCATAATCCAAAAGATGATGCCTCTGCCTCTCCCACTTAAACCTGACCTACTTGGGGAGGGGAGGGCTGTGCAGTTGTATCTCCAGGAGCCCGTATGGGATGTGGGGGAGAGGAAATCAGTGAGTGGCCTTGAGATGTCCTTATTATGATGGAAGAATAGACAAAGGGCTGTGAGATGACATGAACTGTACTTGCCACATCCATGACAGCCTCATTGATAGGATGAACACGAACTACCAGAATGAGGCTCCTCCAGGCATTGTAAGAAATAACCAAGTACCTGATGTTCTGTAATGAAGAGTTGTAGTCACTATCATTTTCAGAATTAGAAATTAGCATGAGGAAGCTGAAGAGATGGCTGTGTGGGTAAAATGCTCACTGCATACACATGCAAACCTGAACTCGGACCCCCAACATGCACACCAACAGACATCAACAACAGTCACCTGTAATCCCTGCACTGGGGAGGAGGCCACAAAGGATCCCTGAGGCTTGCTGGTCAACCATCTTCACGCCAAACTAATGAGCTCCAGGTTCAATAAGAAATCTGTCTCAAGACATAAGGTGGAGAGTATGCAAGGAAGACATTTGACATTGACCTTTGGCACACACACACACAAACACACAAACACACACACACACACACAAACACACACACACACACACACACAGACACACACACACACACACACACAAACACACACACACACACACACACACACACACACACACACACACACACACACTGGGAATAAGGACAAAAAAAAGAGATAAATAGCCACAGAAGGAATGGGAAAATTTTAAAAGTTGTATATTAATCATTCTAATTTCTTGTTGATTCTCTTTCTTAATTCAGACACGATTTACCACAGTATAAAACCACCTTAAGAACACACACATCTATTTTGAGACTTCTAGATAATGTGGAAGATTGATCGGAATGTTGATCTTTGACTAGAGCTCCCACATAACATAACAAAAACAACACTGGATCTAGGAAGACGTCCTAGGGAAGAAGCCCAAGCAGACATGGGTGCTCCCGAATGTGGCTGTCGTCTGCTGTTGCTCGCTCGCTGGTGTGGCCAGCACAGTGACAGAGCACAGTGAGAACTGTAAAATAAGTGTTGGATTGATGTGTAATTAATGAGGGGGACACCGTGAACACATTTTCGGTGTGAGCAGGAATTGTCTAAACTTCGTTCATGTGGATTGAATAAGCTTTTTGGTAATGTTTTAAACAGAGTTAAAAAAATCATGTTTTTCCTCATGGTCTGACCTCTAACCATTACCAATTCACAAGTTATTTGAAGGTGTTGGACACCATGAGAGATTTCTCAGAAAACACCAGAGTGTGGCTTCAAACAATTTCCACAATGGCTGTCAAATTTAGGAACAAGGAGGAAAACAAAAATAATGGATTTTTGTCTCCTGCCTGAAAATTTAATCTGAAAATATCAAGAATGCTGTGCATTGTGAGATCATGTCTCCTCTGCTCTAAAACTCCAGGCTAAAGCCTTAAACACAGACAGCACCATTGCTGGATGGACACTGACAGTGTTTGCTTTCAGTTTCCCACCAAGTCTTACAGTTCCCACGTTCATAGCAAATTAATTCTGGCTGGAGTCCAAAAGATGGTGTGATCCCTTACAACTGAATGACTAATGTGCAGTGTGATCCCTTACAACTGAATGACTAGTGTGTAGTGTGATCCCTTACAACTGAATGACTAGTGTGTAGTGTGATCCCTTACAACTGAATGACTAATGTGCAGTGTGATCCCTTACAACTGGATGATTAGTGTGTATGTGATCCCTTACAACTGAATGACTAACATGTAGTGTGATCCCTTACAACTGAATGACTAATGTGCAGTGTGATCCCTTACAACTGAATGACTAGTGTGCAGTGTGATCCCTTACAACTGAATGACTAGTGTGCAGTGTGATCCCTTACAACTGAATGACTAGTGTGTAGTGTGATCCCTTACAACTGAATGACTAGTGTGCAGTGTAATCCCTTACAACTGGATGATTAGTGTGTGTGTGTGATCCCTTACAACTGGATGATTAGTGTGTGTGTGTGTGTGTGTGTGTGTGTGATCCCTTACAAATGAATGACTAGTGTGCAGTGTGATCCTTTACAACTGAATGACTAGTGTGCAGTGTGATCCCTTACAACTGAATGACTAGTGGGCAGTATTTCCTACTAAGCTCCATCTAGCTCAGAAGACCCAGTAAAGTGAAATGCTTTTGGTCACATGATCAGGGTTAGGTAACTGTAGTTTACTTCTGATTATTATTCATTTCATCTTTCTGAATTCATGAAATTCTCATTTGTATCGGTAGTATCAAGTGATTAATTTCTTAAAATTATTTGAGTAGGCAATTCAGTATAGTCTCTGAAATTTTAAATTACAAGAGAAAAAATATAAGAATCTTCAGCTTTCTCAAACTATCTTGTCTCTTCAGGAAGCCCCCTGGTGGGGACAGGTGGTCTAGCTTGGTCCCATGCCTAGCAGGGATACTGTCCTCTACAGTAACTGTTCTTAGGTGCAGTTCTGCATCCTCGCTGTTAGCAGTGTCTGTATAATTCCAGTGCCTACACCTTCACCTTCCTGCAGCCCTCCTCGGCACTTTATCTTCAGCCTCCCGTGGAGCCTGTACATCCCCACTCGGGGTACGCTGACTCCGTCCACAGGCCGTGTCACTGGGCTGCAGTCCTGTGTAAGACAGACACACTAAGTGTAGCTGGTACTGGGCAACGTAGTCACATTCTCACCCTACACTGACATGAGCTTTTCTTTTCAATGTCCTAAATTTCACATCAATTTGGTTTTGTTTTTAATCTACATTCCCATAAAATACATTGTAATTCTTCAAATAATGAAAATTTTAGAAATACTGTGCAGGGTCACTGAAGCCAAAGCTGCCGGAGGGAAGATATTTTCATTGATTTTTTTTCCCCATTTTTTCTAAATTTCTGGAGTACTGCCTGGTACATTACAAAGTGGGTATTTTATAAATACCTGCTGGGGAAACATGGATGTACACTAATACCCTAATCACATTCTAGTTTTGGAGACATAAAGAGGCAAATCTAAGAAGGAAAAGAAAATGACCACACTCTAATAAAGACAGCGCCATCTGTCAAAGGATAAAGTGGCCGGGCGGTGGTGGCGCACGCCTTTAATCCCAGCACTCGGGAGGCAGAGCCAGGCGGATCTCTGTGAGTTCGAGGCCAGCCTGGTCTCCAAAGCGAGTTCCAGGAAAGGCGCAAAGCTACACAGAGAAACCCTGTCTCGAAAAACCAAAAAAAAAAAAAAAAAAAAAAAAAAAAGGATAAAGTGGGCAGTCACTCCAACCTCCGCAAGCAAAGCAGAAGGTGGAGGAGGAAGACAGCTCCTGCCCTGCACAAGGTGCTCAGGCCCTTGGGGCCTCTGTCCTCCGAGTTGAAAACTCCTCCTAAGACCTCCCTCACAGGGAGATGGAGCACACTGAGGAAGGGCAGTCACAGCCTGCAGCAGGCCACCTCTACTCTCATCTGATTGTGCAGATGGCATTGTCCCAGGACCTGCCGAAGTATTGTTAGCACTATGGCAACCACCTGTGCTGTGCACTTTCTCATCGATTCTTTCACTACATTGGATTTCTGACGAGAGCGATTGCGGTACTCTAGTGACATTTTCCACTTTCAGGAAGGTGGCTTATGCAATTCCTATGAATGAACTGAGAAAACTGAGCACAGCTCAACTCAAAAGAACATTGCCAAACCTGTCACCAGCTGCAGACGTCTCTCGGAAGCTGCGTTCCAGGCCTGTGGTGTTGGTTGTTTTCTCCTTCCGTTGCGTTCATTGTCTCCCCTTCCTTCTTCTCTGAGGAGAGTCAGTAGATGATGGGGCAGGCTGACAGTCTCCACCTCATCTGTTCATGCCTAGTTTGCTATAAACCTGCTTGGTTTCTAACCAACCAGGACAAAGTTCTGGAGAAAGACCACAAGGACAGATGCTGCCATTGAATAAAACGTGGCATGGTGTGATGAGTTAGGGCGAATTCCAGAGACACAAAGATCAGTGCTTGAGACCGGTTGAATTCCTTAACCTGTCCAAACAGAAGCACTTAGAGAAAGAGGAGGACGGAGTGTAGTGACGGGATTAATGGAACATGAGAAACATTAAATATAAAGCCCTCATCTCATGAGTGGCTAAATGAACACATTGTAGTCATTAGTGTATGGAATCTATATCCCATGCCCCTGATCATTTTGAAATGAGTCGAATCAAACTGTATGTGCAGTGTGTTAATAAGTAATACTTATGTTTGTTGAATGCCTCATGATGGGCAATAGCATAATGCAAGTCTCTTTTAAGAAGCTGCCAGGTACCTGACCATCAGTTCTCATTTTTCATACGCTCGGTCACCTCTGTGGTGTCTCCACTCAAAGTGTTAAATTCCACGTGAAACTTGAACATCCACTTCTGGGAGTTACTTACTCATTTCTTCTCAAAATGACTGAATCGGGAGACAACACCAACAGCTACTTATTTTAATGGAGGCATTTCTCAGAAGAAATGTCAACCACAAATCTGTCTTGGCAGATGCAGGCCATGTTATTTTCTGTCTTGCTTCTTAACGTTGGCAAGCAAATGCTGCCTGTGGGATGCACAGCTTTCAAGGTAGCAGCAAAATGAGAGGGGAAATGCAGTGTTGACTTCTGTTTTTAATTCATTTTATGTGAAATATTATGGGTCCTTTTTAACATAAATAATATTTATGTGTGTGCATGTGCATGTGCATCATGCATGGATGGGTGTCTCAGTTACTTTTCTATTGCTGTGAAAAGACATCATGTGACCAAGCCAACTTAGAAAAGAAAGTGTTTATTTGGAGCTTACGGCTTGGTGGGGAACATGCAGGAGGCAGGCAGGTACGGTGCTGGAGCAGCTGCGGAGAGATCACATCTTGAGACACAACACGAGGCAGAGAGAGAGAGCTAACTGGAAATGGTGTGGGCCTCTGAAACCTTAAAGCCCACTCCCAGTGACACACCTCCTCCAACAAGGCCACACCTTCTAATCCCCACCAAATAGTTCTACCAACAGGGAACCAAGCATTCAAATGTATGAGGGTATGAGGACCATTTCCGTTCAAACCACCCTAGTGGGTGTTGTGAGTGAGGAATGCAGATGCATAAGAAAGTTAGGGAGGGAAAACATCTGTGATTCTGCAACTCAGAATAACTACGGTTAACATTTAACCTTTCTTCATGCTGTACTTTTCTTATATTTTGATAATATGATTGCTGATACTGTACTTTGTTTTCAGTATGTTTTATCTTCAAGTTTTATCATGAGCATGTCTGCAGAGTATCAGCTGGTAACTTTAGCAGCCTCTTCAGTAAAGATTTCTACTTCACAATGTCTGTGTGAGACATAGTTAGGAAAGCTGATTCTTTTGTCGTCTCTTAAAGAGCACACAGGCACAGTTCCTGTTTGCTCTGATCCTTGCGTCTTGGGGAGTTGAAAAGCCCATATTTATTGAGCATTGTATCACCCTGCCCTCTGGAGTCACTCTGGAGATCCAGAGAATGCCCAGGACAAGTTCTGACCCCAGCAAGTTTCCAGCCAGAGCTGATGCTAAGGCGCAGAGGAGCTCGGAGGTGAGGCCTCCAGCTTGCAAGTAGGATGCTGCTAAATTACTGAGAGAGTTCTTGGATCTTGAATCCCTTTCTTTCCCCTTTACAATGAGTCATGCTTCAAAGAACTGTGTTTTCTTACCTCAAACACAATTATAATTTCAACCACAGTAATGTGATTTGCCAGTTTAATAGTATATTTCCTAATCCTACAAAAGAAAAAGAGAGAGGAAAACTGAACAGGCTGATTTTTGTAAGCTCATTGACAATGATTTGCTTAAGTAAAACCAATGTTTTCACTGACGGAAAAACAAGCAAACAACAACAACAACAAAAAAACCCTCCACTCCCTCACAAAACAATCAAAGAGGCCATTTAGATTCTAATAATTTAGGTTTTATAAAGATATTTTCTTTTTTCCACAAGCATGTACAGTGAAGAATAGTTTTGTAGAAATAATATGCTATTATGGAAAGGTCTTGTGTTCATACATCTGGAAGGTAGAATCAAGAATGAGTTTTTAAAGTCAGGTATGGAAGTATACACCTTTAGTCTTAGCACTCAGGAGCCAGAGGCAAATGGGTCTCTGTAAGTTCATGGCCAGCCTGGTCTACATAGCGAGTTCCAGGCCATCCAGAGCTACAGAGTGAGACCCTGTCTAAAAAAAAAAAAAAAAAAAGATGATTTAAAAATCTTTTTTCTTACCATTTTCTACTCTAACGTGTAATATTGGTGATGTGAAGAGAATAAAAATTACTTAAAAACTCCAAATGGTAAAATAAAAAATAAAGACAATTTGTCAGCCAATTCAAATAAGTGAAAACTGGGAGAATTTGGTTCAAATTAGCCAAGCACAGCAACGTGATAGGTACAGGAAAGCCGTGAAATGTTCTCCGTATGGTGAGGGTGTGCAGTGAGCTTAGCTAAACTCTCTGAAGACCTCTTGCCAGATCACTCACCAGCTTCAGCTCCCATTATTTATTGCTCTCATAGTATAGCAAACTGTCAAATTCAGTGTCAGTATTTTTCTCCCTCCATGAAATCTGCCAGGAATTAGCCACATCAAAATTTTCCAAAGCTGAGTAAGTTTGTCAGAGGCAGGACCATGGGTGAATTTTGGGCAAGCCGAGGATCGTGGGTACTTCGGTAATGACACTAAGTTGGGCTTACCAAAGTTCAGAAGTTACAGGTACTTAGAGCACAAGAAGAGCGTTCAAAGAAGCTGTCGGCAGAGGCAAGAGGAGTGGATTCCTTTGGAAGATACTAGGTTGTTTGTCCGTTCGTTAATGCAAAAGGGCCGTAGGCATTGCTGACCGGGTTGCAACTGAATGAAATTGCCCAGAGATGTTCTAAGAGCGAGCAAGATCTCAGGGTTGGTAGAGAGGAAGGTGAGCCAGAGGAGAAAGCCAAGGGGAGAGAGGGAGACATGTGGGCCTGAGATCCTAGCATACAGAAAGGATGGAGCCAGACACTGAAGGCTGCTTGTCTGAGAAGTCGGGAAGAGCAAACTGCCAAAAGCCTGTTCCTCTCGACAGCTGTAGGGAAGCTGGTGAATTTTATGGTCCGTTTCTTGTCTGGTGGATAGACAGACACAGAAGCCAGCCAGATTGGAGTGGGTGGGCACATGGGTGGCGGAAAAGCGGAGTTGGTGGGGAGTGTAGAAAACTCAAGATGTCTGACTGGGAAAGAAAAAAGAAGTATCAGGCAAAGCGAGAGGAGGAAGTAGAGCCGAGGAGAGAGTTTGGCGGTCGGTCCTGAACGTGCTGCTTTCTTTACATCATACTGGTTTGGGATTGGGGGGGGGGTTGTTTTGAATTTTGTTTTGTGGGCAAGGTCTTGCTTTGTAGCCCAGGCTAGCCTTGAACTCACAGTGATCCTCCTAACTGAGTGACCCAAGGGTAGGATTCCAGGTATGTATCACCATGCTTGCAGCACTGGCTTTCTTTTAGGAAGAACAAAACTTGGGGTGCTTCAATGCTGGTCCAAGAGATGCATTTAAGAGGGAAAGGCCTGCTGTGAGTTAGACTAAGTCGCTGTATCTAAAAGTCTAACGCTAATCCAACCAGCAGCTCAACAAATATATGTCGCCCTTATGGGCTGGGGTCCAAAATGAGCAAGGTGCGATTTCTGCCCTTTGGAAGCTACAGTTCACTGGAGACTCACTCATAGGAAGGATGCTCCAGGAAGCAGACAGACAACTGCTTAATTAACATACCCTGGGAAAAAGTCATTGAGACAGTCCAAGAAGATTAAGAAGACCATGTAAGCCCATGACCAGCACCAACATCCTCCCAGCCTGGCCCTCTGACATCCCCTGACACAGAACATCCCCTCCCCACCCCCACACACTAAGGGTCAGCTTTGTGCTCTTGGTGAGCAAAGCTGCACTCACTCCCTTTCTTCTTGTAGATTCCGTCTTGCTGTCACTCACTTTCCCACATCTTTCCCAGCACAGGTTCTCCCAGTCTCCAGCCTTAGAATTTCTTGTGCCAGTGTTTGAGTCCTGAGCCATTGCTAGGCACTCATGTGGGAGGGGAAGGAGACCAACTTTGTCTCAGCATGACCCAGGTGAAAGCCAGCCCCCATCACTTATTACCTGTATGAGAATGTAAGAGATGCGTTTTCCCATCCCTAGGATGCAGGGATCAACTTACCACTGAAGATTACTATCAAGAACAAGTAAAACAGTGTGTGTGAAGCAGTGACTGTGCAACTGGGCTTTTCACCCAGACAGTAGAGGGTCCCAGCTCTTCTGCAGTGTCTTGGGCAAGTTACTTAATCTCCCTGGACCTCAGAGATGACCTTTCTGGGAAGAGGTTCTAGTCGGTATCTACCTCACAATTGTTAAAAAGAATAGGGCAGCAGAGAAGAATGGGGGAATACCCATTCAAGTGCCCAGGACATGTAGTAAGTTCTATATGTTTATTTTATCATCATTACTGCTGTGTGTTATTACAGCAAAAGATAGTTAATTGAAATGGCTGCTATTCATCCTCTAAAAATATAGACACTACTGTTAGTTTTCAGACCATTTTACTTCAATGAACACAATGTTTTAACCTTTAAAAAATGTCTTTGCCTTCTTTTGCATTTTCTTTTTATGATGTGGCTTGACAAATACGAACAGAACACTATAATACTTCAAAACGATTGCTGTCTCCCAAACCCATAGAACGACCCAGAGCACCACACAGGTTGTCACAGAAACACCACTGCCCCAATCTCGACCGCCTTTCTAGCTGTGCCTCCTCAGCCTATGTGTAAGAAATCAGTGATGACAGCTTTGGCAGAACTCTGGCCAGTATGCATGAGGCCCTGGGTTCTATTGCCAGCACTAAAAAATGGATTGAAAATAATTAATTGAATAAGTTATGAATTATGTAAGCTATAATGTTCATAAATGGCTCAATAGGAAATTTATTCAAATCGTCAGTAAGAGTCAATGCAAAGAAGAAATGAAAATTATCAACAAGCATATTAGAAAACCCTTTTACTGGTCATCAGAACAATCACATCAACAGTGACACCATTTTTATATGTGTCCAATGAAGAGACTGTTCTGAAGTATAGTGATCATGGTGTAAATTACTGCCAACGAGATTTTGTACTAGGAATCAAAGCCTCATGCAATATGCATGACCTTTGACTCTATCTTGAAGCCTGGAAATACATCTGGATGTGGTGACCACAGATGAGGATGAGGGTTGGTATGTATAAACGTTGGCTATCAAGCAGAATACAGAAGTGACATTCCAGAAAGACTGAGTCAGAGTGATAGGGGATTCAAGATCAGCCTGAGCTACATAGTAAGCTCTTACCTAAAAAATTACACCAGGTCTCTACTTTTAGAACTATCTTTTATTAAAATGTATATTCCTTTGAGTAGATTGAGGGGGACCAGAATTTGCTTCCCAGCACCGATGGAAGGTGGCTCACAACTGATTGTAACTCCAACTTCCTGGGATATCCCACACCTGTGGGCCCCTTGGGTACTTGCATACATACACACACACACACACACACACACACACACACACACACACACACACACACACACGCATGCACGCACACATGTGCACGTGCACATTGTACCACACTGAGAACCAAACTCCTAACATGGAAACATCTGGGAGACAGACTCAAGCCACAGCCAAATCACAGGATGTAGTAATAATAACTGCTGCGAAGTTTTGCTTTTCCCGTGAGTACCATAGTTTCAAATGATCACTGCTCAGCCGCTTTACTTTGACACTCTGCTTTAGACGGATGTGTGAATACCAGCCATATGTCTCAGAGTGAATGATCAAGAAGGAATGTGTGCTTTTAGTTATGGACAAGTTTCTGTCTACTAGAGAGAGAATCTCTCTGCTCTTTGATAAGGTCAAGTCATAATGACAATTGTCAGGGCTTAAATGCTGGCAAATTACTGTATATTTAAACTTTTAGCTCCTGTATTTTCTAACAGATAACTCAGTGTTTTCCTCCATGGATGTTAAAACTGATGTACCATCACACTGTGGTGGTATTGTGTTCCCCAAAATATTGTGCACCCTAATAAACTTATCTGGGGTCAAAGAACAGAATAGCCACTGGATACAGAGGCTAGAAAATGGTGGCACTCATGCCTTTAATCCTAGCATTCCAGAGGCAGAAATCCCTCTGGATCTCTGTGAGTTCAAGGCCACATTGGAAACAGCCAGGCATGGTGACTCACGCCCTTAATCCCAGAAAGTGAGCCTTTAATCCCAGGGAGTGATGGCAGATAGCCGAAAGGTATATAAGGCGTGAAGACCAGAAACTAGAAGCTTTTGGCTGGTTAAGCTTTCAGGCTTTCGAGCAGCAGTTCAGCTGAGATTCATTCTGGATGAGGACTCAGAGGCTTCCAGTCTGAGGAAACAGGATCAGCTGAGGAACTGCCGAGGTGAGGTGGCTATGGCTTGATCTGCTTCTCTGATCTTCCAGCGTTCACCCCAATATCTGCCCCAGGTTTGTTTTTCTTAATAAGACTCTCTTTAAGATTCGTGCTACAATCACACATCAGAAATGAAGATGATGTAGGCATGAGGACCTCGGTTCAGATCGTAGCACCTATGTTAAAAAAACAAAGAAAGAAAGATGGTAACCCAGTGGAAGAGGAGGAGATGGGGACATATCTAGGCCTTGGTGGCCAACTAGTCTAACCAAATTGTGCATTCCAAGTTCAGTGAAAGACCCTGTCTCAAAAAGTAAAGTTTGGGAGCTGGAGAGGTGGCTCAGTGATTAGGAACACTGGATGCTCTTCCAGAGGACCTAGTTCAATTCCCAGCACTCACATAGCAGCTCAAAGCCTTCTGGGACTCTAGTTCCAAGGATCTGATGCTCTCTTCTGGCTTCTTCAGATAACAGCATACATATGCTGCATAGACATACATGTAACCAAAACACCCTTACACATAAAATTAAAAAAAAATAAGGTTGAAAGAGATTTGAAGAAGATGCCTGATGTTTACCTCTAACCAGCCCCCCACCACCACATACACACATTCATACATGAACATATATATATATATACACACACACACACAGGCACAAAACTAATAAAATTAATGAAAACAAACCTCTGTTAAGATAGTGGGCATGCATGTAGCTGCGGAGGGTATCTTGATAAAGGCATTGAAGTTAATTCACCCTGACTTGTTCAAGGACAGGGGGAAAGTTGGGGAATTTAGAGTTTCAAAAACACACAGGGAAGCTTGTTCCTGTTGTGAGCTGCAGGTTTTCCTGCCTGGAGAAGCCAGAGGTTTCTCTAGCATGCTTGCTCCAGGCTTCTTCCAGCAGCTTCTCTCAGCAGTTCGTATCCTGTCCCTTTAGACCCCAGACTGCCCAGGATGGAGCCACCCCTGAGAGCCAGGGACTACAGACCAAGCCAAAGCCCTGAGGGTTCTAGTCCCCACCTGCTCATTTTCACCTGTTCACACCTGCCCTGAGCAACAGCATTCAGATTCTGTGTTCTCACTTCACCAGTGAGCTTGGCTGCTTGACACGTTTTCCCCACAGAGAAATGAGTGAGTGTGCCTCAAATCTCAAAGCTGAAAAAGGAAACCAGTTCCTGCTGTTTGCATCGAACAGTCAGGAGCACGCTGCTTCTCACTAACTAACTCTCAGGCAGGCTTAGCCCCACAAGGACGCTGTCAACGTCAGCTTCCGTACTACACAGAAGAACCTGAAAACACTTGTGAAGGAATTTGGATCACAGCTTCATTTCCAATTTCTTGTTGGAAACCATGAGCAGTGTTTTAATGATTGGTGTTCAAAAGCTTCAAAGTTGGATCAAGGTTTGCAAGGAGGTGGGGAAGGGCATGGAGACCCGTCTTTGGTCTTCTCTCGTTGAGTCCAGTGGAAAACCAGAGAATGTGGAAGAAAGTGTTTGGCAGCATCTTGGCCTTCCTCAGCGCAGCCCAGCTCATCAGGCTGCCCTGGCAGTTGGCTTCCTCCTCTCTCTTCTGGGTGATGGGCACTGCTTCAGAGCACCCAGCTCACTGTCCCTACAGTGTTGCCGGGATCTCTCTAGCCATCCCGCTCTATGGTAATGAAGGGTTTCTGTACTTTGTTCCACAGTTCCTCTCTCAAGCCTCCGCTCCCCCAGTTCTGCTTCTCTTTATGTGTGGATGCATGTCACATTTCATTACCCACTGGCTCCATCCCATGCTGACAGGGAGGGCGTGGGCACGGACGACTATAAATATCTCTCTCTTTCCATTCACATGTCTCACGAGCCTCACGGGCTTCTCTCTGCCAGTCAGGACTCTGCTTCAGCTCTGATTCATGCCAGTGTGCTTTTATTCCTAACTTCATTTCTCATGTGACCAGAAGCCCTTCTTGGCATCAATTAGAGACTTCCAAGAACACACTGATGTGGTATTTTAAAGGAACTCTCCTAGCTTCTCTGGGAGCTGGTTGGTAGTTTTCTCAGGAAGAGGGGGCAGGGATAGAATATTTTGACATTCCCTGCAAGTTTGGAGGGCTGAGACAATAGCTCAATCAGTACAGTGCTTGCTTATGAGGACCTAAGTTCGGATCCCCAGCACCCACATAAAACACTGGCTGTACGCCGGGCGGTGGTGGCTCACGCCTTTAATCCCAGCACTCGGGAGGCAGAGCCAGGCGGATCTCTGTGAGTTCGAGGCCAGCCTGGGCTACCAAGTGAGTCCCAGGAAAGGCGCAAAGCTACACAGAGAAACCCTGTCTCGAAAAACCAAAAAAAAAAAAAAAAAAAAAAAACACTGGATGTGGTGGGAGAGACAGGAGGATCATTGGGACTCTTGTCAAATCAGTGAATTTCAGGTTGAATGAGAGAATCTGCCTCAAAAATTAAGGAGGGTAGCAGCTGAAGAAGGCCTGGAGTGCTAGCCTCTGGCCTCCAGGCATGTGCACACCTGCACACATGCATCATCTTAGACTTTCTGTTACTGTGATAAAAAGTACCGCAACCAAAAGCAACATGGGAAGAAAGAGTATATTTTATATCATCCAAGGAAATCAGGGCAGGCACTCAAGGCGCGTAGGAACTTCCTGGAGGTAGGAACTGAAGCAGGAGCCATGGGGGAATGCTGCTTACTGGATTGCCCACGTATGACTTGCTCAGCTTGCTTTCTTACATAACCAAGGACTACCTGCCCAGGGGCGGCACTGCCCACAGTGAGCTGGGCCCTCTCACATCACTCATCAGTCAAGGAAATGTGCTATATACGTATTGTCTATAGGCCAATCCTACGATGGCATTTTCTCAATGAAGATTTTTTTCTTCTCAGATGACTGTAGCTTGTGCCAAGTTGATACTAAAAACTATCCAGCACATGCATACACATACAGTCATATAAATAACACACACACACACACACACACACACACAGCAGGTGAACTCAGAGTCACCTTCAATCCTGGTAGCAAGCCTTTCCTTTCCTGCTTGAGGTCACCTCAACTGATTCATTTTATTCCCACTGTGACTCACCCACATCATTTTGAGAAGCCAGTGAAGAGGTGGATACAAAGACCATAGGCCTCGAAGTCAGGCTGTCTGAGTAAAGATGTGGTCCCTGCTCTCTGTGTCATGGGCCACTACCACATTTAACTTCCTGTGGGTATCAGTCTGCTTCCCTGCAAAGCAGAAATGGCTGATACCTACTCCACAGGACTATTAAAGGGATTTAAAAGAACCTTATAAAGAGGACAAAGAGGATGCCACTTACTAATGTCCAGTAGATGTTCCATTATTTCCCTATTCCATATCAGCACGAAAACTGGAAAATTAGAGAGGAGAGGGGAATCAAGTTTGTAGTTACTCAATTCTGATAGTTATTTAACACTCCTTGAAACTGTCCACTGTGGGACAAGGAAGAGAGGGAGAGAGGACAGGGTCACACCATTTAGCCTGTCCTGTCCTGGCTACTCGGCCCCTCCGAACTTCCCTGGGGAGCTGTGCACTGCTGCGTGGGCCATGGCCTCATGGCACTTTCGTGGGTCTTCTCTCATTTTGTCTGTTGTTCTCAACTCTGATCCTTCAGCAATAACCCATGCTGACAGCACACCTTTAACCACGGATCCTTACCATCCTTTCCTAATGCTACAACCACATTTAAAACTAAAAACACATTTTCTTCAGAAACGTACAGTTGTGCTGACATTTTGTGCATGCTCTAACCAATACAGCCTGCCTGAAGACCAGAGGACAAAGCCAGTCACTAGTTAGTCACAGCGTCAGTGGTGGCGCACACCTTTGATCCCAGCACTCGGGAGGCTGAGACAGGAAGTGATATGGCTGGGTGGAGAGAGGAAATACAAGGCAGGAGGAGACAGGAGCTCTTTCTCTTTTTGGCTGAGAGCTGGTGAGGTGAGAGGTGGCTGTGGCTTTTTCCTTTGTCTCTCTGATCTTTCAGCATTCACCCCAATATCTGGTTCTGGGTTTTTATTAAGACCAATTGGGATTTGTGCTACAAACAATGAATTTCAGAAAGGTGCTTCACAAAAGTCTAAAGATAAATTTGCACAAGGCAGGAAGAAGCATGTGCTGTTTCTCTTTCGTGGCAACAGTCGTGAAAACTTGGGTGTAACCCGATCATGAGTGCACCTTTGTTGAGCACTTACATGCTGGAATTTAGGCATCCCAAACTTCCTACATGCTATCCTTACACTTTTTATGGGAAGAAAATTATTACGAAATTTCAGCATTCTGGGAGATTTTTTTTAAGTCATTGTGACAAATAGACTGTGGCTAAATTTTTGTATGATATCTGAAACAAATAGACTGTGGTTAAATCTCTGTTTAACTTTCCAAAATAAATAGACTATGGCTAAGTCTGTTTGATATTCTGTTTGGTTCTGAGTCTTCTTGGATACAGTTGGCTCACTAATGTCAAATACCAAGGCTTCACAATGAGTCTCCAAATCCTGCCCTCGAGTGGATCATCAAAAACTATCAAGTCATTTTAAGTAAATAGCCTTAAAGTTACTTACTCTGGGTAAGTAGCCCAGAGTAAAGAGATGAGGTCTTCTGACACGTGAATGTTACTAAATCAAAATCTTTAAAGATGTACTATATTTGTGTGTGTGTACTTGTGTGTGTGTGTATGTGTGTGTGTGTGTATGTACTTGTGTGTGCAGGTGTGCATGCCTATTTGCATACATGGAGGACAGAGGAGGCATAGTGCATCCTCCTCTGTCACTCTCCTCATCATCCTTTGAGGCAGGGTCTCTCCCTGAACCTAGGGCTCATGTTTTCTCAGCTAGGCTGGAAGCCAGCAAACCCCAGCAATCTTCCCATCTCCACACACGTCCCTTGAAGCCGGGTTACAGGAAGCATGGCTGCTCAGCTTGTTACAGCTTGGGATCCAAACTCCAGTCCTCATGCTCTCAGAACAAGCCCTCAGCTGAGTCGTCTCTACAGCCCAAGATCTACATCTTTCCCTTCAATTTCCAAACATTTTTGTTTTCTTTACAAATAAAATAAAACAGTGTGGGGTGCATATGAGATGAACGTTTCTTCTGATTATAACTGAGTGCCCAGTTTCTGTTCTTAGAGCTTTAGTGTGAGTATTGGCTGATTACAAGCAGTGCATATGACGCTGATTCAGCAGCTGCTTTGTCTTCCGTTGAAGGGATCTGTCTGATCTGCTGGGCCATTCTTTCTTGTTCTTTGGTGTTTGGGTCTCCGAGTTTTTAATCATTAGAAAGATGTGACAAGAATCTTTGACTCTTCATGTCACAACTTTATCTTTCAGAACTGTTTCCAAAAGAAATAATGAAAATAATCTTTAGATTCTTAAAACATATGGCAAAATGACTTTCATGGGAAAGCTAGTCAGTTTATACCCCCACGAGGATCATAGGAAGAGTTCTCACTGTGTGTCCCCGGCAGAAGCACTGCTGTTTAAATACATGCTTCAGTATGTAAATATGTCGGTTCTCATGGCTGTGACCAAATGCCACTGAGAGAGAAAGGGTTTGTTTTAGTTAGTGGTCCAGGAGATACAGTCTACCATGATAGCAGGACTCACTACTGTCCATGGTGGTGGGAGACTGCCTGCTCACACCTTAGGAAGTCAGGAAGCAAAGAAAATGGAATGCCAGCACCCTATTACCTACCTCCTGTTTTTATTTGTATTCAGTTTGGACCACAACCCATGGGCTGGCACCATGCACATTTTGTTAAACCTCCCTGGGAATGCCGTCTCCGACAGGCCTAGGGATGCATATGCTCCGTGATTGGAAATGCATTCAAGTTGGCTATGAAGATGTCCCAGCAGAGTTTAAAGATGATGGAGACCCTAGATGCCATTCTGTGTCACCCTTCAATGGAAGATTGCTTTCCAAGGGGTGTGGCCCAAAGTTCCCTGAGGAATGACTCTGCCTCATCCTCCATCACAATCCCTTGCCTAACACACACTGGCACAGAATGTATGAATAACTATGTGGTTGAATGTGTATCCATGCCAGGTAGCTATCTAATTGCCACTAATAGTAGATTAATTTATAATGTAATTACATTTCCCAAGTTGTAAATGCTTTTGAGCTAAACATATTCTGTACTTTCAAAAAAAAAGAATTTCTAAATATGACACTGTAATAATATTAGAAAAATCAAACATTATTCCAACATAAAAATTGCCCCCAAAGCTTCATATATGTCTTTCAGCCCACAAAATATAATATATTGTGTAAATACGTCGTTTCTAAGATTTCCACCTAGAATACCTGGGCTTCCCAATTGAATGAATCCTAGCTGAGAGGCTGGGAACACTCATCTGAAAGTATTTTGGTGTCTCAGTTACTTTATCAAAGCATGTGCCAAAAACACAGAGTTTAGTTTTAGCCTCATTTGTTTGCCTACATTCTTAGTACTCTCTCATAACCATTCACAATAAGTAAGTAAATCACTTGAAAACCCAAAACCACTCCAGGAAAGCTCCTTGCTGCTCCCCCTTGGGCAGGGTCTGTTTTGTTTTCTCAGTCAAGCAAAGTGCCCTTGTGTTTGCTTTAGTCTTTCTTTCCTGTGCTGGATAACAAGGTGCCCAGCTAATTCACAATGGTTACCAGGCAATCTCCCCAAATAAGACTTTCCTCTTCGGTTTTAGGTCTCTATCACATTTTCAGTTCAATGACTTTATCCCAGTGGAGGTAATGCACTTTTTAATTATGACAAGAAAACCACAAGTTAAGTTGAGCAATTTCTTCTCCAAATATGTGTTATTCCTTTTTAAGTTATTTTATTGTCCTTAATTATGTGTAGGTGTGTGCCTCTCTGTGTGTCTGCATGTGAGTCAACACATGTGGGTGCAGGGGCCGCCGTAGGCCACAGGTATCGGATGCCCTGGAGCTGGTGTTCCACATGATGTGAGCCCAGACACGAGTGCTGGGAATGAACTCAGGTCCTCTGAAACAACAGCCAGTGTTCTTATCCGCTGAGCCATCTCTCCAGCCCTTCCCAGTGTACGTTATGCTTGAGAGCAGCCTTTTCTCTAGCTTTTGATAAGTAAAGGTTTGTTCGAAGAAGTGAATACATAATAGGCTAGAAAAAGCAGGGGATGCGTTATTTTTATTAGTTTTAATGATATCAATAAGTGCACTATCCGACTGTTAAAATCAGTTACTCTTCCTATTGACCTGAACTTCATGTAGCTTCCGCTAGCAAGGTCACGTTTATTTATTTTGTGCCCTGAGCACAGTGACCCATTGTGTTCCTCTTCTCAGGAACACTGGGCTGCAAGGCTTTGTTACTCTCACATTATGCAGCAGATGGGGAAACCGAGGCTCAGGAGAATTTTAGATACAGAGACATCTTACTCATCTGAAGGACCGGGTGCTCTGGTTCGAGCTGGGTCAGACTCTCTGTCCCTGATGCCTCGAGCTACCATAGCGTAGTCCGTATTGTTGACCTCAAGCAGGAGCGCCAGAGTCTTCCCCTGGCGTGCCCACCCTGATCAGCACACATGCAGAGGCTGTATGGAGGCAGACATTGAGCTCTTATGGTCACTTAGCAGCATCTGTGGAGAAGGCGGAAGGCAACAACAGCATGAATGTGGGAGATTTGACACCCTAGACCTACAAGGACTAATACTGGAGCGAGTGAGAAGGTGATCACAGCTTGCCACCCTCCGCTGGGGAGAACCACGTATGCCCACACCCTTGTCATGGCTGGGAAGCGTGGGAAGATGCTTTCTATTTCCCTCATTTGGTGACAGATATTTGATGAGCTGGGTTTTCAGTTGCTCTGCCAACCTGCCTCCCAGGTTGGGTCTGAGGCCCTTATGCAGTGCGGCCCTCAGGAGAGGGGAAAGTAGGAACCCAGTGGATTATTCTTACACTGTACTGGCCATGTTGCCCAGTGTCTGCATTATAGAGTACAACTCCTCATAGACGCTGGGACAGTCGGAGATTGGGAGTGTTGGCTCCACGTGGACGATAGTGCAGTGCAGGAGAAAGATTATTGTTCGGCACTAGAAAGACTGGGGTGACTCTCCAAGCGGCTAAACATCTGAACCCCCATTTTGCCACCTTTGTAAATCAACAAACTATGTCAACATTCACGCCACGAGGCTGCTGGGATGCTCAATAAGAGAAGGACAGCAGAAATGCGTTACACGCGGACAAGAGTTGAGTGTCGTCCTGATCGGACTGTTACAGCTCATGGGTTTTGCGTGTTTGTTTTGTTGTTTTTGTTTGTTTGTTTGTTTGTTTTAATCATTCCCCAGTGGTGAATCAGCACAGCGTCAGATTCCTGGAGCCACGTGAGAACACAAAGAGGACTCCACAGGTTTATGTCACTTACAGCTCCAGGCACTGAACAGTGATGGCGGAGCATGGCCACATTTAAAGTCTGCGGGGACATAGTTTAGACACCATTCCTCCCTCCTCACACTCATCGGAGAACAGCAAACTGGAGGCCAGCTCCAGGGGTCTTCTCTCACTCCCCGCATCCCACCCCCCAGAAAAGGAGCAACCAAGTCGAAAGCTGATCCAAAGCCAAGCTGAGAAGCAAGAGCATCACTGGACTCCATGCCAGGGTCCTGATTTAAAGTCTGTCCCTCCTTTGCTGCTGCTGTCTGGTAACTGGTGCAGTAGCCATTGCCAGGACTTTGATCATCTTTCCCTTTGACTCCTGAGAAGAACTGTTGGCGTTTTGAAGTTATATTTACCAGGACGGTGTACGGTGTCAGCCGAGGTGAAAGACAGACAGAAGGTAACCTGAGAAAAGGCCCCCTTTTGGAAGTGGCACCATTAAACAGCGTTACTCTGTAGTAAAGCTGAAATAACCAATTGCATCTCTCCACCTGAGTGCCTCAAGCGAGGTGACAGTCACTTCTCCCAAAGGTATAAAGCACCCCCTGTCCCCACCACTGGTGGGCTGCAACCCATCACAGCCTTTGTGCTGTTCTTGATTTCTTCTGGGCTCTCCCATTTGCCCTGCATTTTCTGTGAAGGCACCAAAGCCATGTGCCAGACTCCCTGTGGGAGTCAGCCTCTCCCCTCATCATCCCAGGGCAGTTGAGCACAGCCCATCCAAGACTAAAGTATAACTTTTATCAGCCCTACAACCTGCCCTACATTTCTTCCCTCAAGAATGTCAGCCCTGCCTCCTGAGAAGCTCGGTGCGGAGTCCTCGGTCACCACACACTGTCTCTCTCTGTTTCCTCATGTCCAGTCAACAGTCAAGTTCTCAAGATCCCCCCTTTTAGGTATATCTTCAAGTTGGCCCCACGCCTTCAACCCTACTGCCTCAGCTGTGATTGCTCCCATCCTGCTCTTGCCCCAGCCAAGCCTCTGCTGACAGAATGCAACATTGCTGCTCTCACCCCTTTTAGCCTGTTCTCTTCCAGCCATCACCTCACACTCGGTGGCTGGTGCTACACTCACTCCTGTCATTTAATCGCTCACAGTCCTCCAACACTTCCTTGCTGTCTCCTGAATAATTGGGGGATTTTCAGTATGAACCTTCGTCTATCATGTTTCCTTCAGACTTTGCTGAGGCCCCAGAGGTTCCATTCATTAATGACCATTTCATTCTTCTGTGCGGTTAAAAAGATGCTCCTCTGGGTGCTTCTGCCTCTGGAGGATGCTTGTTCACTCTCTTGGACTTAACTTGAATGTCACAATCTTGAGGAGATCTTCCTGCTTTGTGTTCCTATAGCAACCTGAAAATATCATGTTGCTTCATTAAGGATGTTCTCCTGTACACCATGAAATGATTTTAATCAAACATTTCATGTGTGTCTTTAGCATTGAGGTGTTTTTCCTCACCAAAATCACTCTTTTAAGCTCTTTAGCCCAGTCGTCCAGAGCATACCAAGTTCACTTCCAGGTAAGCTGTTTGAGACATAGCATTTTAAAATTCCACATAGACCCAATCAGTGAAATTTTATGGCATTTAGGAAATACTCGTTTGAATGGCATTCAGTTTTTTTCCCTTCCTTCTACTTGGGTGGTCTCTGCAGTGGGATATCTTACAGTGTTGCTTCAAGGTTTTGATTACAAAGCATGCTGGGAAGAAAAGATCCACACAATTTTAATAGTAATAAAGACAAAGCCATCACCATATGCCCACACTCAGCCCAAGAAATATAATGTGACCAGTGCATCTGAAACTCTGGGAATCACTGTCTCTGGTTTCACAGCCCTCGCCCAACCAACCCTGTGATGAACATTTCAAACATGTCTTTGTATATCTGCCCTAGCTCTGGGAAGGCCAAAGCCTTTTTATTTGTCTCCCCTGTTACATAAATACTCAATGAAATGACGGCATAGGGAAATGTGTGTTATAGGTTATTCAGGAAATAAAACAGAAATGCAAATAGTATGGATGTGGGATGGATTCTGATGCATGGCACAAAACAAAGGCCTAAAGTTTAGGAAAACTCCCAGAGGCCATCCCCAAACATGTGAGCTATCCCCAGAGGAGCCTGAAGCCACAGAGCCCTGCAAGTAACTGTAGCAGCAAGTAGCTAAATGAATCACACACTATACAAGTCTGAGACAACGGACAGGCAAGCTTGATCCAAACATACATGCATTCACTGAAATCCCTGCTCTCTGCAGGGTCTTTCAACAAATACTATGGGCCATACTAAATGCAGGGGAAGCCGCACACTGCCAAAGGACAAAGCAGTGAATAGAACTAGATGTGGGATGCATGAAGAGCCTGATTCATGTGTTCACAATGTGATGGAAAAGGTGGACAGACAAGATCAGATGGGCAGTTTCAGCAGAGAGACTGAGAGGAAAAGAAAGAACAACCAGAGATGCTGGAAAAGGAGACTCGGTAGGAGATAAAGACAGGACTGTCCACTGGGCTGTCCAGCTGACTCAGAGAAATCCAGGATGGCAATAGCGATTACTCAGAACGGAACACACAGGCCGGAGAGGGTGAAAATGAAAAGGCAGAAAGCAGGCCCTAAGCATCCCAAAGTTTCTAACATCTGTATGATTGCAGTCCTGAAAGGAACAGAGAGACAATGAGATAGAAGAATTCAAATTTAACTTAAATATAAAAATAACTTTCCAAAAAATTAATAGTGGACAAAAAGCCAAAGAATCAAAAGACCTAGAGAATACCAAGGGTATATAAATACTAAATATCTAAGTATGCTGTAATGTGAGTAATATAAACAGCAGGCCAAGAGAGAACATAGAAAGAGAAGATAATCACATTATGTCAAGAGGGAGAAAATAAGAGCCCTAATGTACTGCCTGTCAAAACCTTGCAAACTGGAGGACAATTAGCCACAGATTTGGAAGGGAATATGTTAAAAAAAATAAAATAAACCAGTGAACACTTATTTTAAAAGTGAAGAGATACAGTCTTCACAGATTAATTAAAACCAAGAGCTTTGGAGCCAGCAAACTCACATAAAAGAAATGTTACGAGAGCTTCAAGTACTTTAATATGACACTAAACAGAAATTTAAACACACATAAAGAAATAAAGAGAACTTGAAATGCAGTAGAAGAAGATAAGGGATAATTAGCTTTTTGTTTTATTATCATCATCATTATGTATGTATGACGTGTGTGTACATGTGTGCCATATCCGTGTATAGAGGTCAGAGACAGCTTTTGTAAGTCTGTTCTCTCCTTCTACAGTGGATTCTGGGGATTAAATTCAAGCAATTTTACCCACTGAACCATCTCAATGGCCCATTTTTTTCTTGTTTCAATGATTAAAAAAGAAAATATTGGGCTGGAGAGATAGCTCAGAGGTCCTGAGTTCAATTCCCAGCACCCACATGGTGGCTCAGAACCATCTATAATGAGATCTGGTGCCCTCTTCTGGCATGCAAGCAGATGTGCAGGCAGAACACTATGTACATCATCATCATCATCATCATCATCATCATCATCATCATCGTCGTCATCATAAAATCTTTAAGAAGAAAGGAAGGAAGAAGGGAGGGAGGGAGGAAGAGAGAAAGAAAAAAAGAAACTATCTAAACCAAAATTGATTATACGCTTATAATCATTATAAGACCTGGATTATATGCTTATAGCTTTTGTAAAGGCAGAATTGTGACAATATGAATTATAAAATGTAGGAAAATCAACATAAACCCCTGAGCATAAAGAAGGCAGAAGGAGGTTGAACAGGAAGGGAGGGCATGTGGCTGACAGCCCTTGCTTTGGATCAGCCATGGTAGAACGCTTTGGACAGCTGCCCACCTCACAGGGGCATGCGCCCTGGGAACGGCTGCAGGTGGTATCTTCAGCACACCACTCACCCTCTGTGGCTCCCAGAATGCACTAATCATGGTCGTCACAGACCCCAGAAGAGGCTTTGGATATGTGGCTTCTCTTCTCTGCTGGCAGAAGCTGACAGTGGGATTACAACCCAGTGGACTTAGATCATTTCAGAGGACCATCAGAGACTCCAAGAGCTAACACTCCACAGACAGAGTGCCACTGATTGTCACCATCAGGGTCCTCTGTGTCTCGTGACCTGGGTAGTCTTCATGGTGGCACCGAGACACTCTGTAGAGGCAGTGAATTTAAGAATGGAGGAGGACTCTCATAAGTCCTCTACTTTGTGACTTCCTTAACACCGTAACTAGGGGTCGAATTATCTTATCTGTGCCCTGCCTTCCAAGAAGAAGTAGGGCATCCATTTTGAAATTTGAAAACAAAAGAAATGTCAGGGACAGAAGCAAAAGGTGCACTCTGGCATTCCACTGCAAGGGCATGTCTCAGAAGGTAACTTGTGAGAGACCTGGACCTAAGTAAGCGCCCAACGTGGGTCAGGGCTCAAAACATGCCTTTTGTACAGGCCTATCTTAAAAGCCAGTGGAATCTAAAACGTGTTTGATTATTCCTTGTGGGAAAATGGGACTTTCAATATGCTTCTGCAGCATGCCAACAGCTTGTGAGGCTCCAGGGAACTGGTAATTATTAATGACAGCCTCCTGAATGTTCCCACTGAGCCCACAGAGTGCAGTGTTTCCAACCATTGAGAAGGTCAATGCTGAATGAGCCAGTTGACATGTGAAGGCCACAAGGGTGCACTTTGGCATCCTCCTCAGCAGGGATCGGGTGGTGGAAGGAACTGCTGACTGCATCAGCATCTCTGGCCCCAAAATCTGGAGGAAAGTGCAGCAATGTGCAAATCCCACACTTCTCTTCTGATAATAATTGCTTTTCTCGAGCACTTTCCTGTACCAAATGCCAGACTAAGCACTCTGTTAGTCCATCCCCACCAAAGCTGAGGAGCTCGGCATTATTATGACCCATTTTTATAGACCAGGAACTGTGGTTCTAAGAGGTTATATGGCTGCCAAAAGACACAAAGTAATAAGTCAAAGAGGTCTCAGCACAGTGACTACTCAGAGCCTGTGTCACTGATCTCATGCCTTCTGCGGTCCTGTTCCAGCCAGGGCTCTTTTCCCTGTCTCTCAGGATTAACCAACCATTCACTATAGATAAGCAGTGTGGTAGTCCCGGGGCCCAGACTCTAAGTGTGTTATGTCCTTCTTTGGCGAGCATTTACTGAGTACTCAGGTACTTTGCTAAGTAGAGAGCTGCAGACATTTGTAAGTCATGATTTCTGCACTCAGGGGTGTAGCTAGAGTTTTCCTGCCTGGCCCACAGTCAGGACAAATCTCTCTCACCTGCCAGTCCCACAGCAGCTCAGACCTGACCAAGTAAACACAGAGACTTATACTGGTTACAAACTGTATGGCCGTGGCAGGCTTCTTGCTAACTGTTCTTACAGCTTAAATTAATCCATTTCCATAAATCTATACCTTGCCACATGGCTTGTGGCTTACCGGCATCTTCACATGCTGTTTCTCATCGTGGCGGCTGGCAGTGTCTCTCTGACTCAGCCTTATACTTCCCAGCTCTATTCTCCTCCTTGTCCCGCCTATACTTCCTGCCTAGCCAATGGCCAATCAGTGTTTTATTTATTGACCAATCAGCAACACATTTGATATACAGACCATCCCACAGCACAGGGGTATCACAGAGCAGCTGTGGCGTTGAGGGGAACAGCTATCCTGTGTACCATGTGCTATCAAGACAGAGGTGTGCTGGAGAGACGGGGCCATGTACAAGGTCAGAGAACGTCTCGGGAGAGGTAGACCTGAGCTGGGTTGGGTGGGGAAGGAGGATTAGCTGGGTGAAGGCTGGGAGCTGAGGTGATGTAGGCAGAGAGCACAGAAGTAAAGAGCAGGGCATGGCCTAGAACACACTGTTTATACTGAGCGTCGTTTTCCCCGGGGTTGTGTCGCTGAACATGGGGGTCATGGAACATTACAAACAGCAACAGTGAAAGGTTTCTGAGTACACAGTGACCAACATTTCATTTAAAATTACACATACAACTGTTGTTCAAACGTTAGATGGTCTTTTAATAATAATAATAATAATAATAATAATAATAATAATAATAATAATAATAATAAAACCAGAGCCAGATATCAGGATGAAAGCTGAAAGATCAGAGAAGCAGAACAGCCAGCCACTAGTTCTTACCTCTACGAATCTGAGTGTTTCTGACAATGCTCACCGATGCTACATTGTGGGACTTACCCCAGCCTCAGTTCTTTGCACACCATACCTCACAGTGCCAGCAACTGTTGTGAGGAACTGCAGTGTGGTAGCTTACATCCAAAATCTCCTGCTCTGTAGAGATATACCAGCTTAATGATGGAAAACAAACTACCGTTTTTCCTACCACTGCCCCCAAGTTAGTGTATCTTTGGATTATAGTATGTTGAAATGTTCAGTCTTCTAAAATTTATCTTTAAATTTCTCGCTTAAGTTTCATAAAATATTATTCAATGAATTTAGGCTTGGGATTATGACAGGATTTCCAACAATTTCTGAAATGCCCCAAGCATGCTTTTACCAGCTTATACAACAGGCTTATGTGAACACAACAGCGTCAGTATTGACAAATATAAAATAAAAGTATTGCTCAACTGAAAACCAGCAAAGGTGCCCTAATCCCACAGTATCAAATATTCAGCCGAGATCTAATTCTTTATGTAAAAGTAAGCAAGAACACCCATCCCATTAATATGCAAGTTGCTTCCAGCTTTGATAAATAATAAAAAAGTGTATAACAAAGATGTTTTAAAATTCATTTCTTTCATGTTTTACCATCAGCAAACGTTTGCTTTGTATACCTATTTTACTTTACTATATGCCTAAGGTCCCATAACATCTTCTTTAGCAAAAGGGGTCACAGACAGGAAAGTTTAAGCTGCTGTGTTCTAGAAATGTCCAGTGTGTTGTGGCTGGAGCTTGTACTGAAGGCTCCCAAGAGCTGACACCGGAGTCTTGGCTGCTAGGATGGTTCAGCAGGTAAAAGTACTTGTGACATGCAAGCCTGGTGACCTGAGTTTGGTCCCCAATGCCCATGGAAAGGACTCCATGAAGTTGTCCTCGGACCACCAAGTGCACAGTGGGATGCACATGCCACCACACACCACACCACATACACACACAAATAAGTAGATAATTTTATGTTTTTAAAAGATGAAAAGACGAAATCCAGCTTTTACTGTTCGGTTCTAGTAAGGCTTTAAAGCCAGAGGTGTCTCAGAACCCTAATAAAGGAGAGTGTCTCTTTTCCAGGCAAGAGATTCAGTTTAGTTCATGCTAAAACTCATATATAAATCCACATATTCATGGATTGAAGGGAAACTTCCACTCAGCCTTATGGAAGGGGCCACAGAGAGCTTGCTTCCCCTTGTACCGTGTGATCCTATAGTAAGAAGACAGCTCTATGAGCCAGGCAGCAGGCCCTCACCAAACTTGATCTTGAATGTTCCAGCTTCCAGAACTGTAAGAAATAAAATTGTTGTTTGCAAGCTACAAAGTCTATGGAATCTTGCTACGGCAACAAGAAAGAACTGTTCACAGCTCCAGCCATCCAGGCAGCTCTTCATGATATTAATGGGCCAATTGTGAGTTAGACGTTATGCTCAGAACCAGAGGCTTCTGTGGTGATATGTTGTGTACCCTAATAAAATTTGCCTGAAGATCAGAGAAGAGAACAAACCACTAGATTAAACACAGAGGCCAGGCAGTGGTGGCACACACCTTTAATCCCAGTACTTGGGAGTCACACACCTTTAATCCCAGTACTGGGAATCACACAGGCCTTTAATCCCAGGAAGTGATGGCTGGGTGGAGAAAGGTATATAAGGCGTGAGGAGACAGGAACTAAAGGTTTTTCAGCTAAGGAAGCTCTTTCATCTATAAGGCTTTTCAGGCTGAGGAGTCCTAGAGTAAGAGGTAGCTTGTTCCTTTGTCTCTCTGATCTTTCAGCATTTACCCCAACTTCTGGCTCTGGGTTTTTCACTAAACGACCTTTTAGAAATTCAAACAATAGGCTTCGGAAAGAGGCCTGCTTTCAGACATCCTGTACAGGCAGCAGCAAGACGGCAGCTCCCACAGGTGGCTGTCAGTATCTCGCCAAGTCAGCAACGCTGTGGCCTCCTGACTTCCCAGGGCTTTGCTTAGCAGAACTCTGAACAAAAGGAATTCTGAGCACTCTTCAGCTCATGACTCTGAGGGGCACACAAGTAACCCTAGCTGATCATTACCACTGTTTTCCTGTTATTACCAGCAGTACTCCGTGTTCTCTGTTGTATATATTTAGCTAAACTCTAGAAATATGCTGTTATCCAGAACTAACATCTTATTAAACAAAATAAATCCCACATTGGTGTGGAAACAGCCTTCATGAGAACAGTAGGTAACATTAAAGCTAAAACTTTAAATAACTTAAGCCCAGTTATTAAACTTCAGGGATCACTCACCAGGCCTCTCCACCACACACCCCTTCCCTCTGCATGCCTTCAGCACAGAGATGCTGGCAGGCTGGTGGTGCAGTCACCTGGCAGACACTCCATCACCAGGCAGTGCACTCCATCACCTGACAGGGCTCTCTATCATCAGGCAGTGAACTCTATCATCAGACAGTGTGCACTCCATCACCTGGCAGTGCACTCCATCACCTGACAGGGCTGTCTGTCATTAAGCAGTGTACTCCATTACCTGGCGGGGCTCTCTATCACCAGGTAGTGCACTCCATCATCAGTCAGTGCACTCCATCATCAGGCAGTGTACTCCATCAACATGCAGTGCACTCCATCAACAGGCAATGTACTCCATCACATGACAGGACACTCTATCACCAGGCAGTGTACTCCATCACCTGGCAGGGCACTCCATCATCAAGCAGTGTACTCTATCATCAGGCAGGGCACTCTATCACCTGGCAGTGTACTCCATCACCTGATAGGGCACTCCATCACTTGGTAGTGCACTCCATCACCTGGCAGGGCACTCCATCATCAGGCAGGGCACTCTATCACCAGGCAGTGTACTCCATCACCTGGCAGTGCACTCCATCATCAGACAGGGCACTCTATCATCAAGCAGTGTGCTCTATCATCAGGCAAGGCACTCTATCACCTGGCAGTGTACTCCATCACCTGACAGGGCACTCCATCACTTGGCAGTGCACTCCATCACCTGACAGTGCACTCCATCACTTGGCAGTGCACTCCATCACCTGACAGTGCACTCCATCATCAGGCAGGGCACTCTATCATCAGGCAGTGTACTCTATCATCAGTCAGGGCACTCTATCACCTGGCAGTGTACTCCATTACCTGACAGGGCACTCCATCACTTGGCAGTGCACTCCATCACCTAGCAGTGCACTCCATCATCAGGCAGTGCACTCCATCACAGGGAAACATGGAGGTCTCAAGATTATATCTTCAGCAGTTCCTCAACAACTTCCATAACACAGGTTTTCTTTTCTTTAGGAAAAAATGCACAAAAGATGATATTAAGACCTTTCAATCTTTCCACCCCCACAAACTAGATGACCTCAGTTTCTTTTACATTTTATCATAAGACCAATTTCCTGAATTTTTTTAATTTTTATTGGTCTGTTTAAATTAAGCCCAAAGTATCAATTGAATCAAATGGGTAGAAGATGATTTCAGTGAACTAATGTCATTTAGTATTGCTATGTCTGTGTGTATGTGCATGCACACACATGTGCATGAGTATACAAGTGCACTTACATGCAGAGGTCAGAAGTCTTTTTATTGTTCTCCTTGAGTTTTGAGACAGGATCTCTCACTGAACCTGGAGCTCATTGTGACTTGGCAGGATCCACCTGTCTCCACACCACTCTCCCAACTAGGGTTATAGATGGACATTTCTGCACCTGGCTTTTTTATTACATGGTGTTAAGGATTCAAACTCAAGTCCTCATGGACACTTTACTCACTGAGCCACCTTCCCAGACCTATTGCTATGCCTTCTAAGGCTATGAAACTCACTTTCTATGTATGTAATTGCACTATGCCATTAATTCCCCCATAGACTTATGAAGAAGTCAGTAACATCTTGAGATCTCCATTTTCTTGGATGTTAACCAAGAATAAATATGGACACTAAGTCTCACAGATCTCCCCAGCATTAAATAATGAGATGCTATGATGTTATTGTTAATAATAAAAATAATACCCCTTTAGCCAGTATCCCAGGATTTTGGGGGCTTCCGTTACATTGAGCATAGCTAACTAAAACTAACCCCTAGAACATGATTTAGTGCCACATGAGAAAAATCATTGCACAAATATCAACAGAATGATTAACAAGAAAATGAGATAAATATAAACAGATTTCTCCAAAATACATTTGATAAAATTACACTTTTCCCTTGTGATTTTGAAAGTAAAGTTTAAGCATAAAATGTTTCTTTTAAAAAATAGCCAAACCAAGCACAATGCACATATTTCCATACAAACCAAGGGTGCAGTTTGTCATATTGAAGTTTACCAAATTATAAAAGATTGCTGCTATTGTGATGTCATTAAAAACAGGGTATTAATAGAAGAAAGAAAATAGAAAAATATTAAAATTTTCAAACCATTTATACTTATGAAATCTAGTATAATAGACTTAAAGATATTTGTCATAAAATGTAGAAAACTTGGTAAAGTGGTCATTAGAGGAATAAGATCTCATTTTCAATGTCAACAGCAATAATAAATATCTGCTACTTATACTAATATGGCATTCTCTAATACTGGACAAATAAAATTACCAAATTTTAATAGGAGAAATAAAAAACAATTTAAAGGAAAAAAATGAATACATGCCCTGCTTCTGGCCCTAATGTTTAAAAGCACTAAAGGCTGGTGCAGTTTCAATCAAAATATCAAAATGTAATAGCAAATGTTTAAAGAAGCTAATAAAATAAAATTATATGATGTAAAATGTGGGTGTGTATTGAATCAAATAGTTTTAAATGATGCAAATTCTCTGGGGAATGACTGGCTGTCATTCAAAGAGAAAACAACTCGATTTAGTGTTATACCATAAACCACATGAATTCCAGCTGCATGAGTCTGTTAAAAATGTGGATTTGGGGCCTGGAGAGACAGATCCGCAGTTAAGAGCACTGGCTGCTCTTCCAGAGGACCCAAGTGCAGTTCCAAGAACCTACATTGGGCAGCTTACAACCACCTATAAATCCAGCTCTGGGGCATCACGTGTCATCTTCTGGCCTCCTTGGCACCTACACACACACACACACAACATGTACTCATACGGACACACACATGCATATACATAAAAAAAATCTAAGTAAAAATAAATCTTCAAAATGTGGGTTTTTTTAAAAAAATGAATGCAGTGATATAGTTGCTACAATTCTTTTTTATTATTTTATTTTATTATTTATATATAGGTGTCTTGAATGCATGTATGTCTGTCACAGACATATGCAGTACCTGCAGAGGCCAGAAAAGGATGTCATATGTAGGCAAGGTTTTTTATCAGGACTGGTAGCTCCCAAATAACCACACATTTATAATTTTTTATTATAAATGCTTGGCCAATAACTTAGGCTTGTTACTAACAAGCTCTTACAACTTAAATTAACCCATATTTCTTCCCTACACTCTACCACATGGCAGTATCTTTTTTCAGCATGACATGTTCATCTCTTGCTTCCTCTGCATCTGGCTGGCAACTCCGCCTTCCTTCTTCCTGTGCTCTCTTTTTGTCCACAAGTCCCACCTAACCTCTACCTGCCTAGCTATTGGACATTTAGCTCTTTATTAAACCAATGAGAGCAACAAATATTCACAGTGTTTAAAATATGCAGAAATCATGTAAATGCATTCAAAGTGAGCCAGAAAGGCAGAAAAATATTTACAGTCTTAGGTTGCAAAGCCTCCTTTTACATCTTTCTCTAACATTTGCCAATACAGTTTTTAAAATCAACTTTAAGTTGACAAAGGCAATATTTTGCCAAGGACTTAACAGCATGGTAATATGAAATCAAACAGTGATCTCTTAGAGCTGGCCTGTCTACTTTCCATGCCCTTCCTGGAAGAAAAAAAAAACAACTTACATTCTACATGTTCACATAAAAAGCAACCAGTTGAGAAGTGAAACTTGGAATCTCTTTGTAACCTATTTAATGTTGCATAATTCAGAAAAGAAAGCAAAATCTAGAAATTGATTTCCCTTTACTACTGAGACAACAAAAGAAATAATAAGTGTTATTAAAATATTAAGCATGTTATACCAGAGCTATGATAAAACCATCATGAGCATGATGTTTTTTCCCACATCTATATGTCACATTTAAATAATGTGTAGGCACAGTGACAGCTCCCACCATGCAGATGAACACTGCTTAGACAAGATGTGGTCCCATTGCCTGTTAATGAAGGATTTTTTTACTCATCTCTCATATAATACATCCCAATGGCAGTTTCCCCTCCCTCCACTACTCCCAGCCCTCCTCTCACCCGCCCTCCCCCCAGATCCACTGCTTCTCCATTTCCCTTCAGAAAAGAGCAGGCCTACCAGGGAAATCAACTGAACATGGCATAACAAGATGCAATAAGTCTAGATACATCCCCTCATATCAAGGCTGAATGAGGCAACCCAGCTGGAGGAAAAGGGTCTCAAAAGCAGGCAAAAGAGTCAGAGACACCCCTAATCCTACTGTTAGGAGTCCCACAAAACCCCAACTAAACAACCATAACATAAAGGCAAAGCATTTCCACTTCAGTCTCTATGAGCCCCTATGAGCCCTGCTTAGTTGATTCTGTGGAACATGTTTTTCTGGTGTCAACCCATCTGGATCCTACAAGCCTTCCTCCCCATCTTCTGCAGGGTTCACAAGCTCCACCTAATGTTTGGCTGTGGGTCTCTGCATCTGCTCATATGAGCTGCCAGAGGAAGCCTCCCTGGTTGGCACAGGAGACAACTTCCTAAACAGAGCACCAATATTTCAGGCACTAAGATCAACAATTAATAAATGGGCTAGGCGGTGGTGGCACACACCTTTAATCCCAGCACTCAGGAGCAGAGCCAGGTGGATCTCTATGAGTTTGAGGCCAGCCTGGTCTACAGAGCAAGATGCAGGACAGGCACCAAAACTACACAGAGAAACCCTGTCTTGAAAAAAAAATTAATAAATGGGACCTCATTTAACTGAAAAGATTATGTAAGGCAAAGGACACTGTCAATAGGACAAAATGGCAGCCTACAGAATGGGAAAAGGTTTTCACTAACTCCATATATGATAAAGGAATAGTATCCAAAATATATAAAGAACTCAAGAAACTAGACATCAACAAACCAAATAATCCATTTTAAAGATGGAGTACAGATCTAGACAGAGAATTCTTAATAAAGGAATCTCAAATGGCTGAGAAACCCTTAAAAGAAATATTCAATATTCCCCTTAGCCAATGGGGAAATGCAAATCAAAACTACATTGAGATTCCATCTTATACCTATCAGAATGACTAAGATTAATTACACAAGTGATAGCTCATGTTGGCAAGGATGTGGAGCAAGGGGAACACTCCTCCACTGCTGGTGGGAGTGCAAATTTGTACAGCCACTTTGGACATCAATATGGTGATTTCTCAGAAAATTGGGAATTGATCTACCTCAAGACCCAACCACACCACTCTTGGGCATATCCCCAAAGGATGCTCAATCATACCACAAGGTCACTTGCCCAACTATGTTCATAGCAGCTTTATTCATAATAGCCAGAACCTGGGAATAACCTAGGTGTCCCTCAACCAAAGAATGGATATAGAAAATGTGGTTCATTTACACAATGGAGTATTACTCAACTGTTCAAAAAAAATGGCATCATGAAATTTGCAGACAAATGGATAGAACTAGAAAAAAAAAATGATCCTGGGTGAAGTAACCCAGACTCAGAAAGACAAATATAATTGGTGCCTAGCCCAATTGTCATGAGAAATACTGATAAACTAAGGTGTTCAGAGCCATTCCACAGCTAATGAATTATCAAAAGTGAGGCTTTACATCAACAACTGTGGAGTATACTCATAAATCACAGTCAACAATATAAATTTTACTGTTAGTGTAAAAGATATTGGAAAGTCTGCCGTGGAATCACTCAAATGGCCATTGACTCCTCTGCAGCTGTGTTTTAGAACTTTGTGATGGGGACAGCCACAGTTGCCATACCTACTGAGAGATTATGTAAGCAAACACAGCTTGAGGCCATCTACCAGGTTCTATTGCACACCCTTCATTCTGCAGGTAGATAGCATTGACCTTGCAAGATGAGGAAACAGAGATTCAGCCAGGTGGGATGACTCATCTAGGTTAGGGGGGTTCAGATGGTTGGAATACTGCTTTACCTACTGTAGTTGGTTGTTTTTTTACTCTTTGGCTTCTTTTAGCGGTCCCACCACCCAGCTCCCAAATACATCACACATGGAGGCTTATTCTTACTCGTAAATGTCTGGTCTTAACTTGGCTTGTTTCTAGCCAGATTTTATTAATTTAAATTATCCCATCTACCTTTTGCCTTTGGGCTTTTTCCTTTTCTTACTTCTATATATCTTACTTTCACTCTTACTCTGTAGCTGGCTGGGTGGCTGGCCGGCTGGCCCCTAGCATCCTCCTCTCCTTGTTCTCTTGCTCCTCATTCTCTCTTTTTCTCCTATTTATTCTCTCTGCCTGCCAGCCCCACCTATCCTTTGTCCTGCCTTGCTATTGGCCATTCAGCTCTTTATTAGACCAATCAGGTGTTTTAGACAGGCAAAGTAATACAGCTTCACAGAGTTAAACAAATGCAACATAAAGGAATAAAACACATCTTTGCATCATTAAACGAATGTTCCATAGCATAAACAAATGTAACACATCTTAAACTAATATTCTACAGTAACCTACCCCATTGCCACTTCTGAAATAGTGTTCCAAGGAGATGGGGAAAAGGAGAGAGAACTGCTAAAAACACCAAGAAGAAAAGAAAGTAGAATAGAAAGAAGAAAAGTGTTGGACATGTCTCCTTATCTCATAAATAAATTAGAAATAATCCAGTGCTGACTGTCACTGTGAAAATTAAAGACCAGAAGAACATCTGTTGAACCCAGCACCTTCCTGTCACATGGGAAGCCTTGTGGTGTTAGATGATGAGGGTGCAGTCACTACAAATCACCACAGAGTAGTGTTTGGAACTGTGGGTGCTTTCGTGGCTGTGGAGTAAAAGCGTAGCGGGGTGACTGGCCTGGGTTCACAACCTGTATCACAGTGAGGCTAAACTTTTCAGTACTATTCCTAACTTCCCCTCTGTTAAATGGTGTCAAAGTAAGGGGAGGAGAATGTGCTTCATAGGACTATTGGTAGACTGAAGACACAGGCCAGTGCTGCTGTGTTTGAAATAGGGTTTGTTTCTGTCAGAACTCACGTTGAACCTCAATTCCCCAATGTGTTGGAAGGTGACGAAGCCTTTATAAGGTGTGGCCTAGTGCCAAGTCTTAGGTCACAGTCACCCTGGTAATTGGATCAAAGTGGACCTGTGGAAAAGGGCTGGGTTTTGGAGGAGTAGATTGGAGTTTGTTGTTAGACAAGAACCAGCCTGGCTCTCTGGTTCCTCTCTGGCCACAGGGCCTTGGTCCACACCCTCCACACTGTGATGACATGTGTGATGTCTGGATGTCACCAGAAAGCCATTGCTGGAGATCCTCTAATACTGGGTGCTAAATAAAAATTTTCTCTTATAACACACGCAGGACACAAAACAAAGAAAAAGACCAAGCATTGGAAATACTTCCTGACCCCATGCCATGGAAAAGAACACAAAAACTTGGTAACTCATTGGTGATATGTTTAAAATATGCAGAAATCATGTAAATGCATTCAAAGTGAGCCAGAAAGGCAGAAAAATATTTGCAGTCTTAGGTTGCAAAGCCTCCCTTTACATCTTTCTCTAACATTTGCCAATTCAGTTTTTAAAATCAACTTTAAGTTGGCAAAGGCAATATTTTGCCAAGGACTTAACAGCATGGTAATATGAAATCAAACAGTGATCTCTTGGAGCTGGGCTCTCTGTATTAGATATGGAAGCTCTAATGACTGTTACTGCTTTCTATGCCCTTCCAGAAAATAAGAACAAAAACAAACAAACAAAAATTTACATTACACATGTTCACATAAAAGGCAACCAGTTAAGAAGTGAAACTTGGAATCTTTTTGTAACCTATTTAATGTTGCATAATTCAGAAAAGAAAGCAAAACCTAGAGACTGTTCAATATGTATAGTATGAATTTGATGCCCAGTGCTAACAGTTGGCCAAATAGTGTGATAATACACAATAATAAAATGCTACAATGCAATCCACTGCCCACTGAAATAAAATGTGTGTTAGATAACTCTCATGTACTGATTACTGTAGGGTTCCTGCTGACTTTATAGGAGCCAAGGAAACAATCAGTGAAGAGACAAGACTGAAGCTCTGTTCAGCCCAATTTAGGTATTGGTGCTGGGCCAAGACTTCCAGAGTATGACCACCAGTTCGTTTATTTAGCCATATTTAAACACAGCACAATTTTGGAAAAAATTTTCTGATAACAATTAACTCGTCCCAAGGGTACAATAAAGTTAAGACATGTTTACATTGAAATTCCTTACAAAGTACATCTGGCTTCTTTCACAAAAGAATGGATACTGTTGACAGAGATAGTGCCCAAGAAACGGGTCTAGGGAGAAGGACCGAGGTGAACATAAGGCCTGTGGGACTCAGGATTGGCCTGGCCCTAAGATAACACAGAAGTCTCCGAGGCTGTTGTAAAGCGCAAGTGACATCTCTCATAAGGATGGGTTTATAGCCTAGAAGTAACACTCAGATTTGGAGGAAAGGGTCTGGGATAAGTAAAACATGATTTCTGGAGACACAGGCAGAGAGTATTTCATCAGACAGTGAAGGATCACCAGGCTGTAAAACTACATCACTCCCAGCATTCCAGGTGGAGCAACTACACACCTCATTCCCTTGAAGAGGAAGCTGTGTGTTTAACTTTCCTGGCTTCTCCAGTGCTGATCTGCCTGCACAAAGACCTTTTTGCCCTCTACTGATTATATTATAAGTGAGATCAAATTTAGTTCTGGTTGGGGGGGGCAGTTATATTTTAGTTTTTCTTGACTATAATCTCCCTTTGTACACTTTTAAATAGGATTCTTCTCCCTCTTAGATTACTTACATGTTACATCTGTCTCTGGCTTTCAAAACTTCCTTGGCCTGTCTTTCTTATTCCTGACTGCTCTTGTTAACATCATCATCTTGGTGGTTATGCTTTTTTTAAAAAAATTCCTTTATCATATCAGTGGTTCCTTATGAAGGAAATAAAATGAAACATGACCTGGTGCATAGATTTCTGGCACGGTGGCCTCATTCATAAATGTGCAACAAAAAGTAATGTGTACCATAAACGGAGAAGGGGTGGATGTGGAAGAAACTGAGAAAGGCAGAAAAAAAAAGGGAGAAAACATTCCCACCATCCAGTCCATCTTCAGGGAAACGTAAGGGCAGTGTCTCCACACGACATGGCAGGATGGTGGGAAGAAATTTGACAGTCTGGAAATGGAAAGTGGAGGCCACAGTGAACGGGTAGAAAGTGGAGACAGGAAAGGAGAACTCTAAAGCCAAGTCCTCAAGAGTAGCATGGGAGCTGGAGAGATGGTCCAGCCGTTATGAGCACTGTCTGCTCTTGCAGAGGACCCAGGTTCAGTTCCCAGAACCCACATGGCAGCTCCCAACCATCTGTAACTCTAGTTCCAGGGGATCCAATGCCCACTTCTGGGTTCCACAGGTATCAGGCACACAGTAGTGCACAGACATCCATGCAGACAAAACACTCACACACATAAAATAAAAATAAAGTTAATGTTTGAAGAAATAATTAATAGTAAAGGTATATTACCAATAATGAGAAAAAAATAAATGAAAGTATGTTTGCCTGCCAGAGACAGGGTACTGCTAGGTTTCTTTAAGCCTTTTGATAGCATATTCTCTTTAATCCTTGAACTATTGCCTTGATTTAATTATATTTAAATCAAAAATAATGTAATAACCACAATGTCACTTCATATAGCAGCTATGCTCCTGACATCTTTGTAGATTAATTTTTAAATCAATAGTACCTTTAAGCGCTTAGCCAGAGAGAGGATTTAAGGCTCTACGAACCCTATCCAGAGTTACAGGAAGCCAGTCCCTTCTAAGAATCTGTGTTTTTAAGATTCCAGGAAGACAAAATTACAAGGCAGCATATTCCAACAACTAAATGACAATGACAGACTGGCAGGGACTCAGAACTCCAGAGGAAACGGTGCATGCTTCAGTTGATGGGGAGCATGGAGTGTGGAGGCCAGCCCAGACAGCACAGCCAGCTGCTGAAGGGAAGGGGGACAGAATGGAGATGGAAAAGAGGAGGAGGGAGGGAGGGAGGGAAGGAGACAGACAGGGAGGGAGGGAGGGAGACAGACAGGGAGAGAAAGGCAAGGAGGGAGGGAGAGAGAGAAAGGGAGGGAGAGGCAGGAAGGGAGGGAGGGAGACAAAGAGGAGACAGGGAGAGAGGGAGACAGGGAGGGAGGGAGGAGGGAGGGAGGCAGGGGAAGGGAAGGAGCAGGGAGGCAGGGAGAGGGAGGAGGGAGGGATGGAGGGTATTGGAACTGAGGAGTGTCAGCATGGAAAAGCCCTTACCATCAAGTCCACGACCTGAGTTTGGTCCTTGGAAGTAGAAAACTGACTCCCACAGCTGTCCTCTGACCTCCATGTTCATTCTCCCCCCGCCCCACACACACACACACAAGTTAAGATTAGAAATAACAGACTTAGAAAACCACAATCTTTTCATCCTTGAAAACATTAGCAGTTTATGCCGAGTGTCACTGGGCATTTCTCGGCTGTGTCACAGCTAATCAGCATGCGCTAACTTTGCTGAACAGAGAGAGCCAAGCCAAGAGACTCAGTCCTGCGCTGTGAGGAATGCGTACATGGAGAGAGGTGTGCTTTCTTATTGTTTTTAGTTTACTGTTATTCATACTATTATTATTAGTGTGTGTGGTGCATGTGTGTGGTGTGTATGTGGAATGTGTGTGTCATGTGTATGTGGGATGTGTGTATGGTGTATGTGTGGTGTGTGTGTGTGTATGGGTGGTCTTTCTGGTACATGGTGTATATTTATGTGTGGTATGTGTGTGTGTATGTATGTGTGGTGTGGGGGGGTGTATGTATGTATGTATGTGGGGTGTGTGTGTGTGTGTGTGTGTGTGTGTGTGTGTGTGTGTGTGTAGGTCAGAAGACAACTTTCAAGCATCCTTTCCGCCGCTTTGTTAAGGCGTCCTTTGTTTGTGCCATGCAGTGTACAGCTGGCCAGCTAGCTCCTGGGCCATCCTGTGCCCACTGCTCTCTCACTGCAGGAGAGCTGAACTGCAGAAGCATCATGACATGTGGCTTTTCAGTGTGGGTTCTGGTAGTCACACCCAGGCTGTCCGACTTGCATGGCAAGTCATTTGCTGGTTAAGCCACGTGGAGGCTCCAAAGGAGCAATTTCTATGAAGCATTCTTATATGAACATGTAACTAGAATTTTCCTGCCTGGCCCACAGTCAGGACAAATCTCTCTCACCTGCCAGTCCCACAGCCACTCAGACCCGACCAAGTAAACACAGAAACTTATATTGGTTACAAACTGTATGGCCGTGGCAGGCTTCTTGCTAACTGTTCTTATATCTTAAATTAATCCATTTCCATTAATCTATACCTTGCCACATGGCTGTGGCTTGCCGGCAACTTCACATGCTGTTTCTCATCATGGCAGCTGGCAACGTCTCTCTGACTCAGCTTTCCACTTCCCAGCTCTATTCTCCTCCTTGTCCCGCCTATACTTCCTGCCTGGCCACGGGCCAATCAGTGATTTATTTATTGACCAATCAGCAACACATTTGACATACAGACCATCCCACAGCATGAACAAGTTAGGAAAGGACCTAATTGCGTGACCACTGATTCCTAACCTCAGAGACTCCAGGTCGGCCAGTGCTGACAGTCCCATGTGACTCCGTCTACTTCAGGTTACAGCTGGGGAAGTGGAAGGCTGCTTGTGTCTCATTTGAAGTCCCTTCTGCTAAGAGTTAGCACAACTTGGTATCTGCCTTGTAGTATTTTTTAAATGTCGAAGTCATTTGAAAAGCAAATAACAGTCTCTTGTTTATCTTTTGTCTAAGGCCATCTTTTCCATCCATGATGTGTTGTTGCTTAAAGCTAGAGAGCCATTATTTCTGAGTAAAAATTTGTCTGCTAAAACCACAGCCTGGATACATTTTCCTTGCGTGGCTTTATCGGTTACTTTTTTCTTGGTATCCTGCTGTGGCATAATGACACACTGACAGTCACATTGCTAGAAATTCTGTGGCCATGCACATATATAAAAGTGGCTGTAAGGGGCTGGAGACTGGCCCGAGCAGTTAAAAGCACTTGGTTGCTTTTGTAGAGGCCCTACGTTCAATTTCCAGTACCCACATGGTGGCTCAGAACCATCTGTAACTCCAGGCCCAGGGCATCTGATGCCTTCTTCTGACCTCCATGAGTACCAGGCACACACATGGTGCACATACATACATGCAGGCAAAACACACATACACATAAAATAATAAGACATTATTTTGCTTTTTTAAAAGTAGCTGTAGCAAACTCAGGACTTGAATCTCTCTTACTCCATTCTACGGCATTATTTTTGTTCTGTAAGTCTGGAAAGCTGGGAGGATGGCTCAGTCTGCACAATACTGTCCACTCAAACTGAGGACCTGAGTTCAGATGCTTGATGCTCACGTAAGAGCCAGATGTGGTCACACACATCTGTAACTCTAGAGCAGGGGAGGGAAGCAACAGAGCTCATTAGTCAGCCATTCCTGACTCTCTGTGACCTCTGGATTCTGTGAGAAACTGTCTCAAATACAACATAGAAATTGAGGAAGACACCTGACATCAACTTCTGGCCTTACACATGCACACACATACACCACACATTTTCAGACATGTGCATACATACACCACACATGCACACATACCTGTGCACACACATACACACATGTACACCATACATGTGCACACACAGGCACGTATACACCACACAAGAAGAAGAAAAGTTTTGGACACTAACTGTGTGTTCATACCAGCCCCACTGGTCTCCATGGAAACAGTCCTGTTTTACAGTGTCAGTCATGCTGCTGTGTTAGGAGACATTCGTCACCAGGGGAAGAAGGAACGCTGCAGTCACACCGTCTCTGTCCCGTGTTGTTCAGGGTTGAATGCTGCATTGGGGAGTGCATTGTTCTGTGTTCTCTGAATTGCCATCAATTCACACACATCTGTCAGCAAGCTTTCTCCGAATCCAGCTGGAACCAGGCCAGCAGATCTTTAACACCTGGGTAACCCAAAGCTGTGTGAGAGATTTTGCATCTTCGGCCTCCTCCCCTTCTGTGTGGAAACAATGATAGTTTAGAATGAAGTGTTTGAGGAATACTTTTCAAGTGGTTGAAACATCCAAACAGAAGGTCTTGGCATGTTGTCTATGGCTAACAACCGTGCACAAATATAATGACACACTCTAAACTGGTTGTTTATGTTCAGGCCTGGCTGTGCTTAGAAGTGTGTTGTAGAAGTTACTGGAAGGCACGAGATGAAAATAGATATTCATTTCTCATTATTCCTCTGAGACACAAATTTCCAAACCCCATACTTCATGAATGGAATGGGGGACCCCTAACGCACTGGGGGTTAGCAGTAGCTTGGCTCTGCTGCTAGATAATTACTGGTGCGCTCCATGCCGTGGAGATGATCGACTTAAAATTTAAACAAATCCCTCTGTTGTTCACTAGAATTACTAAAGACAAGACCAAAATCGCACATTTAGTGAACACCAATATTAAGATAAATAAGAATGTGACTGCTCATGAATCTTTAACAATTACGTACCCAAATTTTAAAAGTAGAAAACCTACATTGGTCTTTCTGTGTTCACCTCTGTCATTCAGCTGTGCTAGTTGTGAAGCCCGTCTGTGCACTCCTAATAATGGCTCTGAATCATTTGACAAGATGGCTAAGTAGGTCATGGTTTTGTGCCAGAAGGAAATGGCGTTTTAGTGGCCAAAGGAACAACTGGCTTTTGTTGTGAGGGGTGTGTGTGTGTGTGTGTGTGTGTGTGTGTGTGTGTGTGTGTGTGAGAGAGAGAGAGAGAGAGAGAGATCCATGGACCCCTGGCCTGGTGACCTGATGTTAGTGCTGTTGCTATTATTTTCTCGTCAAAACAATCACTTTGCCCTCAATCTCCTTTTCCGACCTCTTACTCAGGAACTAGTCACAGGATTTCCTTTCACATATTTTTTAAGTTCAAGAAAGCATTTTATAATACTGTAGGAACTACCACTGCAAGTCGGCACAAGATACCCCAAGACCACGTTCTCAGCACAAAGGAGGTTTATTTGCCCCAAAGGGACAGAGGGCAGGAAATAAGAGACAAAGACAGGAGACAGAGGATGAGGGAGAAGAGGAAGGGAAAGGGGGGAGGGACAAAGGACTGTCTCTGGATAGAGAGGAGACAGATGCAGCCCACAGGCAAATGGCAGTTTATAAGGGGAAAGGGGGGGACCCTGTGCTAGGATGAGTTGGTTAATTTTGGTTGGGCATGTTAATTAGAGTAGCCAAAATGGGGCTTTTGATTGCTGGACTTCAATACTTTGATAGCTGAAACTTCATGGTCAGCCTCAGGAGGAGGAAGTGGCCAAACAAGGTACTAGACCTTGGTGGCTAGCTTTAGGAATGTAATCGAATGCTTTTTAGCAAGGCAGAGGGAATGGGGGAAGGGCAGGCCCTGCCAGAGCCACATTTGCCATGCTCAGGCCAGCTAGAGCCCCTTCAACTACCTTTCAAGATAAAAACAGAAGCCTAGCCTCATTCCCAGGACGAGGCTACAATGTGTGGCAACAATGTCATCGAGGCGATGGTTCACTTACTAATCCTGTGTTCCCTTGCAGAATGCGTCCTTTATGTGAGCATCTGCTTGGACTGTGGCAATGGGGAACCCCAGGGCTGAGATCATCTGTTAAAGCTCAGGCTCTTCTTTCCTTTATCAGTGAGCTAATGGTGTTTGCCACACGCACTTGTGTGGCAAGGAAGTTCTAAACAAATGAACCATTATTAGAGCAGGAAGATGTCAAAAGGAGATATAGACCATTTGGTACTTCAAAGACTTTACCCTAGTTTGTAAAATGTATTGAGAAACTTAATTACCCAGCCAGATTTTAAAAATGATGTTGTCATGACTGTGTATGTTCTGATTCATCCACTGCTGTCAGGTAAAGAATGTCTTTACATGGGGCTGAATGGGACAGCAGTCAGGAACACTGGCTGCTCTTCCAGAGGGCCAGGGTTCATTTCCCAGCACCCACATTGCACCTCACAACTGTCTGTAACTCCAGTTCTGGAGATTCAGTGCCCTCTTAACAACCTCCTTGGATATACATGCAGACAAAATATCCACACACATAGCATAAAAATAAAATAAATTGTAAAAAAGAATATCTTTATCCCAGACAAGAATCTTTGTGGTGGTATTGTGTCCCCCAAAATATTGTGTACCCTAATAAACTTATCTGGGGTCAGAGAACAGAAAAGCCACTAGATACTTAGGATAGGCAGTGGTAGCACACGCCTTTAATCCTAGCATTCCAGAGGCAGAAATCCATGTGTTCAAGGATACAGCCAAGCATGGTGACTCACACCTTTAATCTCAGAAAGCAAGTCTTTAATCCCAGGGAGTGGTGGTAGAAAGCAGAAAGGTATATAAGGCGTGAGGACCAGAAACTAGAAGCTTTTAGCTGGTTAAGCTTCAGACTTTCGAGCAGCAGTTCAGCTGAGAGCCATTCGGATATGAGGACACAGAGGCTTCCAGTCTGAGGAAACAAGACCAGCTGAGAAGTTGGCCAGGTGAGGTTAGCTGTGGCCTGTTCTGTCTCTCTGCTCTTCCAGTGTTCACCCCAGTACCTGGCTCAGGTTTGATTTTATTAATAAGAACTTTTAAGACTCCTGCTGCAAATCTTAATAGACCCCTTTATCTAGATGGTAAACTCAATAAGGCAAAAGTTTTGTTTCCCTAACACCAAACCTCTGGTAGGGCATATGGTTTATACTCAGGCTGTGTTTATGTTTCCACACCCTTAGTGGACATTCTTAGTTAGACAGGGGAGGGTTTCATAAGAAGTTAAAAAGGAATATGTTGATACAGAGGAGTGCTGTGGGATGTCTTTCTCTATGCTGTGAATATGCATTGCTCTCATTGGCTAATAAATAAAGCTGCATTGGCCTATGGCAGGGCAGGATGGAGACAGGAGGGAAATCCAAGAGAGATAGTGAAAGGTGAGTAAGGGGAGATGCCAACCACCAACTAAGGAGCAACAATGTAATGGGACACAGGTAAAGCCACGGAACCTATGGCAATACATAGATTAATAGTTATGGGTTGAGTTAAGTTATAAGAGCTAGCTAGTAAGAAGCCTGAACCATAGGCCTTATAATTTGCAATTAATATTAAGCCTCTGAGTAATTATTTTATAAGCAGCTACAGGACTGAGGGGCCAGGCGGGACCAGAGAAACTTATAGCTACAGAGGAGATTGTCTCTGGATAATATCTACAACAAAGGTCAAACACTCCATACATACTTGAGTTACACTTAGCTGTTAGAAATTTACAATGAGAATTCAGTAAATTTCAAGAATTTACTGAAAAATGTATTGAGAGATTGATTGTGACTCACCAGCTTCTAAGAGACAGAGGATCTAAAAACACTCAAGGACAAAAATCTTCTGAAGCCCTTTCTGACTAATCTCCTCAGTAATATTCATTATTGGGGGCAGTAAATGTTAGGGCTCAGGAGTCTCCTCCAACACTTCTTCAATGAAGGCAGCAGTTAAAGGATCAAAAAGGAAGACCAGAGATATCTGGGGAAAGGTCTCGCCCTGGTACCCATCCTTGATGCCACCCAAGGACAGGGTGGACTATTTTTAGAATAAGAGTGGAACTTTGAAAGGAAGGCTCCTGCAAAGCATGGTGAATTTCATGGATGTCTTGCGAAGTTCCTTTGTGGCATTGTAATGCTGGCAGGTCGCTTGTTTTCTGTGATCAGGTTTGCCTCACCCTGCAAAGCCTGAAAGCTGCATCTGAAATTAGCACTTGCTTTTCTCAGACAGAGCCTGTTGCCCTTGAAGCTCTGTACAGATTCTAGTAGGAGTCTGTCTCCAGCTGAACCCATGTGTCAAGTAGGATGCTTTCTCTAAAAATGCGAAGAAGCCTGTTGAGTTGCAGATGCGAGATATCCTGCATCCCTGGGGGAAGCCAGTCAGTTCCAGTCTCCTTAAGAAGAGTAGACTCTGTCCTAATGGCAGCAGAGAAGAGATGGAGACAAACAAGCCAAGGAGAAGCTGAGTGCTCCTCCAATGCCGTGGTCACTTTGTCTTTAAAGGGACACCTTTCCAAAACAGAATCTGTCATTGCTGTTTTTATTGTGGGAAGAATTTCTTCTGGGGGCTCAGGCTTATGTGAGAACAAGGAGGATTAAGGTCTACTTAACAGAAAATTAACTGCAGGTAGCCAAATCAAACAGATGAAGAAGACCGAGCCAGGATGCAGTTAGCCTGCTGCTTTACAAACATACGACACAGGTATGTCTTTCTACAGTGTCAGGATTCATTACATAACAATTCATTAATAAGCACTGTCAGCTCTGGTGACTGCAGTTGATAGTCCCAACTTCCCCTGATATCTGGCCATTGGCAAACACAAGTTCTTTATTACAATCTTAGTTGTCGATGTTAACTCTCAGATCACACATTACATGTCATACAAGAAGAGAGAGAAGTGTGTGTATCTGTGTGTGAGTGTGTTTGTGTGTATGTGTGTGTAGACACAAAAGGTTAAAGAAGCCACAGTAGTCTTCAAGGAGCTCAGAGCCTCACTGGAAGATACTGACAGAGATACAAGGAGAGTCACCACCGCCACAGGTAATTAAGACATTAATAAACCTCGTTAGATTCCTGCTACTGGAGCCCTGAATACAGAGACAAGCCCCAGGTCGCAAATCTGAGCCAAACCTAAGGGTCAAGCCAAGCTAAAGAATGCAGGGCGATGGAGGCCATAGAGGCAAAGTATAGGACTGAGTACAAACAAAATGGACAGACAGACAGCAATTAAAGTAAGACCACATCAACACGAGACCCAGATGAGCTGAAGCCCCCAGGGACAGTTAGGAGTGCTCTGTCTGTCAGTCCTCGACCCCAGATGCTCACTCTAGGTGGTCACTTACAGCCTTGGCCATCACAGTGTTTGCCATCATCCTCTCTCTGTAGGGTCCTGGTGAAGGTGTTGCATCCTTTTGTAGTCTTGTGGATTTGATAAGTTCTGAGCCTGGTTTTCCTGATATAATTTGAATACACCCATATGTCTATATATGCCCAGCGGACTTTGATGGATTTATAGTGGCACTTTAGGTAGTTATCAGTCTGTGTCTCTGATGGCACTGGGCAGGCACTGGTGGGATACCAAGGCACAGAGTCTTCCTGCCTCTGAATCTGCACTCAACATGGTGCCAAATGCCGATAGTAACCCAAGACAAGTAACCCAAGGCAAGGCCAGCCTGAAAACTATTATGTTACCCAATATGGAGTAACTTAGGGCAGGATACAGACTAATCTCAAAAATGGCACATATGGGTGTTTCCCTGAAAGCAATCAGTGAGTTTTCTTCTTCAGGATACCCAGCCTGACTCCTCTTCTGTTTCCCAAATCAACTACTGTCTGAAAGATCTACCACATTCCCTGACCCTCAATGCATCAGCCCTGAGGACCCCACATGTGGCTAAATCAGCTGAGCGTATAGTTGGTTGAGTGATAGATGGCCAATAAAATTGCTTTTCTATGGAATAAAAATTCAACAGATAAAATGTACGTATTCCTTTTAGACAGCAACCAATCTTTCTTTCCACCTGCTGCTTGCCAAAGCCCTAAATCAGGGGTATCCAGCCTTCTGATGTTGGTATTTAACACTGTCACCTACAAAAGTTTGGAGCTTCATTCATAGCCATCCTAGACACAAGCAGCTCATGGACCACAGGCCCGTGTTAGCAGACCAATAGAGTAATTAATCATCCTGCTGGTTGAGTCATTTACACTCACATCAAGTCCTCAGAAGTGTCTACAGATTGTAAAGTCCTTTTCTTTACCTTCTTATTACAAATCAAATTTCCACTCTCATTCTTCTCTTCCTTCTCATTTATGTTTTCCTGAAACTTGGGGCAAAATTGCTCAATTAGCCAAAGAGTCAGTGAGTAAATTTTTTAACAACGCTCCATTCTGTAATTACTTTCTATCATTGGGCCATCTTGCTGAGAAGTTAATTGCTCTGAAACCAAGATCAGCCAGTTTGTTTTGTTTTCTTACGGGTGTGGGGGAGCTGATGCAGACACCACAGCGTGTTAGAGCTGCAATAGTGCGTCAAGGAACGAGTGAGGATGGGCACTGGAAAGGCTCAGAGGCTGGCAATAACTCTCAAGCTAAAAATAGGAAGGAAAGAGAAACAAGGTAATTAAGAACATGGCTTGGTTCTTCCCAGAGCTAAAATAACTTTAGCTTTTAGGAACACGAGTATTGTAGAGAGAAAAACCTAAGGTCTTGTCCCAACCATTTTCTCCACTGGGTTTGTGACCTTCAAAAGTACTTATTTTCTAGGCCAACTATTTCTTGTGGCCATTAATACTTCACATTGTTCTAGAACTCCATGGGGATGTTTTACAGTGATTGCCTGTTACCCGGCTGGAGTAAAGCTTAATAAATGGTATACGCTTGAGCTCTACTGTCCCGTTCTTGTGTTCATACACAGTGCCCACCCTTTTCCTATGCATGGTCAGAGGTTAGAGGGAGAGTAGAAGCTACTGAATTCAAAGAAGACTTTGAAATACCTTCAAGAAGACAGACTACAGAACCAGAGGCATCCTCATTTTCCCAATAGACAACTTGTTTTCAAATCTCCATTCCGTCTCCCTGCGGCTCTCCCTCCCTGGAGTGCCTTCCTTTCTTCATTTTGCTAGTCTTGCCTGTACACAGGCATGATAATCCTGTGCAGCCTCTGACCATATCTCACCCCACTCTACTATTGCCCGCTGGCCCCAGTATCCCTAAGGCACACTCCGTCTCGGCCCTGACTCCCCAGATTCATTATTCACTGTTCCAACAAAACCCTTCCATAAAGGTTAAGTGCTGTTAGGTTTGCAAGAAGAATAATCCCTTCGTGCTAACCACAGTAGGCACTGATTGAAATATGACTCTTTTTCCTACCTGCCAGTGAGGCCTTTTACCAGCTTGTCCTGTATTCCTCTGTCAGCAACATTTCCCATAGTTTTCAACTTTCTAATATGATCTCTTAGATTCTACTTGATTTGCATTGACTCTTCCACATAATTATGAATTGACCGTATTTGACCACTGTTGCTAGTCAAGAAGACATAAACATGTATTTATTTGTGCTGGCAATTGAGCCCCAGACTAGAGAATGCCAGGATATGAAAGGAAAGGAATGTTGGATAACCTAGGGTGATTGCTTGACTAGTGTGTGCCAGGCCCTGGGTTCCATCCCCAGCACTGATGATGGTGGTGGTGATGATGGTGATAGTGGTAATGATGGTGGTGGTGATGATGGTGGTGGTGATGATGGTGGTGGTGATGATGGTGGTGGTGATGATGGTGGTGGTGATGATAGTGGTGGTGATGATGGTGATAGTGGTAATGATGGTGGTGGTGATGATGGTGGTGGTGGTGATGGTGGTGGTGATGGTGGTGGTGGTGATGGTGGTGGTGATGGTGGTGATGATGGTGATGGTGTTGATAATGACTATGGTGATGATGGTGATAGTGGTGATGATGGTGGTGGTGGTGGAGGTGGTGGTGATGGTGGTGATGGTGGTGATGGTGGTGATGGTGGTGGTGGTGGTGGTGATGATGGTGATGGTGGTGATGGTGGTGGTGGTGGTGATGGTGGTGGTGATGATGGTGATGGTGTTGATAATGACTATGGTGGTGATGGTGGTGGTGTTAATGATGATGGTAGTGGTTGGTGGTGATGATATTGGTGGTTGGTGGTGATGATTGGATGAAGAATCTCAACCAAGAAAAAATTAATATGAAAGAGAAGGAAAAGAACAACAACCAACCAACAAACAGACAACTGGAATGAGCCTGATCTTCCTTCCATCTTCTAGGACTAAAAAGCCCCAGTCATACATCTCATGGCTTCAACTGTGTGTGTGTGTGTGTGTGTGTGTGTGTGTGTGTGTGTGTGTGTGTGTGTGTGTGTGTCTTCCAGGACACTGTTCAGAACTTGGGATCATGGGAGACAATAGAGCCTATAATTAGGAAAGGTATGGGTGTCACAGAAAGTTGAAATTTGTCTTCTAGGGCTCGAGATTCTTTAATTTGTAAACTTTCTTGATGAAGGCTTAAATCTTTAATTTTGTAATTTTTGAAATCTCAGATTGCAAGAGTGCTGGGAGGAAAGAGAACGGGAAAGGGAAAGGGTATTTAATTAAGTTAGCTTTCTCGTCGGCTCGTTTCGGTGTTTGGTGGCTGACTGGCAGCTCCAGTGCTGCTCGGCGGTAAGGAGAAGTAGGAAATGAAGAGTGTAATTCCCGGTCCACAGAGCACAGCTCCTTCCCTCCATTTTCTCCTTATAACCTGCCCTTTACCTTAGTCAGGCTTTAACAAGGACAAACCAACATGGGTTAGTCTTCCTGCCTTGTGTCAAATCTGGTACAGAACCTGTCATCCCATCCCAAATGTGCCCAATGAAGGATGGAGGGGATCGACAGGTAAAAATGCTTGCTTCACCAGCCTGATGGCCTGAGCTTGATCACAGGAACCCACAAGATTCCAATGCAGCGGCTCAGATCTGTAATCCCTGCAGTCCTAGAAAGAGATGGAAGGAGGAGAAAGGATTGCCCAGAAGCTCATGGTTAGCCAGCCAGACATACACAGAGCAGCAGAAAAAACAGAGAGCCCACCTCAGCAGGGTGGAAGGAGACTCGTGAGAGTTGTCCTCTGACTTCCAGATGTGCTCTCTGGCACTTATGTGCCTGTACACACACACACACACACACACACACACACACACACACACACACACACACACACAGGTACACCAAATTTTTAAATGGGAGAGGAGGGAAGTTGTTGTTCTTAGAGACAGAGTCTTACTATGCAGCCCAGACTGGCCTCACACTTCCTTCCTTTCCTGCCTGAGTCTCCCACATACTGGAGTTACAGAAGTGAGCAGCTACACCCAACAATCAATAATTTTTAAGGGACTTACCGGGGGAGCTGAGAGCTCACACTTTGATGTGGCCAGCGGTGTGGTCAGCCTCTCACTCTGCCACTTACAGGACCTTAGAAGGGTCCTTGAGACCTTGGGCTTGTTTTTGTCTTGTTTGATTGATTGGTTGCTTTTTATGGTGCTGGGGATGAACCCACAGCTTCACACATACTTCATGCACACTAGCAAGCACCCACTGCAGAGTGACATCACCAGGCCAGAGGCTATTTCAAACCTGAAGATAACGGTCCTTTGTGTGGGAGGGTGTCCTTTGTGTGGGAGGGTGCACATGCTCCTGGACGGGGTGCACACGCGTGGAAACGCTAGCTTACAATGTTGTTGCAGAGGTTGAGTGGCTGAAGCATGTGGCGGGCAGATGACCGTCACAGTGAAGCAGTTTCTCAACCAACGGTAATGTGATGTGGCTCTTCAGAGCTGTGCTGGTGTTGTGTTGATGTAGACTGTGACGAACGTGCTCTGAGCTAATGTTATTAGCTAGCCAGAATTATCGACCTGCCTTTCTTTCTTCCTTAGGTTCCGATCACAAAAAAAAAAAAAAAAAAAAAAAAAAAAAAAAAAGACACAATACATTGTTAAGGCTTCAACTTCAGGAGCTTTCTCTTCTGAAAGCATTCTGTAAATATCCGAAGAGGCTTGTCTGGAATCTCTTTACTCTGGTAGCTTTTCTCAACAAAACTGTTGATTGGGCATCTGAATTCCCAGTAAGGAAAAGGTGGAGACGATGAGTCTCGATTCTGCTATCCACAGCTTCCAAGTGCCCTGTACATATCTCTCTGAATCCTGCCAGAATTTAGATCCGCCTTCTACACCTTGCCTTTATCTCCTTCTATGAGGAAATAATAAGTCCTGCAGAGCTGGAGTCCACAGGGCTGAGCTGCAGGAATTTAAATCAAAGTACAGGGATGCTCATCCCAGACACAGAACTGTCCCTGCCCACCTCGCCCGCTACTTTGTGTAGTGTGTGTCTCTTTCAGGGTTTATGGTGGATTATGAAGCTTTGAAAACTCAATCTTGCAAAGGGATTTCTTTGGCCCCAAATCCACCATGGATGTCTGCAGGCCTCGTGGCAGGCGCCATGAGTCTTTTAAGTATTGTGGTTTTAACGCAGTCTTTACTTTCTTAACCTACAGAATAGAAAAGTCAAAGCAGAATGAACACTAAGCAGTCTGTGACTTAGGGGGGCATTTCCAAGCATGTGACAGAAAACGTGTGAGTGTGTGAGCATATGTCTGTGTTCAGTGCATGTGTGCTTGTACGTGTGTGTGTGTGTGTGTGTGTGTGTGTGTGTGTGTGTGTGTGTGTGTGTACATGAATGTGGGAGCCAGATACCAACTTTGTCATTCCCCAGGAGTCATTCACCTAGCTGTTGTTGCTTGTGTTTTAGATTTATTTATTGTTATTTTATGTGTATGGGTGTTCTGCATGCAGGTATATCTGTGTAGTACATACGTACAGTGCCCATGGAGGTCAAAAAGGACATCAGATAGCCTGGACCTGGAGTTACAGATGGTTATGAGCTGTCATGTGGGTGCTTGGGATCAAACCTGGGTCATCGGGAAGAGCAGCTAGTGCTCTTTCCTGCTGATCCATCTCTTGCTTTTTTGAGATAGGGTCTTCCACTGAGGCCCAGGGCTTACCAAATAGGTTAGTCTGCCCAGCAAACCCCAGGGATCTTCCCTTCTCTGGCTCACCAGCAGATTACAAACAAGTAGGTGTTCCACCATGGATGGCTCTCATGGAGCATTGGAGGGACTATTTGCAACTGAGGGCAGAGGAAGAAAGCCACTGGGGGAGAGTGCTTGGTTGAAATTTCTGGCCTGAGGCAAAGGAGAAGAGAACATTTCTAGAGCCTGGTTTGGTGCTTAGAGAATGCACTCGGGGGAAATATGAAACTGAAACAATGCTAATAACACAGCCCATTTGTTTCCCCTCAGACTCATTCCTGAGTTTAATTAAAGGTGGAATCTTGAAGGAGGATTAAATCGGTACCTTCCCCTGGAGGTGGTACCTCTGGGATTGATGTGGGATGGTCTATATGTCAAATGTGTTGCTGATTGGTCAATGAATAAATCACTGATTGGCAGTGGCTAGGCAGGAAGTATAGGCGGGACTAAGAGAGGAGAAGAGAGAGGACAAGAAGCTGGGTGAGGGGGACACTGCCAGCCACCATCAGGACAAGGAAGATGTAAAGTACCGGTAAGCCACAAGCCACGTGGCAAGGTATAGATTAATAGAAATGGATTAATTTAAGCTGTAAGAACAGTTAGCAAGAAGCCTGCCACGGCCATACAGTTTGTAACCAATATAAGTCTCTGTGTTTACTTGATCGGGTTTGAGCGGCTTGGGACTGGCGGGTGAGAGAGATTTGTCCTGACTGTGGGCCAGGCAGGAAAACTCAAGCTACATGGGATGGTAACAGGGAGAAGGCTGGGAAAGGGGTATCCCTAGGGAGGTTCGTACAGCTTGTAGACTCTGAACGGCATGGTCAGATAAAGACAAAGACTCGTTTCTGCCCTTGACAATGCGGTCACTGCTGTTCTCCGAGAGTGGTGCCCAGTTCTGCCCCCACCACTGTGGCTCTCTTTCCTAATCTAGATGTTTCATATGTGCTTTGGAAAGCTGTGTTTTTACTTGTATTTCTTGTGAAAATACAGGTTGTGATCAGACTAGGAAACTTGTAAGCACTTCATTTTGAAATTTCCTGTTGGCCTCTTCAGCCCTCTCACGTTAAGTGACATGAAACAGATTGTCCCATGCCTTCTGTGAGTTATGACCCTCTAAATAAGAAAAGGGCTGGTTCTGTGGGTAAAGCATTTGTTTCACAAGCATGAGAGTTTAAGTTTGGATCCACAGACCTGAATAAAGCCAGCCACAGTAGTGTGGATCTACAATCCAGCCACAGTAGTGTGCATCTGTAATCCAGCCAATACAGTAGTGTGCATCTGTAATCCAGACAGACACAGTAGTTAGTGTGCATCTGTGATCCAGCCACAGTAGTGTGCATCTGCAATCCAGCCAGACACAGTAGTGTATACCTGTAATCCAGCCAACACAGTAGTGTACATCTGCAATCCAGACAGACACAGTAGTGTGCATCTGTAATCCAGCCACAGTAGTGTGCATCTGCAATCCAGCCAGACACAGTAGTGTATACCTGTAATCTAGACAGACACAGTAGTGAGCATCTGCAATCCAGCCAACACAGTAGTGTGCATCTACAATCCAGACAGACACAGTAGTGTGCATCTGTAATCCAGACAACACAGTAGTGTACATCTGCAGTCTGGCAGTCCAGTGGTGAGATGGGAGGTTGAGACTGGAGAACACCTGAAGCTCACAGGACAGTTAGACTAGTGTATACAGTAGTAAACAGGAGAGCATGTCTCAAACAAGGGAGAAGATGAGGATTCACATCGGAGGTTGTCCTTGGACCTCTATATACATATACATAACACACACACACACACACACACACACACACACACACACACACACACACACACACACACAAATAATTATAGTAAAAATTTCAAAGAAATCCTGGACACCAAACATCTACTTCCAGCTTCCACGTGCATGCACACACATATGCATGCACAGCTGCATATACTTGTGTACACTCACAGACAACATAGACACAATAAATAAATAGATAAATAAATAGGAAATCTTTACCCCTCTTGTTTATAACTGTATATTTTTTATTTTTATTAGAAAAACTAAATCAGAAAGCCATAAGTAAATTTCAATTATCTTTTCAGAGCTTGCTTTATATATTGAGCAAATGTTGCCCATTTCTCTTAGCATAGTGACTGAACATTTTCTTCCTACTGCCCGCCCCCTCCCTCTCTAAGGGTCTGGTTATAAGCATAGCTGCTTAGTTCTTGCCTCATTATAGACACAACTGAATGATGTGTGCCTGCTGTATGTCAGACTCAACTCATTTGTGTGTCTCATGGTGCAAACTTGTCTGCCCTGGTTTCCCCAGTTTGATGCTGACCGAGATGAGGATGCCGTGTTCTATGACATCAGTGTGGCAGTTGACAACAAGCTGTTTCCAAACAAGGAGGCTGCGACAGGTAAGTCACCACAGCCTTTGGCATCAGGACATCAGGATCAACTGCCAAATGACCCAGGATTTTTATCTGTGACTGAAGTTCCACTAGCTGCTATGGGACTGATAGGGCTGCCCTGTTCTGAGCCTCATTCTTTCTGATTAAAAAATAAAGATTAAAAACTAAATAGAAAGGAAAGACTGAAAATATTACCTGAATAAACAGGAAGTGCAGTGTAAGCCACTTGCAAAACTATAGAAATGGCAGAGACATCTGGCTTCCTGGACAGTCTCCTAAGGTTCTTCTTCAACATTGGGGCATCCATCTTCAGCCTATAGGCCGGGAATATATGGCAGAGTTTTCTATGAAGCAGGAATTTTGAAGCACTGTCCCGCCTTGTCTTGGCAAAGTTTGGCAGTCTTTTTCCTTTGTGTCCTGCTTGTCCAGTTTGTACAGCAGACTGTCAGCAGTCGAGGCAGGTAAGTTTCTTGTTCAAATGGCTAGCTTTGCCACAGTGAAGGCAAACTCTACATGGAGGTTCTTTGATGCCCATCATCCTTTTTATGAAGTAGATTGGTCCTGCCAGGAGCAGATGTGGCTCGCTCTCATGAAAAGCCTTAGGTTATTAAACATGTTATATGCCGTATTCTATAAGTCTCTGAAGTATTTAAGATCACCTATCTATCTAAAATATATTTGTTTAACCTTGAAAACATACCTAATATGACTACAAGTTTTATTATTATAGATGACTAACTACTAACCTGCATTTTTTAATTATACATTGCATTTTGAAATGAGCAACATAAGCACAATACCCTAAACAAGAATAGAAACATTTAAAGTATAACAAAAATAACTTTAAATTTATATCAAAATCCATAATTTGTATACAAAAATCCAAACCAATGTAAAATATTTGAGATGAATAGTTGTCTTTTTATCCTGCATTCCTATATCCCCACTAAATGATGACAAACATCCATAATCCACTGAATGACCAAAAACCACCAATCTCACCTCTTGGGAATGTGGGCATTGTGTTCTCTAGACTGTTTCCTGTTGTCTGGAGGTGATGGTCCCCAGGGGAACATGAGAAAATTGAGACAATGCTCAAGTCCTGGGGAAACTGGTTGTAACATCTGTTGTCCACTCTCAGAAGGGTTCCCACGCAGAGGGATCAGCATGCATGGTCACCTGTTGTGTAGTTTTTCCTGGTTTATTACTTTATGTCTCTAGCCAAGATTTCAGGAGGTCTCCCCGAATCAAACCTAATCTCTCTTAACCTTGAAGGAATCCACAGCTTTTCTTTTCATGTGGAAACAAAAGCATAACCTCTCCCCCAATGCAATATATTTTCTGAACTCCATTTCAAAGTTAAGATATCCTAAAGTATCTAGGCTGGTTTAATTCAGTAGTCCCTATTACAATCCCATGTCTCTCAGCAGCTGTCAATTGCTCATCAGCAATCAAAATATTCAAAGTCAACATAGCACCATACAGGATCCAAACTCCCTGTGTATTTCCCATCTTTATGTGGTTTATTCTTTTTATATTACTTTACTCTTTCTTTAACAACTTTACGTTATTTATAAACTAATTTTTCCTATGACTGTCTATACCCATTTTTTTTCTTTCTTAAGCCTACACACATTTTTAAACACACTGTAACCTATCTAGAGATTTTTTTCTGTCTGGACCTGTCTTTATTGTATATCTATAGCCTTTTCTAACTGTGTGAACCAAACTTTAAACTGCTAAGTGATAGCTAGGCCCTCCGCCTTGGCTCTGTTGGCTGGCTTCACTCTCTCTTTGGGTCTGTGAGAGCTGAGCCTTAAGCCCACAGGCCTGGCCAAGAGCTACATTTAACTGGGTGCTGCATTTAACCACCCCAGCTCTAGGAAGTTGGTATCCACACTGTGGCAGGAGTTTTTTTTACTTAGCTTGTTATTTCTACTTAATGTGCTAGCTACTCAAGTACTCACTGACTGTATGGCAGAGTCTCTTAAAGGGGCTATATCCAGTTTTTGTTTGTTTGTCTTGTTTTTTGTTTTGTTTTGTTTTGTTTTACAGCTTTCTCAGGGCTTATGTAGAAATTCAGGTCCACATTGGGTATCCAAATTTCATCTGTCCCATCCCATAGGTCCAAGGTCATTTTTCTCTTTTTCTAAGCCCTCAACCCTGGATCTCTGTCATGGAAAATATACCCTGATATAGGTAAACTCCCCATGCTACTTTGTCTGTCTGTTGCCCCCCCCCACTCATAATTTTGTATGAATCACCCTCAATTTTTTACTTTATAGCCTACAACTTTTTATTATATTTTATAAAATCACAACTCAGAAGAATTCAGAACAAGATAAGTAAGTTTAAAAATAAAGGTTGGGGAGTGGGAACATAGTTCCATGGTGTAGCACTTGCTAGTGTGTGCATGGCCTTAGGTTAGACTCTCTGCTCTGCAAAATAGTTAGATACATCAGTACATAGATGGAAACTGATAGATGATAGATGACAGGGAGATCTATAATAGAGAATAGATAGTTAATAAATAGATGAGAGATAGCTATAGGTAATAGATGATAAATATATAGATGGTTGATGTAGATTGATTGTTGATTGATGTTGTATTGTGTATATGCACACTATTTTCAAGTAAATCAGCCACTCTGAGAACAGCAGGTTCTGGATTTTCGTTGAGCCCCCTGAAAACAAAACAAATGAGAAAATCCTGGCTCCAGCTCTCATGGTCCAGAAGGAAACCACAGACAAGAACAGGCGTAAATCCACTTTACCTCTGTTCAGAAAGTTAGCCAGCAGTGTTCTTGCTCTCATATCCGCACCAGTTGGCACTTCTTCCTCTCTGCATCCACAGTGTTGGTGGCCTTGTCAGCTCCCATTTGGGGCTTTCCTGCCTGTCAGGAACACTGCTACAAGGGGATCCTCAGAGAATGCTCTAACCATCCTGCCTCCCTAATAAACAACAAAACAACACCTTTGGCTTTTCTGCAGGCTGGGTGCCAGTGCCCTTCTTATATCCAAACACCCAGAATCCTTAGCTGTCCCATGTCCAGTGAAGCATCACCTCCACCCCTCACCCACACCATCCCTGCACTTCTCTGATTGGCTTAGCTCCTGCCTCTGACCTTTGCACCTGCTCTTCTAGTCACACTGAATGCCTGTCTCCATCTGTGTGCTCCCACTGTGTATAATGTTCCAGTCTCATCATACATGGACCAGATCCTCCTTTGTGTCTCTATTTAAGAGTGATATCTGGCCGGGCGGTGGTGGCGCACGCCTTTAATCCCAGCACTCGGGAGGCAGAGCCAGGCGGATCTCTGTGAGTTCGAGGCCAGCCTGGGCTACCAAGTGAGTCCCAGGAAAGGCGCAAAGCTACACAGAGAAACCCTGTCTCGAAAAACCAAAAAAAAAAAAAAAAAAAACAGTGATATCTGTGAGAATGTGTATGTCTGTGTGTCTGTGGTGTGTGTGTGTGTGTGTGTGTGTGTGTGTGTGTGTGTGTGTGTGTGTGTGTGCAAGAGCCCAAGGGAGATGGCATAAAGCCTTTCTCTTCTATCTGGCCACCTCAGCTGAGCCACTGGTCCAAGCTCACACCTCACAGGCATACCAGATCTTCACCTTGAGCCCAGTATGTATTTGGGGTTCCTTTGTCTTTTCCTCTGGCTGCAGGTCCATGACCTCTACAGCCTCTGCTAGTGTCCCTCCTCTGTGGAGCCCATTGGTACTTTGAGCAGAGCCGTCACTCCCTGTGTGTCAATGCATCTCTCTGGGCTTGTATTTCCTCATTTAGAAAGAGGAGACAAGAGTACCTGCCTCATAGGGGCGTTGGAATGAGGCAGTGAGTTTGTGGGTAAAGGGTGTTCCTGTCCTACTGGAAAGGCTGTGGATGAGCTTATGTCTCTGCAAAGGACTCAAGGCTCACGGAAGACCACGTCTTAGACATTACACTTTGTCCTCCTTTCCCCAGATTCGGCTCTCCTCTCGTCTCCCTCCTTCTCGCCCTCTCCCCATCCTGTCCTAGAGTCACTGAAGAGCCAGCCCTCCCTCTCCTCACTCAGGGCCTTGCCTTTCCCCATATACATGCAGTGCTGTTCCTCAAAGGAATTCTGCCACAGTGTGGCTAACACTCCCATGCCTGTGGCATAAGAGTGGGATTCTCAAGTTCAGTGTATACAGAACCCGAACAGGAAGTACTCGGTCTACAGAGAGGGTACCCAGAGCAGCTCTATTTCTGACAGGAAGTACTTGGTCTGCACAGAGAATGCCCAGGAGCAGCTCTATCCCTGACAGGAAGTACTCAGCATCTATCCCTGACAGGAAGTACTCAGCATCTATCCCTGACAGGAAGTACTCAGCATCTATCCCTGACAGGAAGTACTCAGCATCTATATCTGACAGGAAGTATTCGGTCTGCACAGAGGGTGCCCAGGAGCAGCATCTATCCTGACAGGAAGTACTCAGCATCTGTCCCTGACAGGAAGTACTAGGTCTGCACAGAGGGTGCCCAGGAGCAGCATCTGTCGAGGGAGAACGCAGAGGTCCTTTGATTCATCTTCAGTTGTGCAGTGCCTGTAAACAGAACACCTTTAATTTCTAAGTTGTGTTTTGATATGCCGTGCTGAAACACAATCCTGACAGTTTAATGGCTATAGGAACAGGAGATGTTGCTCCCCTTAAGGGGGACAGCCAGAGAGGTGGAAGAGTCTCATTCAGTGCTGGCCTCCATGGCTCAAGAAGCCTCATTGCAGGAGGGTCTCTTTGGCGGGCCAAGTGGCAGGTGTGCCCTCCTGCAAATTTAGATTGACAGCTCTGACACTGTCCTGGAGAGCAATGTGGTTCGGCTCACCTCTGCTGCCTCCTTAAAGCCCTTTGCCTCTGGTTCCTGTTGAATTAAAGACAGCCTGAGGTAATATTTCTGAAGACCACCTTACATTAAAACAAGTGGCACTGAGTGTGTCAGGTGGGGAGCCATTTCAGATCAGACCTTTCTTTGTTATCTAAAAAAGGATACCTTTAGATCTGAAGAGAAATTGAAAAACTCAGAACAGGGAAAAATGAAAGCCATACCATCACTTTTTCTAAATGTCTGAATTCTGTGGTCATTTCTGAGGAAGAAAATCATGTCTGGTGTTTTATGTGCCTGTGTATTGGTTGAAAGAAAGCCTGAAGCACATCAGTGTTTGTCTCCCTGGCTCCTTGGGCTATTAGTAAAGTCCCCATTTCTAGAAAATTAAGCAACCAGTGTTTTTAAAAATGCAAGCCATTCAATCATTATCTGAGCTGATAATGATACCCTTTGTCTGTCATCTGAAATATATTAATACTATGGTTGCCAGGGGCAACAGTGAGTCAAGAATTGCCATCCCTTAGTGATACAGTGAGATTTCTGTCAAAGCCCTTGATTAGGAAGGATCATCAATCTCCTCTTCCTCCTAAGAGGGAAGTTAGTTTTAATCAAAAGTCTTTTCATTCTGATGTGACTGAAAATTGTTTTCTAATGAATTTGCTGCTGTTTCAAATACTAGCATGTGGTCCCTACTTGGTGGGTTGTTAAGGGTCCTTCAGATTTCACTTCTTGCAAACAATGGGAAGAATGGTTTCCAATTCAACAATAAGTAGGACAAGGGAGTCCTTGCTGCTGGGTGTTCACTAAGACTTTGTGTTCAGATCCTGTGGACTCTCAGAATCAAAGGACAGTCAGAGGTTAGGGAAGCACATCCACCCACACACCTTCCTCTTGACCAGTCAAGAAGACAATGTCTACACTGGAGACTAAGGAGAGCTGAACACATTTTTATTGTCTTTAACACTGCTGTCCACAAAAGCTGCCTAGGAAGGTGACTTGATTGTCCTGGCTTGAACTCGATTCCATTATTCCACCTCTGATGTTTCCACAGCCCCCTGCAATGTGCTTCATCCAAATGCACTTACTGTCCCTCCCTGTCTCAGGATGTCAATGGACAGCCATGCCCTCCAGGTCCTCGCCTGTGTGGCAGCACTAGGAGAGCCCTGCAGGTCGCTCTGCTTACAGTTTGTTGTCAGCAGGGTGCATGAGAAGAAAGAAATGGAAGCTTCCAGTTCTGACATTGCTGTTACACTGTGGTACCTGCTCCGAGTTGATGTCATCCTGGATACACAGTCAAACACTACCCTAGAAAAATAGAAAAGAATATGAAAACCACAAACACAAGTACTTCGTCAGTTTGGCAGAGAGTAGAGTTAGCAATGATCAGAGGAGCGGTAGTGTAGAGGGGTGCACACCTGCAATTTCATTAGAGCCTGAGGCTGTGGCTTCACAAGTTCAAAGCCAGACCGACCTAAAGACTGAGGCCTATCTGAAGAAAGGATGAAGGAAAAAGAGGAAGGGAGGGATGAAGGGGGAGGAGAGAGAGGAGACACTGGGTGAGACCCCACCTTGACTCTAGTGTTAAGAGGAATATGAAGCAATACTTCTGAGGCTGCTCTGCTTCTGAGGAGTGTATGAAGTATGTACTGTTATGAAAATATACTTCATTCAACTTCCATACTCTGACCAAGAATGACTTGTCAAAGCCCAGGTTACAGTGGAATGTGACGTGATTTGCTGTTTCACGGAACACATAAACCTGTTATGGGCAGCACTTTCCTGGCCAGGGAGGCATGTGTACTTAGGTAGGTGGCATGTCTCCCCACAGGAAAGAGTTGTTAAGTGAGAGCAACAAGTCACCTCTACTACGAGAACTCAGGGTGGAAACTGATGGTGTAAATCTGAGCCTGGGGGACTAACGGCAAGTGATTTGATGTGGCTTCTTCTACTGAGAAGAGACAGCCTCCATTAGTCAGCCTGTGTCTTCTTGCCTTTGGGGAATGTGATGGTTAGTTTCAGCTGTCAGCTTGACACAATCTAGACTCATAGAGCAGATTCTCAGCTGAGGAACTGTCTAGATCTGCCCGGCCTATGGGCATGTCTGTGAGAACTGTCTAGATCTGCCTGTGGGCATGTCTGTGGGAACTGTCTAGATCTGCCTGTGGGCATGTCTGTGGGAATTGTCTTAACTATTAATTGAGGAGGAAACACCCACCCTGAATATGAGCAACATCATTTCCTGGGCTGGGCCCTGGACTGTATGGGAGTAGAGAGCTATCTGAGTGGCCAGCAGACAAGGATATGTTAATCACTCTCTGCTCTTGACTATGGACATGAATGAGTAGGTGCCTGAGTTCTTGACTTCCTCTCAATTATGGAGTGAAACCTGGAATTGAATGCTGAACAACTCCTTCCCTCCCTCTGTCTCCTCTTGTCACAGCAAATGAAATGAAGCTAGAACAGAGGGTAAGGGCACCTGTAGGCTTGAGGCAAAAGTCACATTTTAGAATGGGAAATCAGCCCTGTTTGTCCAGAAGCTCCCTGCTCTTCTTCCGCTCTGTTTGTGGTGCCTGTGTCTCAGTTCTCAGAACATCCTGAAGCTACCTCTCCCAAACACTCATCTTCCCCTCCAACCTCAGGTTCCCGGGTCAGCTCCTTGTGAAGACTCTGAGTACCACTGTCACCTCACGGATGACCAGAGCTAGTCCTCACACTGCTGGTCTGTTATCTTCACAGATGACCAGAGCTAGTCCTCACACTGCTGGTCTGTCACCTTCACGGATGACCAGATCTAGTCCTCACACTGCTGGTCCGTCACCTTCACAGATGACCAGATCTAGTCCTCACACTGCTGGTCTGTCACCTTCACAGATGACCAGATCTAGTCCTCACACTGCTGGTCCATCACCTTCACAGATGACCAGATCTAGTGCCTCACACTGCTGGTCTGTCACCTCACGGATGACCAGATCTAGTCCTCACACTGCTGGTCCATCACCTTCACAGATGACCAGATCTAGTCCTCACACTGCTGGTCCATCACCTTCACAGATGACCAGATCTAGTCCTCACACTGCTGGTCTGTCACCTCACGGATGACCAGATCTAGTCCTCACATTTGCTGGTTTCTGAGTCTTGCTGTTGGCAAATTAGCCTCCTTCAGAGCTTGTTCTTCTGAAGGCCAGGACAGGATCCAGAGTGTCTGTGTCCTCTACCACCAGCTCAGACACAGAGCATGATGGCTAGAGCAGTGTATAAATGTGTGTGTGGTTAATGGACCAACAGGACAGTATGGCAACCTGATGGGAAACTTCTTGCTTTGGAAACATACAGCCACCACCAGCTGATCATATCTTTCTTAAACTTAGATTCAACTGACCTTGACCCTTCGATGATGTTTGATGCTGGAGAGATCGTTGACCCAGGATCAGATTATGATGATCAGGTAAACTAAACCTCAAAGCATTTTTCTATTTAAATGTGTTTAATTTTAATCTCTGCATTTCATAACTATGAAAGCTGAAATGCTGACTTTGGGAGATCTTGTCGGATCCCTGAGAAGGCACTTTGTGTTGAGCCCTGGTCTCACACAGCCTTCTTTTGCTGCGCTGTCTCTCTTACTTGTCCTCATTTCAGACCCAAAGCAGTTAGGTAAGGGAGGGACTCCTGGTTGAAAGTTCCTTGAGATAAAAATAAGTTCCTCTTGCCCAAGAATTTGCCTGTGTCTCTGTGGTGGCTAATTTTGTCTAGTAGAGAGGAATAATAAATGCTGAGGATGTGAGGAACTCGCACCTTTGGGCAGCAGGATCAACTGGTGGTAAGATCCAAATAGGGGAGGCACTGGTCCACACTCCGGGGTCCCAGACTGATAAAGAGAGAAAAAGAAAAGAAAGCCACTGAGCAGCAGTCTCTCTCTCTCTTCCTCTCCCTCTCCTTTTCCCTCTCCGTCACCCTGTTCTTTCCCCCACCTTCTCTTTCTCTGCTTTGCTAACCCGCCAAGATTCAAGGGAGCAGCCGCTGTCACCACACCCTGAGAGCACTCCCTCTGCCGTGCCTCCCTCTGGAGCACTCCCTCTGGAGCACTCCCTCTGCTGTGCCTCCCTCTGGAGCACTCTCTCTGGAGCACTCCCTCTGCCGTGCCTCCCTCTGGAGCACTCCCTCTGCCGTGCCTCCCTCTGGAGCACTCCCTCTGCCATGCCTCCCTCTGGAGCACTCCCTCTGCCATGCCTCCCTCTGAAGCACTCCCTCTGGAGCACTCCCTCTGCCATGCCTCCCTTTGGAGCACTCCCTCTGTTGTGCCTCCCTCTGTAGCACTCCCTCTGCTGTGCCTCCCCTCTGGAGCACTCCCTCTGTCGTGCCTCCCCTTGGAGCATTCCCTCTGTTGTGCCTCCCTCTGGAGCACTCCCTCTGCTGTCCTCCCCCTGTGATAGATTGGACCATCTCAAACCCTGGGTCAAAATAAACCCCTCCTCCCTTCAGTGACTTCTCTCAACGTTTGTCAGAGCAACAAGAAAAGTAATGAATACACTCTGCCTTCCCGGCAACAAACAAAGAATATGGCTGAGCATCAGCTGTGGGTTCAGAGAGCTGCTATTCTGTATCTAACTATTTGCAGGGAATGATGCCCAAGGAAAACATGGCCAAGGAGTTAAATGTATGTTCCCTCTGAATAGAACTGAAGAAATTTATCTGGGTCATTTTCCTCTCAGCAACAACGTTCTCTACTGCTATATTTTAATGATCCAAAATAGTTGGCAAAGGATCTAACTCCCTAACTGGGCTTTGGGTTTTTTTTAAGATAATGTCTTAGACTCTGTGCCCACTCTTGTCAGTGCCTCTCAGAAGTGGTGGAGAGCCAAGTGTGTTCTTGTGATGGTTTCTGCTCCCATTTCCAACTAATTTATGTCACAAGTGAAGCAAATATATCTGACTGCTGTCCACATATGATGACTGGCTCTGTGTGTGTGTGTGTGTGTGTGTGTGTGTGTGTGTGTGTGTGTGTGTGTTTGTGTGTGTGGACGGTGAGCATGCGTGCACGTGTATAAATGTGTGTATGTGTACATATGTGTGTGTGTTCATAAATTAATTTCCTCCCATCACAAAACATGAAAATGCTCACAGATGTGTAAACACACAATGGTCACCCTGTGTTGGAGTACCTGGTAACAGCTGTTCAGCATTTACTACATGGAAAACAAAGCTGTTTGCTCCTGTGTTGACTATTGCGCTAACTCTCCACAGCAGTTCCACAAGTAGAATCATGATTTCTACTTCACAGGTAAGAAAATGAGGATGAGTCTTTTGCCCAAGGTGACACAAATAGTTTCACAATGGAGATGTGGAACATAGGATGTAGTTTCTTGCTTATAGTATTTTTATTAGCATATGTTAATTATACATATTAATGGGTTTCATTATGTTGTTTCCATACATGTACATAATGAATTTTGGTCATATCCACCTTCTCATCATGACCTCCTTCTGTGGTGGTATTGTGTTCCCCAAAATACTGTGCACCCTAATAAACTTATCTGGGGTCAGAGAACAGAACAGCCACTCACGCCTTTAATCCTAGCATTCCAGAGGCAGAGATCTACCTGGATCTCTGTGTGTTCAAGGAAACAGCCAGGCATGATGACTCATGCATTTAATACCAGAATGTGAGCCTTTAATCCCAGGGAGTGATGGCAGAAAGCAGAAAGGCATATAAGGCGTGAAGACCAGAAACTAGAAGCTTTTAGCTGATTAAGCCTTTAGGCTTTTGAGCAGCAGTTCAGCTGAGACTCATTCTGGATGAGGACTCAGAGACTTCCAGTCTGAGGAAACAGGATCAGCTGAGAAGTTGGCCAGGTGAGACAGCTGTGGCTTGTTCTGCTTCTCTGATCTTCCAGCGTTCACCCCAATACCCAGCTCCAGGTTTGTTTTTATTAATAAGAACTTTTAAGATTCCTGCTACATCCTTCCATGTCCATTAACTCCCCAACTACTTAGTCTCCTTTACTTTGATATTTGGTTCTTCACTTTGATGACCCACTGGGTTTCATTATGGTTGCTTACAGAAGCATGGGTCAGAGGTTATTTACAAGAACACATGCACTTACCAGTGGCTACGACATTGAAGAAAGTGTCTCTCCTCCAACAACCATTAACTGCCTACACATCCTCAGGAAGGGGAAGGGCCTTATGAACTTTCTCCCTCTCCAAGATGAACTATTGTCCAGTCCAGTCTTTTGCAAGTAATCACGCCTCCTGAGTTCAGGACCACCAGGACCATGTCACACATGGAAGACAGTGTTCTACATCACCCCTCCTTACCTTTGCATGCTTTCTGCCCTGTCTTCCATGATGTTCCCTGGGCCTTGGAGGCGGCATGATATACATGTCTAATTGTAGCGCACATTTTCTAAGACCCACAGTGCATTATCTCCCATCCTACCCTGGGACAACGAGCCAGGGGACAGTGTTGGAGTCTTTTCAGTTGCTGACCCTTAATGCCTCAGCTAAGGCAAATAGTCACTGCTCACAGTGTGCATCTAAAATTATAGACTGCAAAAAGAAATGAGCCACAGCAAGAAAACCAGCAACAAGTGGGAAGCTTCACATCCCCAAGAGCTAGTGATCATGGAAAACACTGAAAGAAGTCTTAGATAGAAATATTTTAAATATTCAAAGAAATAAAGGAAGAGTAGAAACCATGAAGCAACTATAAGAAAGAGTGGAAAGAGAAAGGAAAGAAATTAATATGATAAGTGTGAGAGTTGGTTGTCAACAGGATCTGGAATGAAGAGCAAGCCCTCAGCCACACCTGTGAGAGACGAAGCACTATTCCCGGACCTTGGGTCCTGAACTGCATAAAAGGAGGAAGCTGGCTGAACACAAGCATGCATCTCCTCCTCTCTGCATCTGGACTGTAGATGCACTGTGATCCTGTCACCGCGGTTCCTGTCACCGCGGCTCCTGTCACCATGACTCCTGTCACCGCAGCTCCTGTCACCACGGCTCCTGTCACCGCGGCTCCTGTCACCGCGACTCCTGTCACCATGGTTCCCACACTCTGATGGACAGCACCCTTGGACTGTGATCCAAGATAAACCCTTTTCCTTAAGTTGCTTTTGTCAGATATTGTTGCAGCAACAGGAAAAGGAACTAAGACACTTGGCTCAAAATATAATTGCTGCTGAAATAAAAATTCCATTAACAGTTTGAGAAGTTGACTGAACACAACTAATAAAAGAGTGATGGAGCAGATGAAATTCCCTTAAGATGAAGCAGGAAGCTGAGCAGTTGTCTAGTATGAGGAAGAACTCAGTAGACACTAAGGATAGAATGAACTAACATGTAAACTGTGAACTTGCCAGAAGGAAAGAGTGAAGATGAGCAGAGACTGTGTTTTGATGGACAGTGGTTGAGAATTTTATAGGCATGAAAAGGGAAAATACTCAGATTGAAAGAGCACACTCAGTCCAAAAATAAGAATTTAAAAATACACTCTCTGCTAGTCTTTTTGCATGGAGTCGTTGGGTGAATATTGAGTCTACAGTCCAGGTTCTGTTTAGGTGCCCGTGATACACACTCATGGACCAGATGAGGACGTTTGCTCGAGGAGCTTGCATCCTATCCAGGAAGACAATCAAAACAGTGAGCGTAACATGTTAGTGAACCCTCTAGGTTGTCAGCTGCCATAAACCAAGGGAAAGCAGAGCAGGGAAGGGGAGCTGGAGATCTGGGGAGTGGGGCTGAGCACAGCGTTCAACAGAATGCTCAACCAAATGGATGACCTTAGCAAAGAGGTGGGATTCTGTGAAGGCAACGCACAGCGCAAGGCATCGGAGTACAGGAGATGAAAGCAGGGCCTTCCAAGTGGCAAGACACTGTCTACAGAAGGAATAGAAATCTGGTGGCAGCAGATTAAACGCTGCACTTGCTGCCTGGACCACGCTATGAAGCAGGTGCCATGTCCTATGATTTACAGTATGTTGTTACTAACCCTTACAACAGCTCAGGAGAGCAGCTCTGCTCATCCCCAACTTATGGCTGAGGAAAGTGAGGTGAGCGATTGCCAGGACCACTCAGCTGACAGGCTACAGTCAGGAATCAAACTTGGATATTCCAGGCACCAAAATCTTCTTTCCACTCTAAAGGAGCCATATGTGTGGGGAGTGATTCTGGATCCACATAATTCTCATGTGGTGTATCCTAACCCTCTAAAACATGTAAGCCAACCAAGTCAAATTGGTGGAGACACAAGTTATGTCTCACCGATGTCTTCATCTCTATGGCTCAAGGATCTGCTGGGAGATAAAATATGACTTGGTTTTTACTGAAGTAAAATATATACCATTCTCAAAAACAACAGCTGTAGCTGGACGCTTCTCTGGTCCTACCTGGCCCCACGGCCCTGCAGCCACCTATAAAATAATCACTCAGATGCTTATATTAATATGAACTAGATGGCCTATGGTTCAAGCTTCTTGCTAGCTAGCTAGCTCTTATAATTCAACCCATTTCTATTAATCTATAAGTTGCCACATGGCCGAGGCATTACCAGACTGCTGGCATCTTGCTGCTCCCTAGGCAGTGACTGGCGTCTCCCCTTCCTCTCCTCTCTCCTCTCACTGTCTCTCCTGGATTTTCCCATCTGGCTCCATCCTGCCTTGCTATATCCCAGTGCATCTTTATTTATCAACCAATCAGAGCAACACATATTCACAGCGTACAGAAAGACATCCCACAGCACACAGCAGCAACAACAACAGACGAGCCTGATTTCATCTGGGAGGCTGAACGGAAGTAGGCAGCCAGATGGATTTGACCAGCGGGCCACGCTTGGCTCAGCTCTGCTATGAACCACTCCTTGGTTCTTGGTTTCCTCCTCTCTTAGTTTTTGACATCCCTAGATCTTCATCTTTTCCCTTCTTTTAGGTGATTGAATTCCTAGGAAACTACATGATATAGATGTGACTGTTTCTATGCCTTATTGTACTGATTTGGAAACTGAGGCACAGAGAAATTAGGCAGTTAATGCAAGGTCACAACAGTCAACAAGAGTCAAATCTGAGAAGAATTCAAGAGGTAGAACCAGAGTTCAAATCCAGGAAGCTAGGGTCAGGAAAAATAGGTTGGGCTGTGCTGGGATACTAAAGCAAAAGCAAAATCCAGTTGCTTTCTTCCCAGGGGCCTTTTATGGCTGACTTCCAAAGACATCATGGTGGGCCAGGGGCCTGGGGGACTTGAGGAATGAACTTTAACCAAACATGACCTCACCTTGTGTTTGGTAGCAGTCATAGTCAGTGACTCTATCTAAATGATGCAGAGGTTGGGAAATGGAGCATTTGTGTGTCCAGGGAGGTGTGTGAGCCCCAGCCAGCCTGGCCTGCAAAGTTCCTGGGCTTAGCCTTAGGCTATAGCCCACAGTCTGTGTGCTCCCCCTCTAATTCTCTACTCACTTAGTTTTCATTTCCCTGCCAAACTCTCCATTGGCCCATTACTCAAATATACGCCCAGCATCCTGTCTGTGGCCCCTTACATGTCACTGCGTACCCTCTCCTGTGTGGGGATCCTCCCAAAGGTTTGGCTGTTCCCTGAGCTCCTTGGTAAGCTCCTGCTGCATGTATCTACCCACCAAACAGCACTGGTTGGATTTCCCATGTGCATCTCTAGCTCAACACGTCCCAAACCATCTTCCCCCACAAAAATCTGTTCTTCCTTCTGTTTCCTCTATTTCTGTGAATGACACCACCATCTCCCCAGCCACCCAAGCCAGAAACCAAGGTGCTTCCTCGTCTCTCTCCTTTCTGTCCATCCCACATTGATTCAGCCAGGTAGGGAATCAGATTTCCTATGCAGGAATTCTCTCCAGTCCCACTGTTGTCCCTGCATGAGCATCTTCTCTGCCCTCTTGCCTGGAACTGCCAAACAGTCTTTCTACACTGGTCTTTGTATCACACAAAATGATCATTATGAAAGCAAGCTCAACCATGGCAGTCTATTGTTAAAACCCCTCCTGGGTCCTCACTGATCTCAGAATCTCTTCATGCAACACATGGGACTTATGAATCAGAATTTGACCTCTTCGTTGCTCTCCAAACTCATCCCTGTGCCTGGTCCAGATCTTTGCAGTCATTCCAAAGCAGTCTTGGCAGTCTCTTCCATTCATAGAGGAACTTCCCCAGCCCCATCACCTCCCTCCTGAAGAGCCCCTAATGTGCACCATAATGGCCAGGCTCCGTTAGCTTACTAACATGTCTGGTCAGCCGAATGTGGTGGTGCATGCCTGTAATCCCAGCAGCAGTGAGGCAGAGGCAGGGGGAGCTCTGTGGGTTTGAGGCCAGCCTGGTCTACAGAGTGAGTTTCAGGCTCAATTGGGCTACACAGACCCTTTCTCAAAAAAAAAAAAGCTGGGCGGTGGTGGCGCACGCCTTTAATCCCAGCACTCGGGAGGCAGAGGCAGGCGGATCTCTGTGAGTTCGAGGCCAGCCTGGTCTACAGCGCGAGATCCAGGAAAGGCGCAAAGCTACACAGAGAAACCCTGTCTCGAAAAACCAAAAAAAAAAAAAAAAAAAACCTAACAACAATGGTTGGGTCATCTTTTTCAGGGACCCATGACACCTTAAGTCACAATATCTGCCTGCCTGTCTTAGAACACGTGACGCCTCATGCCACACAACCTGCCACACAACATATGCTCAACAAATGGGAGCAGTGGGGCACTGAGGAGTCCTAGAACCTTGTTTCTCTTGTTAAATCTGATCCAGTTCTGTGCTCTGCGGTAGAACACTCGGAATGCTAGAATATCTGCAGTCCACTGGTCAATAAGCTCCCACTCTGACACCCCAGCCACCTATGGTCAGACGAGGCAAGTCAGTGCCTGAGGGTGAGCAGCAGAGCCTCCTTGGAAATGAATTAATTGGCTTCCCAATCAGCTCAGTGCAGCCCACAGCCTTCCAGAAAAAGTATCCGGACACCATGCCATTACCAAGCACACAGGCTTTCTTTTTTAAAATGATCTATTTACTTTTATTTTATATGCATTCGTGTTTTGCCTGCCTGCATGTCTGTGTGAGGGGGTCAGATCCCCTGGAACTGGAGCTACAGACAGTTGTGAACTGCCCTGTGGGTGCTGGGAGTTGAACCCATTCTGGAAGAGCAGCCAATGCTGTCAGCCTCTGAGCCATCTCTCTAGCCCGACACAGGCTTTCTTAAACACATCGTGTGCCTGAAACACCTCCCTCAATCTTCCTGGGACCTCTCTGTTGTCTGCAGAGGGAACATGTTTTTATTGGAACAAAAGAAAACTGTGGAAGCAAACCCAGGAAACAAAAGTAAATCAGTTTTCACTGGGTGTTTCAGAAAGGCTAAAAGCTACAGAGAATGAAACTGGAAACATCATTTACCCACTTCCAGAGTTAAGAAATAAAACTGCAAGAGTTGGAAGGCAGCTGTGCACACCATTGGACCACCAACACTGCACCACCCACACGAAACTGCAGATGACAGAGGGCTTCTGTTATCACTTCCAGGTCACGTCCTCTGGCCTCCTGGAGGCTTCCCTGCTCTCAGCTGCAGTGTTTATCAGCCCCACATCTGTCTTCCTGTTTCCACTGTATCTAGAATACCAGAACTAGGAAGGCAGGTACTTCATCTCTTGATCATTGGGACCTAAAACATCTGACATGCGGCAGACAGGCATTCAGAAACCATTTATTAGCTGTTAAATAATGTATTCCTAAGCAAGATAAGAGTTGCTTTTGTTACATTTCAATCCCCTTTACATGCCCATACTGTCCATATCCCATTCTACTTGATGTTTTTCTTCTATCTGTGTTGATAATGCAGATTGCTAGCTGCGTTTTGACTGTGTTGTGGCAGAACTACACAAAATTATAACACAGCTTGGTCATCACTTCTTCCTGTGGTGGGTAAAGTCTCAGCTTGGTAAGGGCACCCAAATGTTCACAGAGACCAGTGGAATTGAATAAAGGACTCAAAAATTAAACCCACATAGCCACAAAAGTGTCGAAAATACATGTTGGGGGAAAGGTGGTTTCATTGACCAACAGTGCTGGGAAAACTGACTATACACATACAGAAGAATAAAGCTGACCCTTATCTCTTATCACGCACAAAATCTACTCCCATGGGCTCAAAGATCTTCATATAAAACTTGAAAAATGCTAGAGAAAATATAGGACGAATATGTTAAGATAGAGACAACGACAAAAACGTTCTGGAAAGGACTTTGACAGCACAAAGACACAGGGACTAGCACATGGAAGAGCCATTAAGGGTAGGAAGGGATGGGGGATTCAATAAAAGCAAAGTATGTCTGAAAATGCGACAATGAAACTTCTAACTCTGTACGATAACTTTCAAAGGAAAATAAAGCGGTGACTCAGATGGCATCACAATATGCCTGCTACTTCGTTACCTCTGTAGTCACACAATATGTTGTCAATCTCTTCCAATGTTGGTAAACATGCTTCCTCACCACCTTGTTTGAATAGCTACATTTAAAAATAGGAGAAGCCATGTTGTGTTTGCTAAATTGTTCTATGACCGATAAAAACTCAAGAGTCAGATACTGGGGTGAAAACCATATGGATCAAAGGAGCAGAGGAGGAGTGACCAGCTGACCTTCCCTTTCTTACCGGGGACCCAGCCAGCAGCTCTTCTCTCCATATATCACAGATCCAAGAGAGCGTGTGAATTCCAAGTCCCTCCCTTCCATTTCCTGTCTGTCTGCCCTTTCCTATTACTGCTTCTCTATGGCTAATTCTGGTCAGCTAGTTGCTGGATCTGCCCCCCCCCCAATTCAAAGTTAACTTTATTAACACAGTCTAGGAGTGTCACTGTGCGATCAAATATCCTGCAACAAACCCACAGAAGACGACAGACTTTTTAAGTTTGCTTCAGAGTTGTATGTGATCGATATAGCAGCATTATTTCCTGGGTTTGAAGTTTAAAAACTGAGTTCGTTGAAAACATTCTGGAGATGGGGTAAGATGATGATTATTGCCAATAGTATGATCCTGTTTTAATGAAGGAAAGTGACCAGTAAATTCTGTACAAACCTAATCTCTGCAAGACGGGAGGTTTTCTTAATTTTTTTCTTGTCACTGGTTTATTTGGCTGCTTTACTTTACTTCTGTAGATGTAACCAACCGTCTTATTAAATAAAAAACACAGAGCCAATACAGAGATGAAAGCCAAGAGATCAGAGCAATAGCTAAGAGCTAAAAACCTTACCCTTCACTGTCACTGTACCTCTCCAAAAGAGAGCTACTTCCTGTGTCTGTTTTTTTTTTTTTTTAATAGAGTTTCTGTTCTGCCTTCTCATTGATTGTAAACCCAACCACATGACCGCCTCGTCACTGCCTGTCTGTACAGACCTCCAGGTCTTCTATGGTTGGTATTGAGATTAAAGGTGTGTGTCTCCAATGCTGGCTGTATCCTTGAACACACAGAGATCCGCCTAGCTCTGCCTACCAAGTGCTGGGATTAAAGGCGTGCACCACCACCACCCAGCTTTCTCTATGGCTTGCTAATAGCTCTGATCCCCAGGCAACTTTATTTATTAACATACAAATAAAATCACATTTCAGTACAAATAAAATATCACCATATTTCCCCTTTTCTATTTTAATAAGAAAAAAGGAAAAAGGTTATAACTACCATAAGAAAAACTATATACAAAAGTACAATAACTATATACAATATATACAAGTAATAAATACCTAAACAATGTTAGTCCATTTGTGTTTGACAAATTCAGAGAAAATAATTCCATTATCTATCCTATTTTGGTAAGTCCAAAATGTACCTAATTCACTTTCTATCTTAACTAATCTTCAACTATAACTAACTAATCTTCAACTCCCTCAGAGACCCACAAAGGAAATAATATTACCTAATAAAAAATTTAAAAAAAGGAAGTGCATGCAAGCAGCCTGTAGCTGGAGAATTTTTCTCCAGCTCCCACCACCAAGTCCCGCCAGTCCCAGAGCCCACTTATAAAATAAACACACAGACTCTTACATTATTTAAACTGCTTGGCCATTAGCTCAGGCCTATCATTGTCTAGCTCTCACTCTCATATGCAGCCCATTTCTATTAATCTATACTTTGCCACGTGGCTCGTGGCTTACTGGTACTTTACATCTTCCTTGTCTTGGCGGTGGCTCCAGCCGGTCTCTCCTTCCTTCCTCCTTCCTCAATTCTCCTCTCTCCTTGTCCTGCCTATACTTCCTGCCTGGTCACTGGCCAATCAGTGCTTTATTTATATAGAGCGATATCCACAGCAGCAGCCTCCAAAAAAAAAAAAAAAATGTGAGTTGACAGAAACAGCCAGCTGCCTGGACAGTCACCTGAGGTTTCTCTGCAGTGTTGGGGCATCATCTTCAGCCTATAGGCTTAGCATATCTGACAGACTCATTTGTGAAGTAGGATGTACACAAGGTGAACAGTTCAACCTCATTTTGGGTGAGAGCAGTCCATGTACCAGAAACACCTGAATTCCACTAGTGTCATGTCATGATTCAGGATTTTAAATTCTGGAAATTGTTGATTTTTTTTTAATTCAGCTGTCCATTCTTCTTGGCTATGTGTGTGTGGCTTCATCTCAGCATCCTGTTCTTCTCCACATCCCTCTATTAAATGTCAGTCTAATATTGAGAGGTGTGAGCTTAGTTACTCTTCAAGAATAACTGTTTCAGCTGCTGTTCCATTGCACATCAGAAGCCATCGGCCCATTGCCTGTTCAACTGCCTTCGAAGAAAAGGGCACTGTACCTTTTCCGAATTGCGAAGGCCACTTCAGGGATGGTGCCATATTGTCCTTGGCCTCAGAAGATGCCTTTTGATAAAGCCATAACCACACTTGTAATTCTCCAGCTACATACTTCTCTTCATGGTTCATGGAATCCATATTCTAATGAGGTGTTCATAAGCATGGGCTGAGTATGAACTAACAGCATTTCAGCTAAGTTACGAAAGTTCTTGTCACTGAAGGGGAATCATCTTCCTTTCTCTCCCCATCAAGGGGGAGGTCAATAGCCGGCCCTCCTTTCCTGCCTGCTCCTGACCATTAGCCACGAGCTGGCCCCACAGCACTGCTTGCTTCCTTTGAGAAGTGAGAGAGGGGACAGAGCTCAGCACTGTTAGTCCACTAACAAGAAGCCTTGCTCACGTGGATTGCTTTAGGATTTTGGTAGGCCATCTCCCTTTTTCCACAATAACAATTAGGGCAAAGAGATGCTGGGGTAGGTGTGGTGATACTTTGTTTGTGATCTAACAAATAAAGCTTACCTGAAAATCAGAGTGTGGAGCTAAGCCACTAGGTAGCTATAGAGGCCAGGCAGTGGTGGCACACATCTTTAATTCCAGCACTCTGGAGACAGAGGCAGATGGATCTCTGTGAAATCAAGGCCACCCTAAACTACACGAGACTGATCTAGTCTAAAAGAGAAATGGAGCCAGGTGGTAATGACTTTGATCCCACTACTTGGGAGTCACACGCCTTTAATCCCAGCACTAGGAAGATGGAGACAGGAAGTGATATGGCTGGGCGGAGAGAGGAATATAAGGCAGGCAGAGACAGGAGCTTGGCTCCTTTCAGGCTGAGGAGTTGGCAAGGTAAGAGGTGGCTGTGGCTTTCTCCTTTGTCTCTCTGATTATTCAGCATTTACGCCATATCAGGCTCTGGGTTTTTATTATTAAGACCAATTAGGATTCATGCTACAGGTGGGTCAGGAGCAGAAGGAAGAATGAGAAGAAACAATGATTTTGGAGAGCAATGGAGAGTGGATTGCAGGGCCTCTGTCCCTCTAATGCCATAATTCGGTTCTGGAGATAGCCTCCAGAAGATCTTTGCCAAGAAAGGAGGCTTCTGGAAGGATGGCATACCTCCTCCTGTGTTGGATGGCTGCAGATTTGAAACCTGGTGGCATTTCCAACATATCCTTCCCCAGGTTACAATGTTCTTACCCAGAAAAATGAAATGCTGCCATTGCGGGTCCCACAGTGAGGGGATGCTGCCATTGCGGGTCCCACAGTGAGGGGATGCTGCCATTGCGGGTCCCACAGTGAGGGGATGCTGCCATTGCGGGTCCCACAGTGAGGGGATGCTGCCATTGCTGACATCAAAGCAGGGTGGGAAAGGCCGTAGCTCGGGGTTACCTCTCCTAAAAGCTTCCTGCAACTTTAAGCAGATGAAACAAAAATGTGTATCTGAAATTCATTGAGGACAAAGAGTAGTCAGTTCTCAGGTTACCATGGTAACCACTCAATTAAGTGAAAAAAAAAATAAGTGTACTTATTATGCTTACTGTTGAGCTTAACATTCTTTTTAAAATGATGACGATGAAGACGGGGAATGAAAGCAATATATTTAGTAAATTGTTTTCCCTAGACCTTTCCTAAGATGTTTCTTCTGCATTTTAACCAGCAAATCTCCTTCACACACTTTGTGCAGAGCTGAATGCTAGAGTTGTCATTGAGGTTAGGAACAAGAGCCTCAGATGTTGCCTCAGAACATTCTTTGATAATGTGTGCTTAAGACCTAGTTTCCACTAAGGACACTCAGACAGAACCTAAGGGAGCAGAGGGGAGCTTACAGGCCAGAAGCAGTAGCTACTGGGTGCTAATCCTGGATTTGAGCCCACACCTGTAACCTTTGCTAAAAGGGGAGACTTTCCGAAGATATGAATGATGGACAACTCTGCCTTGATACCCTAAGACACGGGATACAGAGGTGCCGTGTATGTGTGCAAGGATTTGCTGCTTACAGGATAAGCTGGTATCTCACTTCTGAGCACCTGACCACCCTCTGGAGCCACCATGGTCCTTTAAACCTCAGTGCTCACTCCACACACAGTGGTCTCTATCAAGTCCCCTGACTGAACAGGCCACTTCTCTGTTTGCCGTCTACCCTTGGGTATTTCTTTCTGTTGTTGATGTTAAATGACCCCCTCTGCCAGGCACCTCAGTGTACCCCCACCCATCCACATGTCCACTCTGAGTCCCAGCCACCCAGGGGTTCCTTTGTCCTTCCAGAGTGCTCTTCCTAGGATGTCTATGTTTCTCCCCACCCCCACCTTCCCTTCTCTTCCCCATTTGGCCAACGGAGTCCACTCTTCAACCCCAGTTCAGATCAGAGCTCTCATTTTCATGTTCTGGGAATCTGCATCTATTATACATTCCTTTGAAGATGCATTTACTTATATATTAAGCAGAGTCACTCTCCAAGTAGACACCAGACTCCAGGAGGACAGGAGTCATGAGGACATACCTGTGTGTCTTCAGTTTCCCCCCCAAACCCAGCCAGTGTTTGACAGACAGATCTTCAGTGCTGGATGGGGTTCTCTCACCTTACCAAGGAACACTCAGCGGAGTTTGACCCCCAAACCCAACATTTTTACTAATATGCCACAGTGTTTCAGATCATAGAAATGAAATTACCCTTCATTATGAAATACAAAAACAAATGGACATTTAGAGAGAAAAAGCAACGATTTCTGTCAAGCACACCACCAACTCAGCTGTCAGCAGGAAGCAAACAGTGACACTTTCTGTGCAAAGTCACACTCCTGCCTGGAGAATAACACCCAGCTTCCTCAGTACTCACTCATGCATACAGCTAAGGATGTGGACTCCTCTGAGTCCAAGCCCTGGGTAACAGCATCCTTCTAACAACCAGTGGTGTGGTCATGAATGGGTCCCATTCACAACCACCACCATCCCACCCCACCCCTGGAGCCTCTGCTTCCTGCCTTTTTCTGATCCTGCTTCACCTCCACAGCCATGAGGATCCTCTCTTCTACCCCTGTGATCTGCTCTCGGCAGGGCCTGCTGCTCAGAAGTGAGTGGAGCCAGGCAGGGAATACACCCTGGGAGCCCAGGGCTGGTGACTTACTCATTGGAAATTGTAAAGCCGATGTTCAGGAGTATAAATTGGAGCCTAGGGAGATGTCTCAGTGGGTAGTGTTTGCCACTCACACATGAGATCTGAGTTCAGTCTCCAGAACCCATGTGAAAAAGCTGGGCATAATGGCATGCACCTACAGCCCTAGCCAGCTCTGGGAAGGCAGAGGCAGGAATACCCTGGGGCTCTCTGGCCAGCTAGCAAGCCTAACTGGCAAATTCCAGTCTCCAAAAAAGAAGGTGGCCAGCACCTGAAGAACAGTGCTTGGGGCTGACTTCTGGCTTCCTTTTGCTCACGTGCACACACACCTGAATACATACACATATATTCATACAAAAAGAAAAACTGTTTTCAGGAAAAAATTATTTTTCATGTTATCTAATTTCCATATGGTAATTCTATTCTTGATTTTTTTCCCCCTAAAATAAACACTGCTGTGTGAAATCCACAACATAATCCCTCCATGTTTACTCCTATTCGGGTTTCTTAATTCTCTCACTTAATGTCTCTAGGGAAAAGTCATGAAGGGCTTTGAGGGGAGGGATTGATCCCTGCCTCTTAGACGTTTCCATTGTCCCTTAAACAGCTATAGAGTGAGCTGTATGGGGCAGCCATGCCTAATGGCAGGCCTCTAGGTCCTAGCCAGAAGGAAAAGGATGCCCTTTCTTCACAACAGGAACCTGCCTTCCAATGGCCCTGTCCTTGCTTGCTATTTCAGGAGAAGATGGCTCTGAATTCACAGGGCATTTCTGAGAAGCCCATCCTACCCTTTCCCACCGTTCATCAAGCATCCTTCTCTTCACACCTCTTAGATCCACACCACAGCCGTCATCAGAGGAAAGGAATGGTGTTTCTCCTGTTATCCATCAACAGAGGAAGCAGGAGCGGCAGCTGCTGTAACACGAAGTGTTAGATGGTCTTATTAATAAAAAACCCAGAGGCAGGTATTAGGGTGAAATCTGAAAGGTCAGAGAAACAGAACAAGCCACAGCCAACCTTACCTCATCAACCTCACCTAGCCAACTCCTCAGCTGATCTTGTTTCCTCAGACTGAAAGCCTCTGACTCCTCACTGGAATGGATCTCAGCTGAACTGCTGCTAAAAAGCCTAAAAGCTTAAAATTCTCTAGTTCCTGGTCCTCACACCTAATACAGCTTTCTGCTTCCTGCCATCACTTCCTGGGATTAAAGATGTGTGTCTTTCCCAAGCAAGACATGAGATCTCAAGTGCTGGGATTAAAGGTGTGTGCCATCACGCCTGGCTGTTTCCAGTGTGGCCTTGAACTCACAGAGATCCAAATGTATCTCTGACTCCCAACTGTTAGGATTAAGGGTGTATGCCACCATTTTCTGGCCTCTACGTCTAATCTAGTGGCTGTCCTGTTCTCTGACCCTCAGGTAAGTTTATTAGGGTGCACAATATATCAACCACAATGCCACTCTAGCTGTACTCACTACCTTGTATTCGTAAAAGGAACAAAGGCTTAGAGAACCGATCTGAGTCATGTTAGCCAGCAAGTCCTCAGCTGGGAACTGAAGTGGGCAGTCAGATGACCAGGGATAGATGAGTCCTGAGGCATCAGACAGGAACCAGGGATGTGTGCAGTAAACTTTCAATTGCTCTTGTCCCCATATTTTTTCATGTTATATTCTGAATATTTAAAACGAAAAGGGTTGATATTCTTACATCAATTCAGGCGACACCCCCTCTAAGCACATGTCTCTGCTAGGGACACATGTATTGGTTCATGCAGTCAACATCCACACAGCCCCATAGCCAAGAACGTCTGTGTAGTAGACAGCTGAGGAGCTGTATGGGGGCAGCCATGCCTAGCAGGCAGACTCTGGTTTCTAGTCATAGAAAAGGGAAGCCTTTCCTCTTCATTAGGGATCCTGCCTTCAGCTGGCAATGTCCTCGCTGGGAAGGGTTCTGGCAGAGGCTAGTCTTGTCTGAGCATTTTCCCTCTCTGCCCGCCATGGCATTCCTTTGTTGTATGCCACGTGGGGGACTTGTAGAAGTAGAAGAGGCGGCCAGTTTCCTGGGCTCCTGCATCTGCCGGTGTTTGGCAGTGGTTGAATGTGTGTTGTTCCTGGTGATGTCATTGTGCCTTTTAAATATTCCCAAAATACTCTTCCCCAAAGGCTTTTCAACAGACAGTGAATGTTTCTCTTTACCGCCTGCAGAGTTTTGTGCTGTCTTCAAAGAAAGAGGCACGGTAAGGACTGGTTCCCCAGCCCGGCACGTGGTCAGGGGCACACAACTAGGTGAGCTGCAAGCCATTCTGAGAGACGACTTCTGCGTTGTCCTGAGAAACAGATATACATCTCCGTGTACTTATTTAGGGTGGAAATAGCCATGTTGAGAGACGACTTCTGTGTTGTCCTGAGAAATAGATATACATCTCCGTGTGTTTATTTAGGGTGGAACTAGGAAGAGCAATCGTCCTTGGGCTGAGGGGTTTTCAAATAGCATTTCAAAAGAGGAAGCTGGGATTCCGTTAACTGTTGCTGTACCACTGCCTAGAACTGGTGGTTTCTCCAGATGAGGATGGGACACTAGGCGTGGCTGGGCACGGCTGGGCAGGTCTACCGATTTCCACCTGGTTGGCTGATCTCAGCTGGCTCCTCCATTTACAGTAAGTAGGTGGTGTTTAGACTCCTGTGTCAGCCTTGCTAAGGTATGGCGTTACTGAGTGACTTTTCCCGGGGAGCTGTGACAACAGACCAAAGGAACTAACCTAGCCAAGTCTAGTTTCACGAGCCAAGGAATTTGAGGGGTTCCTTGAGAGAGTGTAGGGGACTCAGCAGCTGCATCTCTGGAGTTCTCTGTAAAACTTAGGGGCATCTTCACCTGAGAGTGAAGAAAATGTTTTAAAGCTCTCATTGGCATCAACACGCAGTTGACTCTCAGTAAAGGGTGCCGAGGGCTGTGGGAGTATACAGCAGGTGACAACTTGTTTGATAAGTCGACCCACTAGATGTATAACTCCCCCTGGGGAGCCTCACCTGGCAAAGCTGTGGGGTCACTGTCTGTGGAAACCGGTTGTTTTCTGTCTGTGACTTTCTCAGATGCCACTGTTATGCCTCCCTAATAAGAACAGCTGTGGGGTTCCTTCCACAATCCTTTGGTAGTGTGTTTTACATCTCTGGGCACACGTTTAGCTGTGGATTTCTGTTTAAGCTGTATAATTATGATGAACAGAAATATTACCAGAATATTCTTCTTTACTGACAGAGGAAAGTAACAGTATTCTCTGTCTCAAAGACAACCTTTTACACATTTTGCAAAGACCTCAGAACTATTCCAAAACAGACTAAGCTGCCCCTACAGAATGTACACAAAGACTAATTCCCAGGTGTTGTCTATTGCTAAATCAAGGCCAGGCTGTTTACATCAAGACACAGTCCTTGCAGTAGCTACCTTTCTGCACCTACCCTGACTGCTCAAGGTTCAGCCCATTGTTTAATGTCTGGGACCCCTCACCATCTTAGAGCTACATGCATGGGTCAATGTGACATTACTAGCCTAAGAGAAACTGCGTGACTTATCTTGTGTTTTGAGAATGGGTAGGGCCCTGAAAATGTGACTAATAATTGTCCAGAGTTTGGCTGTGGAGCAGCAGTGGTGGTATGGAGAGAGAGGCTGTGTAGAGCTATGTGAGAGCTGCTGCAGAAGGTGAGGGAAGTGTGTGTGTGTGTGTGTGTGTGTGTGTGCGTGCGTGCGTGCGTGCGTGTGTGTGTGTGTGTGTGTGTGTGTGCGCGCGCACGCGCATGTGTGCTGAGTGAGAGATGAAGAAGAAGAAGCATTAGAGAAGTATGAGGGAGCGAGTGGATGAAAGAGTGAATGAGTAAAGAGTGAGTGAATAATGTAGGAGAAGTACGTGTGTGAGAGTGAGTATGAGAGAGAGAGCTGAATGGAAGAGCTGTGCCTAGGAACTGTGGAAAGTGCTGTATGGTGAGAGAGCTGTGTAAATGAGATGTTCAGCTGTGTTGTGTGGAGATTTGTAACTGTGTGGAGACAAGGAAGATGAAGCTGTACAGAAAAAAATGTGTAGAAGAGAAATGTATGTAAAAGACAGATGTGTAGTCATGTGAAAACAGATGTATGTAAAGATATGTAGGTATGTGCAGTAGTGTGGAGATATGTAGCAGTGTGGAGACAGAGTCAGAGGCCATTCTTACGATGAAGTAAAAGAGAGTTATCATCAGAAAGTATGCATTTCCTTATTTCACCAGCCATAGATAGATTAAAACTTCTTCCTAATTACCCTCAGATAAAAAAGTTTCCTATCCCTTGTACCCTGAGGCATTCCTTTTATTACCCTGAGCGGACCCTGGGAGCTGGTCTCTCACAGTCTGTGTGAAAAGGGAATTTTCCTCTAGTAGCTGGTGGCTTTATCCAATCAGTAGAAGGTCCCCCAGAGAAGAAGTTCTAGGGACCATGTCCAGCGCCGCCTCCTTTCTCTAGACACACAGCTGTCTGTGAATGTCAGGCTTTCCTCCTCAGCCCCTTCAATGGCGTAAGCCAGGTTCTTACATGAACCCCAGGTAAAGATGTCGATGTGGGTGTGGGTGTAGATAGGTCAGTCTGTGTCTGACTGGGTGGCCAGCCGCTGTCGAGGCCCAGGCTGCCTGGGATGGTCTCAAGTACTGTGACTCAGACTTACCTCCACGTGTCCCGTCATGCTCATGCAGGCAAACTCATGTCTGTTCCTTAGTGCGGAGGGGGGGGGGGGACCAAAGGAGGAAACAGAGTGCAGGAGGCTGTTGAAACACTACCCGGGAGCTAGTTCAACCTCTGCCCAGCTTCATGCTGTTGACTGGGGACTGAGTCACAGAATTAACAGTGGGTCAGGGGTGGGGATGATGTTCACCTCGTTTAGGGTGCAAGGCTCTTTGGGGAGGGATAAGATTGTGGCTGACCCTCTTGTGTCATGAAGTACTTGGTACTTCCAAAGCACAGATACCAGAACTTTTAAAAGCCAGTTGTGGCTGGGCGGTGGTGGCACACGCCTTTAATCCCAGCACTCGGGAGGCAGAGGCAGGCAGATCTCTGTGAGTTCGAGGCCAGCCTGGGCTACCAAGTGAGTTCCAGGAAAGGCGCAAAGCTACACAGAGAAACCCTGTCTCGAAAAACCAAAAAAAAAAAAAAAAAAAAAAAAAGCCAGTTGTGGTAGTACATGGCTCTAAGTCCACAACTCAGGGGAGGCTCATGGTTGTGAGGCCAGTTCAGGCTGTGTAATGAGTTCCCAGCCAGCCTCAGCTATACAGAAAGATCCCATCTAAAAATACAAGAGTTGGGTAGCTTAGTGCTAGAATACTTGCCTAGCATGTTCAAGTCTCTGGTTTTTTTTTTTTTTTTTTTTTGGTTTTTCGAGACAGGGTTTCTCTGTGTAGCTTTGCGCCTTTCCTGGAACTCGCTTTGGAGACCAGGCTGGCCTCGAACTCACAGAGATCCACCTGGCTCTGCCTCCCGAGTGCTGGGATTAAAGGCGTGCGCCACCACCGCCCGGCAAGTCTCTAGTTTTGATCAACACACACACACACACACACACACACACACACACACACACACACACTCACACACACTCCACCTCCCAAATAGTTCAGATTAGAGGATGCTTTGCCCCCGTGTGTGGCTCCTTTTCTCATTCATCAAAAATATTCCAAAAGTTTAAACATCCTCTTGGCCAATCCAGAAAATACCTCTTCTTGTTATTTCTCCTCAGTGCAGGCTGGTTGAAAGGAGCTGACCTGAAATTAACCTTCAGAATGAGCCTTATTAGGAGAGAGCCTCATGACTGTGGACCACCATGATCAGGCCTTGAAGGAGGGAGCACTGGAAGAGATGGCCACCGTGTACACTGTGACAGGGGCCCTGAAGGGAGAAACAGACCCTTCAGTCCAGAGAAAAAAGGAGGCTTCTGACTCATAGGTGTTCGGGGTGGGGAGGTGATGTGTGCTCCACACCTCCTGACTTAGTCTGGTTTAGGCTATATGCCAAAGGGAAGGTACTAAGTGGGACCATAAACTTATCCTGCAGCTGTATGGGGAGGACAGTGTGCTTGCTAGTCAACTCTGTCCCGGAGAGCTGCATGCTGTGGGATGGGCTTTCTGTACGCTGTGAGTATGTGTTGCTAACACTGGTTAATAAAGAAGCTGCTCTGGCCTATGGCAAGTCAGGTTAGAGCCAGGCAGGAAGTCCAAGCAAAGACACAGAGAGAAGAAGGGCGAGGTGGGGGCAGACGCCAGCCCGTCGCCCAAGGGGCAACATGCCAGCAGACCAGTAATGCCATGACCACGTGGCAATACGTAGATGAATAGAAATGGGTTGATTTAAGATGAAAGAGCTAGCTAGCAAGAAGCCTGAGCCATAGGCCAAACAGTCTGTAATTAATATTAAGCCCCTGACTGGTTATTTGGGTACCAGCAGGCAGGAAAGATTTATCCGGCCACAGCTGCTAGTGGGGCTAGCCTGATTTCTGGGGAGGGAGGGAGGGAAGGAGGGAGGGAGGGAAAGGGAGGGAAGGGAAGGGAAGGAGGGAGACACAGAGAGGCGGGGCTAGAAGTTCTGTGATCTAATACTTTGGCCTATCCCTCCATCCCTTCGATCTCCAAATGCAACCTGGATGTTGTCCTCCACACCTTCTTGTCTCTCTGCTCCACAGTCACCCTCTCTGTGTCACTCTCTACCCAACCTTACCCTTAGACTCTCGGGAAACCGAAAATAGACATTAAAGTAGAGGAACAATTAAAGTGGGGGAGTTGGTGCGTGATAGCAGCTAGGTGATAGCTGATTTTGGAGCGGTCTTTGGGAAGCTGTGTATGATGGTGATAATAGAGAGGTGATCAGCACTACAAAGCCTTAGGTTTACTCAAAGCAAAGGAGGTTGGGGAGGGTTGTCAGAGGCCTGGACCTTCCGTGTGTGCATGTGTGGAGGCCAGAGATCAACATCTAATATCTCCCTCCATAGCTCTCCACATGGTTTATCTGAGACAGGATCTCTAACTGAATCTGGAAGTTACCAGTTCAGCAAGAGTAGCTGGCCAGTGAGCTCCAGGACTCTTCCTGTCCCTCCACGCCTTCCTAACTAGCATTAAGATTACAGGCACTTGTGGCCTCTCCTGGCTCTTTATGTGGGTGGTAAGTTTTGAACTCAGATCATCTTATGCCACAAGCACTTAACCGCCTCAGCTGTCTCCTCAAAGCCTAACCTTCACAAAGTGGAAGCGATGGCAGGATGGAGAGACTGCTCAGCAGCTGAGAGCACTCGGTGCTCCTGAAGAGGACCCAAGTCCTGTTCCCAGCACCCATGTCAGGCACCTCACAACCGCCTGGAACTCCAGCTCCAGGTGATCTGATGTACTCTTCTGGCTTCTGCCAGCACCCACCCACTCATGGCATACATTCAAACAGATACACACACACATATGAATGAAAACAACGGAAGTCTTTAAAAAGAACCCACAATTTTGCCTCTCCCCTTAGCCCACCAGCTTCCCAGAGTCCTACTTCACAGCAGGGCTGCATACAGTGTGTGAGGGAAGTGATATGGGTTCATTCAGCGTCTTCTTGAAGGCAGGAGGGTTGACAAAAACACACAGCTACGAAATCAGGAACCTACAGACGACAGAGAAAATGTTTGCCTTATAATTAGTGATTAGAAACACCAGCATTTCAGTTTATAAATTTAAAAAAGAAAAGTGCTACTTGTGGAGAGGAAGGTCTGAAACCCCTGAAAGCCACTTGTATGGAGAACCTGCAATTTGGGGCAGTAGGGGAGGGTTAGTCAGCCACACACTGCATTTCTTTCCATCTCTGTTTATCAGTTACACAAGTACTCTCCAATCGTGCATACTTCAGTGAGTGACAAAGGGGACTTGCTGCAGACTGCATTCTTGAGTGTAACTCATTACAGACCACTTCTATACATCTTGAGTGTAACTCATTACATACCACTTCTATACATCTTGAGTGTAACTCATTACAGACCACTTCTATACATCTTGAGTGTAACTCATTACAGACCACTTCTATACATCTTGAGTGTAACTCATTACAGACCACTTCTATACATCTTGAGTGTAACTCATTACAGACCACTTCTATACATCTTGAGTGTAACTCATTACATAACACTTCTATACATCTTGAGTGTAACTCAATTACAGACCACTTATATACATCTTGAGTGTAACTCAGTTACATACCACTTCTATACATCTTGAGTGTAACTCATTACACACCACTTCTATACATCTTGAGTGTAACTCAATTACACACCACTTCTATACATCTTGAGTGTAACTCAATTACACACCACTTCTACACATTTTGGGGTTATTTTTTCCTGCTGGAGATACAAGAGATTTCTAAAACTCCCTTCACAGCCAAGTAGTAAAACTTGATGATCCATGGTTAGATCGTTTGATGAAGTGGAGACAGCGGAGCATGCCCGGAACCACAGCACTCCAGAGGAAGAAGCAGGCAAGTCTCTGTGAGTTCAAAAACTGGTCTACATAGTGAGTTCCAGGTCAGCTAGGACTATCCAGTGAGATCCTGTCTCAAAATACAAACCAAGCCGGAGAGATGGCTCAGCAACTACAAGAGCACTTGCTGCCCTCGCAGAGGACCTGGGTTCAGTTCCCAGCACCTACACGGTGGCTTCCAGTCACTAAAACTGCAGTTCTGGAAGATCTAATGCCTCTTTTGGCCTCCATGGGCACTGCAGACATGTAGTACACAGACAAAACACCCACCCATACACATAAAAATAATCTTTTTTTTTAATCTCTTGATGGATGAGATCCACCCTCACTTCTGATGGCTCATGCTTCTGTGACCTCTCCATGCTTGCTAAACTGGGTCTTCTTCCTTCCCAGATCTACATGTCACCCCCTCCATGTGAATGATGGGAGAGAGGCAGCACACAGGCTTAATGCTCAGAACGCTGACCCCACCCACTAGCCTCCACCATGCCACACCTCCTTTCTAAGACAGTACTTCCTTATCTAACAATCAGAAAACCCTACTCTTGCCTGCCTCCTACTGAGGCTGAGCCAGGTGAGGTCATACATGTTGAAAACCTCTTTGAAATCTAAGTAAAAGTTCCCATTGACATCTTTATTTTTTCTAAGTTTATTTTGTGTGAATGTGTGTTATAGCCAGATAAATTTTTCCCATTCACCGATACACAAATAACCAATCAGAGGCTTAATATTAATTACAAACTGTTTGGTCTATGGCTCAGGCTTATTGTTAGCTAGCTATTGCATCTTAAATTAACCCATTTCTAGTTATATATTGCCATGTGGCCGTGGTGTTACTGGTCTGCTGGCATCTTCCTCCTTGGGCAGCTGGATAGCATCTGCCCTGACTCTGCCTCCCTTTCCCTGTCTCTCTGCTTGGATTTCTATTCTGGCTATAATCTGTCTTGCTATAGGTCAAAGCAGCTTCTTTATTAACCAATGGTAGCAACACATATTCACAGCATACAGAAAGACCATCCCACAGCAGTGTGTCACATATAAAAGTTACGTGTGTGCATTATATTTATACATGTGCATGTGCTGGTATGCACACTTGTGTGTGTGTGTGAGGCCAGAGGAGGATGCCAGGGGCCCTGCTCTATTGTTCTCTGGTTCATCCCTAGAAAACAGCCTCTCCTTGAATCTGGAGTCAGCCTGGTAGCCAGGAAGGACAGGAGTATGGACACTGAGCAGGCAAAGGCTTGAATTAGGAAGCTGAATTCAGTGCCCCCCTGAAATAGTGGGTAGTCAGGCACATTCCTCTCAGAGGCTCCCCTCCACTTCAGTCACCCCGTTCTTATCCACAGGGCCGCAGTGATGATCTGGGGAGATCACAGCGTTGTAAAGATCTGCGACAATGTTAGCTTCCTGTTACGATATGATCCGCTTGTGATAACGCTGTATGGAATGGTCCTTAAGCCATGAGTAATGCTGTGCTGTCATTGGAGTGTTGATGGTGCAGAAGTCATCTGTGCCACTGGGTTGTTCAGTTTTGTCCTCCCTCAGTAGGGAACTAGTAGTGGCAAGGCTTTGCTTTGTCGCATTGGTGATGATAGACACTGTAGTAGTGGATGCTCACTGTCAACTTAACGGAATTTAGAATCACCTAGGAGACACACCTTTGGTGTGTCCATCTGGGAAGGTATTTCCAGAGAAGTTAGAGAGAAGACTCACTCTGAACATGTGTGGCACTATCGTGTGGCTAAATAAAAAGAGGAGGAGGACAAAGCTGGACGACCGCTCCCATACATCTCTCTGCCTCTTGGTCTGCCACGTGGACAAGCCTCACAGTCCCACTTACAGGCAGAGCCACTCAGGTTGACACACCTTCCCACGTGATGAACTACACTCTCAACCCAGAATGTCTCCTTTATCCCAAGTCTTCGTGTCGGGCATTTGGTCTTGATGGCAAGAGAAGTACCCAACACAGGCTCCATTATCCCAGAGGAAGAGCCTCACACCAATCAGCTGATGCCCCTGCACATAATCCCACCCCGTGCAGCTGTGCAAAGGTAGCGGCCTGTAGGCACATCCACGTGGGGATAGGAAGTGGAGTATTGGTTGACTAGAGAATGGTGGCTAGAGACCTGACAACCTGTGGTGGAAGCTGGCATTTCTCTGAGCATTTACATGAGGAGCTGACGAGTTATGAACTTCAGTTGAGTTATGAACATTTTCCCCAGTTATCAACACACCACGTAGAGAGCCAAAAACGTGCAGCAAGCAGAGCTGTGTTGGTGACTTTACAACCTCGCTCTCAGGCCATGACAGACACCCTTGACTGGCATTAACTGCATCACTGCAGGGAGCTTTTAGACTCCATGTTTGTGTGTTACAAATTATGTTTCTATGAAATCTGTGCCTATATGCATGCTGTCTTGGTCAGTTCAGAAAATAGGCTATCCCATAGCATGTCCCCTTAAACTTTAGTTTAAGGCTATGGAAAGTCACCTTGCCTCATTGTACCCATAAAGTGTAACTTCTCAATGTAGACTCAAAGTGACAAAAGGCTGGCTGTAAGAATCAAAGCTGTAACACAAAGAAGTGTCCAAAGCACTCAGGAGAATCTTGGTGGTCAGAGCAGTGGGACTTCTCCAGTCTCACCTCAGTGCAACCTCAGTGCAACCGAGCATAAAGAACACCTCAGATGGTCCAGAATGAGACCACACCTCCCCTCATTGTCCAGCAGATATCCCCAAATTAGCACCTTTCCTGTAGAACATACCTAGCATGGGAAGAGGCAAGACTGCACCTCCAGAGGCCCCTAGCATCCTGTTCACTAAAGTAAGTGCTTCCTTTCACCCCTCATGAGTGGTGTGTGTGTGTGTGTGTGTGTGTGTGTGTGTGTGTGTGTGTGTGTGTGTAAAAGGCCAGATTTCTTTCCTTTTCCTTCCCTCCTCCTTCCTCTTCCCTCCTTTCTTCCCTTCCTCCCTTTCTTCATTTATTCTTGCTTAGTACTAGAGACTGAACCCAGGCCCATGAGAATGTGAGAAAAGAGCTCTACCATAGAACTATATCCCCAACCAAATAAACACTATTTTTGCAATGTCTGGATTCTAAACTCAGGACTAGCTACATGCCAAGAGAGTATTGTACTACTGAGCTACAATCCCAGCCCTTAATGTTGGTTGGTTAGTTGGTTGGTTGGCTGGTTGGTTGGCTGGTTGATTGGTTCATTGATTGGTTCATTTGTTCATTCATTCATTGGTTCATTGTTTCGTTGGCTGGCTGGCTGACTGACTGGCTGGCTGGTTGATTGATTGGCTAGCTGGTTGGCTGGTTGGCTGGTTGGTTTGCTTGGTTGGCTGTTTGGCTGGCTGGCTGGCTGGTTGGTTTGCTGGTTGGTTGGCTGATTGACTGGCTGACTGGCTGGCTGGTTGATTGGTTGGTTGGTTGGTTGGTTGGTTGTTGGCTGTTGGCTAGTTGGCTGGCTGATTGGCTGGCTGGTTGGTTGGTTGGTTCATGGCTGGTTTTGCTGTGAATTGAATGTGTAGCTTCACAAATTCTAGGGAAAAGGTTGATTTTGTTTTATGGGACTGAGAGTAAAAACCAGAGCCCTGGGTGCTCTAGGAAAGCACTCTGCCACTGAGCCTATCATTTTATTTACAGAAGATTTACCCTAGACATGTGAGATATACTGAGAATCACTGGAGAACTGTACCCTCAATCAAACATTTCCTTCATCTGAGTTTTCATGCCTGTGCATGACATTCCTAAGAACAAATGACAGTTCCTTCTATGCCCTAGAAACCTATTCACTACCAGTGAGCTAATAGAAATAAAGTGGGGTTCAGTCATAGCCTTGGGGCAAACAGAATAGATAGATGTGAATAAGAGCTAAGGATAAAAACAGGTCAACCTCCAAAAGCCAGATAGAGATGAGGCGGGCCCTGCTGCAATGTAGTCCATTGGTTTAGGAATTCAGAGTAACTTTGATCAAACTCCCAAGGCATGCTACCGTAAACAGGAAAGATGAGGCACATCTCAGCCTGTCAGTGTATCATTCTATAATCTAAAAATACTGAAGAGTGAGGGGGTGGACTCAGTTTCCTCTTGACATCACCTAGATGTATCCAACAACTGTCTGACCAGTGGAGAGCAGATTCTGATTAGCAGCCGTTCTCTACCCATTGTTAGTAACCCTCCTACTGTGTGTGCATTTTGGACAAGCATTTTTATTGTTCCAGAAGAGTACAGACACACGGCTTCCCTATAAGCTGCACCTGAGGCAGAAATTCTCATGCAAAGGTGTGAATGGTTTTGCTCTCAGGACAGTGCAGGGGTAACAGCTCAGCAGAATGGTGGTCCTGCTCCACCCAAGCTGTCTTGATCCTGGAGGGAGCTCCAGAGCTCCATCTGTATCATAGAGTCATCCCAGTTCACAGGCACAGACTGCTTGATCCTGAGTGCCAAGGCCAGAAACTCCAGAAAGCAATAGAAGACCACCAACACCCACCATGGTTGCTCTGCTGATGGGACTAAATCTTTGGAGCTGCTCAAGACAGTGAAAGGCATGGGTCTCATTCCACCACTGACTTCACCAAGGGCATGGTGGCATAGCCAAAGACCCCTCAGTGTCTTCATCTTCAGGATGGGAAGGGGGAGAGAATGGCAGGAATGGGTGAAATCATGGTCATTGCCCTACTGTGAAAGTGGCAGATTCAATAAGAGAACTATTGGGAGTGAATGTGCCTTAGGAGTTCTGAGGTTGTTTCCCTTCACAGAGAGGATAAATTAATGTGAATGTGTCCCTGAATGACCACTCTGCTAAGCATCCTCTCTTACTGCAGTATCTCCAGAGACAGGGCAATCTAAGAAGACAAGCAGTAAAGATGCCCAAAGGCTCGAGTCTAACAAGGTGTCAAGGCCCTGTATGGAGACAAAGTGTTTTCCATGCAGGCTGCCCCAGGGGTCCGTGTGACCAGCTGACCTCATTGAACTGACTCTGGCATTTGAGAGAATTAAATGCAAAAGACTGGGGAAGTGCCATGGACGCTGTCCTTGCAGAACACTGTAACCTCTACAGAGACCAGCTTGGCAAAAATCTATCACAATTATAAATACATTTAATCTGTAACCACAAATTTGCAATCCTAGAACTTGCCCTGCAGGAATATTTGTGTGGAGTGGTATTTATATGAATTTATTCTCTGAGCCACCTTCCCTAAAACAGTCTAAGAATGAGAACAGCTTTGCTCATCAATAAAGAACTGGTTAAAAAATTAATTATGGTCCCAATCACAAAACAGAATACGGTGCAACCAAGAATACTATGCTGGGAACATCATGTATTGACAGAAATTTACCCAGAATGCCCTGCAAAAATAGAAGAACAGCATACACACACACACACACACACACACACACACACACACACACCACACCACACCACACCACACCACACCACACCACACCACACCACACCCCACACACATTTAAATTCAAGTGCATCCTTAGATATCTGGAAATCGCTTTTTTGTGTACCTGGAAAGAAACATCTACATGTGGTTTTCTAGCATCATTTCTGTTGCTGTGGCAAAATGCTGTGACTAAAAGCAACTTTGAAGAGGAAAAGGTTTCTTCAGCTTACAATTCCAGGCTTAAGTCCACCATTGAGAAGTCGAACATTCAGTCATATCACATCCATGGTCAAGAGCAGAGAGAAGCAAAAGCCGCACGGTTGCTTGCTTGCCTTTTAGCTGGCCTTCTTATGCAGTTCAGGGCTCAACCTAGGAAATGGTGCCACCCACAGTGGACTAAATCTTACTGATCAATTAAGAATCAAAACAGTTTCTTACAGATACATCCATGGGTCAACTCCATCTAAATAATTTCTATTAAGACTCTTCCCAGAGATGATTCTAGGCTATGTCACGTTGACAGTTAAAACCACCCTGCACGTGTGGTAACCTAGGAAGAAGGAAAATGAGACAGGCAACGATGTAGGTGGTGATGGGAGTTCTCAACAAATGGCTCTGTATAAACATGTCCCCCAAATACAGGGGCTTCTCTACAAGGAAAAGTCACCTAGCCAAAGGTCAGATGAAAGCTTTAAAGACAAACATCAGAAAAAAAGAATGATCACATAGTCTTTCCACATTTTATGCTCAGGAACTAACAAACTGTAACTATGGCCAGGGACAGCGAGACTCACATCAAAAGCGCTTACTACCTGGCCCTTCACTGAAAAATTTGCCAACATCGACTTTAAATTAGGGGTTGTTCACAAAACAGCTGTGACCAAGCCTATTCATTAGCTTCTAACATTGAAGAATTTTGTCTTCTTGAAGCTAGCTCTTCTGCCCACCATAATTTATGCACCAAAAGAATGAAACTGGACTCTGTACCATTGCCTCCAGACCATGGACTCTGAGGACAGATGGGCCAGGCTTGCTTCAGCTTTGCCCCTTACCACTGCGTGCCTTGCAACAACGTAACTCCTGAAACTCTGTTACTCATCTGGACAAATGTCTGGAAGTTCTTCCCTTAATGGGGTTAACCTGTTTCAAAGGTCAAGCATTTAATGTTAGCAAGGAGCTTAAACGTATCTGTTAATGTTACCCTCTAACTCTATGATTATTTTTTAAACAGGGTGACGATCAACTAAATGTGTTTGGAGAGGACACCATGGGAGGTGAGTTTCCTTTGCTAATCAGAACACATCCCTTCAAATTTGCTTTCTTTGTTTAACACCAACTAAGAAGATTAAAAACAATAGTGTGCTTTCCCCTGGCCAGTGAACATGAGTTATCCTGATGAGGAGCCAAAGGGAATCATTACTAAGAGAAGCATCTCCTAACTGCCCAGACAACATGACTCCCAAGAAGCTCAGTGAGAAGTGGATGTCAAGATGTTTGAGACAGTCACTGTCCCATCCCCACCGGAAGTCACACGGGTTACAGTGTAGCAAGGTCACATGGTAAAGAGTAATGTTCTTCAGCTCAGTTGGAACATAGAAGATTCAAAGTGGTAGTAACAGCCGGGCGGTGGTGGCGCACGCCTTTAATCCCAGCACTCCAGCACTCGGGAGGCAGAGCCAGGCGGATCTCTGTGAGTTCGAGGCCAGCCTGGACTACCAAGTGAGTTCCAGGAAAGGCGCAAAGCTACACAGAGAAACCCTGTCTCGAAAAACCAAAAAAAAAAAAAAAAAAAAAAAAAAAAAAAATGTGCCGGGCGGTGGTGGCGCACGCCTTTAATCCCAGCACTTGGGAGGCAGAGCCAGGCGGATCTCTGTGAGTTCAAGGCCAGCCTGGGCTACCAAGTGAGTTCCAGGAGAGGCGCAAAGCTACACAGAGAAACCCTGTCTCGAAAAACCAAAAAAAAAAAAAAAACAAAGTGGTAGTAACAGACAATGGGGTTTATCTGAGGTGCAATTATGGCTAATTGAGTTGGAAACAGAATTTTTTTTCCCAAATAGCAATTACTGTACTACGGTGTCCCATTGGGAGCCAACCCAACACACGTCCCAAAGCAGTACTACTTTGTCATTTTATCATGTTAAAAGTTTCTCAAAGAACTAGGGAGTGCTTGTCTAACATGCTCATAGCCCTGGGTTCAATCTCTAGGCTTTCATAACCTAAATATGATGGTGCACACCTGAAACCCCAATATTTAACAGGTGGAGCCAGAAGGATTATGAGTTCAAGATTATCCTCAGCTACATAGTAAGTTGGAGGCTAGCCTGGGATACATGAGACCATATCTCAAAAACAGTCACTTAAAAACTAAAATATCCACTCAATGCTAGCTATATGTGGAGCTGAAAATAGATCAAATTTAATAGTGTTTATAAAAGATGAGCTTCATAATTGCCTAGGTTTATACATTCTGTCCTGTCTAATTGGGAAAAAAAAGTCACCATGGTTTGTGGAAAGAGGTGTATAGTATTGGCTGTAACTCATACAAGTGATTTGGCTTTTTAAATAGCCCCAGCTCTAATTCCCCATTGATCCATGAAGGGCCAGATGAACTGTCATTTGATGAGAATAGAAACAGCAGTTGTGTGACAATAACAGTTACCAAATGACGGTGGCGATCATCAGGGAAGGCCCAGAATCATGAGCTGAAATAGAGCCGTCGCTCGGCCTGCCCACAGCCGGCTCTGTCTCAGCTGCCTGCGGGATGGATGGCTGCTCTAGGAGGTTTCCCTATTCCTGGTGACAACATCAGCACACTCACTGCAGAAGCATTTTAAAGTAGAAAACTAGAACTAGCTAAAACCTTATGACCAATGACATTCGTGCCTAACGGTCTAGCCTGCCTCACTTCGGTATGTCATCTTCATCCTATTTTTACCCCGATGAGAATCTATGTGTATATATAAATATCATCACACTTTTTAACACATTGTTATATAAGCATGTTCCCAAGTCACTAAAAATTATTTATACAACTTAGTAATTACTACATTGTATGAATATATGGTTATCAACTAAAAATAATTTTTGAACTGAAATAGGGTATAGCCATATGAGCTCTCCTGAAAATAACGAAAATAGCCACAATAAATGTGGCCGCCTTCCTAAATTGCAAATATGGTCAAAGATGCCCAGGTAAGCTGGGATGCTGCAGAATGTGTGAGGAATGCTCTGTATCTGACTTCATAGAAAATTCCAGACACCAGCTGGACCATGGCACAGGCCTGTAATCCCAGATGTTCAGGGGGCTGAGTCAGAATATTCAAAGTTCAATGCCAGCCTGGACTACAGGGTGAATTCAAGGCTAACCTGCACCACTTAGTAAGACCCCCACCCCAAATTAAAAAGTAAAATCCAAAGGACTGGGATAGGCTAGATAAATGATTCCACAGTTAAGAGTACTATCTGCTCTAGCAGAGAACCTGGGTTCAGCTCCCAGCATCCATATGGAGGCTCACAGCCATCGTCTCTAGTTCCAGGAGACCTGACACCCTTTTCTGACTTCTGTGGGCACCATGCACACATGTGGTGCACAAACATATGAGCAGGATAAGGATATAAAGTGAAACTAATAATAATAAACTGTAAGGGCTGGGGATATAGCTCAGCAGTTGACCCCTTGCTTAGCATGTGTGAAACCTCAAGTTCCAAACGCCAATAAAAACACACAATCACAATCTCTCTCCCTGTCCCCCAACACCCCACAGCCCTCCGCTGTGCAGGTCAAGCCTGTTGCTTGTGGGACCAGAAATGTAGCACGTGTCTCCTCGCCCCTGAGGTTCCCATTCCAACACTTGCCAATCCAGAATCACTTAGGATTTCACTAACTCCAGATGTTTTCATACTTTTCCCTATCTTGAATCATTTCTCCTTAAAGCAGTGGTTCCCCAAATTCAGACCTTGTTTTCACTGTCATGATTATTGCTATGTACTACTGATTCTATTTATTACTTGTTCAGTCCTGTTCTATGATCTGACTCATGAATAATAAATTAATATCGATATTTTAAAGGAAAATTTACATCACAACTTAAAATAGAAAGTGGCATTGTCTGTTCTATCTACAAACTATTCTTGTCTTCTAGACATCTTGCTGTTAATTTCCCCTTTATTAAACAGGATGGTTGCAGATGTGAAGCACTGGGTCAGGGTGGGGTGGATCTAAAAGGAGGAGGGGAGGAATGGGAATGACTTCAGTCAAATACAATGTGTGCATATATGAAACCCTTAAAAAAGAGAAGTGCAGGGTTGGGGGTTTAGCTCAATGGTAGAGCGCTTGCCTAGCAAGCGCAAGGCCCTGGGTTCGATCCTCAGCTCTAAAAAAAAAGAAAAGGAAAGTACTACATTTTAAAGTGAAAGAACAAGCAGGGATATTTAAGGAAAGTTAAATACAAAGTTTAAGATTGGCTTTATATGTAGGCATAGTGCACACCTGTGATCCCAACACTCAGGGAGCTGAGGCAAAAGAGTGGAGAGTTTGAAGTCCAGCTGAGTTTGAGGCCAGCTTGGGACACACAGAGAGACCCTGTCTCGAAAAACGAACAAACAATCTCCAAACCAAAAACAGACAAAAATGTTGGCTTTCCTTGTGAGTCACACTATTTGATGGTATCAGTTTTACACTTAGAATTAAAAGTCTGTATTAAACAAAAATACTAGGTCTGGGGGAGAGCCTACACAGTCACTACCATCTGTTCATCACAATTTTATTTATTTATTTATTTATTCCTTGTGGACTCAACTCTGCAGAACATGAGTAGAGTCAGGGCTTCAGCGCACTATTTCTTGCCAATAATTTAAATTATTCTTATTTTAAAGGCTTAATGGAGGATTTGAGAAAATGTAAAATTATTTTCCTGATGGGTGAGTAACAGCTCTCAACTTTTCTAATATAGTTGCTAATAATATTGTAATAGCAGAAAAATTATATTCATCTCTCATTCTGTCCTGCTTTGAAATCATGTTCCTCTTTTGATCAAAATAATACCCCTGAGGTTTCCAGATGGTTGCGTGCATAAATAGGCGATTTAATTTTTTTTTTGCCTTGTTGCTTTTCCACATAGAAAAGGCAGGGCTGCAGGAGTCTCCGCCCCAGCTCAGCTCTACAGCAGAGGAACGCATTGCAAGGCCAAGGGGATGCTGTGTGTCAATGTCCGACACTCCCCTTTGCTGTTGACTATCAGCCCTCTACTTAAGCTAAATGCGTGGCGACCATACATGAAAACATACCTCCCTCACCACACACTGTATCCTGCACAGCTCACAGTCAAAATAGTCTAGTCTGGGGCTGGGTGTGCAGCCCAAGGCTAAAGCACTTGTCTAGAATGTGTGGAGCCTTGGATTTGATCCCCAATAGCGCACACACGCATACACACACATACACACACACACACACACGCATACACACACACAGACACACACACACACACACACACACACACACACACACACACATCAAAAAAAACATTTCTTCAGTGTCCTAGTAAACTGATACTTTCTAACAAGATGTGGGGAAAATGCCACAGGATTCATTCCTTCTGTGCACCTGCCGTGCCCCAGGTTATCTCAGGTGATCCTCAAACAATGCCATAGATGGGTGGTCCGGCCCTATTCCACCTCTCCTGCACAGACAAGAAAGCGACACTCAGTTAAGGGACTTGGCAAGATCATGGAGTAGAGATCAGCTTCACTTGTGGACAGGAATAAACTGGTTTTGCAACAGTTTAAATGTGGGGAGGAGCTGTGGCTTAGTGACAAGAGATCTTCCCAGTTATGTTCAAGGTCTTGGGTTCAATCCCCAACCCTCTCCAAAACTTGTCAGGTCGGCAGAATGCCTCCAAAAAGTTACACTTTCCTGTTTATTATTCAAGTATGTATGTATGTATGTATACGTATGCACACACATATGTGTGTGTGTGTGTATATATATATATATATATATATATATATATATATATATATATATATTATTAGCAAGTACCCACACCTTGTCCATTTTCTATTTAAGTATCTATCTACACTTATAAATAGTGACAGATCTCCTACCTTTTCAAGAATGGGAAAACAATGGTGTCTTCCCTAGAGAAATGCAATCAGATCGACTTCTAGACATGCATGCTGACTTTAGGATACCACCTTGGGCACCTCTGGGGTAAATCTCCTTCATTGTCAGGTGGGGAGGATGGAGCCCAGAGAAGTTGAGAGGCTGGTCAAAGTCACTCAGCTACCTGGTGGCAGTCTGGAGACAAGGATCTGTGACTACATCTCCTTGTGCCGGGTTCTCACCCTCATCACACAGTAACTGTCTGAGGGGACTGTGGCTGGGATGGAGCCAGACACCCCATCCTAAGGAAGAGAGTGATTAACTGATCACATCCCCCGAGAAGTGTTACTAAGGAGTTAAAAAGCAGAAAGGAGCAGTCTGGGTGAAGCCTTGAGATATCACATGGGTAAGGACCACAGGACAGCTTCCCTGAGAAGGCCATGTTGAACAGAGAAGGAGGAGCTGGAAGGGCCTCATGGGAGGAGGCAGAAGGGAAACTCCAGCTGAGAAGAGCACGTGTCTGTGAGACTCCTGAGATTTACAGGCTCCTTAGGGCTCCTCTGCTTGCCTCTGGTGGTCCCTAGCCATCAGTTCTACCATACTTGTTTTGTATTTTTCTCAGGAAGTAAAAGTGTATTTCTTAACCTTTACTGGATATCTTAAATTCAAAGAAAAATAGGTCCTGGTTATGGCTTACTGAAATTTTAACAGTCTGTTTCCTAGGCATGAAGGCTTCCTTATACCATACTATATTCTAGTCTCTGTTCAGATTTTGTATTAGAAACCAAATTAGGGAAAGGAGAGATCCTTTAAAGTTGATAATCTAGAAACTCAGAGGAGGAATCCTTCATTATCATGTGGTTTTAATAATGTGATTCTCCTAAAGCTTGTAACAATAATACAGCATGGCTTCTAGTTACCATTACCACCTCTGGCAATATTATTTCCAATTTTCCCACTACTGTGACTCAATGATTAACTTGGAAATGCTTTGTCAAATGTCGCTCTGTGGTCTGGGCGTAGCTGAAGACCTCGGCTCACCTGTCGCAAAGCCCTGGGCCCTTCAGAGAGTCAGAGAACACAGTGTGGAATCACAGACAGCAAGACTGAACACGAGACCCTCCAGGTCCTCAGACCTCTCAGGCCCTCTTTCTCTGAACAGAAGATTTTTCTCAGATCTGACCAAATTCTCCTGTTTTTCTACTTATTGGTCAGCCACTGTCCTGCTTAGGAAAATAAAACAATTTACAGTTTAGACAGAAGGGACAAAGCCACTCTGATACAGGGAATTGACTTCTCTCTTCTAAGACAGCTATTAAAATTGAGGCCTAGGTTCTAAATACCCCTGTGACAAACAGCAAAATGACTGTGTTATCACAGGTCAGTTTGAGGTCATAAAGTCCCTGAGAATACAAAGGGACAGCCAGAGCTGTCTGGGTAAATTTTAACAGAGCCACAAGACGTAAATGGTACAAATGTGGTTCTGTCTGCAGAAGATTCGTGGGTAGGAGATCTGGCTCAATTGGTGGAATGCTTGCCTAGCACACTCAAGGCCCTGGTTCAGTCCCCAACACGAAGGTGGATGTAGAGGACCAAAAAGTCAAGGTCATCTTCGACTCCAAAGGACTTTGTGGATAGCCTAGGCTACATGAAACCATCTCAAGAAAAAAAAAAATTCCTGGATTGTGCAGTTTGCCATTAGTGTCTTAGCTCCAGCCAGAGCAGCAGCAGAACTGCAGAACCAGCAGCGCCTGGGTGGACAGATTCACTGCTGTGCCTAAAACAAAGTTAATGTTCCAAACACTCTTGCCTGTATTCAGGTACCATCAGCTCCTGCAGAATGGCACAGGCCCGGCAGACTATTCCCATTACTGTATGCTGCCTGCCCCAGCATGTCCTTCCTGCTATATCCCCAGGTCAGGCTTTGACTGCAGCTCTGTTGTCCCTTGTCAGTCTGTTCTACTGGAGATGGCTGGTCTCCCATCACTCAAGGTCGGGCTTGACTTCTTGCTCCTGGAGGAAGTCTTTCCTAATCCCTGGCTTTGCTCCTTGGCGCTCCTTGTTCCTGGCGCATGGACCGCTCATTTGGATGGACTATAACTAGTGAAAAAATAGATTTGTGGGAATGATGAATTCCTTAGGAAGTAGGGTAGTCTGTTTCCATAACAACCGACACAGCAATCAGGGTTCCTGGACTGGAACTGGCAGGCAGGTTGCCGGTGCTGTGGTTGTGGCTTGAGGTTGGTTATGTTCAGGTTAATTATGAGCCTCTACGATGCCCCTCACGATGCACAACCCTCTCACTGAGAGCGGTGACCTTCCCCCTAAGGCTTAGGCCCCGACCCCCTTAGGGCCTAAGCTCCTGTGGAGGAAGTGGGAATGCTCTCCACCACCCCAGTGGGAGGAATGTTCAGGCACAGTGTTCCCTCCTCTCCAGAGGGGCAGGTGCAAGGATAAGCTTAGCTGACTCCTGACCCCTGCAGGAATATCACTGTTCTGTTCCCGTTTGTAGAGAAGTACCTTTTCCAAAGACACAGACACTATCCCTACAGGGTAAGCAAGCAGACCACATGGCTTTGTGGAGACTCCATAGGCTTTGGATACAGGAAGCTTTGCTCCATGCAAGACGGGCTCAGCCACTCCTGAACATTGGAAGCCTTTGGAGAATGTGCTTCAAAGAACTTCCCTGTGTCCCACCAAGGGGTGCCTACCATTTTTCATAACCTCTTCTACCACCCACCTTTCCTTTCTCCTTCCTCCTCCTCTTGAATGTTATCTTGCTATTGCCCAATCGATTTTCCCTTCGCCACTTTTCAATGTTGTCTGTGCCCAAAACATCACGTGGTCTGAGTTCACATGGACTCACGAAGCCTTGACAGAAGTGCTGGCTATCAGTGTTTGGAAAACACATCTGGTTAATCGAGTGAGAGGCAATGCTAATGGCATAATGATGGAGCCATCATTCAATGCCGGAGCTTCCCAAGCGGCAGGACACAGATGGCCTTGTTTACGTTGGCATTGGTACTGTGGGGAACTGGTTTTAAAGATTGTGATGGCAATCTTGATTGCCAACTTAATTGGGTTAATAAACACCTCTAGCTAGTCTGGGAGGGGTCTCCAAAGAGGATTGTTAGAGCATGAGATCTCTGACCTAATCAGTGGAATTACTGAGGCTTTGGTAGATTCATAATAAGATGACATCATTGGGACAGAGTGAAGGTGTAGGAGGCAGGACCTTGCTGGAGGAAGGAGGTCATGGGGGCCTCCTCTGGGGGACAGCTCATGTTCTACCACTTCCCGTACCCTTTTTCTCTGCTTCTTGGTTGCCATGATGAGAACTGTGTAGCTCTACCATGCTCTCATAACCATGATGGAGCAATCCCTCAGAAACCGTGAGCCACAGTCAATCTTCTGGCCTTTACATTGCTTTTCATAGGTCTTTTGTCATAGCAGCAAGCCTAACTAACACAAGCCATCAGCTTTGGGAGTTATTCTGATAAGATTATGTGTTATTATATCCCTTGTTAACCACTACACACGGCCCTGTTTATTTTCCTAGAGAATTGAGAACTTTTCCCGAAATTCAGTATTAAATGATTGTTATGACTTCGTTATAACCCTGTTGTCTTTGCATTGTTTCCTGTTATGAAAGGACTATGAATTATCTTTCAGAAGTATCTACTTGGGGATCAGCATGAATATGTTGGCTTCACCAACCCATTCATGTGTTGATTTAAATCTGATATAAAACGATATGGTGCTTTTTGCTGAACCTCGCTGTGAGAGAAAGCAGCGTCAGTTTAGCACTTGACACAGGCCAGGCACTAGAGAAAGCACTTCGATGCTAGTGAAGTGCTTGTGCCCAGACAAAGACAAAATACCATTACCAATGTTCATTCCCAGGAAGACAGACAAACAAACGACGTATCAGAGAACAGTACACCTTGGGGGAGGAGCTGGAATCCACACACGCTACCAGCTGTTTCCCTGGAAGTGACAGGCTTTATTCACTCTAACAAAACGATTGGCGGATAGTGGAGCCGGACAAGTCCTAGGTGGTTCCTCAGAAAGTAAAGAGATCTGCAGCCACACTGCCGTGAGTACACATAATCCCACCTGACCTTGGAAGCCAAGCGGGTCTGGGCCTGGATGGTACTTGGGAAGGAGGGATCAGGAATGGCATTCAGCTAAAAAGGGCAGCTAGTTCAGCAATGTACTCACACACATACTCCTCCTCCAGGAAGTAGTTATTGCTCTGTGGCCCAGGGCTTTATGCGAACTCCCACTTCGCAGCACCAACCAGTAGAAGGTAAGGGTCAGGTGATGCCTGCCCTAGGTGCCAGCACTCAGGAGGCAGAGGCAGGAGGAACTCTGTAAGTTTGTGGCCAGCCTAGTCTACATCAAATTTCAGGCCAGCCAGGGTTACATAGTGAGAACCTGTCTCAAAAGAATTAATATAGTGCATAGTTGTGGGTAATTATTTTTAATTAATTTTTTTCTGCTTCACCAAAGTATTCTCCACCCCCCCCACTTGGTTTTTTAAGACAGGGTTTCTCTGTGTAGCTTTGCGCCTTTTCCTGGAATTCACTTGGTAGCCCAGGCTGGCCTCGAACTCACAGAGATCCACCTGGCTCTGCCTCCCAAGTGCTGGGACTAAAGTCGTGCACCACCACTGCCTGGCCTTTTTTTTTTTTTTTTTTTTTTTTGGTTTTTCGAGACAGGGTTTCTCTGTAGCTTTGGATCCTGTCCTGGAACTCACTCTGTAGCCAGGCTGCCCTCAACTCACAGAGATCCATCTCTGCCTCCCGAGTGGGGGTGTCAGAGGACAGCGCCACATCTCCAGAGAGGCTCTGCTTCTCTGGCTCCTGGAGGTCTAGACTACTCTGAAAGTCTCTCTGGACCCAGGGACACAGGGTACATGTAAGAGACAGAAGAAGAGTGTCAGAGGACCAGCATTGCATCAGTACAATGGGAAGAGCCAGGGAGACAAGGCGGACAAGGAAACCCTTCAAGGTGGAGGAAAGCCCTGATTTGAAGACAGAAGGAAAGAGACTGAACCGAGATCATCAGAATGGCCACGCTGAGCTATGGAATCCCAGGCTAGACTCTGGCTTCTACTGTGATTTGAAGCAGACAGCTCATGAGCAAAGCAATGGGCAATTTTGCATCCACTTGACTGGGTTATGTGCTACCGAGACAGTGGGTAAAGCATGAATTCTGGGTGTCTTCAGGGTTTTTCCAAGTGAGACTTCGATTTGAACCCATGGACCAAATAAGGAAGACCAGAACTCATCAATATGAGCGAGCACCATTCAGTTTATGGGGCCGGCGGGCGGTAGGAGTGGAACATAGAAGAGGAACGGGGATTCTGTCACTTTGGGAATTGGAATCCATTTATCCTGCCCCTGGACATCACAGCTCCGGGTTCTTCAGCCTTCAGACTCTAGAACTTACACCTTCTACCTAGACTATCAAATTGCCAGAAACCTGAGAGGACTCCTGGTTCTTAGACATTTGGGCTCAGCTTGCCACCACCGGCTTCCCTTGTTCTGACTTGAGATAGCCATGGTGGGACCTCTTGGCCTCCAAGATCAAGCAATCCGATTCCCACAATTAATTCCCTCTTTTTGCTCTTGCTTAGATTTGTGAGACAAGGTTTCATAGCCCAGGCTGGCCTCAGACGTGACCCAATCCTCCTGCCCCAGCTTCCTGAATGCTGAGATTGCAGATGCGTGCCATCATGCCTGGCACTAGGCTGTGAATCCCCTGCCAATGAAGCTGGGTTTCCATAGAGAAGTAAGTTTCCACCTGACTCCCAGCCTTTAGATGGGCCTAGCTGAAGACACACACACACACACACACACACACACACACACACACACACACACACACACACACACCAAAAAAAAACAAAACAAAAACTCTTCCCTCCGGGAAAGTGTGTAGATTCTAAATGGCTCTGTCACGCTGTCTTGGCCCCAACACCTGTGTTTTCAAACACCTGGCCATTCAGGGCGAGAAGAGGCAGGCAAACACTGCGGGTACTGGCCAAGGGAGCCCTTGAATGCATCACTGAGACTTCTTTCTGGTGGAGAAATGTGGGTATTGTGTCTTGAGAGTGAACTCAGTTACATAAACTTTACACTGCAAACGGATTCCACACCTAGCAGAAGTGGCATGAGTACTTTCTTCCTTTACTTAAATGAAGCTAATAACAAACTCTTCAAAAAACAGACTCAAAAGTACGTGACACCATCCTTGGAATACTGCATAATGCAGCCAAGTTTCTTTCTCTCTCTTCCATTCTTTTATTCTTCCTTCTTTTTTCCTCTTCAAGTTTAAATGATTTCCTCCAAGAAAGAGGTACTGTTGACTTCATGGCCATTTGGAATACCAGATTACCACGAGAAAGAAAAGAACACAGTCTATGTGCTTGCCAGGCACAATAAGGACTGACCTCCTTCCCCGTGGCTGAAATCCTTCTGGAAGCCCTATAACGCTGTCTCAAGTGCCAGTCCGGTTTCACCTGAACCTGTACTAACAGCGGGTATTAGTCAACAAAATGGTGAATGTACCTCCTGCACTCTGCTGTGTGAAGAGTTTACCAAAGTTATTTCAACAAGTGCTCAATTTCCTGAATTTTGTTCATTTGAGGTATGTGTGTGTGTGTGTGTGTGTGTGTGTGTGTGTGTGTGTGTGTGTGTTAGAGAGAGAGAGAGAGAGAGAGAGAGAGAGAGAGAGAGAGAGAGAGAGATAGGTCTCTCTCTATGTAGCCCTGACTTGCCTGGAACTCACTGGTACCCAATGACCACACTGGCTGATAGAGAACTGTGTGGTGTATGTGTGAACTCCACATCTGCCTGACTCCAGCAAGGAGGGCCAGAGGGCCTTCCAGGTGGGGGTCCTACAGCATCTACTGGTACCAGGGCACCTGTGGCTCTTGGCATAGTGTTCTCTATTATAGAGTTTTAGAGAGCACCTGTTTCAAGTACTGTTTAAAGCATCACCTGACCTATCACAAACAAAGCAGATGTTTATTAGGCAACACAGAAAGCCAAAAAGTGCTGAAATGGAGGCTTTCTTCTGGGTGGCATGCAGGAACTCTCAGGCATATCTTGGAACCTTCCCGCCAGCTTGACAGGGAACACCAGCAGTTCCTCCGTCTGCTGTGAGAGGAATGGCCCAGCATTTAATAAGGCGATGAGGACTTTATTGACGGTCATAACAATTACTCATTCACCATGGAGCCATTATCTCAGCATATTATACTGTAAATATGAAAAGAAAGATCAGCACAGCCCCCCAAGCAGCCCCTGGAGGATCACAGCAAAAGGCTGCTTCTTGCTTATCTCCTCTAGAAGCTCCCAAATAGGCCCATCCCCAGAATCACCTGGGGAATGTGTTTTGATGGTTAGCCTTTTTTTTTTTTAATAATGAGAAATTTCAAACTTCCAACAGAGCTAGAAGCATTTTTACAGTGAGCACTGTGTGCCTGTCAACTACATTCTACTATTAGCGTTTTGCAACATCTTATTTTCTCACAGATCTGTGCTTCTCTCTACCCCTCAGTGTAGCTTTACTTCTTATACATTTCAAAGTCAATTGTAAATACCTGCCCCCTTTTCCTGGGGAATCTTCTAAAACTTCGAGTCTCCAGGAGTCATCATCGGAAGGCATTCAGAGGTATCCTTCCTGGTTGGGAATGTTTTCCCTAACACTAAGTTTCTTGGTTGTTCACTGCAGGAACCATGCTGGTACAGCTCCTACCAAGCAAGACTGTGGCAGCTCCACAGCAAAGAGAAGAGCTGGGCAGCCCAATGCTGGCTGTGCAGAGCTCTGGAGATGGGTTGAGGCTGTGAGTCAATAGTGGAGTGCCTGCCTAGCCTGCTGTGGTGGGATCACATGACAGCAGAACTTCTCACCTCAGCCAGGTCCTGAAAGAGAAAACGAATGAACAAGCATCCCAGCCACCTTCAGGGATCATCCCTCAAGACCTAAATCCTCCCAGTAGGCACCACCTCTTAAACTCCATCCCACTGTGCCAAGCTGAGGACTGAAGCCTTTAACATACATAGGCCTTTAGAGAATATTCCAGGCCTAACTGTAGCAGGTCAGGATAAAATTCCTTCCATAGGCTGGGATTTTGTCGAGTAACACAACCCAAAGCAGGGATCCCTTCATGGAATCCAGTCCCAATTCACAGTCAAGGAAGCCAGGCCATGGAAGCAGAGGGGCTCTTAGCATGCCACAGGGGCCAGGGGCTTCCTAGTTTACTTTGCTTGTGTAATTGCACCAATGATTGTTCATTAGAGCCAGGATGTAGGAGCCCTGTAGCCCCAGAGAGGGGGCAAATCAATTCTCTTTCAGCCACTCAGCAAGTCCAAAGCAAGGCTTAGAATCAGACCTATTGATCCTGTGTCATATACAAGACTGTAAGGCCTAGAACCAGACCCATTGACCCCTGTGTCATGTACAAGACTGTAAGACCTAGAACCAGGCCCATTGTCCCTGTGTCATGTACAAGACTGTAAGACCTATAACCAGGCCCATTGGCCCCTGAGTCGTGCACAGGGCTGCCTTGCTAAGGGCTCACCATCCAGTCACTGATCCAGCAATTGCCAGGTACCTCTAGATGCCAGGCCACAAGAATAAGGAAGCATGTCTGCTGTCTCAGGATTCCAGTCCCTTTTAAAGTTCTTATGACCCAGGCTGAACCTGTCACTAGCATGTTTCAACATGTCCACCAAAGGCTTTCAGAGCTAATGAAACACTGACCGGCATAAAGATGTGGCTTTCCTAATCACTGCAGGCCACGTTGGCTCCCAGCAGTAGCACATTGAAGCTCAGCCTGGCAAAGCCACAGGAGTGGCTTCGGGTCCCAGCTGGCTGGCCGTTCCTGGGCAGTCAGGTCACAGTTAAGTAGCAAGATCGCTTTTCTCTGAATGGAATCATTCAGTCACAACATCATAAACTCAGGGTTGAGACCGTTTTCATTTAGAGAGGAGGATTTCAAGGGCAGGAATGGGTGAGTTTTTGGTAAAACGACAACAGAGGTTACCTAGAAACGGGATAGACTGATTTGCAAAAGCTGCTTAATATTCTCAAAGCTAGAACTGCAAAGACCATTCACCTTTAAAAATGCGGAAAATAGTCCACAATTTAAAAGTTGTGTCTAATCATTGTCAAAGTGTGCAATGTTAGCGCTAAGATCACTCTGTGTGTGTATGTATGTGTGTGGTGTGTGTGTGTGTGGTGTGTGTGTGGTGTGTGTGTATGTGGTGTGTGTGTGGTATGTGTGTGGTGTGTGTGTATGTGGTGTGTGTGGTTTGTGTGTGTAGTATGTATGATATATGTGTGGTGTGTGTATATGTAGTGTGTGTGTATGTGGTGTGTGTGGTGTGTATGTGTGGTGGGTGTGTATGTGTGGTATGTATGGTATGTGTGTGGTGTGTGTAGTGTGTGTATATGTGGTATGTGTGTTGTGCATGTGTGTGGTGTGTATGTGTGTGTGTGTGTATGTGGTGTGTGTGTGGTGTGTGTGTGTGTGTGTGTGGTGTGTGTGTGTGTATGTGGTGTGTGTGTGTATGTGGTGTGTGTGTGTGTGTGTGTGTGTGTGTGTGTGTGTGTGTGGTGTGTGTGTGGTGTGTGTGTGTGTATGTGGTGTGTGTGTGTGTGGTCAGATGACAACCTTGAACACCCTTGGACATTGGTCCCCAGGTGCCTTCTACCTTTTGATTGAGACAGGCTCTCATTGGCCTAGAACTTTGCCCAGTAGGCTAAGATAACTGGTCCACAAGCCTCCAGGGATTCTCCCGTCCGCCTCCCATATCACCATCACTGAGAACGCTGGGAAATACTCAAGCACAACCATGAGCATCTCATATCAGCAGACGAGGAACACAGTTGCCAAGAGGTGTTAAAGCTGTGGCGGCGTCAGAGCACCTGACCCAATGGGCTGTTTTCTGCCTCTGTCCAGGAACACCTACCAACTCAGAGTGGAAATAAATGAAGTGAATAAATCGCCGGCCATGGAGAGTGGGCAGCACTTGTCAGGCAAGCACCATAGTTTCCAAGCAGGCAAAGAGTTCATCACCAGTTCGCGTCTGGTGTACAGCTGACTAGGGAAGTAGAGTCCCAAGGAAATGCATCAATTTGGTGGGATCATAATGAGAACAGACAAGCTGATGGGTGGGAAGACACCGTTAGAGAGAAGTTCCGAGCCAAGTGGTGAATTCTTAGGTTCAACCAGACGTATACATGGATGAAACTGGATTGTGGGAAATTTTCTGGCCTAGTGTAGGAATACAGGCCTGGAACACTTTGCTAATGGCAATCAGAATCCAACAAATGTCCTCTGCGTTGCTTTAGAGAAATGTAATTCTGTGAGTTCTCTAGATCCAGTGTATATTATTGAACTATCAAATACACATGCAGAATTGCATACATGCTGATACAGCTTACATGCTTGCACATAGTCAGACATTTCTAAGTGATGAAATGCCCACATTTGTTTCTAACTTTGGATTATGTTTGATTCAGACCTCCGTGTGCTCAATGGTATAACTCAGGACAGAGCTGAGGAACAGGGTTCTGTTAGAAATGGCCAGGTACCAAGTACCATGTTTTTGCCTGAGAGAAAAGATGGAGAACATTTATAGTGAGATTAGAGACAACAGACAGATATCAAAGACTTTTTCAGAACATTTATAGTGAGATTATAGACAACAGACAGATATCAAAGACTTTTTCAGAAGTAATCAAAGCGTGGCAACTGGTCAAGTACTGGAACTTGGTGGGGGAAAAAGTCACAGAGTGAGACAAAAGGTTGATTATTTCTCCCCAAGTCGAAACCAAAGGTCAGGAAAAGTAAAGGGCCAATCCACGGCCACAGGAATGCAGAGCCGCAGAGTCGCCGAGTCGGGGCTTGAAGGGGCCTCAGAGTCGGCACAGGACACACCCAGACACCAAGTTCTCAGCACAAAGGAGGTTTATTACCCCGGAGGGACAAGTCAGGGAGGAGCGGCTGCCTCTGCACCAAGGCAGCAGCAGGTGTCTGCAGGAGTGGTTTTTAAGGAGAAAAGGAGGACGTCTGTGTTAGGATGAGTTGGTAAGTCCTGGTTGGACCTGTTAGTCAGTGTAGCCAAATAATGAATTTTGAGAGCTGGACCTTGGAGTTTTAGTCAGGCATAAATAAGGAAGTGGCCAAATAACAGAATAGACCTTGGTGGCTCCTTTAAAATGTAGTCTAACCATTTAGCAAGGGAGAGGGAAGCGGGGAGAGCAAGACCAGCCAGCACCACGTTTGCGGTGCTCAGGCCTCTCAGAGAGCCCCTCAGGGTCGTTGGCAGATCTCTCTTCTCTGGGCCCTGAACAATGCGTCACACTCTTTCCTGCACCACTGGCTGCAGGACCCTCTTGCTTTCCACTTCTCCACATGGTAGAGGGTTCCACACTGTGCTAGATTCTCCTGAGCAAATCACTGTGTTGGCATGGCCATTCATCACTAGCCCCCTCTGACTTGGCACTTGCCGGCCCTGAGCACAGCCTAGCACACAGCTGATATTCCTCAGAGGGAAGACAGCTCCAAGATGGTTTGCACCAGGGCCCATCAGTGTCACACTGCAGAAGCCTCCCATCAATGTTCTCCAAGTGAGAGCTGTGTGAGTAGGCCTCCACTAAGCCTGACTTACCGCCAAGAGTTAAGAGTATATGATACAACGCCAGTAGCGGACACCATGGCTGGGGCTGTGTTCAGTTGGTCCGGTGCTAACCCAGAGTTCATGAAGCTATATTCAGTCTTTGACACCACGGATTGTTGTGGTGTGGTGGATACTTGTAATCACACCACTTCGGAAGTCGAGGTAGGAGGACCAGAAGCTGAAAATCATCCTTGGCTACATCACGCACAAGGCCAACCTAGACTACATGAGGTCCTCATGCTCCAAATCTAAAATATCCACCCCATGTCAGCTTATATGTAACTATAAATACTTAAAGATGAACTTCATAATATCCCTGGATTAGATGCCTTTTATCATTTCCACTTGGTGGGGGGGAAGTCACCATGTTTTATGGAAGTGTGTTCATAATATTGACTGTGAACTCACACAAATACATGATTTGGTTTTAAGATAACCCCAGCTCTACTTCCTCAGTGATCCCTGAGGTGGTAGATAGTATCAGGTGGTGAGAACAGACACAGCAGTGTGGACCCAGCTCGGCACTATGACTACGGAAAAGTCAGCAGGAAGAGTCATCCAAGTGCTCCTCGGTAGCTGGTTGTCTGCGCACATCTTCATCTGCCCGCGCTTTCCAGTGCTGGACCCGAATGTGTTACCCCTGCCGGCTCTGCCGACTCCCCCCACCCTCCCCAAAGCCAGGCAGCAGCAACAATTGCTGGGGATTCGGGTCCTCTCATTGAAGGCTGAAAGGTTATAAAAACTGGTACAGGGCTAGCCCAAAGAACACCGGGTCTGGAAGAGCATCACTCCCTCAGCTGGCTTCTCGGGAGAGACAGGCTGAGTGGAAAGCCAGGCTTGGAGTTTTTTCCTGTTCCATTAGTGCAACTTGAGGTTCACATGGAAAACTCAATAGACCCATCTGTTAAAATTCCATTTGAGATTGAAAATAAGGATTTTCCACTCTTTTTCCCATGAAGGCCCGACAGACCCCTTGAAAGGGGAATTCCATCTGGACTCTAACTCATACCATGTGGGGCTGTGTACGGGTCTGCTGAGGGCACAAGCCTACAGTTAATGACACACGAAACACCAGTGAGGCGGCAGCAATTGTGGCTGTCGGTCACCTGGCCACTGGAGAGCACAGACCCTTCATTCTGAGATGGGGTTCTTTAAAAGACTTTGGTCCCGTGTTATCAAATTATCCTAGAGGGATAGCAAGTCCCCCCTTTATTTAAAAGTGTTAAGTTGGGGCTTTGGTGATGTTAGAGACAGGGTGAAAAGCCATGCAGACTTCATGCTCTTTTTACAGTGAGAAAAATCACATTGCTCCCCAGTTTGGAGCCAGAGGAAGAATCATGCCATTGTACAGGTTACTTAAAATTCCACACTGCCTGCACCATTTGGCCCAAAAATGCTAAGAATCTGCAGCTGTTGCTCCCACGGAAGGCTTCTAGCTGGGGCAGCGAGCGCCGCTCCACACAGCTGCTGTTAATTTGAGACGGAGCGTTTTAATTGCCTTTGTGTCGAGATTTATTAAATACCATTTCAGAGGGGCAAACCTATAATAGTCAAATTAGTAGGAGGCTGAAAGAAGGAAATAATTGGAACACGGTGTCTTTGCCTTGGAAGCCAAGTCGGAAAATATCTTTTCCACATGACCAGCCACAGCCATCCCAGGAAAGGAGTTTCCAAGTAAACACAAGCCACAGAAATCCTGTGGCCTCCCAGAGCTCAGCTGTGACCCCCTCTTAGTGACCTAGAAGCACTTCTTCCTCTGAGTGTCTGTCTCTCTCTTGTCCCCACGCTCTCCCTTCCTATTATAGCTGGAAGCCAGAGTCACTGCTTGGAGCGAATGTGCATTAGGAGAGAGCTGTCCCTGCGGCGATCTGCCTTGTTTCTGCTCCCTCTGTAATTGCTGTTTTCCTATTATGTTTGGACCGTCCTTGCAGTACTGTGGGGGTGTCTGAACCTCCCCACTTGGCTTAAAGCAGCTATCTGGAGGAGCAAATGACAGAACACGTGTATCCTTCCTGGCTTGTCTGCCACGCAAGGAAGGGAGCTCGAGAGGCCCTTCTGCTAACGTGGGTCGGGAACTGACATTCCTTCCTTAACAGCGAGTCCCACTCCCCGAGAGAGTTGTGATTCTGGCTAGAATTGCAATTGTGTTTTGTATTTTTCTTTTAAATATTCCCTTTTCAGGAAGCTATGATTAGGAGGCATGAACGAGCACCAATTATGGACACACACACACAGAGCAAATAAATAAAATAAATATTGCTTAATTTTTTTTCTAAAAGCTAGGGAATAGAAAGAAGAGGAAGGACCTGGCATTTGAAGCTGAGAAGCAGGAGTAGAAAATGCTTCAGGGTCCTCTAGAAGGAACCAGCTTGCAAAGATTGGTAACGTATAGGAGAATTGTAAGTGAAGCATGAGGGGACTGTGATGGCCCAGGTGTCTCACTCTAGAGCACGTCAGCGTCCCTTCCTACACACAGGGGACCAGAGTGTTGATATTTTATTTGTGCTGAAATGTGATATTTTATTTGTATGTTAATAAATAAAGTTTGCCTGGAGATGAGAGGTCACAGCCAGCCGTAACCAGAAGTCAGGTGGTGGTAGCACACGCCCTTCATCCGATCACATGGCAGGCAGAGTCTCTGTGTGTTCAAGGACATAGCCAAGTGTGGTGACACACGCCTTTAATCCCAGTACCAACCATAGAGACCTGGAGGTCTGTACAGACAGGCAGTGATGAGGAAGTGAGGTGGCTGGGCTAAGAGCCAATGAGAGGACAGAACAGCAAGGCAATAAAGGCACAGGTTAGACAGGAAGAGGCTCGCTTGGGAAGCTATGGTGAGGTGGTAAGCCAAGATTAGTTGGCAGCTATCACTCTGATCTCTACGGCTTGCACCCTGTACTTGCTTCTGTGTTTCTTATTTAATAAGACTGTTTAGAAATTCATCTACAGACCAGAGTTTTCCCATCCACCCACGCAGTCACATCTGCAGACCACCTTTGGCTTTCAGTGGAACCACCCTGTTTGGCTCAACAGTGTCCGTTAAAGCCAGCAGACTAATTCAAGGTCCCATGTTGCTCCTCTGGTCACCTTCGATGTGGAACAGTCCCTCTGGTTTCTTTGACACATTGGAAGGTTACTTTTATTTTTTATCCATTTTTTAAGAAGTGGGCTGAGAAAAGGTGGAAGAGGGGAAACAGGACGAGATGCTGGAGGGCTGGAATGCCATGGCCCGGCCTTTGCACTTCGCTGCGTGGAGCACGGGACAACACTGGCCACCGGGAAGTGGGGGCAGCGTGCTTCCAGGTAGACCTTCACAGCAGCAGGGTCCATGGACCACACCCATCCTGTAAAGCAGGGACAGAATGATGACCAGACTCTAGGCTGAGAGCATGAGGAGACAAGATGTGGCCCCAGTGGGGGGGAGAAGGGCATACCTCTGCCAATCAGAGCCCCAACTTCACACTCCAGATTAGCTCCTACTAGACACGCAAGGGAGTTAGCCTCTCTCTGCCTCTACTTCCCACCTGTAAAATGGGCATCATCTGTTATTCTAAATTGATGCATAGAAAATGCTTAGAGCGGTGACGGGTACCATGAGCTTTTATTAGGTTAGCTATTGTTTTTAGATGTAGAATCCTCTAATTTAGCAACTAGCTAAACTTGGGGAAGGGGAGGGAAAGAGTCAATGTAATATTCAAGTCGATAGGACAGATACTCAGATTAACAGCTGGAAAAACAGAAAAAATACATCAAGGGACATCCTAAAACGTGTCAAAGAAACCAGAGGGACTGTCCCACATCGAAGGTGACCAGAAGAGCAAATGGGACCCTGAATTAGTCTGCTGGCTTTAACGGACACTGTTGAGCCAATCAGGGTGGTTCCACTGAAAGCCAAAGGTGGTCTGCAGATGTGACCGTGTGGGTGGATGGGAAAACTCTGGTCCCCTGTGTGTAGAAAGGAACACTGACGTGCTCTAGAGTGAGACACCTGGGACATCACAGTCACCCCATGCTTCACTTACAATTCTTCTACATGGTTACAAATATTTGAAAACATAAGGAACAAGCAATATCTTTTGAAAATTCACACCGAGGGTTTCTTAAGAATTCACCAAGTGCAGGCTCTTGTGGCTGTTCTCTGCCCCTGGAAGGTCTCATGCCCTAGGAAAGGTCTGGATGCTCCTGTCTCCAGGCCATGCAGCAGGCTGAGTTCCTCCCACACAGCACTTTCAACCTGCTCACAACTGTTGTGCTTGCCCCAACACCTGTCACTCCAGGGAGAGCTACCTCTTTAAGGACTGGCCCATATTCCACACTGTGTGTGTGTGTGTGTCCAGGGGTCCCGGCACAACTTTGGATGTCATAAGGCTCCAATACATGTCTGGTGAAGGAAGTATTGTTGTTATTTGTTTTTGCTCTTTTGGGGGCCCACCACTCAAAATAAATCACAGCTCCCAAATGAATCACACATGGAAGCTTATTCTTAATTATGAATGCCTGGCCTTAGCTTGGCTTGTTTCTTGCCAGCTTTCCTTAACTTTAAATTATCCCATCTATCTTTAGCCTCAGGGCTTTTATCTTTCTCTATTCCTGTATACCTTTTCTTTCCTTCTTATTCCATGACTGGCTGTGTAGCTGGGTAGCTGGGTGGCTGGGTGGCTGGGTGGCTGGGTGGCTGGGTGCCTGGCCCCTGGAGTCCTCCTCCTTCCTCTCTCATTCCTTTTTCTTCTCCCAGATCTCTCCTTCTATTTATTCTCTCTGCCTGCCAACCCTGCCTATCCTTTCTCCTGCCTCACTCTTGGCTGTTCAGTTCTTTATTAGACCATTAGGTATTTTAGACAGGCACAGTAACACAGCTTCACAGAGTTAAACAAATGCAGCATAAACAAAAGTAACACGCCTTAAAATAATATTCCCCAACAAAGTACTACAGCTTTACCCCCATAGTGACGACAGTAAAAACAGAAAGCTACAGCTGGAGATACTTATGACCACTACTCCGTGCCACTCTTGGGCATCCCTAACTCCAGATTCAGGGAATATGACACTGTCTTCTGGACCCTATAGGCACCAGGCATGCACATAGTACACAGATATACATGTAGGCAAAACACCTATACACATACAATAAAAATAAATAAATCTTTTTTAAAAATGTCCTGAGGGCTGGCAAGAAAGTTCAGCAGATGAAGGCACCTGCCAGGAAGCTTCCATCCCCAGAAGCACCTGGTAGGAGAGAACTGACTCCCAAAAGTCCTTTGGCCTCCATGTGAGCACCATTGCATGTGTGTGAGCACACAAAATAAACAATGCTAAATGGGAAAAGACAGATGTAGTGTGCTCACGATCCTAGCACTGGGGAGACAGAGACAGGGAAATCCCTGTGGCTTACTGAGCAGCCAGCCTAGTTCACTAGGCAAGTTCCAGACCAATGAGAGAGCCTGTCTAAAATACAAAGCAGACAGCATTCCTGAGCGTGAACCTGGGGTTGTCCTCTGACCTCTGTAAACATGGGCACATGCATGCACCTCCATACACATGAACATGTACACATGAAAGAAAAAGAAATGAAGACCACACTGATACATGTGCTCACTTTGTCTCCTGAAGAATCTAGATGTCACACACGTGACATGCAAATAGAAAATTGACTACCATTTGGGAAGAGGAGGGGGACCAGAGTGGCAGGGGTGTGAGAGGGGACAGTGGGTGAATCTCAGCAGAGCACATGATAAACATGCATGAAATGTCATCATGAAACCATTATTTTATACAATCAATATCCACTAGAAAAAAATAATTATTATGTCCCCAAAAAGGAGGCAGTGGACTTGAGATGCATGCCTGACATGTCTCCCTCCCAAGGTGGCCCTGGCTCTGGCAAAGGCACCCAGTGCAAGAAACTGGCAGAAAAATACGGATTCACTCATCTCTCCACTGGCGAGCTCCTGCGCCAGGAACTGGCCTCAGAGTCAGAAAGAAGCAAACTGATCCGTGACATCATGGAGCGTGGAGACCTGGTGCCCTCGGTAAGCAGAGACCCACCCTGCTCTCCCTGGTGGTCAAGCCATTGACTACTGTGGCGGTCTGGATCACCTAGACAAAGACACCTTGAGGGCCAGGGAACAGCTTTGACCTCTCTCCTCGGTGACAGTCCTGAGGTGGGCTGGTCTGGGCCGACAACAACTTGACTTCCAAGCTGTTCCTTGGCCAGCTGCTTAAATGTCAGCCTGGTACATGTGTTTCCAAATGTAGCCTCACTTTAGAGTAAAATCTTCAAAGCATAGGTGGTATGGAATGCTCAAATCAGAAACCTCAGGAAAACAAAGTCTCCTTGGAGTGGAGGTGTGCTGTTTTGTGCTGTTTGTCCACATGACAGACTCTAGAGTCACCTAGAAGACACTCCCATGAGCATGCCTGTGGGTGAGTCTCTTGATTAGGCTCATTAATATGAGAAGATGCAGCTTGACTGTGGACGGGACTGTTATCTGAGCAGGGGATGCTTATCCTAGTGGGTTCTCGATTGCTGTGATGAACACCAGGACCAAAAGCAGCTTATGGGTGGAAACAGTTCACCACTGAGGAAGCCGAGGCAGAAGCTCATGGCAGGAACCAAGAGACAGGAACTGAAACAGAGAGCATGGACCAAGCTGCTGGCTGGCTTCCTCCCCTAGCTTGCCAACATCTGCTTTCTTACATAGTCCAGGCCCACCTCAGGAAAGCATATATCTACCTAGGGCTGGGCCCTCCCACACCAATCCACAATCAAGAAAATGCCCCACTGACATGCCCACAGGCCAGTCGGATGGAGGCAATTCCTCAGTTAAGGTTCCATCTTCCCAGGTATGTCTCGGTTTATGTCAAGTTGACCATAAGCAGCCAGCTCAGTCATGGGCTGTATAAGATGGAGAACACAAGCAAAGTGGCAGCACATGGTCCACTCTCGGTTTATTATGGATGCATCCTGATGTGTGTCTGTCTGTGTGTTTCAAGGCCAGAGGACGATGGTAGGTGTCTTCCTCCATTGCCCCCTACCTTGGTTTTTGAGATGGAGTCTCTCACTGAACCTGCAGCTCACCTTTTGGCCAGGCTGGATGGTTAGGGAGATCTTGGGATCCACCTGTCTCTGCCTCCCAATGCTGTGGGTAGCTGCTGGTATATGCTGCTGTACCTGGCTTTTTAATTTGGGCACTAGGGAATTTGAATTCAGGACCTCATGTTTTCATAGCAAGTGCCCCTACCCACTGAGCCATGTCCCCATCCCTCAAAGATTATTCCTCAAAACTTGATCACATAGTGCTATTCCTTCACTGCCCTCACCTTGCCGGTTCCCATGTGGCTTTTTCCTCCTCAGGTCAGGCTGTGGCTGCCTCTGTTGGCACTTCAGCCTAGTGCTTTCCAGCAAGCATTCTCTAGTTGGCCTATTCACTTCCCACAGAGCTCCGCCTGAGTGCCGCACTTATCACAGAGGCCGCCCTAGGGAAAGCAGCATCCCTGGTATACTCCGGCCCTTCGCCCTCTCTAATTGTATGCCCATTATCTTTAGCTGTTGTCTGTTCATTTGTTTGCCATTGTCTGTCTTCCTCATTAGACTGTGAACTTGATGAAGAATTAGTTCACAATTGTTTAGGGAAGAGGTCTAGCCACACCTGTGATATCTGCATCCCCCAGGCTCCGGCCAAAACCTAGAGACAGAGGGCTTCCCCTACCTCCTCCCAACAGACCTTGCCCCAACACTGCTCCCCTGCCTCTGTGTTCTTTCCTTTCTTATTTTCCACAATTGTTAAATCAGTCTTTTTAATGGGGAAACCATGTTGCTAGAAAATAGTTCTCCAATCTAAAAGCCTTCTCAAGTTAGCACATTCAAGTTCTGTGTAATGCTCACCGGAAGAACAGCAGCAGGGAAGCATGTTCTGAGCAGTGCTCCCTTTGCCCCTGATCTGCCACGATGCCTTGTTCATCCAGTGTGAGACAGGACTAGCATGTCTTCTGGGGTAGAAGTTGGAAGACTTCCCAGTCACATGACTGCAGCAAGGACAGATCAGTAAGAACCGCGCCCCCCAATGGAACCATGGCCCAGACCTGACTGAAAGACCTACCCACACTATGCCATTAAGGTGGGGGGTGAGGAGGAGGTCTCATGACAGTTGGCCCCAGAGATCTGCTGTTAATGTTGCCCAATCCTCCCTTCACAGAAGAATGTCTGAGGAGTCACATCCATTGTGAATTGGGGGATGCGGCTGGGCCCCCTGCTGATCACTCTTTCTTCTGTAGGGTGTCATCCTGGAGCTGCTGAAGGAGACCATGGTGGCCAGCCTGGGCAACACCAAGGGCTTCCTGATTGACGGCTACCCCCGGGAAGTAAAGCAGGGGGAAGAGTTTGGACGAAGGGTGAGCTGATGTTAGCGTGTCCATCCAGAAGAAGAAAAGGACATCAGTCAGCTTAGGGGATACGTTCAAAGCCTTCATTTGCCCAGTAACAGTGACCAAATCTTTCCATTACAAATAGCAGAAACACTTTTTTAGAAGTTGAAATATAAAAATAGGGCAAGAATTGTCTAGTTAGTAAGTCGTGGTCAGGTTTGGCTGGGTTTTAGGTGCAGAACTACCCTTGCAGACTCCTCCTCGCCATGTCTGGATTTCCCCCTTGTGTTGGCCCATTCTCCTCTATGCCATTTCTGTGGCCTCACAGAAAACTATTTCTGTTTTGGGGGTGGCAGGATGTCCCACAGAAGACCCAAGGCGGTTTCCTTCTCACCCTTCATCACTGAATCACTGAGACAAGGGACTAGAGAAGATTCTGCTGACAGGCCCAGCCTAGAGAAGCCAGCAGGGGCAGGTGGTGCTCTACCTGAGCCACACAGCCAGAGAGAGGGCAGTCACCCCTGCAGAACAGGGGTGTGTGTACACAGAAGACAGGGAAAGAGATGCTGCCAGGGCAGGATCCAGAATGCATGCCACTCCCTTCCCAACCCTGTCATCGCCAGCCTTGTGAGGTAAGCGGCTCAGGGCCACATCTTCACAGGAACACCAGTAACTAACCACTACCGCGGCTGCTGGGTGGCGGGCTGCCTGGGCCAGGCTCTGTGGTACAAACCGTACACCTGGCCAGCAGCTCCTCAAGTCCAGGCAAATGGCCGCAGTAGGCCACATTCGTTACAAGACTGACTCCGAGGCTACAAGGAAGCCATGGGTGCTGGCTACTGTTTTATTCCACAGTAGGCTCGTCTGAACTCTTTCAGTCGATGTTTTCAGAAGTGAAGTGACCTTTTTAGGTAGATGGGGGAAAGAAAGGCCTCACACTAAGGGAATGGATTAAGCACAGAGAGGTTTGGCAGCTTGCCAGTGGCCACACAGCTGGTTAACAGCAATGATGGGATAAAGATTTGGGGCACCCACCTCCTCCGCTTCTACCACTGCCCATGGATGAAGGTGGCTAACCCGTGGGTTTCACCTGCCCTGAGTCTGCTTTGTCTACCTCCCATCGGGAGTCCCTCCACTGCCTAGCTCCCTCCTAAATTCAGAGTCAAGGGCTGGAGAGACGGCTCAGTAGTTAAGAACACTCGCTGCTTTAGTAGAGGACCTGAGTTTGGTTCCTAGCACCCACATGGGGCCTCACAATTACCAGTAACTCAGATACAGGGTACCCCACTTCCCCTCTGGCCTCCATGGGCACCAGGCACCTACATGTGCTCCTCATATAAGCAAATAGGCGCACACATACACATACTACATAAAATGGAAATGAAATAAATATTTTTTTAAAAAAATTAGAGCCAAAGAGAAGTTTCACGGTCCAACTGGCAAAGGTGGACAGAGGTGGTGGATGCACATGGCCGAGGCTTGTGACAGTATCCATAAATAAAGACAAACCACAACAGCACCAACAAGTAAACGGATGGGCAGATGACTGGGGCTGGCTTCGGAGTGGCGAGCACCAGACGATATCACAGCTGCCTTTGCTGAGGTCGAAAGAGTATCAGCACAAGTCATGCCCCTGCCTAGGTGACCAGGGTGTAGCAGTCTTTTTAAAGTGTACTCAGAGATAATAGAATAATCTTCTGAAACCCCCAAGTTGTCAAAGAAAAGATACATTGTAAATATAGGCATCTCTTATTCCTGCCCCCCCCCCAGGTAAAAGCAATGACAAAATGATAAGCTGAGTTCTTCATTTGGAGTTTTAAGAGCTAGATCTGATGGCAGATCCCAATGGATGCCCATGGAGTTACAAGCCATGTCAGGCACCAGTGGGGGATCTGAGGAGATACAGGCATAGCCAACCGGCAGCCCACTGGCCACACACATCCCAAGACTGCTATGGATGTAGCCCAACACATTTAGAGATGGTAACATTACGTCACAGTTCAAAAGGTTTGATGGCCCTGGATGTCTTTCCATGTTGGCATCCTTATAGCACATCGTACCCACAGCCTGTTGTCCGCTGCTGTGTAGGAGCTTAGACAAGGCACTGAGCTTCTCCCTCACTTCCCACACAGCCCTTCAATGCTCCTGCCCCATCATTTCTTCCTCCTCTGCCTAGAACCCAGGCAGTGTGGGCTCAAGGCTCGCTATTGGAATTCCCTCCCGCTGTGGACCCCACTGAGTCAGATTTCAGACGTGACCTAGAAGAAGCCCACACCATTCCTCACTAGCTGGAAGTATCTCACCAGTGGCTGGAGCTTCAGTGCCCCATTTCCCCACTGAACCAGTCACCTTCAAGTGACATGTCTATTTCTTTACAGAGTCGGTCTTTCCCACACTGCCAGGAGGGTAACTTCAGCAGATCCCAGTGTCGTTAAGCAGGTGTGCACGAACCACACATGAAGCCTCCAAAGTGAGCGCCCACCTCAAATTCAAATAGAATAAAGATATTGCCCACACAGGAAGACTCTTGACATGAGGTCCATGAAAAAGCAATTTCCTCAAATATTAAAAAAAAAGGTTAGGGGGCTGGAGAGATAGCTCGAAAGTTGAGAGGGCTTGCTACTCTTCCAGAGGACCCCACTTCCATTGCCAGCACACATCAGACAGCTCACAGCCACGTGTAACTGTAACCCCAGAGTATCTGACGCCCTCTTCTGGCCTCTGAAAGCACCCACACAGGCATACACATAGATAAAAATGAAATCATTTTAAATGTTTAGGTATTAATTAAAATGTTATCATATTATCAAAACACAGTGTACAAAATCCTCAAAGAACGAATAAAATTTAAAGAAAAAATATATGTAAGTGATTCAGGTGACTAGGTCACTTCCAGATATAATTGCTGTGTGCCAGCTGTGTTCCTGGGGACAGGGCTGGATCCGGGAGAGTAAGGTCAAGCCTTGCGGTTTGCGCCCACGGAAACACCTGGCAGGGAAGCCTCTTAGGTGATCGCTGTAAGGCCTGTTCCCATGTTACCATCCATGTTACCATGGATGCTGGTAACAGGCAGACACTGGTCCAGTGTCAGGGCTATGCCCAAGGCTCCATTCCTAACAAGCCCCAAACCGTGCGCTGGTGGTCCCACCCAAGCTTTGGGTGTTGAAGCAACCTCTCTGCCCTCTCTTACATTGGTCCTGATGGTCTTTCAGGGCTGGCTCCAGATTAGATACAAATAACCTCTGTTTATGACTCAATGAATCCCTGAGCTATCTTTTCTGTTCCCAGGAGTGGCCTGGAAATGGCCCCATGCAAGCCTGGCAGGTAGTCGCTCTTTCTCAGAGAGCTAACGGAACCACCAGCTGCCTCCCAAGCTCGCCCTCTGCTGGTGAACCAGGGTTGTTTTCTCCTACGCCCTCACCTTCACCTATCCTTCCTGCACAAAAGCTCCTCAGAAAAGCATGACCTGTTCAAGGCTGGGTTATGTCCCAGAGACCAGGCTTTAGAGCATTTCTCCACTCTGTTTCCTATGCCCTGTGCTTCCCTCAGAGGGGGTGGCCAGCCTTCTTTCACCTATGCCCTGAACCTGGCATGCTGGTGGGGTGGGGGGATGGGGATGGCTTCTGTTGACCGGGGATAGGGAAGTATAGTTGGTACATCCCAGTGATCCCAGGAACAGGATAGTTAGGAGACTCATGGGGAGATGGAGAGGTTGAACTCGCAGATGGTCACCATCATCCATTTTGGGGACATTTCTTAATCTCCTTCTGTATGTAAGACTTGAGACCTGAAGCAGAGTCCCTGAGCCCTGCCCACTGAGGTGGGAGGTCCAGAGCAGGGAGGAAGTAGAGCAGCTAAAGCTTTGCAAACTCCACTGCATGCCAAGCAGTGTGTCTGCAGTGCCCTACTTAACCCTCTGGCGAGCCTGTGGTCTCTCGTGGAATTCAAGACACAGGGAGGGATGTTAGGGGGATTTCTAGTAAATGATCCAGTCAGGTGGTTTAAAAGAACAATTCGTTTTTATCTCTCATAGTTGTGCAGTCTGACGGGCTCAGCTGGTTCTCCCACAAGGTCCTCAGTATTGTAAAAGAAATGCTAGCCTGGCATTTCTACTCACACGGCCTCTCCCAGTAGCTAGCTGAGACTTTCTCACTATTTGGCAATGTCAGAGAAGTTGAACATAGAAAGTAGCTGCCTTCCCCTATGTTAAGTATTACATAAAACCAGACAGAAATGCAGTTTCTAATGGTAAAATTATCAGTATTACCAAATGTCTAAAAATTAATTTCTTTATAACTTATTATCAGCAAATGTTTAATTTGTATGGCTATTATATATATATATATATATATATATATATATATATATATATATATATATATATATATGGGAAGTATAAAAGTTACTCAGGCAAAGCAGGGCCTCATGTGGAAACAGTGTAGGAGGTCCTTACGGAACCTTTAAAAGCAGGTAGCCTCAATCCCACTACCTTCCGTGCTTGAGAAATACAGGGCAACAGACTTCAGGGTGCAGATGGCTGAGCTCAGTAGCTCAGTGGAAGAACACTTTTAAGTGAAAGGTGGCAAGGGATGAATGAAGTCCACTGGACACTAGTTACACCAGAGTCTGGTCATGACAGCCTGACTCCAGTCCGTACCTAACTCCAGGTAATACACACCCAGCGCAGGGCGTCCTTGATGGCTAGAATAAGACATGCTGGTGGAAGGAAGGAGTTATCAGACATGTATGTGCACACACTTGCATACACACACACACACACATACACACACACACACACACACACACACACACACACACACACACACACACACACACAGGCATGCACACACCCTTCCCCTGAGTGTAAAGGACAGACTGGCTGTTCTAGGTAGCTTATAATTGCTGCACTATGTGAAATGACCAGAAAGCTGAACAAGACAGAGCTCTGAGGCAGCAGGTGATGAGGGCCTACTCTGGAATGAGAAGCCACGAGGTCTAGTCTTATCTCTACCACAATGTGGTGCTGGGCACTTGAGAGGCACCAACAGCCCCAGGAAGGGAAGGGCCCCCAGACCTTTTCTAGAATTCCAACTGACCGTGCGTCACCCCATCCTTCACCCCAGATTGGAAACCCACACTTGGTGATCTGCATGGACTGCTCAGCAGACACCATGACCAACCGCCTTCTGCAGAGAAGCCAGAGCAGCCAGCGTGGGGAGGACACTGCCAAGACCATTGCCAAGCGCCTGGAGGCCTACCACCGAGCGTCCATTCCCGTCATTGCCTACTATGAGACAAAAGCACCACTGCAGAAGGTGAGCCCCCCTCCGATGGGCTGCCTGCTCTTCTCTTCCAGAGAGGAGAGGCAAGCCTTCTCATGAGATCTGGGGAAGCTACAGGCAGTTGTAGGGTTGAGACCAAAACACAAATTGCTTTCTTCCCTTGCTATTGTCTCAATCAAAGTCGGATATACAAGAGCATAAGAGGGGGCTGACCACGGTGGTGCACATTTTTAATCCCAGCACTCAGAAGGCAGAGGCAGGCAGATCTCTGTGAATCTGACCAACCTGGTCTACATAGCCAGTTCTAAGCCAGCCAGGGCCTTATAGGGGGACCCTGTCTTTAAAAAAACAGTTGAGTATCTGTTGTCAGATGGCCATAAGAAGTTGGTCATTAATTTGCAGTGGGTGCCTTTTTGGCCCGTGGCCAAATCATCTCCTTAAACAGCCCTGCTGGATAAAGCAAGCTCAGATTCTCAGACCCTGAGTAAGTTCTCACTGGGAAGCCTCTGTGGGCTCCCACATCACCTAAGTGCACAGGCTCAAAAACCAGGGCTGGTGCTGGAGGAGGGTGCCTCCATTAAGAGCTCTCGCTGCTCTTCCTTAGGACTCGGGTTTGATTTCTAGTACCCACATGGTGACTCAGAACCATTTCCTATAGAGTCCCAGGGGATCTGACACCCTCTTCTGTCTTCCAAGGACACTGCATGCACATGGTACACAGATATACATGCAGGCCATACAACTGTATACATAGAAATAAAAACATAATTTAAAGAAATGTGGGGCTCCAAGAACCTTTGTAAGGCTCAATCACCCAGGAAGTTTCCCACTTTGTGCTGCCTGGAACAGCCAAGGAATTCTCCAGGTAGAAGGGAACTTCTTCCACTTCAATCTGAGACTGTGGAAAGTCAGATGTAATTCAGTTTATCACATTTCAGAATCAGAAAATTCCCTTCTCTCTCTCTCTCTCTCTCTCTCTCTCTCTCTCTCTCTCTCTCTCTCTCTCTCTCTCTCTCTCTCGTTATCTGAATCTAAATCTGCAGACTCACAGATGAACGACTCATTGACACTGAACTAATAGGGTTCCCTCAGAGAAATCGGACTTCGGCAGGCCTTACAATTCTGCATTATTCTCCAAGAAGTCAAGTTCCCAGGCCTCTTTGGCTCATCTCTCAGGCTTCCCCTTATTGGGGATGCTGGCATTTATCATCTACTTTGTCAGTATTGAAAATGGACACGAGAGCAGAGGGGAGACACTGTTTGGTTCTACTGCCTCGCCAGGTCCTCTGTATACAGAGCTGCTGCCAACGCAGATCTTACAATCCACTCCCAGCCTAAGACATGTGTGTGTGACACAGAAATAACGCTTGACTTCTGTTTCCCGTCTTAGAATGCAAAGGGGGAACCACTCAGCAGGTTTCTCCCTTCCATCTGGGTTCTGTAGGCAGCAGTGATCAATGATCATGCTCTGCCTGAGGTGTACAGGCCTCCGGGCACAGCTCCACAGATAGATAAGCTAGTTCAGGGAGAATGAGCTAGTCCACAGTGGGTGAGCTTACTACTAAATAAGCAGCTGGAAATGAAGCATTTGTGAAAAGTGCCACCACTGACCGAATATTGCTGGAAACACTGGTCTGGGTGTCAGAAAGTCCCAGGCCGGACTTGTGAACCTTGGTGAGTCACCTTCCTTACAGTTTTGATATCAAGTGGGCTGACAGCAGCCGCTGGAGTTCTTCCAGTCTGTTAGTCTGTCATTCTTAGAGGGGAAAAGCTTTCCCGCCTAGCTTTAAAGGAATACATGGTCATTATTGAAAATATGGAAGACCCATTTCTGAGTCCCACCACCCAGCCAGGGTGAACACTCTAGAGCTCTGACTGCAGAGAACATGGCCTGGACATGGCGGTGGGCGTGGTCACAGCTGGGCTAAGCAGATGGTGGGACAAACACTAACCCTAGTCCACTCTGACATTGGATTGGTTCCAGAAGCCCACATCACCAAGACAGACACACATTACATCCACAGACAGAAGCAAAGAGAAAGAAAAAGCAAGCGTGCAGCCCCCGGGGTCATCCTCCTCAGATGGCTCTGGGTCAACTCCGTTCCTCAGGTTTCTTTTGCTCTGTAAAACTCCACTGTGGCAATCCATCATATCTCATCACAGACACTCCCGCCTGCCATCGGAAAACAGAGGCTCATGTGTGCCTGTAGACTTCACTCTTACGATGCTTCACTGGCTTAGCGAGGATGGCCGACTGCTAATGGGTTTCCCTCTTACCCGAGCAAAAAGCTACTTTCTATGGGGGAAGTCAGACTGTTTCATTTGGTTTTTAAACTTCCAGGCATTTGGACTTCACAGAAGCAAACACCACAGTATGAGTACCCAGGAAACAGTTTTCTTTAATAAGGGGGTGCAGGGGACCCTCTCCTTGTATCCTTGTATTTAAACCACATTGCAGAATGAAGATGGTGTTACATGAAAATGAAGGTCCAGCACCAGCTAGCCCCCACACCCTCCACACACACACCAGCTCCAGCTAGTCTCCCCCCATACCCTACACACACACATACATACCAGCTAGCCTCCCCCCATACCCTCCACACACACATACACCAGCTAGTCTTCCCCACCTCCCCTCCCCGCCCCCATTGGTCAGTAAATCCCAAGCACTGCCCTTCAGAGCTGGCACTCAAAGGCTTTCTGTGTGGAAAGGGGCCACTTGGTTTTCATGAGAGTATCCCTTAGCCTCCTGTGGAGCCCAGGATCTCCCACCAGAAACAGGCTGCCCTTCATCAGCCATTGTGTGTGGGGGGAGGGAGAACATGCCACCCAGGTCAGTCTTTCGGTCAATTGTTCTGTTTTGAGCCTACCTGCCAGACTCTGGGGACACAATGCTGAGAAATGTTCTTGTCCTCAAGAGCAACTGTCCAACTGGATAATGATGAAGATTCTCCTCAAACTTTGGGCAAGCTCTAGAACTTTCTGAGCCCATCTGTGAGCTTCCTATATAAATCAGTTTTAGCAAAGACTCAGCACCCCACCCCCACTGTAACTCCTTACCCCATCATCTACCAGGGGATATCCCTGCCTATGACAGGATCAAGGTTGACCTTAAATTTCCTATGTGTAGGAAACTGGCCTTGAACTCCTGATCTCCCTGTCTCTGCCTCCCAAGTGCTAAGATTATAAGCACAGGGCGCCACAGCTGGCTCTCACCCTGGTTTGTCTATTGCAGGAACCATTAGGTAGGGTTAGCAGCACACATCCCTTGGGAATGTTTGCTACCTCTTAGTAATACTCCTACTGGCCTCCGCTTTGCTTGACTCTAAATTCCTACTTGCCCATGCTCTACTCAGACTTGACCTACCTCCCTCCCTTCTACAAAATCCCATTGCCAGGGGCTCTCTAGCTATCTCACTGGCCCTGAACAAAGAAGGGTGTAGTGGTACAAACCTCAATTCCAGTACTTGGTTCCTGCAGGAACACAGGGGTGGTATGCACACCACACCCATCTGCACCCAACACACACACCCAATGTTTTTTGTTTTTGTTTTGTTTTTAAAGACAGATGCCTGGTGGTAAACACTTTTAATCCCATCACACAGGGAGGTAGAGGCCAGTCTGGTCTACATAGTTAGTTTCAGGTCACCTAAATTGACATAGTGAGACCCTTTTTTTAAAAAAAAAAAAGTGAACTCACACTTGACTATTAGAGAGCATCTGAGCAAAAGCCAAGTGTGCCTGGCTGTAGTTCACTCCCATGTAACATCAGAAACAGGTCCAAGAGCCCAGGGCCTAGTCGGAGCCGAGGTGTACTGGGGACAGCAGCTTGGGGATGTGACTAGGTACTGTCACTGCTGGTGCAGGATTCTGCTTTACTCAGCTGTTGCAGTGCTTTGTGAAGCTCCACCACCTTGTGTGTTCCTGGAGCCTTCTGTGCCTCGTGGTTTTCATAGAACAGGTGCACACATCACCGGTGGTTAACTCGCCACTTCCCATCCCCCATCACTTCTTGACCCATGTCCAACCAGCCAGCCATTTAAAACTAGCTGGTCAATAATGACGTAGTTAACAAGTACTAACCTTTAGTTTTGTGGTCTGACCCAACCCGTCATTTCCTTGGCTAGGTGAACAACATGAGTCACCTGTCCTTCAGGTCACTGTTATTACTTATTACTTAAGCATCACACATGTCGTTACTAGCCACCTTTATCATTCTCAGGACGTGTCTGCTCTCCCAGGGTTGTGTGAGATGTGCCTAATCCACAGCCTGCGCTTGCCTAACAGTGTGAACTCTTGTGGAACTTGTCTGCCAACGGGCCTCATGCTCTTGCAGAACTGCAGTTGTCTCTTGGCAGCTTGGTACCTCACTGTGGAGTTTGGCAAAGAGGAAGCTGGGTGTTGTGAGGGACCTAAGCACACACCCCCTGGGACAGAGGCAGAGCCTCTAGCTCAGAGGATGTGCACTGGTATAGAGTACTTCAATTGAGGATCCTAAAGGGACTTTTAAAATACGTACACTTTCAAGAGTAACATGGACACTCTCCCTTAACCACCAAACAGGCCAAGAAACATTCTCAGAAGCCCCACTCCCATGCCACACTGTCTCCTTGGGTCACATTCTTCTCCACAAGAACCAACCATAATCCCTGGCTCTTATGAGTCATCTATCTTTATGGTTTGATCACCTATGTACAGATCAATATAACCTAGCTTTGCTTTTGATCATCTCTATATGACCAGAATCCCCAGCACTGTGTAAACTGAATATGGATCTCTGTTACCCCAGCACTTGAGGGTGGGGGCAGGACCTTCTGTTACATAATGAGTTTGAGGCCAGCGTGGAATACGAGACTTTTGTCTTAAAAAAAAAAAGTGGAAAAGAGAAATGAAATTTAATAAATAAAAATATTGCTAGATATAGTTCTTTGGAGTGTTTAAACATGTAAAAATTGATTCCTAGCTGCAAAATTGCAATGACTGTAGGTAGGTAACAAGAATTAAAAAAAAAAAAATTGTTCCTCAAACAGCCCTCAGCAAAATTGTCTCCTGCACATCCATGCTCCCTACAGTGCTGTCCATAATCTTCAAGTGTGGGGTCAACTCAGAAGCCCATCAAAGGATTGGTAAATAAAGTGTAGTTTATTCAAGCATAAAAAGAAAAACATCACTTGTATGCAGGGAAATGAAAGAACTGGAGAGGTTAGGTAAATACTCAGAAAAAGCAAATGTTGTATGTTTTCTCTTGTATGCAGAATCAAGATTCTAAAAATAAGACATTAAAAAGGGGTTATTATTTGGAAGACAGAAGGGCCAGTGGGAGACAGGATGAGAGCAGAGAGAGTTATCTGTGATTGAGATATGCTATATGCAATTATGAAGACACCATGATGAAACCCATTATTCAGTACAATTAGCATATGGTAAAATCATCTGAAAAATGTGTCGACTGTGCCCAGAGCCTCTGGCAAGGGAGCTGGCAGCTTGGGCTGCTCACAGGGCCTCTTGCTTCAGCCAGCACACTACCACCCCAGCCAGCTGCAGGGATCATCAGCACCAGGCCTCTGCCTTCTGCTAATGAAACCACATGGCTTCAAGCCATCAGGACACCCTGCCTTCCTGCCACAATCCCCCCAACTCTTCTGGACTATTTCACCTTTTTAAAGTTATTTAAAAGTTTGGCCACAGCAGCCTTTGGAAACCTTCCTTTCTTAGAGCTCCACAGCCCAGAGGACACCATTAGCTACGGCTTCTGTTACCTGTCTGCTCATTGACCTATGTGCAGTTCCATCAAGGATGGCAGCTGGGCAGGTCAGCCCCTCTTTAGGCAGTAATGCCCCTCATCACTTTTCCTAAGGTAAGCAAGACTATGTCTAAGGAATGCTACCAGCATTTCTCTGGCCTCTATAGAGCTTCTGGTCATCAGGCCTCTGCCTTCTGAAGAAGAGCGTGTGTGTATAATCCCCAGTGGCTGGCTGATGTCCAGGAAATCTCCCTACCCCCATCTGTTGCTGACTTCCTCTACTGGTGTATCACCTGTCTTCAACAACTCTACCCTTAGTCTACCTGCACACTGTGGGTCCAGGCTTTGCTTTCTTCTCCATACCCCTGCTCCTGCACCCTCTAATCAGGGCTATATTCCCACCGTGCTCTAAGTGATTTAATGCATGGTAACACCAAAATGTCCACTGAGTTCTAACAATACTTTGAGCACAGCCCTGTTTGCTGTTTGGATGGACTTTCTGCTTTAGAGTACTTTTAGGTTCACAGATAAGAAGAGTTCCCAGATACCCCTTCTTCAAATACAATCACGTCAACTATCAACAGTCATCCGTTTGCCACAACAGATGAAACCTATACTCCTCACCCAAAGGCCACGGCTGACATCGATGCCTTGGTGTTATACATTGTATGTGTTTGGACCACTCTGTAATGTGAAGCAACTACACTGATTCCTCCTCCTTAACCCTCTCCCACCTGCTGTAACTGCTCCTTTCACTGTCATGGCTAGACTACACAGTATGTGCCCCTTTCAGACTGGCTTCTGCATGTAAATCTCATGTCTTTATTATAGCTCATTTCACTTTAGTGCTGAGTGACCACCACTGTTCGGAGGTCACTATTTACCTGTGTAAATACTAAGAGACAGCTTGGTAACTTGTCAGTTACCAAGTTTTGTCAGTCATGGAGGATGCTGTTGTAAACACGCACATGCAGGTTTGGGGTACTTGGGCTCAGTGCGGAATAAAGCTGCTGGAGGGGTAAAGGAAATGCAGTGCCTTTCAAGTGGCTGTACCATTGTTCACTCTTGTCAGCAATCAAGAAGAGTTCTGGTTGCTTCACATCCTAGGCAGCATTTGGTGTTTGGCACATTCTAATAAATGTGTAGCGATGTTCTTTCATTTTAATCTAGGGATATAACTGTATTTATTTTGGAGACTCTGTAGCCTTGGCAGGCTTAGAGCCCGATGTGGACCAGGCTGGTCTTGAACTCAGAGATCCCCCTCCTTGCATCCTGAGTGTTGCGACTAAATGTATGAGCCCCCACAAAGGCACTTTTGATTCAAGCGATCCTTTCCACTCCAGTCTCTGTGGGTTTAGGGGGTGGGCACTATGTTTTAAGTCTGCTGAGCAAAAGCACGTAATCTTGTTTCATTATTTTAAAAACTGGCATTTACAAGCAGGCCAGAGGGTTAACAACTCTCTCTTCCTTTCAAATACAGGTCAACGCAGAGGGAACACCTGATCAGGTTTTTCTTCAGCTCTGCACAGCTATTGACTCTGTTTTCTGAAGGAGAAAATACGCAACTGCTAAGGAAAGTAGAGACAGAAAAACATGAAATTCACCCCTTCATGAACACACTTCTCTTTGTCCTCACCATCCCAGCAGGCTGTTTCCTTCCCAGCTCAACTCGCGGGAGTTATCCGGAAGCCATGCATGGTATCTCTGGGACCTTCCACCTCTTTCTCCTGTAGACAACCATCCCCTTTGGTATGGTACACTTGTTTTTCTGTCACCAGGCTGTACCTCAGAGCAAAGTCAGGATGGGAAGAGCAGTGTGGGATCTGTTTGTGCTAGGTGTGCCCCAGGGCCAGCTGGAGTCTGATCCATCACACAGGGAGAACATATCTGTTTCCTTCTCACCCATTTGTTCCTCCCGGATATGGGTCCTTAGCATGGGGGCAAGCTTGGACACGTCATCCTGTACTGGCTCTGCTTCTCCAGTTCCACCCATGAAGGGTCCAGAGCTCTGGTGGAACCTTTAACTGCCCTGTGGTGCAGAGGCACCACACCAGTAGTACTTGACAGAAATGTTTCAAAATAAGACACTGTCCAGCTTCTCTAAGGGAAAACAACAGGGCAATCAGTACTATCCATTTTTGGGAAGCTACATGGAACAGTGTAATAAAAGCTAACACATCTGAGCAACTGTACAAGCCACTCTCCATGTGGTGGTACGTCTCAGCAATTCCATAAATTAATATCAGAGACCGGAAGTAACTAAAAAGTAGGAGAGGTGATTGTTACTTCACTCACTGGACAAAACCATCTTGTAGTTCTGATCTGAGATGACTACTCCCCGACATATTGCCAAGTCAAAAGAAAGGAACAGTATCCTAACCGTGCCGGGGACAGGCTCGTGTGTGGGTGTCCTGCGCTGTGTCCTGTGTCGCACGCTCTTCATGGGCTGCTCCCTGGGGAAACACTTGCATCACACCAGTGAAGTGTGGGTCTTTTGTGCTGAGCTGTTGGACTGAAGCTGCTGCCATCTTCTGAAATACCTGCATCTTGCACTCTATCACTACATAACACGCAGTTCGGTTTGCATGATTCTTTTCCTCAATGAGTGTGCAAATACAGAGATGTTTCCAGGACAGAACTGTATTTTTAAAATCATTTTTTCCTCAAAACAGTTATGTAGAAATGAAATAAATGGAAGCCAGGATAACTCTTTCTCTATTTATTTGTAACTCACATCACTCTGGAAAGCCTCTGAAAGCTTTCATCCAAACAGAAGCAAACACAGTCGAAGTTTAAATTATGATCCACTTATATGGTTTGAACTTTGGCCACAGACCAGATCTGAGCTATTACAGAGAAATTGTTAATATATTCATGATACATGGTCATTTTCATATTTCTTTTCCCCTAGCACTGGTTCCTAAACAGAAATGTCAGTGTGTGCTAGACAAGAAATTAAGTTTCTTTGGTTACAATTAGGCCTCTATTACCAGAAAGGGTGCATCATGTTCCCAAATTCACACAGCTGTCAACTGCTTACATTGCCCCAAGCTGTCACACTCTTGACAGGGGACATGAATATCTGAGCACAGATGGAAAGTGCTGCTACAGGGTAAACACTTTAACAAGTGACCCCACACAAAACACACACTGGCAAACACTATGCCCACAGCTCTGGGTGAGGAAACGAGGCAGCAGACGCACAGGCAAGCCAGCCCGGGGTTCCATAGGGTAGTTGGCAGCTACTCTGGAAAACTCCAACAGAAATCAGTACCTGGGAATGCAAATCAGTTTTCCAAAGAACAGCTAAAACACACATTGCTCTTGTGAATGGTTCCAAGTGACATCACTATGTTAAAGTCATAGGATTTTAAAACATGAAAGAACCTTAACACTTTCTGCCTAGTATGAGGTTGAACATGTACGTGGACAACTTCAGAACACAAATGTAAACTCCCTGGCTATGACCTATGTTCAAGGATATACCTGAACTGGTCCTGTGCCCTCCTTGACACCATCAACTGGACCCTCCCTCTCATACATCTGGCTCAAGCCACACTGCCTGTCTTCAAAGCTGCCCGAGCAAACCAAGTTCTTCACTGACTCTGGGCCCTTACCACTGTCAGCCTCTTGCCTTTCCCTACAGCTGATCCACACAGTTAGTTCCCATACGCCAAACTAATAATTACCCTTGCCAATGAAGCGTTTCTCAGCCCATTCAACCTAAAATGCCAATGCTCTTCACAGTCCTATTATTTTTCTTCAAATATTACTTTTATTTAATTTAGGGATATTTAAGTTTATTTGCATATTGTTGTCTTCTGTGTTAGTCTATAAGCTCCACAAAGGCCTGGATTTCCTATTGCAGGAGTCCCCCAACACATTTGTTATGCTGAGAACTAACAGGTTTTATTTCTCAGGGCCTTCCATTTTCCATTACATGCAGTTAATATCGTCCCTACAACTCAATCACAGGTACTCCACTTCCCCAACTGTGACTAAGACCCAAAATGTCACTGCAAACCTGAGAGTCACACCCACGATGAATGATCTGACTGGCTGAACTACAGCCTACAAGGTGGATGCAGAGGCTGTCCTCTAGGGCACGTCAAAGGACCTCCTGAGACTGGCTTTCGAAGAGTTACTGGCACCTCATGTACTGGGCCCCACTACCTTCTAAAGAAAGAAGAGTGCAACTTTCTAAAACACTGGGTCACATAACCAACAAATACTTGTAGAGAATCTGTTAAAATGTCAGAGCCTAGAGACACACACATGGACTGTGTTCTCAAGAAGCTCCATGTGACACACCTCTAGAAACCAATCCATTTCACAGGTACATAAGCCCTGCAAGCAAAGCAGTGGGTTTGGGTTTTCTCTGAGGTCCTATGAACAGCAGTAGTAACTCTTCCACGGAAAACCAAAGCCTTAGAGCTTACAAAGGACAATGCACTGGAGACGCTTGTTCCCTCCAGTGCACCCACAACAATGGGTTTAAACTTGGCTATCCACAGTAAGAACGTTCATTCTATCTCACAAGGCTGTCTGGGAAAGTTCACAAAACAAGACTTATCTATTACAGCGGTATGCCACTTTCTGCCAACCTTTAAAACTGTTCCTCATACCTCAGTCAACTGTGTTCTGTGATTCACTGTAAGTGAAAAGGAGAAGTCAAGGAACACTATGGGGCTGGGTGGGAGGCAATGGAGATGCATGTGTACTCCTGTGAGTCACAATGGAGGAGTACTCTGGTGCACTCTCCAGCCACACACAGGCCTCTCTCTCGTGTTCCGAATGCGGCCATGGCCCAGGTCTGTACTCAGGCATGGAAAACACAGAGTACCTGACAGTGGGGGTGTTCCTGCTTGGGAAACCAAGCCTAACACAGGGCTAAATCTTAAAGACAAATCTCATCACTTCACTAACAATACGACCCTTAGGTGAGGCCTTTCATTTCTTTCTGGCTAGGTCTCCCACAAAAACAGAGTCATCACTGAACCTGCCTCACTGGGTTGTGACTCCAATGAGCCGCCACACACTGGCTTTGGGCACAGTAAGTGCTGTACCAGCACTGCTATTGGTGCCTCTCCCTAACATCAGAGCAATGGTTTCTGGTGTGCAATTAGTAGCAAACACCTTGAGCATCATATGCCATGAGGTAAACCTGACCTACTGAGACACTTGACAACACTGCTTCTCAAGCACAACTCTCAGCTGGCTGTCGGCAGTCAGTATTCCTTATAGACAGATGGAATGTCTGCTCACCAAGAAGAGCACTGCCCACTTCTGCAAACCTCAAATAAACACAAGAAAGCATTCCCACCAAGCCACAGGGGTGATGTGCTTAGAGCGGAAAAATCCAAAATACATACATCTTCTGTTCAAACAGGAAAAAACCACATCACTACCTCGGTCTTAAAACTGTCTACTCTGCTGATGTTATTACAGCCCTATCACTCATATCCCCTTCTAAGGTGTGGGTCAAGCTTTATGGGATTTCTGGATAGATATGAACTGCTCTCAAAACCATCTGGCACTATTTCTGTACAGACGGATGGAAGGCAGTCCTCTGACATGTGCGCTGAACACACAGGAGATATAGAGACACCTATTTTAACTGTCTCTCCTTCACTAATGACTCAGAGATAAAAGCCTGTCAACTTTTCTTTCTGAGTACAATAGACTGCATCAATATGACCAGTGATACATAATCAATATATTATTTAAACTTCTCATTTCCATATTTAAAATTCTATATTTTTCTTAATTAAAAAATTCAGGGTAGATTTTAATACCTTGCCAAGTATTAAAAAGAATTAGTAAATAATGTTCCCTGAACTTAAAAACAGGAAAAACAATGTTAAAAACAAGACTAGTATAATACTTACTTAATCCACTATAGAACATACTGTCTTTTCCTAGTTGATAATTTTCGGAAATCACCTGTTTCTATACATGGGGACTTAATTTTGTCAGTATAAACTACTCGAGTAGAATTTCTAACTGATACTTAGGTTCCACATCTGGATATTAGTGAGCACCTCTGCTGTGCAGTGTTTCAGCACGCTGGGTGAGAACACTAACACCTCTAGCAGGTTGCAAGCTCACGCTCTTTTCCTTAATACATTCTTCACCCTTTATAAAGAACAGAAAGCAAATACAGATGAAAAACAGACTTTGAAGTGATAAATTCTAGTTTTAAAACTTGTTGAAAAAGGAAGCCACAACAAGCATTCTATAATATAAACAAACATATCCACATAGTTTATTTCTCACAGTTCTCCCGACAAATGAACATTATTCAAGAACATACTGTATACACAGATAAGAAACATACAAAACGTTTTAAATGATGCACAACAAAATCCAGCAGTATAAAAGAATGCGTGTGAACTCTTGCTCACTGTGCAGACTACATTTAATCACTCATTAAATAGTAATAAAAATACAATCTTTTATGGATCTTGTGCAGACTACAAAAGAGGGAAAAATTATCACCATATATATGATTTTATATTAGGCAGTTTTCTTTGACGAGTTGTACTGACAACCCCAAACACAGAGGCAGAAGGCTGTGTATTTTAAAGGGATTAATGTTGTGAATCAGACTTTACACAGTCACTACCACTGGCACTTTTCACCATAGTCTGTACACATCACATGATCATCTTATATAACATAACATTTAAAAAATATATCTGCGTGACAACTTCATGACATCCACACCCCATGAGCTGGTTACAGAAGCAAAGCACAGCTACCTCATGCCTTGCTCTTGGTAAGGACAGTTCATCGTGATTAAAAGTTAGGTATCAAACCGTTAAGCAGCTCCAGTCTACTAAAGGCCCTCAGTGACCACCGGACAGTGAGTTCTCTTAGAGTACACATCCTAGAAGCAAACACCATCATTGGTTAAAACTTCGTCTATAAGTCAGTTTCTGCGCTGACAACTATTTTCACAAAACTGAAAGCTACTGAACTGATTTAATAGAAATACTTTGTCTTTCACCATCATATTATGACTGAGGTCTTTGAAACCTTTGGAATTTACTCTCGCATGAATGCGTGTTCTCCATCCCATCTCACCCATTTAAGATCACCACCTACATGGCTTTAGAGTGGCGGTGAAAATTTCACCAGGGAAACTCTCAGCTCACCAGGAATGTTTAGCTGCTGATCTACAGCCACACGGTGCAGAGCTGTACTTGACGAGAACACTCGGGGAGCTCTCATGCTGTGAGTGTCCAAACTGCGCACACCATCAACAATGAGGCCATTGCTGTGTTGACGAGACTAGTGCTGACTCTCTCTTCCATGTCATCTGTTGGCTGGGAAGTAGTTGGGGTCAAGATAACTATAACTAGTGCCCTGGGACACACAGTAGTCTCTGTCTAAGAATGTCTCTGACTTATACACAGGTTCTAACTGGTGATCTTCCTTGTGAATATCTGTTTCATGTGGGCTGCAAGGAGAAAAGACAGAGACAGACTCATTATCACATGACTCCAGATGCACTCCAATCTACCTGTCACAAACTCTTCTCAGTTAAACTGACCCCTTGGAAAGCTCTAATAGAAAGCTGCTGAGATCTGATGTGATTAAAGGAAAATTTTAATTGCTTAGAATAAAATCTAAACCGTAAAAGAGTAGTTAGTTACACTCTGAAGAAGTTTGGAAGTAAGTTCACTGCTTGAGGTTCTTGTCCCCAAATAAAAAAACACTTACCACTCTGAACAAGAATCACAGAAATCCAAAGACATTTCTGGAGGACAATCCTGGCAGTGCCACCGGACACCCTGGATAGGCTCTACACCACAGTTATCACACTGCAACAGACGCAGAAAGGCAGAGTACTTGGCTATGTTTCTTTTCTATTAGGACATACCCTTTCCCCAAGCTGTAGAGAATATAACATACTGGCTTAATTTAGACACATTCCCAGTGAAGTAGATAAAGGTTTATCCATGCAAGATCAGATCACTGGTGGATGAGAAATAACCTATGTATAACCAAGAAGTTTTTAAGTCAATCACCTTCAACTTGGGCATTTTGCCAACCATCCACTTGAAACCAGTGTGTGACTGTGAACACCTGATTCACTCAAACAAGACCTAGAGCTGCCCAGGCATGTCCTGGTAGACACCGAGATGGCATCCAACTCCTCTCTGGACAGTCCCCAGACTGAACCCCTGAGAAGAAAGCCTATGAGGACAAGAAGAAAGGTACAGCTTGTTCTCCATAGGGTAATGCATTACAAGACCCCCTCAGTGCACCCTCAGGGTGGAATTTTGGAAATCAAAGTGTGGTGGTTTGAATGAGAATTGACTCTATAGGTTCACACATTTTAGTGCTTGGTCCCCAGTTGGTGCAACTGTTTGGGAAGGATTAGGAGGTGGGCTTTGAGTTTCAAAACCCAAGTCTACCCTAGTATCTTTCTGACCACTGCCCCCAGATCAGGATGTAAAGCTCGAAACTACTGCTCTGGTACCATACCTGTCTGATTCACCCTCTAAAACTATAAGCAAGCCCCCAGTTAAGTGCTTTCCTTTATAAGAGTTTCCTTTGTCATGGTGTCTCTTCACAGCACTAGAACAGTAACTAAGACATAGAGTAAATCTCATTTCTAGATTATCTGATGACACAATGCCCAACACGCCATGGCTGAAGACTCAGTTTCCTCTCCAAAAATCTAGAAGCCAATTAGGAAAATCTCTTAAGGATGAGTAAGGTCACTGAAGGGTCAAAAGGAAAGGGCTACTCCAAAGACCTGCAACAGTCACAGCATGCATCAACACATCTATATACACAGCCAACAGCAACACTACATTATGGCCTTGCTGAACTTCCTCCAACCTCACTAAGTGCGGCCACTTCTAATGGCTGCCGTCTATCTTCACAGTGCTCTCAGACAATTCAGGTAGGACACACTTTCATATACTCCTCACAGTCTCCAAGATGTTGCCCATCTCTATTCTTACCTTCTTCTAATCTAGTTCTCACACTACAGCCAGATTATCTCTGGCCCCACCTCACTTACATATTTTAACTGCATTAAAATACATGAATAAATTGCTTTACAATATTTAGTAACAGTGAATGATGAACTGTGAAGTTTAAACCGGATGCTTTTCTGAAAGTTAGCAAACCATTTTCTTGAAATGCAAATTTCCTGTTATTCTCTGTTCTAAAATCTTCCATTATTTAAACTCCTTAGAAAAAACCCCTGACTTCACATATCCACTGACTACTTTTATGTGCTCTTTAGGTATACTCAGCTATTTTATTTAACATCTCAAGGATTTGATTTTATTTTATTTTTAAGACAATCTCACTACATAGCCCTGAATGGCCTCAAACTCACAGAGATCCACCTGACTCTGCTCAGATGAAAACTGGGGAAGAAGGAACTGAGTCCAACTCTTTTCCCTCCCCAGCCTCTAGCATTCAGGAGAGCATCTGGAAAGTGTGCAATGAATGGATCCTCTATCAGCCTCCTGAAACTCAATGAGGCAACTCAACGGGAAACGGGAAGTATGTTCATGGATAGCTGGGACTAGGGGAGCAGCAGATGAACTTCATCCCAGTTTACTGCACATGATAAGACAACTGTGTGTTCTCTTCTCCACACAGAACAGAGACTGTAACACCCACAACTTTGCATGTATGCATAAAAGAATTACCAAGAAACTTACTACCCTTTCCCTGAATGAATGCTTATCGATTTCAGAGTTGAAAGAGTGAATACCCCTATTCACTCTTTTAAAAATTAGATCGAGTTGCTCACCTTAAAGCCCACATGTTGCACAAACCCACTTTCTGCTTGCATTTGCTGAAGTTTCTGCTTTTTTAACTTTTTAAACTGTAATAGTTCTTTATATTCAGGTAAACTCCTATACATGACAGGAATGCTTTCCTCATCCTGTTAAAAAGGACAAAATATAAAAGTGTTAGTGTGATAATTAAAATGGACTAGGTGTAAGAAACACAACACTAATACTTTTCTACTGACATTCTCACTTTTAAGACTCAGACAATGACTACCACTGTGTTTTGGTATGTGCGCTTACCAATGCAACCGGACTCTGGCAGCCGGGCTGCACTAACCTCCATCTCTGCTGCCCAGCACTGGGCTGCACGGCATGCCATCAGGCCCAGTTGTTCACACTGGTGTGGGATCCAAAGTCAGGTCCTCGTGCTTATGCACCAAGCACTTGACACAGGAGCCGTCTCTCTCATTAAGTGCTATTCCAAGGCTGAACTACACTGCCTCACCACGTGAGGAGATACGCTGTGATGGCACCTCTGTCACACAATGACGAAAACCCAATGTCACCAGGCCTACTTCAGAAGCTCCATGGTAGCCTTCCCTAGTCTGTAGTAATTTCCTTTTTCTAGCCTAATAAATTTCACATTTACCTCTGTAAACATGGTATCATTTTTTTTAAACAAGCAAACCAATCTCTGCCCTTGTTTTATATTCTGTATTTGCAATGACTGACTAAAAACAGTATATTTTTTCACTCAAGGAGATGAACAGAGTTACACTGACTATTTAGAAAACAGTGTGGATTATATAAATACTTCAAGACGCTCATAAAACACCTTAGGAATCAGAGCACACAGATTTTGCATGGTGCTTTTGAATGAAATTGCTGGTCAGTTTCAGGGTTGGAGGAATCATTGCTGGATTTTACACCCTGTGGTTCAAAGACCATTCATTAACGCGGGGCAATGCTAAGCCCCTCAGTGTCCAGTCCTTTGTTGTGATCTCTCTGCTCTCTATGTCCGCTCCACTACAGTGACTTCCCTCCAGTCTTTCCCTGGTTCCCACTCTAACAGCTACACACTGGACCTTGTCTTCAACTAGTGTGGTCTGCTCCAAACATCAGCCGCAAGCCTCTCTCACTGCTCCTTTCCATCTCTCTTGCTGGCTCACCTCAAACTGGTTTTCAAAAGCCTACTGAGATTTCTACTCATTATCCTGCTTTTGTATTTTCCTAATCTTGCCCTGCTACCGAGGATCCTTTGCAATTGAATATCTGATCCCATGACCACTAGTTTCCTAAATATACCCTCAAGCCACTGCCCCGGGTTCCATTAACTCAATCCCGGACCAGATAGAAATCCCCCCTCCTTCACCCTTCTGTCATGGTAAGTACCATTAACTACTGTGTGTATCTCACATCCAGGAAACGGATGCTGATAGAAATTGTAACAACTATCCCAGATCATACAATTAATTAGTGAAATTAATGAGTGGATGACTTGAACCCTTACTTTCCTAATATATCCAGCTGCCTAAGACAGAAGTCTTAAGTTTTCTCGTGCACGTCACATTTTCTCAAATCTGTCATCTGGTATCCATTCCCACCATCCCTTTAAACTTTCTGCAGCTTCCTCTGTAAGTGCCAAGGTCTTCAGCTAGAGAAAAGAGTCTTCAGTCTCACACTGCACTACAGCCTCTTTCCTCCATCTCACAGTCTGCACGTTTGGTACAGGTATTTTCCTTCCAAACAGCTGTTCACTCTGCAGATGGGTAAATCAATAGCCACAGAAAGACCTACAGTGAGGGAAGCCGCCTGTGTGCTTCCACTTGGTCACATCTGTACAGACAGGGAACGATGGTGGGCACTAGGAGCTGGGAGGAGCGTGGAGACGCTGTCTGCCTCAGTACCAGGAAGTGGGGTGGGGAGGATTTTGGAATCTGTACAGTAACACTAATGACTTATTAACACTACTCAACTGTGTACTCAATAGCGTTCTGAGTTACCATATTTCAATTTTACTTAAAAAGGGCTAATTTCAATAAGGCTGAGGTTAAGGAGTAGATTATGCACATGTAATTTCTTTAGCTGCTGTGTCTTTGGAAAGAGAAACCTACACATGTTACCACCAGAAGATTCATAAATACACATTTTAAAACAGCTATGTAGATCAGAAGGGCAAGGTAATACATGCTTGCAATTCTAGCTCTGAGGATGCTGAGGCAGGAGGATTATCATTTTAAGACTTTCCTAGGCTATACAGAGAGATAAGAAATCAAATCTAATTTAATTTACTACATTGTCAACTTAAAAATAATTTTTTTTTGGTACTGGGAAATGAATCAAGGACCTTGCACATACTCCCCAAATGATGACCACTGAATGCTCGTTTTAAATGTTCTGCCCGACCCCTCCTCACATGGCTGCCCTGTAGTCACTCTCTCAGGGCTCCCTCTTAAGTGACTATGGACACTCCCTTTACGCCTCTGACGCATTTTAACAACTGCTTACTGATGTGATCAGTTAACAAGCCCAAGATAGAAAAACAAAGACATATGTATGTTCACAGTTTCTAGCACAATCCCTTACATAACACATTTAGGTAAACAGTTCGTCAGATGAATCATTCTATCACAAAGTACAAAATCACAGATAAAAGATGTACCTCAAGACTCAGCACGTGTATTTCCAGAAGACAAGTTCAAAGGGAAAAACAACTCAACAATACAACCACTACCTGGTTATTTAAGAGACAGAACAAAGTTTCTTGCTAACTTTCCATTAAAATCTCCTGTCATGATTCTATGCAATCAGAGTATTGTGACACATTCCCCAAGCAAGGAATCAACCCTTTCCCAGGAAATTCACAACAGGAACAAGTCAAATGACACAGAGGGACGCAGCGGACATATCCACATTGTGGCACATCTGTGCACAAACCACCCAGCTTTCAGTGTAAGCAGTAAGGGCAAAGAAAATGAAGGGGGTTCTTCACCCCCACCCCAATTTACTGCCATTCTCTGGATCCAAACAAACACGTCTAGACCACCCCAAGTTTGTGAGTACAGATCGAGCTGGGAGAGTGCTTGCCTAATGTGCACAGGGCCCTGAGCACGTTTGTACACACGTCGTGAAATGACTAAGGCAACTAGAGACTCCATTACACGAAGAGTTAGCTCCTCAAAAACCTGAGCTTGAGCTGGGCGGTGGTGGCGCACGCCTTTAATCCCAGCACTCGGGAGGCAGAGGCAGGCGGATCTCTGTGGGTTCGAGGCCAGCCTGGTCTACAGAGTGAGTTCCAGGACAGGCACCAAAACTACACAGAGAAACCCTGTCTCAAAAAACCCAAAAAACAAACAACAACAACAACAAAAAAAAAAAAACCCTGAGCTTGGTGTCTGGAACTCCCTCCAAACAATCTGAAGTGGAGCTGAGGGGGAAGACACGTAAACCAGACTACTGCCAGGTGACAATTATTACAGCTGAGTGACAGAATGTGGGTTCTCTGGGCTGTTCTCACTACTTAAGCATATGTTGAATTTTTTTTCATGAAAAGCAGAGCATATTAACTTTACATTTGACTTGTTGTTGAAAAGAGGATACATCAGCAATCTCTGAAGAGAAGGACTAATCAGAAAATCATGTACTCTCATGATGCACAGTCATCTCTATAGAAACAGGTAACTAACTTACTGATGCCTCCTCCGCAGCAGTATTCATGCGGCCGTGAAAACAGGACCGGTCATCATCTTCATCCATATATACTGGTGGCTCATGTGATGTCATGAAAGTGGAAGGTTTAAAGAGGTGCTTATTAAGGGGGTGCTGTCGTCTGCTTGTTGAAGACTACGTGAGAAAATATGTCTTATTGCAACAGTGAAAAAGTACAAAAACACGCATGCACTGAACTCTTATGATCGCCTTATACTGAAAATCAGAGAATAAAATGGCCTAAGTCAGATTAGTAACTGTCCAGTGAGAGAGAAGTTGCCAGAATATTTGAGTGTTGAAAAACAATCACCTAACAGTATCACTGAGCCCTCACAACATCCCTACAAAGTCATCTTTAGAGATGAAGAACAGGCATGAGGAGGCTGAGTTTTGTGGTGAGGGCAGTGTAGCTAGATGATGGCAGAGTTGGTGCAGACACCACTCATGACCAGAACGCACCCCAGGCGTGAAGAACCACTGGGGAGCCATCATCTCAACCATTTCAAACTCTCCCAGGGCCAGGACCATTATGACTGTGGCTACACTAGACCTCCAGAGCCACAGTGTCTGTGAACTTACAACAGACTACACACATTAATAAAATCAATTCAGAAAAATTAACTAAGGGGTTGGGGATATAGCTCAGTGGCTGAGCACTTGCCTAGCATAAATAAAGCCCTGGGAATGACCCACAGCACTGGCAGTGGGGGGGATAATAACCATGAAAAGTATAGCTGTTAGTCTGAACACTGGTGTGCAAGGTTCCAGCATTCCAAGGCTATAAGAGCTGTATATACCATTAGTACTTAAAACAATTAACAAATTAAAACAAGCTTGAAAAGCTTGGTTAAAAACAACTTCAAAAACCCATGGGGCTGGAGAGATGGTTCAAGTGTTAAGGGTACTTAATGCTCTTACAGAGTGTTTGAGTTTGATTCCCAGAACCCACACAGGTGGCTCACAACCTCCTAAAATTCCAGCTCTGGGAGAACCCAATGCTCTGGCCTCTGTAGACACCAGTATTCATGTCCACATACCCACATACAGACATATAATTTAAAAAAGTAAAATAAATCTTAAACTAGCATCCACCAGGAAGGTAATGTTCACTTCCTTTATGTGAAGAGGGAATTCAATGAGCTTCAACTAAGGTCTGCTCGTCTCTGCTCCTTACCTTTTTAGAGTATATATATAAGTTAGGTGTTCGGCCTGGAACTGGAATGCCGGCTTTAGTTAGCTTTATGAAATACTTCTGTACACGACTGGCAACCTAAGGAAACATAACAGTTCTTTTAATATAATGAAATGATGTGATATTTGTGAAGTTTAAAATGATAACAATCAAATCAAAAAATAACTTTTAAAAGGTCAAAGACATCTGTATTTTAAAATCTTGACAAAATCATTTCAAGTAAATTTAAATTTGTGTGATTTCAAAGCTACACCCTTATTTTCACGGGTGAACACTGGTGAGCACAGCAGGAAGCCCATCTATTGGTAATACAGATGGGCGTGAGGAAGCTGCTGGGTTCATGTTCAGAAGACACCAGGATGACATTAATGCGATGCCACAAACCCACTGGCGCAGTCTAAGCAAAAAGACAGTGTCAGCACACTCACTGTACACGTTTTAATGTTTTGCACTGATGCAAAGCAGGGTGACTTATGCTGATCAATTTAAAACCTCCACACACCAGAGCTAGCAACGGTAGCCACTGTGCCAGCATGACTGCAGAACTGTCCCTAAAAAGCCTTTACAGGCACAGCCTGCTGCAGCCCTTGCCATCACCTGCTTGGCTGTCCGGTTGCCCAGCTCATCTGCAATCTTCTGCCACCGCCGAGACTCGACCTCTTCAGGAGGGTACTTCAGGAGAAGCTGTTCAAGTTTTTTCTGCACCAAACCCAAGACCGAGTTTTAAGTAAAAAATGTATTCCAATTAAAATACTGGATTTCTAAATAAATGCATTCATATTTTATTCAAGGCACAGTGCTGCTTTCCCAACTCTGGAGCTCACATTATTAGAGATTCTCAAAGGAGAAAACAGTTCTAGTTAGGAACTTCAGATGCCACAGGCAAATGAGATCAGCGAGAACACCTGTGAAGCCCTCCTCCAGGCTTTTCAGTCACTTCAGTGACAAAGCAGTACAAGCAAACAGAAGAGAAACACATCGAGGAGGTACACATCTGAGTGACCGCAGCTCCCCAGCTATATTTGCCCCAAATGTGCAGAGGATCCCTGCTGCAGCATTAACAGAACCATGTCAGTTCACTGGGTTTACAATATCAAGAGTCTTTCCTCTTGTGTGTGATCTGTCATTCACACATCTGACTGGATACTAAAACTCAGCTTCTAACACTCACACAAACCCTAAAGATACACAACCAAACTTATTACATAAGCTCACACTCAATTACAGCTGGGGCAAAACCAGCCTTCAGCACAGGCAATCTGGGTTCTCAGCTCCCTGACAACAGAAATTAAAACACAATTTGAAGGATCTTTGCTTGTCTTGAGGCTTTTCTCTCAAATCTGCTTTTAAGAATATCCACCCATTTCTAGCATCCTTCCCAACCCAGGGTTTTTCTTTAAGAATTATCCTTAAACAGTTCATACACCTTCAAAATCCAAAATTCTTAAAGTATGCAAAAAGGTGTATAAAAGTAAGTATTTTAAACTCATGATTACAAGGAACTGCAGGGCAACAGCAAACACCTGCCTGGTGGTGCTAATTCTACTAGCAACAGTTTAGACTGTCTTTTAACTCAAACAAGCAAGACGTATGCATCACCTGTTCCTCAACAGTCCACAGCTGGTTGAATGTTTCAGGTTTGGTGTCATCACACAGGCGACCTCTTATCATCTGCATATATAAAAAAAGGCTTCTGATAAATGGAAAACATCAAGTATATAACCAAAGAGCACACAAGGAATGTTTTAGAATTTCCAAAATACCTTTGCATATTTTTTAATATATACATCACCTATTTGCTGATTAAATGTTTTTTTCATATTCTTGTATTTCATTTTGTTTTAAACACTTAACAATCCTCATATACATAAATGATAGCAAATCATCTTTAGAAACAAGAAAAGTGGGTTCAAAACTGAAAAGTAACAAGTCCTACAGAGACAAGGCCACATCTGAAATCCTGATCATACTCCACAGTGCCACTGTACGAGGCACAGTACCCACAATGCCCATTTAAAATCCAGAGAGACCCTACAATGTGACCAATACCAACTCCATTTTATAAGAGGCTGCAACCTGAAGACTGGAACACACACAACTAAAGTGTCACATCTAGCAGTTTGGACGCAGATTTAGGTTTCTGGTTACCTTGAAAGTTTATGGTCCTATTATTTTTCAGTAAATGACTCATTTTAAGAACACAAATCAACAAAATGTTAAATATTTTTATGCTACTCAGATATTCCACACTAATTACCTGAGGACGGTTATGGGAGCCTTCTGGACCATCACTCAAAGGCAGCATGGAGTAAGAAAGGGACTCTCCATCCTTCTTAGGGTCTAAAGGACTTTTCGGTCTAGCAGGCAAGCCTACTAAAAATAAAATCATACAAAGAATTATTCAAGCAAGACACTGCAAGTCATTTTCCTCATTCAATTCTTACCATGTAACTTCTTACCTTTATCAAAAACTAACTTAACTCTCCTAGTATGTCTTTTGCGATTTTTAAATTCTCTTTCAAAGTTCCCAAGGCTGTTGGTATACTGGTCCCACACAATCTCAGGCAACTGAACAACTCTCTGTGGGTATGGAAGCCCTATATCGGCCTGGGAAAAAAGACAAAATAAAAATATCAGAGTGCCAATCTACATTTAATTCAAGAAGATAATAGGTAAAATAAAAATGCAAGTGGCACACTGTAAACTCTACGCCTAGGGTGCTAAACACGAACTACACAGAGACACTGTGCTGCATCCGCAGCAACTCCACACATAAACACCAAACACTGTCAGCTCTAGTAACAAGCATACCTACCGCGTGCGCTAAATGCAGCAGATGAGACTCTGAGACATATGCATTTGGACATTTAGCCTCAAGTTTGTGGCTTATTGGTAACATAATAAAAAATGAATCCATAATCTATAAGTCTCTGCCACATATAAAACTTATGACAATTTTTCTTTCTGGCAGTGTTGGGCCTTGTACAAAACAGCACATCCTGCACCATAGCTACATCCCTTGCTCCAAATTATGACATCTTAAAAAATGAAACTTCTAAATTAAATCTAGGACAAGAAGTCTTTCTAAGCAACATAAACCTTGCCTCTTTATTGAGTATCTGGATTTAATCTTTGTAAAAAGTTAAGATGTTCAATAACACATCTGTTTCTGAATTTAAACAAAATTCTAAATTAAACCTGAAAATGAAAAACAAGCAAACAGTCAACTGCATATAAATCTAGTAAGTGTGCCTAAGTGCATGATTTTGCTTACCAGAACACAAATGAGACTGAAGTTAATACATTTATTATTTCTTTCTCTAACAGTTTTAATTTAATCTGCCAAAAATTGCCATTTTAAAAACAATGTCTTTGTGTTCAAGCAAACTGTTTAATAATGATAAAAGGAGATTTTTTTCATTTATTTATTATAAGGTTTTAGGTTTTTGTTGTTTAGGGTTGTTTTTAATTTTTTAAACAGTGTCTCTTGTAGCACAGGATGACCTCAAATTTGATCGGTAGGTTTGAGGATGACCTTCTACTCAGGAGCCTCATTTTTCAGGCAAGTTTTGGGATCCTAAATTTGCCCCACCATGCTGGACCAAGGGGAACCTTATTTAACGGAGAAGGTACAATACAGCTCTAACAACCAGTTTTTAATAAGCCAATATGCAGACTATGTATGTATATGAAATGCAGGTTTTCTGAAAGCAGAGAAAGGAAAGGCACACTGACAACATCTCACCGTCACTTCGAGTCCATCACAAAGAGAGGCCCTCCTCACAGATTCTGTTTAATGTTTTCACACAACACTGACACCGAGGCTTTCAAGCATACTAAGCAAGGTTCAGCGGTAGTAGAGCACTCGCTTGCACAAGGTCTGGTTCTATCTCTAGTACCAGAGAACAACACCCCCACAATGTGTTTGTGTGTATACATCTTGATCAATTGGGTATATTTGAACAGCTCACTGTTAAACATTAAGTTTGCTTCAAATATAAAAGAAAACTAGTTAGTTTCACACTAAGGGGGAAAAAGCCTTTTTTAAAATTAAATGAAATTTAGAGTTTCTCTTCATGGATTTGGTTATGCCTTAAGCATGTGTAGAATAAATTTTTGTATTGTCTCTATAAACATTTGCTTTTTCTCTCAGTAGCAAATGTGACCCAAACAAAAGCAGTTAATAATTAATAAATCCTCTGCACCAGGCCTCAGAGTCCCACTAACCCTGAGTCCTGGAGGAGGAGGAGGAGGAGGAGGAGGAGGAGGAGGAGGAGGAGGAAGTGATGGTGGAAAACAGATGAAGAGTGAGCAGAACAGCTCTTGTCCAAACAATACGAGCTCAGTTCTCTTCATCTGGGCAAACTGCACTGTGTGTTGGATAGGGAAAGAAGATGGTGCTGCCTTCACAGTAACATGATTAATCTGGAAGAGGCTCGTGTGGAATTAAATACTCTCAAAGCACAGGCAGATTCACAGAAAAAGAAACAATTATCTTAAATTACCAAGTATACTCCAATAAATGTTTAAAAGTACTAAAGTAAATTTTTTTGGTACCTTCTTCTGAAGTTTTTCCACAAATCCAATAGGATTTTTGAGTGCTTCTCTCTGGTGTCTGCCTAAACTTTCCAGGTCTTGGACTGCTTGAGAACGCTGAGCCTCAAGAACAGCAATGGTCTGTAGCAGTCTCTGGTAACTGGAGACAAAGAGAGCGATCTCACTGGAGTTTTCTACTAACAACAACCAATAAAAACTCAGTTCAAGTTATCATCTACTATATATGAAGTCACACAGTCTTTTTAAAGTTACCTGAAAGAGTTTAGTAAAACATATTACTGGGAATAAATGAGGTCTTCCTGAGTTACGAAGTACCTAGTCAGAAAACATCAGTTAGAGAAAGCAAAGCCTCCTTTCCCATCTTAGACCTTCTCATTCTTGAACCTTGAATGAGTTCAGAAAACAAGAAAGCATTCTGACGTTCCAGCAACCAAAGTTTTAAGAAACTCCTTAATAAAAGAACTAAAATCACATAATTTCACACACAGAGACGAGCCCCCAAATCCAGCCCTCTAGCTCTACTTTGCAGGAACAGAATGTCTAAGGCACGTTTTCTTCCCAAAGCCACAAAGACAGTGCCCCATAGTCTGATGTGGTAGTGGGTCACATGGTTCTTATCTGCTCTATCCTCCTCCTCACCCACATTTCTCCAGCATTCAAGACAAAGGCAAATGCTGAAGGTCTTTTTTATTTCCCTACCTGCAAAGGCTCTTTTAAAATAGCTAACATCCATTTCATCCACATAATCAATTTACTTGTTGGCATCCTGGAATCTAATTACACTAGAGATACATTTATTAACTAGTTCATTTGCATTCAGTGTCTTTTTTTTGCTAGCACTGTCCTGAGTCTGGAAAGTCAGGTTTTACACATAAATACACATAGAAATGCAGTAACCCCAAATCCTTGGGTGCTCAGAAGCTTTTCACAGAAATAATTAAAAAGTCACTTGAAATTCACTTTAAAGAAGCTGTGTCCTTAAAGTATCAACTGAGCAGTTTTCCTTTATGGTCCAAATATATTTGTTTCTCAGTAGACTGCAACTCCTAACGGAAAATATATCTGTTTAGTTTACCTTTCTTTATTTAGTCAAGGTATAGTGCACTTCCCAGCATATAGATGCTCAATAAATATTTCTTGAATAAATAACTGTCTGTTTTGTCCAATCAGAAGCATAGTAAGTCTTATAAGTTAGAAGCCAGCGAAGCACCAGAAACATCCCAACAATTCAACCCCAAGACTCATCACCGAGCTGATGCTTCAAACATCTTATTTCTGTTTAACATGATGACACAGTGAACATTAACACAGAACTGTATGGGTATGTACATAGTTGAGGCCCGCTTAGGATACAGGCTGGGGTGGGGTGGGGTGGGGAGACAATGAAAGCATAACTTCCCAACTCCAATTTTGCTTCCTTAATGCAGGCAAAGTGACTAAAAGGCACAGAATGAGCATGGAAAACATCAGTGACATCAAGTCTTCTGCCCCAATCCAAACCACTCTCAGATTAGTCAGAGATCTCGCCAGCTGGGAGGGACGACACTGTCGATCCCTGGATCCATTGGAATGACACCCAGTCTGACACAATCTATTTCCAGTCTCACCCACAGCTTTCTCCACATTCAAAAGCAAAATGAACAAGTCAGTTCACGAATGAATCCAAGGTAAGACTGGGTTGCCCATAATTCCAATCATTGTTTGCTAAGAAACAAGGCCCTCTCTTAAAAGCTCTAGCAATTACCAAAATACATTAGACATGGAGCTTAGGTATAACCAGGGCGCTACAATAATGGGAGAGAAAGAAACAGAACTAGGTGTGCAGGAAAACAGCACTGACCATCTTCCTAGAGACCGAAGCAGGCATGTAGCTGAGGATTGATTGATCACAGTGGTCCACCTACTTTTTAGTGTTTGAAATTGTCCAAACTGATTTTTTTTTTTAAAAAAAAGAAAGAAGGCTGAGTATGATGGAGTACATCTTTAATCCCAGCAATTGAGAGACAGAGGTAGGTGGACCTCTTGAGTTTGAGGGCAACATGGTCTACATAGTGAGTTACAGGCCAGCTGGAGCTACCTAGTGAGATTCCCGTCTCAAAAAAGGAAAAAGGAAAGGAGAGGAAAGAGGAAGGAGGAAAGAGGGGAGGGGGGAGGAGAGAGGAAGGGGAAGGGGAGGGGAGGGGGAAGGGAGGAGAGGGGAAAGGAGAAAGGAGAAAGGAAGGAAAGGAGGAAGGAAGGGAGAGGGAGGGAGGAAGGGAAGTGGGGGGAGAGAGAGAGCGGGAGGGATGAACAAACTGTGTCTTTGATCCAAAGTAACACAGTAAGTGACACTGTATAGTGGTCCTGTTCAGATCACACCTGCCAATGCATTCAGCTCTGCTTAGCGGATGACAAGTCTGTGAACAGACAAGATAGATGAGCAACTATGTAATAACAAACAGTAATAAAGGCCAAATGTGACAGCTTATACCTTCACGGGGATAAGGCAGAAGGATGGGAAATCTGAGGGCAGCCTAGTCTACAGACTAAGACCCTGTTTGAAAATACAAACAACAACAAAAACATAAGAAGGTCTAACATTGTGTATACTCTATGCTGAGCACTGCTGTATTTTAAATTTCATAAACTTGAAACAGGTATCATCTGTTATTCAAGGCATACTACGAAGAAAACTCTTGCTTCAAACAGAAGATGACAGAACAGTATCTATTTATCACAGATACTCATCCAAACATTTAAAGAAAACACAAATACAAAAACAAATCCTGAAACTCCACAGAACCAATAAAACACTTTTCGCTTTAGCTATTCCCTTAACCTCCTAAGAAACAGAGTAACTTGTGAAAACGGCACGGGCTTCCTATGTCATGTGGAAAGTCACAGCTTTCCAACAGGTCCGCTGTGCACTGATTTCTGTAAGAACTCTGCCCAGTTCTCCAGCTGATCTTCAGGTGATAGTGACAGTGAGTTTACCTGCAGCAAAGCGCTCTCCATCTCACTTTACGGGTAACACCCACATGGTATCTGACTACAGTACCTATACCTAAGTTATTTTCACTACCTTTTATGTTCATAAAAGTTAGTTTATGAACATAAATAGTCTATGAACAAAACAGTCTACAAGTAAAAATCATGATGTCTAAAAGAGAATACACTGAAGCAGCTTGCTTTACTTTTTTTTTTTTTTTTTTTTTTTGGTTTTTCGAGACAGGGTTTCTCTGTGCAGCTTTGCGCCTTTCCTGGGACTCACTTGGTAGCCCAGGCTGGCCTCGAACTCACAGAGATCCGCCTGGCTCTGCCTCCCAAGAGCTGGGATTAAAGGCGTGCGCCACCACCGCCCGGCAAGCTTGCTTTACTTTTACTAGGCAGCAATACTGCATGTACAGCCACCATTGGAGAGGATTAGATAGATAGGAGAGAAGGAGGGTGGAAAATCTTGCTTTTCAGTGCATCAGCATGTTTTTCTAGGGGCCAGGTTTCCATTTCTACAGTGGAAAGAATCTTTAAGCGCTCACATGGACATTTTTTAGCATTAAAACATAATGTGGAAAAAAAATTTTAAATCTAGCTTTCACACATTCTGCCAAGAAACTTGGTCTAATTCTTGAAAATAATAATTGTCAGTGGAAGGTCCCTGGTTTGATCCCAGGTTTCAGCACCAGATGAATGAAAGGAAGGAAGGAAGGAAGGAAGGAAGGAAGGAAGGAAGGAAGGAAGGGAGAAGAGAGAGGAAGAGAGAAGTAAGACGGAAGGACATGACTGTTTTTAAGTATGGTGGAGGAGGGGGTTTACTGTAGATAAAAAGGAGAGTGCAGCCAGTGGCAAGGACATCTGGGAGAGTCCAGAGTGAACAAGACCCTGAGTCGGGCCATGAGAAGAGTTGGGGAAGGAGAGAGGGGAGCGCCAGGAAAGCAAAGGGTGGAAAAAAGGGCAAGTAACCAAAATAGCTGATTTATACAGGGAAGGGCCGCTGGGGGAAGGGCAGCCCAGCCACTGGGCTGGAGAAATTTAGGGTAGGGGGCGGGGTATGCCAGCCATAGTCTGTAACAGGTAGGGACTAAGGGATGCTCGGACAAACTGTCAGATAAGTCTGCTTTGGTATGTTAAATAGACGCCTCCATTAGCCATTTGTCCAGGGTTTGAGGCCTAATGATAATCAAGAGAAAAAAACCAAAAGAGGGAGAGATAGAAATCTCATCTATGTAAGGAATCTACACAACCATGGCTTGCCTGAATTGATAATAAAGCTTTGCACAGCCACACATGTGTTTAAACAGCAGAGTGACTGCAACAGAAATCACATCATCCATAAAGCATGAAGTATCTACTATAGGTCACCATGAGGAAGTCTGCCACACCTCCCTGCTCCTATCAGTCAAATTATAAAAGAAACAGAGCTCTGAAGTGTAACCACCAACGATACGACACGTTTTCTAGCCAGTCCTCCAAGTCATCCTAACAGCAAATGATGCTTTGGACGCCTCTCCACCAAGCTCTTCAACCAACTCCTATTTATCATCGGCAGCAGTAATACACAGTAGTCTGCAGAAGATTCGCAAGCCCGAGGCTAGCCCAGGCTACACAACAAATCCAAGGCCAACCTGGTAACAAAGCAAGGCTCTGTGGAGGGAGGGAGGCTGTTTGCCATGTATGGCTATCAAGTAAGACTTACTCATACCTCAGGTTATCCATTTGTTTCTGGAATTAATTTGCCAAGACACATAAAAGGCTGTGAAAGAAGCTGCACTTTAGGAGAAAAGTGTTAGGCAAAGGTAACACAACAGCAACCACAGCTACCACACAACACAGAGCAGTAGTTAGGTGGGGCTGCCATTCTAAGAACAAGCACTAAGATGGAGGTGGCCCAGAAGCGGAGCATTTACTTGCACAAGACTCTTGGTCCAATGTCCAGCACCACAAAAGAAGGGCACAGATTTCTGTTAAATTATGAAAACATTTTCTAATCATAAAATACAAACTCAAGCAGAAATGTGAAACATGAAAATAAAATTGCCATGATTCCATCATGAAATAAAGCTGTCACATTTTAATCTAGTGAGAAAAAAATTTTAATAAGTTTTTACAAAATACAGGGGAATATTAAATCAATTTTTACAAAATAGGTTTTTACTCAAAGTACAGAGGAATAAGAATTTCTGCTAAATAAAACTGTGCTTTTTTTTTAGAAATTACCAACACTGTTCTTGAGTACTCCCAAATATCTGTAAAATTAAAGACTGGGCCTAAAAATTAAGGAACTTACAGTAAAGAATACACATGAATAATAACATATCATCAGTTCACGACTGTAACAAATGCCCCATTCTAATATAAGATGCTCAACAGAGGGGCAGAACATCTGGGAACTCAGCAGTACATTCCTACTTAATCTGTAAACTTTTGAAAACTATGTTTTTAAAAGTTCCCTTTAAGCTACTAATATAGCTCTTAAGAATTCTTGGGGGGGGGGGGGAGGGTTAAAAGCCAGGTGGTGGTGGCACACGCCTTTATTCCCAGTACTCAGCACTTAAGAGACAGAGGCAGGAGGATCTCTGTGACTTCAAGGTCAGCCTGGTTGGGTTTTAGGATAGCCAGGGCTACACAGAGAGACCCTGTCTCAGGGAAGGAAAAAAAAAAAAAAAAAAAAAGAATTCTGGGGGTTTCACTCAAAGACAGGGCTCTCTGCCAGGGTGGAAATTCACATTAATTGGTCAGACACAGTACCCTTCTCTTCCCTTGCAGAGTCATGGAGTTGGTTTTTTTTTTATCATTATCATTAAAATTACAATACCTTTACAATATAAAGAATACTCACAGGTCTGTAATTTCCAAGACCACTGTGATGTTCCACTCAAGAGAACAAAAAACGAATGTAAGATAACACAATTTGGCTAAGCCAACCCAAGGTGCTTTCAAGCCTGCTGGACGCCAGCTGAACTCTCAGGTTGGTCAGCTTCTATAACCTATTCCGATAAAATCTGCTATTACCTTTAAAATTTTCCCTACTAAGTACGAAAAAACAATGATTGGCTTTTCCTTGTTAAAAACAATAGTTTCTAGGGCTGAAGAGAGGGCTCAGCGGTTGAGAGCATGGGCTGCTCTTCCAGAGGACCCGGGTTCAATTCCCAGAACACACAGAAGGCAGGTAACTCTAGTTCCAGGGGATCTGGCACCCTCACACAGATGTACATGCAGGCAAAACACCAATGCGCATAAAATAAAAATAAATAAGTAAATCATAAAAAGTTTTAATATTTTTGCTCTAAGCATGGCCATTCACAAAGCAGAGGCAGGCTCCCAACATGTATGCCTTACTGTAAATCAAGTAAATTTGTAAATCACTGTACTATACTGCCACAAATTAAGAAAAACAAACTTCTTTCTTCCTGTCTCCCAGATTATCTCAAGCATTCATGATATAATTATCTCCTATAGTATTGGGGGCATTTTTGTATGTATAACTGAGTTACCTTTTAACAAGTTATGAAGTACACAACTCCACCAACAATCCATTCTCAATGCCTCACTCCCCAGCCCCTGAAAACAATCTTTCAACCTCTATAAATTCGCCTGTTCTAGCTAAACATAGTTATATACGACCTACTATGTCCAGCTTCTTTCCACTGCAACCATTATCAAGACTCATAGTACCACACAGCTTTGCAACCATTATCAAGACTCATAGTACCACACAGCTTTGTAAAGTTGTTGTTGTTTGTATGGATGAATGTTCTGCCTGCGTGTCTGTCTGTGCACACGTGCAAGGCTGCTGCCTGAGCTAGAGAGGCTGACTGCTGGGAAGCACCCTGTGAGTGCTGGGTGTCAAATCTGAAGTGGACGCTGGGAACTGAACTTGGGTCTTCAGCAATAGCAATCTGCACTCAACCAGCACTGTCCTTCCCCAGCTTTTTAACTCCTTTTTTTCCTGGAGATAGTTCTGAGTGGGTTTCTGGTTCTTGCAACAAATGTAATAAAGCAAGCTCCAATCACCTTAATTTCATTTTCCTTGTTGTTTTTAAGGTTTGAAGACATTGCTTACTGAGGGGAAGGAGGAGGGAGTGTGGACAGGGTGGAGGGTCTTGCTATTTTGCCCAGGCTGGCAGAGAACTCACAGCCATCTTGCCTTCCCCTTGCAAATGCTAAGATCATAGATGTACAGCACCACACCTGGAGCCTCATAAAAAAATTTAAACTTTGAATCTGTATTTTTAATCATATTTATAAAGCTACCCCTACCCCAAACCTGGGGTTCTTGTGGGAACAGAACTTAAAAGGGCTGTTCAATCAGTTCATAGTGCTTTTCTAAAAACTCACCAAAAAAACTCCTTCTCTTAAAGAGGAAGCCAAATCCCACTATGCTGTGGACAATACTTTATACGAGTCAGATCAAGCGCTGTATCCCCCCATTCCTGAGATTTAGCTCACTCACTCTCTCCCCAACCCACTGTAACATATCTCCTCTTCTGGTGTTGCAGTTGCCAGCAGGTTTCACATAACAGAAACAAGTTACGTGTGTAGAGGGGTGGGGTGCAGACTTGCAGGAACATGGAGGCCGGAGGTCAACATCAACTGTCCTCCTCTATCTCTTCTGAGACAGTCTCCCACTGAACACAGATCACTGATTGGCTATATTGTATGGCTAGCAAACTCCAGAGACTCATCTGTGCTTACCCTTCAGAGTTGGGGGTCCAGAAAGTTGCCATTGCATGTGAGTGCTGGTCTTGTGTGACAGGACACTGTCCAGTGATCATCTTCTCGGCCCCCACAAGACACCCATAAAAAGACAAACCATTTGTCTTCTTTCAAGTCCTTCAGACAACCTCAACTAAATTCTTACCATTCTATACACTTTCTGAAGCCAACAGACAAAACTCAAGACTGTAAAAACATTTAAAAATCATATAAATCATTTTGATAATAGAAATTTTATCTCACAATGCACTAACTCCGAGTGTTTTTTATTCTCCTTTTTCATATTCCCATTATAAAATATTAAGTTTTGGCACCAGGTAATTATACAGACTACCCATCCCTAAATACACAACTCCACCAATACCTTTCCCCATATGTAACTTTAATAAACCGTGTAAATGAATGTGCAGCTTATTCACCTTCTTTTTAAAACTTAAAATCCAGATTGTTTTCAAATAAGTTCTGTAGTGAGAATGTAGCTCAATGGTAGAACTTTACCTAGCATGCAAAAAACGTAGGGTCAATTTTTAGCACTGAAAAAATAAATGACTTTATTACCAGAAGTGCGCTCATTTTCTGAGGTTTTCAAACCAGGGTAAAGGCTTGGAAATTCTCCTATACAGGTCATGGTTCTCAAAGAGCTTGTGATCTATTATATACAATTACAGCAGTTACCATTGCCTAGAATAGAGCATACAGAAAGTACCTGATCTGTTTGGGAAGAGAAAGCCTTCTTAGAGAATATGATGCCTAAACTAAGAGGGGTCCCCATTTGTTGACAGAGGATGATAACCAGGGAAACTGGCATGAGAACAGACCAGGGCAAGAAGTTAGGTTCGTGAGGCCTTCAGGCACGCTCATCCTTTCCATGTTGTAACACAATGTCAACATCTACAGCAGTAGTTTTCAACTTCTCAGTGTTGTAGCCCTTTAACACAGTTCCTCATGTTGTGGTGAACCCCAACCATAAAATTATTTTCGTTGCTATTTTGTAACTGTTACCTGACATGTGACCCATGTGAAAGGGTCATTCAACCCCCAAATGTGTTGCCCAGTCTGAGAAATGGAGAAATGAGGGAGTTACAAAAATCACAGAGGGAAAGGGAGACTGAGAATGTTGTTAGTTTCTACTTTCTAGTTGGGCTGCATTCACAGGTACCCTTGAGCATATGAGAGCCATGGGCCACAGGTTAAACACACTTGGTTGAATGAGGGGCAAGGGTATACTCAGTTAAAGAATTCAGAAAACTGGGCTGAAAAGATAATTTTGATCAGGTAACGGCACTTGCCACCAAACCATGGGAGAAGAACCAATACCTCTAAGTTGTCCTTTGACCTCTAGGCTGCTGCCCCTCCCATCACATAAAGTGTTAGGAGAGAACCCAGGAGCTCGTTTCATCTGGCTAGCATGTAGAGTAAGAGGCAGACAGTAAAAGTGTTTTAAATGAGCAGACATTATATCTCCAGCATTTACTTCAGGATAAGAATAACTGGGGACTCCATGATAGCACCACAGAAAGTAAGACACTATCTCCAATGATGCAGAGACGACACCACTGACGCTCGAGGAAGCAAGAGCGGAGCTCAACCAATGGCCGGGGACTCCTTCAAAGAGGCTGCCTTTTTCCTAGACACCGCCAAGTTAACTGAAAGATGCTCAAAGTGGTTTGGGAAGCAGTAATAAACTCATTCTCTGACATGGTTGACTCAGTTTTCTGTGTGGCAGGGAAAAGGGAAGGTCTACTGAAAGGTCGAAAGCTTGAGAATAGTCTGAGCTCAGGCTATCCACTGAGATCCACTACTACACAGGTGACAGATTTCTAAGCCACAGCAGTTAATGAGAACCCCAGAGAAGGACATAAGAAGATAGCCAGTAACCGAGACCTGAGCAGTGAAAAGCAAGGTAAAACACAAAGGAAAAAGTATATTCAGAGTCATGTATACAATAGACCAGCGACAATTACAGAGTGATGTATCAGCATTTACGTTGGCTGCTCGGCCTTGCACCAGGATAGAAAAGAGCATGCTCGCCATGTCTCGTACAATCACGCCGCCTTTGTAAGGAACTTAAAAAAGAAATTCAAGAATTTGAGTCTACACTTAAATGAGATAGCATTTCAAAACTACAAACATTATTTAGTTGTAACCTTAAAAAAAAACCCACTACTTATGAAATGAATGCTCTACTCACTAACTGTGGCTTCTCACATATCTCTGCATGTTCTAGCGTCTTACTCAGTTACTTCAGGAGGCTGGGGATATGGATGTGAGGAAGAGGATTAATGAACACAGGGGAGAGAACTACTTGTGTTCTACAGAGTACCTGACCAAGAACATCCTGTACTTCAAAACAAGAGACATGATGTCCCCAACACAAAGAGAGGATATGCTTGAGGTGATGGATGTAACAATTATCCTAATCAGACTCATATGATGTATGCATGTTTGGAACACTGCACTAAATCTATAAAATATATAATCATATGTTAATCAAAAAGATGTGGCTATTCTTGCTATGACCTTGGAGCACGGACCCTAGTGAGGTAACAGGTAACTGTTACACCTGCCTATGACCTTGAAGTAGGGCGTGGCCTGGAATGCACATATGCAGCTCCCTCTTTGCCTCCTTGTGGTATTGGATGCTGAGATCTTGGACCAGGCAAATCAGCGTGGGACACAGCTCAGCTTTCCCGGACCCTATGATAAATCTCTCATGTTTGTGAGTTAACCCCCAAATCAATTCCTTTGCTCATTAAATAGATTCTGTGGATTTCTCACATTAGAAAGACACTTCTTCTTGACTATAATCAGTTTGACTCTCACTTCATGCCCTCATTATCAATAAACTATGATCATAAAATTTTCCTTCTAAGAATTATTTTAAGAATCTGGTAGTACACTACAAAAAAAAAAGAGGAACAATACTGTAGGAAATGTAAAAAGTAGCAAAATAAAAGGTGAATCAAAAAATTCCAACTTAAACAGTAGAAAAGTATAGTATTAAAGAAAACAAATTTCTGCAAAACAAATGTTAATTTTTTTTTTTTTAATTTTATTTTCCAACACGAGGTCTCACTATGTAGCTCTGGCTATCCTGGACCTTGTAGGCTGGCTTTAAACTCAAGAGATCTGCTTGTCTCTACCTCCCAAGTGCTGGGATTAAAGGCATGTGCCACTACATCCCGCTCCAGTTGATTTTATTTAAAAAGAAAGCTGGAGAAATGGGTCTGTGGTTAAGGGCACAAGTTGCTCTTTCAGAGGACCTGTTTGGTTCCCAGCACCCACATGCTGGCTCATCATTGTCCATAACTCCGGTTTCTGGGGGATCTAGTGCCCTCTTACTAATTCTGCAATGGCACTGGACACACGTGGCTCAAAGATATACATGTGGGCAAAGTACACAGACACATAACAAGTCAAATAAGTAATTAAAGGCCACTTTTCAGAAACTGGGGTAAACTGGTCCTGAAACAAAGCAACACATTCCAAAGCCTTTCTAAACAGTACACAGCAGACCTGGTGCAGCCAAAATCCCAAGGACTAAGAAAAAGCACAGAAACTCCAGATGTATTACACCACTTAATCTCTCAGAATTACCTCTTCAACCTAGTATACAGTTTGTCTTTCATGCTATTTCTCTGGCTTATCCTCATGAACTTTATCTCAACCGATGATCTAATTCTAACTTCTGCTCTAACAGCAGCAATATCTAACCAACATAACATTTTTCAAATAATAGCACCACTCTTCAATTAAAATTCCTATTATTCAATTTTTCAATTCAGCTTCTTTATTTAAAATCTACTTATAAAAATTTTTAGGCTACAAACAAAAGCCAATCCTCACTGTCATAGATGTCAATAAAAAAAATAATTTCCAGGGCTGGAGGTGAAGTTCAACAGTAGAGCCCTGAGTTCAACCCTCAGTAGGATCTGAAATAGTGGTAATTACTATTTCCAAACAGTCAGCCAGCAGGCGGGAGGAGTGTCATGAAGAAATACTCCCAGCATACATTGAAATTAAGTCAAGCTGGGCATGGTAGCACATGCCTTTATTCCCTGCAGAGACAGGTAGATTTCTGTGAGGAAAGGTAAAAGAAAAAGAATGAACTAAAGGAAAAGATCGTAATATAACATGAGGCTGGAGAGCTAGCTCAGTGGCTAAGAGCACTTGATGCTCTTACAGAGAACCCACAACGTGGCTCATAAACATCCATTCCAGGAGATCTTACACCTTCTAATGTACAAACAAACACCAGGTAAAACATTCATATATAAAATAAATATCTAAAATAAAATTAAGTCAAATAAAGGGTTGGAGAGATAGTGTGGGAGGCCAGCTCCCACCTTTTAAAGGGTTCCTATGAGGAGGAGAGAGGAATAAGAAACTTTTAGAGGGGCTGGAGAGATAGCTTAATGGTTAAGAGCACTGAATGCTCTTTCAGAGGACCTGGGTTCAATTCCCAGCACCCACATGGCAGCTCACAACTGTCTGTAACTCTAGTTCCAGGATCTGACACCTTCACTCCAATGCACAGAAAATAAAATTAAATAAACTTAAAAAAAAAAGAGAGAAACTTTTAGATAGACAGCAGAGAGGAGACAGAAGCACAGGATAGCTTCAGGAGGACCTGGATCAAAATCTACCGGCCCTTTCTGCCTCTTCAAAAGGGCTTTTTATAACAATGCCAAGGGGCGGGACAAAAGACTTCCCCCTTGCTAGATCAAAGCACACTGCACAGTCAAGTGCAGACCCTTCTAAACACCTGGTAACCATGCCTGAGGTCCAATCATTCCCCTGTGCGGCCCTGCTGGGTAAAGCAAGCTCAGATCTCACTAGGAAACCTCTGTGGGTCTCCACAAGATAGCTCAGCAGTTATGAGCACTCACTGCTCTTACAGAGGACATGGATTCAGTTGCCAGCACCCACATCTACAATCTTACACCCACCTGTGAACATAAACACATGCAAACTCACAGAAAAAGATCTTCACAAAGCCAGATGCATCTACTCATAGTTATGACAGAATGACACTGAGTGACTGTCCTGATGGAGAAAATAAAGAAGTAACTTTTCTTCACATCCTAGGTCACAGACATGCACAACTGTGACATGTGAGAGGACAAAGCAATGAGGACAGTGCCATGGTTACCTTTCTCCTACCACAAGAACTGCAGAAAGCAGCTCAGGAAGCTGAGGGTTTACAATACGGAGGACAAAACACCAAAGAGGAAGAAACAATAGAAAAAGGCCCAAATCTGCACGAAGCTCTAGCTGAACACAAAAAGCTACACAAACCTAACCTGAGACTCTACAGAGCAGGCAAAGAACTACCATGGAGCTACACACAAAACCACCAAGTGTTCACAGAGCTAGAACTACACACGACCCAACCATCCAGAGCAGAGAATTCTTTAAAGCCAGGCTTGAAGAAACAATCTACGACTGTCATGGTGTTACACCCAAACGCCAGTGCCTTAGCCTTTCCCCAACCCTGCCATATGTATCTCTTTATATGGCCACTCATTTGGATCCTTTCAAGTATTTTCTGTAGTTAATCAAATAATTTTTTTCCCTTGGGTCTGTGAACTTCTCTAACGCTGTGAGAGGGGCAATGGGATGTTATAATTTATCACATGAGAAATTACAGATAACTTAAGGACCTCTTTGTAATTGTGGACAAAGTGAGGAAGTCTTGAGAAATGAAGTGGTTTTTTTTGTTGTTGTTGTTGTTGTTTGGTTTTTTGAGACAGGGTTTCTCTGTGTAACAGGCCTGGCTGTCCTGGAACTCGATTTGAAGACCTGGCTGGCCTTGAACTCACTAAGATCCACCTGCCTCTGTCTCCCAAGTGCTTGGATTAAAGGCATGAGCCACCACCACCGGCCCACTAGAAATTAAGACCTTAATTTACAATTATCTAAGTAATGCCAATTACTGTCAGAAAATGTCAATGAATTGCACGTTACTCAACAGAGTCAGAGAATTGGTCAGTGCGGGTAAAAGACACCTACACATATGAGTAAAGTAAAAGTTAAACTTTCTTACGCATGTGGGGTTAGCATTTAGGCATCTGTACTGGCCTGCCCTCAGGGTCCTGACAGGATAGACCTCAGCTGCAGCCACTAAGTGCACCCCTTGTGTGCACTCGCTACATTTCCTTATAAAAGACGGGCCTTGCCCACCTCCCATATCTTTCTCTTTCTCTTCCTCTCCCAGAGACCGGTCTCTGCCCCTTCTCTCCCCGCCCCTCAATAACCCTCCCATGTGGGCCCTGTAGTACAGTATGACTCCTTCCCACTGCTTTTAAAATGCATGTGGCATCCCAAACTACTGAACACGACTAGTACAGAAAAGTTCATTTTTTCCACATACTACTATAAAAATTGTGAAATATAGCTTCTGCAACTAAAGGTTAGCCTCAAAAATAGCAGGTAAATAATATAGTTTCAGGAATATTTTATCACTAAATGAAAAAATTCTTTACCATGTATAAAAAAGGAACTTTAACTTCTCTATTGAGAAAAAAAGCAAACAAGAACATATAATAACCAAACATCCATGTGCTGTGTATTCACTCAAAAAGAAACTCCTCAGTGAACCAAACAAGACAATCTTGGTAAGTTTGATCATTCTGATCTCTAAGATCAAAGAAGGCTAAAAGCAGTCAATTAGAAGGGAAAGTCAACAAAAATGAAATGAAATACTAAGCCACAGAGCTGCCAAAAGAACACAGGAAGAAGTGAAACTCTTGGACTATAAAGGTCAGGAAAGATAGACCTATTATGACAGTGAGGTCACCAGGGTCATTCCACCACCTCTGCCGGCGATGACCCTAAACCAACAATGTTAAGACTATATCCATGTGTCAGCATCCTTAAGATTAGGGCAGAGGATCATTTAAAATCACCTTATTCCTTAAAAATTAAAAATGTTTGGTAATGGGGCTGGAGATGGCTCAGGAGTTAGGAACACCAGTTGCTTCTTTCCAGGGTACTCTGTACTCCAGGATGCAGGGTTCCCAGCACCCACATGGTAGCTCACAACCACCTGGAACTCCAGTACAAAGGGACTCAGCTTCCTCTCTTGGCCTCCACAGGTACCAGGCACACCCATGTGGTGCACAGATACACATGCAGGAAAAACAACCATACACACAATAAAATCTTTTTCAAATCGGCAACAATTCATGACATGTTTTGATTAGTGAATGACTTATTCCCCAACAACAACCAATGTTCTATATACTTCAGGCAGCTTTTACTCCTCCCATTAATCCACCCACACACCAATGCCTGGTATTCTGCAGCTCTTTCTAGGAACTGTCAAGGAGCACCAAGCCCCTCTTCCCTAGTGGCCTCTGTCTTTCATAGACCACTGCATTCTAAACCCCCAGAGTCTCCTCAAATTAACCAAATCCTCTATAAGAAGCACTTGTTCTTCACAAACACACCATTAAAGAACAAGAAAGCAGCTAACAAGTTAAACGGGGTTTACTTACCTAAAATGCTGATTCTGACCAACAAAAATCACGTCATTATAATTAGTCAGATTTAAAAAAAAAATTAAATACCAAAGATCTGCTCTATAAGATTCTCAATCTAAAAACTCCCCTAAGTCCACAGAGTAAATCTTCACTCCATGAAGTAACTAGGCATGGCACTCTTGTAATCCCAGCAACAGAGGACAAGGGAGGAGGGTCACAAGTTAAAGGTTACCTTCAGCAACATCACAAGCTTGAGGCAAGCCTGAGCTACAAGAGACCCTGTTTCAAAAAAAGTCCAGAAACAAAACAGCCATTTTTTTTAAAAGGCTGAAGTATGACTTCATTTCTACCATTAATTCACGATGCTTTTTTGTGTCTGCAGTACGGTGTTAGGAATGAAAGGCAGGGCCTCTTACACACTTGCTAAGTATGCTACCACTGAGTTAACCTTCTGATCCTGGTGGGAGACTCTACTGTACTGTCTGTGTAATACACCTACTTAATAACTGTCTTTGACATGCATCACAAAGTTTCATTTCTAGTGACTACCTTCTGAATTTGAAAAGAAATACTAAATATAAATCCCAAGGCCTTCAAATCCTTATCTGATTCTGAAAGCCAGAACCTCCAGGTGGTCTGAGTCAGCCAGGCCACTAAGGGATCATTAGGTATTATCTCCCTTTAAGAGCGTCAGTAACCTTTCAGGGAAAGTGTGGCCTTGGGCCCTCTTTGCCAAACCTCTGAGAACATCTGCTACAATAACCATGAGCAAGAACCTCACCAGAAGAACACACTTTTTAGCCTCTTACTCAGTTAGCAAGCAGAGTTTCCTATTTAGGGAAAAATCAGCAGAAGTACAATGTGAGTCACAACTGTGTACCCAAACACTCAGACTCATTTCCCCATGCTGTTGTCTAACTTGTCAGGACAGGTCCAAAGCTAAGACTGTAAAGTATCTTCTTAAACATTTATGAATGATGAGAACCTTGTAAGTGATACTCTTCAAAGGACAAGGCGAAGGCTGCCAACTACATCATTACTGTTAGCTTGGAGGGAAGTTTTCACTGTAACAGAATCAGAGGCCCCTAACTCTAAAGAGAACACCGTGGCAACCATGGAATTTTCTATTAATACACTTTTTGTTTGAGATGGGGTCTGTAGATATGTATGTGTGCACACGGCTTTAATAACCTGCTTAACTGGCATCAGGAAGTATGACTTGATCCCTTCTGGCAGAGTACTAATGAATACTGTAGGCAAGGCTAAATTCCCAGTTTCACAAGCAACGAGCTAGAGATCTTTTCTAGCATAAAGGGTACTGTGTACAAGAGGATAAATAGCGATCCACCAATACCACTTTCAAAGTACTTTAAATTCCCAACACCTGAAAACACTAGACAGCCGTAACCATGTTGTTTTTAAACAATCACTTGGTTTGTTTTTTAGTTTTGTTTTTTAAAAGCCAATCATCTCTGACATCTGGATGAAAACATGGGAATAGAAACATGGAGCAAAAAAAGGGACTTTATTAAAGAATTTACATGCAACATGATCAAATACCATTTTCTTGGAATTACTTTAAACCAAGATGCTCATCACGATCATCTCTTCCATCTTAGAAGAGCAGTGGTGAATACTTGCCCAATGTGCAGGCCCTTGGTTCTAACCCCTAGCAATGTTAGCAGAAACCAAAGAAAGTAAAACCTAAAATCGTGTCATCTTCAAAGATCTGGGATGAAGCAAAAGATATGGGAGCAAAATAAGGGGCTTCTTTCACCCAGCCACTTGATGACCCATCAGCATTGAGCACTGTCCTCACAGTAAACGGCAGCCAACTCCAAAGGACTCCAAGCCCCATGCTGATGGACCTGGAATATCACCTCTGGATAATTATTTTATGGGAGTACTGTCCTTAATCACCATTCAATCTCACTTTTAAACATAACAAGACTGAATTACTATTTTCCAGAATCAGTAAGAATATCCTGTAACAAAGACAACAAAAATCAAGGGAAAGAACTACTAAAATATCATTTCCTGGAAGAGAAAGTGTGGCTCAGTGGCAGAGTGTGTGCCTTACACTTGCCAGTTCTCAGTTCAGAAGAAACAAGTTCCAGAGAAATTCAAATTCATTTAAGCCGGAGCTGGCCATGGCGACATAAGCTCGAAGTCCCACAATCACTTGAGTCACAACTCAACACTAACCTAGGTGACATAGAAAGCCTCCATTTCAAAAATAAGAAAGTAAAGCGAGACATCACACTTTTTGAGGTGTGTTTCTCTAGAACATATTTCTTTGCACCTGCAAGCAGAGTCCCCCCTTTGAAAATTATGTATGAATGGAAAACATTTGTTGATCTGTTTTGGTTTGTTTGGTTTTTTGAGACACGGTCTCCTTACGGCACCCAGGCTACTGTCCTGCCTTGGTCTCTCATGCTGGGACTGTGTGGGTGTGCCCCCACGTACCAGTTATCTTATTTCTAACTGAGTTTTTTCACTTCGGAAATTATTATGTTTTTCTGCCTCAAACCGATCTGTAGTATTATTAGACTCGGAACCTTCTACAATAATTTATCAAATGTTCAGGGAAAAATTCTTTCTTAAATCACGTTTTAAAATACATTTTAGAAGAACAGAGGAAGCTTGGTGGCAGTGTCATAAGCCTTTAATCCCAGCACCTGGGAGGCAGAGGCAGGCGGATCTGAGTTTGAGGCCAGCCTGGTCTACAGAGCGAGCTCCAGGACAGCCAGGGCCACACAGTGAAACCCTATCTCGAAAAACAACAAACAAAACCAAAAAGAGCACAGGAAAAAAACTTTTTTCCAGAAGAGACCTATGCTAAAAGTCCACAATATTATCGGATATAACGTCCTGAACAAACGTCCTACTAAGCATGGCAAAAAAAGAACTGTCCCACAGCCCTGATATGATACTTGATCAGACATCTGTCACAACAACAGCAGTGGAAATTTTCTTCAAATCCAATTATTTTTGTACAACCAGTATAATCTGACTTTGTGGCAACAGCTCAAAAGCCGACCTATGAGAGGAGTTAATCTACACATTGGTCACTGTTACCCATTCAAGTAGTTCTGGTGAGTGCTTGCATAGTTTTCCAGGGTCATCGAGACTGTTAACTGAGTCATTTATAGTATTTTCCAGAATACATCAAGTGGGCAAAATCATGAAAATTTTGGACACAGAATTATTTGCAAAAGCACCTTTGCAATAAAGGCTTGCAAAATTAGAGTCTCTACAGCTCGGGTTGTCTCAAAGGCCTCCATCACAGTGTTAACAGCACTGTCTATTTCTGAGCTACGGGGGTGATGGCTCAAGCATGGTCTTAAGTCAAAACTTTAATGGGATTTAAATGTAAATCAGTTCTAGTTTGCCAGATTTCCAGTACCCAGATGATAGCTACATACTCATGATTTACTTCAACCATATTTAAAGGCAGATGCTATAAATCTCTACAAGTATGAGCCAAAGTGGACTGTGCTAACTCAGCAGCAAAAAAGCACTACCACTCATGTTTCCACTTATCTTCCTGCGACACACCCGGGGTTTCACTTGCCCTTTCTCATTTAGACACATGGGAGCTCTGACTAGAAAATTTGCACTACTACAGAGACGAGTAATGAAGTTCAATGTCGCATCTGAGTTTTTTGAGTTAAAAAATGTATGTTAAATCTAAACTCATGCTGAAGTGTTAACTTCATCTGCAACAAAAACATGAAGAACAGACATTTCTGAATAAATACTGAAACCTGGGAAGTGATAAACAAGCAGAACTCATGGTTACCATATTTACACATACTCTTTGTTGTGTTTCAGTGCCACATGATCTGATTCAAAGTAATAAACATCAGGGTCATCATCCTCCTCTTCTGCAGTGTGCTGACTGGCACTCTCTTTGGCAGATGGCAAATGTCCAATATTCATTCTGGCCTCTGAGGGTGACTGACTTAGTCCTTCACTTGTGTAGTTTTGAGAGTCACAACACAGAACCTTTTCATTTTGAGAAATTTCAACAGGATTTGTGGGAGACTCACTTACATTATCACTAACAGTTGTATTTGTTTCATTGGGACTGAGATTATTCTCCTCAAACTGTCCACTTTCTCGGTAAGGAGATGTGTTTTTAGTGGGACTACCTCTGGTCGGAGCGGCCCTTCGAGGTGAAGTTCTCAGGGTATATCGGTGTTCTTGAGGTTCAGATAAAGACGTCATCTGAGCTGAAGCACAGTCTAGCACAGAGGACAGCTCCGGCTCTGCAGAGACTGGCATGTTTTCAGTATCTGTGTCCAGAGGGTCACTGCTGTTCTCATCACACTGCTCTTTTGAGACACTGCTATCTCCCACCACATCTACTTCCTCCTCAGAATCTCTTAAGGATGACTGAATTTCAGAAACAGGGCCCGATGCTGGCTCGGCAGTCAGCTGATGACGACGTTCCACGGGGAGACAGGCAGTTACTAGTCTGTGGTCCTCCAACTTGACCTGCACTTCCGACTTCGTGCAAGGCACGAGATGGTCTATACAACTGTCCTCCTTCCTACTACCAAAGAACATTGGAGTCTGGGTTTCTGAATCCCCATTTCCAGCTACTGATTTTTCCTGCAACACATAGGAACCAGTGCTATTTTGTTTAGTGTTCCCGTCAGGCTGACAATCATCACAGTTTATAACAGCTGAGTCACTGTCATCAACACCATTGACAGTCAAATAGCCTGTGATTTCTTCTACTACGGCAGCATTAAGTGGCCCTTCCTCACTGACATTCACCTTTTTAATTTCCCTTTTCTCACAATCATCCAATATAAGACATCGACAAGCTCGTTTAGTCCCTTGAAACTCTGCATCATGGTCCACTACTGTCCTCCTCTGTTCTACTGACTCCTTGTCTGGTTTTATAGGCGAATCTTCTTCTGAACTGTTTGGGGCTTCAGCTCTAAGACAGCGTTTACTGTTCTTCAGGACTGGTGGTGCTGGCTCTGTCTGCCTTCTTTCACAGCTCTCTAGAGCCTGCCTTTCTAGGTCATCCTTCTCTGAAGAGGAAAGTCTTCTTTTCCTAGGGCTTACCCATGCTTCTCGAGCACTCTGCTGCTTTATATCAGAAGTTCTTCCGTTATTATTTCCTTTCTGAACTGGCACAGGCTCTGGTCTCTTCTTTGGTGATCTTGATCGTACTTGAGAATGAGAAGAGATCTCTTCTGGGTGAGCAATGCTACGGTTCCTTAACGTTCTACCACAAAAAGATTCATCCAAGCCGTTTAACCCCACTGTTGATCTTGTAACACGAGTAGATCGGGAAGCAGCCATACTATGGCAAGTCCCTACCATACGGTCATCATGATCCACTCATTGGGAAACCTTCAAAAATGTAAACAAAATAATGAGAAAGAGGTAATAGTTAATATATCTAAAACAAAAGTATAAAGTTATAACTTTTTATCCAAGTATAGCCATTATTAATAATGGGACAAAGGTTACTTTATTAAAATTTCCAATAATGACATTAGTAACAGCTAACAATTACGTACCATTTAATATAGTCTAGGACTCCCTGTTTATGTTTAACATACCTTCTCCCTGAAGTCTCACAACTCACACAGGAATAGCTATTGTATCTACTTTACAACTGAGGAGACTTGAGGCACAGACAGCCTCAACAATCTATTGACGGTCATATAGCCAGTTCATACAGAACTCTAGAGACCATGTTCAAGGTCTCTCTGCCTCTCAGAAGGGCACAAGGTAACCAGAAATGATGAACCTAAACATAAGATTCCATTTTGGTTAATAAAGTAACACTCTTGAAGTTATAGATCAGCTAGCTATCTTATAGAACACATTCTAATCAGTCTGAGGTTTTTACAAAAACGGTTTCAGGTTAAGTCCCTCGATAACAAGCTATTTTGGCATACTGCTATGAAATTTCTGTAATTAAACAGTGGCCAGAAGTCCCAACACTAGCTTGCACTGGCTAACAACAGTCAATCAAAGCTTTAGTCTCTAGAGAAAGGCACATACTATGTCAAAGTATTCTGAGGAGGGCAGAAAGCAAGAGCTATCCTCAAAGGGAAATAGTCACTTCAGAAGTAAGGAATATCATTTCACATATATCACATGTGTGTGTACTTACACACACACACATGCCCACACACTTTCCTTCCTAAGTTCTATATGTAGTGCAGGCTAGCTGTAACTCACTGCTTGGGAGACAAGTGAGTTTTCTGGTAAGGATGCTTGAACTTTCTAAGAGAATTAGGAAGCCTACTGGAAAATGTCCTCATTGATCTACCTGGGTAAACTCTGAAAGAGCTAATGATGTTTTCCAGGTCTTCCATAGTATCCAGAACAAAGGCACTATTAATATTCCAAGTTTCATCCCCCTTTTCCCCCTCTGCTACTTTTCTTAGATATTTTACCACTTCACTTGCTACTCAATTCAAGTGGGGTACAGAATGGATAAAGAAAGGCTCAATAACAGCTATAATGTAACTTCACCATGCTCGCCTCCTGCCTCTGTCACTTTCCCATGGCCTCCCTCACACAGAAACCTTCTAACGCCATTTCATCTCCTCCCCATGCAAAGCAAGCACATTCCCTTCTAGGCCTCAACTGCATTAACTACTACTGGAACTACAGAAGACCACAGCAACTTGTCACACAAGGAACACTAAACAAAACTGCTACCCTGTTCTGGCTGCTGACAATGAGTACAGGAAGGAAAGTACCCTGTGAAATGTTAAGTCGGCTGGATTTAGCTTTGTTCCAAAGCAGGGAACGCTTTAAAATCTTGAAAGCACAACTACTTGTTCTAGAGAATAACAGTAGGTATGGACACACCATCAGAGCAGAGACAGCGTCTCCCATGAACTTCACTATCTAAAGACTCACAGCAGTGGTCTGACTGTTGTTTATTTTTCTGCTTTACTTATAGGTAATAAATACTCATCAGTTTTCACTTCCAATTACAATAAATGTAAGTTAAACTTCAATGTGTTAAATGAACACAAACTGAAAAATTTTTAAAGCAATTTATTTCTTTGATGTACCAAAGCCTGGAGCTCTCAAAACTGAAGGTTATATACTAAATACCTATGTAAATGCAAATATAAAACTAAAAATAAATTAATTTTATAAACAAACTATAAAATACAATGCAAATTTAATTATCTTCATAATTTGTGATTGAAAAATATGAGAAATTCATTAAGCTTTATTTTTAATAAGCAATGCTCATTAAAGCTTATAAACCTCTGAAGTGATTTCAGTTAACTGGCTTCCTTAATCATTCTTTTCTTTCCACACCAATCTGAACAAGGCACAAAACCTTTCTCTGTAATTCAGTAATTCAACTTCACAAAAGAGACTACTGAATCAGACATCTGTCATTAATAGTGAGAATTACTTTAAAAGTATATGTATATATGGGTGAATATATAAAAATGTGTGTATGCACACAAATACAAATAAAAAACACTATCAAATAGCACTTATGAAAGCCTGTATTTTTCTTCATGATTCCAGTTATAAAACTGAAACACTGATTAAGCCTCTTTCTGTGTCTTTTGTTCCCTAAAAAAGGTTTTCATTCTAGCCACCGATTACAATTAAGCCCAACTACTGGGCTGCAATCACCAAGCAGCGGTCTTGGGAGAGGACCAATAAACTGCAAAATGCTGGAATAAATAAATAAAACGTCTTTGGAGGCCAATGAGAAGAGCTCATCTTACAGGGATTATTTTCTGGTATTTCAAACTGTTGTAACTTACACAGCCTTGAGAGTTCACATTAGAAGCATGTCCTGAAGCTCGCTAGAAACCCAGACTTGCATTTGATACTTAGAACAGAAGGGAAAAAGGCAAGAAAAAGGAAAGAACTGCAGAATATGAGGCCCTATCCAACCAATTCATACATGCTGGAGTATGAGAAACACCGAGATCACTGTACTCAGGCAGTAGGCTAGCAACATAATTCAATCATCAGGTTGCAAACCAAATTAGATATATAATTCTCTTTAATATTTTACTAGATTATAATGATTAAAACAAAGCATTATAAATAAGGCCATGATCCCTTTGCTAAAGAAGCATCCAACAACAGATTGTACAATTATCTTAGACACTTAAAGTAAAAATCTAATCAAATTATGAAGGCCAAGTAAAACAAATCTGTTATATTTTTCTTCCTCTTTCCTATTTTTGCATAAGCATACATGAAGTATACATACATTTTGCAATTATCTGATAAAATGAATAAAAAAGCCATTCAATAAGGGACTTTTAATGAAGTATGTCTACATTATTCCAACCAAATTTCAGTATTGTTGTGACAAGCTTATTTATTTAGCAAAGTAGTACAGACTAAAGCTGTTATTTCCCTTATTTTAGCTAAATACAAAGTCACTAAAAAAATCCAATGAAAAGGTCTGGGCATATAATTCTATTCTTGCCAACTATGAAGTTGCTATGGGAATAGAAGTGAACCCATTTGCCAATCAGCTCAGGATCCCTTACTAATAAACTAAGAGACCTGGTGAAAGCCTTAGCCATGCCCATTTGCTAATAGAAACTGAATTATTATAGTTAGAGAAATAAGGGAAACCTGAGTTCACATTCCCATGAGGTAATGAGACTAAACTGTTCTATGTTACCCACCAACTAATAAGCAGCAGCATTTTCTGGAAAACAGGGAGAGAATATGACCCATCACTAGAATTAAGCACACTTTGTCCTATATTCCCCATCCTCCTAAGTTCTCATACTACTGAAGAGAATGAAAAGGGACAACAACCAAATCTTTTCAGCCTGCCCACGCTGAGTTCCAAATCTCCCCTAAATCCACACATCCTAACTCTTATCAGAGTTCCACTGAACCACCCTCCCCTAAACTTGAATGTACTTTCATAAAAACTATAAAATTGAGACATTGTTAGCTCTTCCTGATCATAAACCTCTAGTCCCCATGACTACACCCACATAACTAAATCAGAACCAAAGAAACAGGACAGATTAGACAAGAAAGGCCCACCCACTAGAAACAGCACATGATGCAGCTCCACTTTCACTCAAAAACTATTTCTAATACCTGTAATCTCTGGCTCCTGCTCTAATCACCAAAAGTGACCCAGTTTACTTTAGGAATTGAGGAGTTGGCAATTAACACCAATATTATTTTATTTTTATTATCTTGTTTTTCTTGAGACAGGGTCTCGCTATGTAGCTCTGGCTGTCCTGGAACTCACTATGTAGACCAGGCTGGCCTCCAGCTCAGAGACCCACCAGACTCTGCCTTCTGAGTGCTGGGATTAAAGGTGTGCACCACCACATCCCGCTAAGTAACACCAATATTATCATCATCATATTAGTTTTATTAAGAGAACAACTTGTAGAAAACTGGTCACAATAACCTTATATTTTCAGGTACAAAGGCCAAAGTCAAAAGAAAAACTGAGAAAGGGTAACTGAGAGGTGTCACCAATATGACTTTCTTGCTGGTCTAAAGCATAAGCTGTGCTCAGGCTTTGCTTCTCATACAAGTCTCTGAGATGTAGTTTTTGAGACAGGGTCTTGCTGTGCAGTCCTGGATGACCTGAAGCATACTATGTAGCCCTGGGCTGGCCCTAAAACTCTAACAATCCTCCTGCATTCCTGGTGGTGGGATTACAGGTGTGTACTGTCACAACCAGTTACACAATTCTTTTAAAAGACAGATTATTTCAATTGTACAATTATCGCCATTGTAGCAGAACAGCACCTGTGACCCTATCCACTCGATTTATTGAAAGGTCAACAGTCACCATTTTGAAGTCTGGAAATTCTATCATGCAGTTATATATAAAGGGATCTCTTCTTTGTTATCAAGAGTGATGCAAGAGATGATTGATAAGACTGACAGAGAGCTATACAGGAAGACAGAGAATAGATTCAAATGAATACACACTTAAGACAACTGAGAAGAGAAGTCAAAGAATTTCACACTGCTCCTTAAATAAGTACATTTCAAAGACAGGTTTAATGGTCTAGTCTCAAGATACCAACAATCATTTCATTTATCCATCTGTCGAGAAAAAAGAAATGGAAAACTATTTAATCTTCAGGCCATTCCCTACAGCTGGAGAATGCCATAAAACACAAGGCGGAGAAAGAAAGATGGAAAGTAGCATGTCTCCTCCCACCAAAGCAGATAAAATCCACTACAGCTGTCTTCTCTACTGCACAATGAGTAACTTACCTGTGTAACCAAAGAGCTACCATTGTGGAGACAGTCTTTCTTTTCCTTCTATCCTGAAGGAGATGAAGCTAGGATCTACAATAGCGCTTAAGTTTCAGGCTCTCGGCTTCAGCCTCGGAGAATACTAAAACCTCTTAAACGCCTCTCTTTAAAATAAAATGATAAAAAAAAAGACATTAAATAAGGAAATTAACTTATGCTAACGATTTACTGTGACTACAGAAGTACACAGAGGCAGCAGCATCTTCACAGTGATGTTTTTGTGTTTCCTGGTTAAGTAGCCTCAGGGGCACTAAGCAACTGGGACAGAACTTGAAGAAACTTGAAATATAACAAATCCTTACAAACAACTCAATTATTAATTTGAGTAAAATACGACTCAACCCTTTCTTGAAATTTGCTCTAATCTAAGGCATTTTTCCCCTCTTAAAGATGACCTAAAGGATTTCTAGAGGATTTCCTAGACTTAGGACTGAATATAAACCTAGGGCCTAAACAACACAAACCACAGGTTATGCACACAGCATGAATCCTCTGCACCACAGCACCCGTGATACTAAGTTCATTACTTTTTTGCCAATGCATTTTCTTCTTCCTTTTGTTTTTTGGTGGTGGTGTTGGTTTTTTGTTTTTGTTTTTGAGACAAGATCTCCCAACACAGCCCTGGTTGTCCTGGAACTAACTGTGTAGATCAGGGACCCTCAGAGACCCTCCTGCCTCAGTCTTCCAAGTGTGGGGATTAAAGGTGTGCACCACCATGGCCGGCCATACAGATTCTCAACAAGAAAAAAACCTAGAGTCAGATGAATGGGATTGGGATGCATAATATGAAATCCACAAAGAATCAATAAAAAGTTAAAAAAAAAAGAAGAAGAAAAAGTTTTCTGAGTTAAATATTCAGTCTGATATTTTAATTAACAGCAGTTTTACTAGTATGTTAATGACATCTTTTTCAGAGAATATATGCTGTAACTAATTGGGTTATTTAGGAGTGCCCATCTGCAAATAACAGTACTAGAAAAGAGACAAGCAGATGTTTATGACTAACCTTGCCATTTTATTTTAAGCATTAAACTAGATATTTTTAAATAAGTATTATTTTAAGTGAAGTATTATATTTAAGGGCTGATGCAATTATCAAATCTTATAAACCAGGGTTCTATCTAGTAAAATGAATAGATTACTGTTAAAGGTGATGTTAAAGATCTATTTAAGCATAGCCAACAGAATCTAAATAAGTATAATGACCCAATGCCAGCTATACTTACTTTAATGTACATAATAAGCTTTTCATTACTGTAAATGCTATAGTATTTTGCTGGTTTATGAGTCTCTGTTTTTGTTTTGCTGAGACAGGGTCTCTCTATATAGCCTGGGCTAACCTAACTCACAGAAATCCATCTGCCTTTGACTCCTAAGTGCTGGGATTAAACATGTGAGCCAGTATACCTAGCCTGTTACTTTGTTTTTTGAGATAGAGTTTCCAGTAGCCCAGCCTGACCTCAAACCTCCCTATGTTGCTGAACTTGAACTCCCAAGAGCTGGGGTGCACAAATAATCACACCTGATATTTCTTTTGCTGGTTTTCAGACAGGGTCTTTCTACATTGCCCTGGTTGTCTAGAACTCAGGATGTAGATTAGACCTCATTTTGCTTCCCGAATGCAAGGATTAAAGGCATGCACTTCCACGTCTAGCACTTCTGTAATATTTAAAGTAGATTTATTGATTTATTTATTGATTTATTTATTTTTTTGTCTTTAAGCGTACACTCTCATTCTAATATCCTATAGAATTGACTCTAGGGCTGGAGAGATGGATTACCAGTTGGGAGCATTGGCTGCTTTTCTAGAGATCCTGAGTTCAATTCCCAGTACCCACAATGGTGGCTCACAACCATCTATAACTAATTATAGTCCCATGAGATTCATACCCTCTTCTGGTGTGCAGACAAAACACCCATAAACATAAGTAAGTAAAATTAAAATAAAAAAAAGAACTGTACTCTATATTTTTACCCTTGAAATTCCTTATTACTCTTCCTACTTATATTAATAAATTATTAAATAGGAAGAGATTGCTTTTCAGAGAGGAACAGAGGTATGACCTACCAACTATAAATGCAACCTCTCCTTGTAAATTCTATAGTATACAAAGTGAAAACCTGCTATTTTCCCCTCTAGTTGTTTAAAGCTCTAAATAAGCATGAAGAAGGGGTACACAGGGAAAATATGACTCTACAAAAAGTAAGCTGACTTGAAAATTTAGCCTCATACTGAAGACTCCGACTCATAACTTCCTTGCCCTCCCCAGAAGTCCATCACAACACAGAGCAGGACACAATCCATAAAGTGATGACCACCATCAGGACCTGAGGCTCCATGCACACTGAAGGGCTGAAGCACTCTAAATCCCAGTGACACTGCTAGTCATTTCTCAGGAGGGCTCAGTTCAGAGTATCCCTCACTGTACTTGCCAAATAAGAATATCTGCTATTGTTATCTTCACAAAAGAACTCATAAGTTATTGCTGAGTTCTAGTTTTAGACAGGCTCCTGTGGACATTTAAAGCCTGATACACTGGAAACACCAGCCAATGATGACTTCTAACTATCTCACTTGGCCTTAAGAGAACATCATATTCTTTTCTTACCTTTTGAAGTGTTTCGCCTAGTACTTAATTCCCAAGCATCTGTATTTATGTGTCATCACTGTTAATGTCCATGTTACACTGAGACTTCAGGGATTATTTACACGGCTGCACTAGCACAACTTGTTATCTGTGAAGGGAAATCACAATATGGTCACTATGACTATGTTACTATTTACAGGTTTATGAATAACAAAAATACTTCAAGATACATATAACAGATATCATTCCACTAAGTTCCTTAACAAATTCCTTCTATTTACCATGATACTTATTATCAGAGAGAGATGATTTGTTAACATTCTTACATTTCTGTCAAGTATTCCCAATTTAAATTTTTGTAAAGCAGAGGGCCTTATATTGAAGACATACCTCATTTTTGAAGTTCACAATCAATCAGATATTAACAAGAAAGCACCTTTTGGTGTTTTATGATACTATTAAGAAATCAATATGATACTTAGAACCTGACAGGGGCCAGAAAGATGGCTGAACAGGTCAAAGTATGAACATACACACACACACACACACACAATAAATGTGAAAAAAAGAATGAAGTGATGGGGCCAGAAGATGGCATCATTAATAACAGCTTGCCACACAGACAAAGGACCTTAGGTGAAATTCCCCAGGGGTATATGCCTGTAATCTAAAGCTGGGGAGGCAAGAGACAGTGAGATTGATGGGTCTTGATGGCCTGCCAGCATAACAAACTGTTAAGGCTCCAGGTTCAGTGAGTGACTCTATCTCAGTAAGGTTGAAAGCCAATGAAGAGGACATCTAATGCTGCCCCACAAAGAAATAAATTGTGTGTGTGTGTGGGGGGGGGGGGGGTGCCTCTTAAATATAACTTGAAAATTCTTGATAGGGGCTGTACAGGACCTGTCCAGTTTGAGTATTGTTCAGGACAACAGTATAGCACTTGCCTACCATGTATGAGGTCCTAGGTCTGATTTCAGGCATCACACACATATACACACAAAGCACACATGCACATGTGCACATAGTTCTTTTACAGTAGTCTTACCATAGACTACACCCTCTACAGGACCAATGTATCAGAATAAACAGGGAACTAATGATTTAAACAAAGGTGGAGCTAGTGTGGTAGCTCCTGACAGTAACCCCAACACTCAGGAGTCTAATTAGGCAAAAGGATGCAGAGATCCTGCCACTCTGGACATAGGATTCCTGTCTCAAAATCACTAAGGGGACAAGGACATAGTTCAATGACAAGATACGGATTTAGCGTGTGTGGGACTCTGAAGTCACTCAAAAACAACCCTGAATTCCAGCTGTGCAAATATTTTCTAAAAATAAAGTTCTTAATGCTGGACAGTGGTGGCACATGCCTTTAACCCGGGTCTTGGGAGGCAGAGGCAGGAAGATCTCTGAGTTTAAGGCCAGCCTGGTCTACAGATGAGTTCCAGGACAGCCAGGGCTACACAGAGAAACCTTGTCCTAAAAACTAAATGAAGGAATGAATGAATAAATAAATAAATAAATTCATTTGAAACAGTTGGTGCTGATCACATACCTAAGATATATCCCCGGGATCAGAAGGATGAGCAGAAAGAATATAAAGTAAGTTTTACCAGGCTCAGTAGTGAGCACCCAGAGTCCCGTTGCTTAGAAGGCAGAGCAGGAGGACTGCCTGAGCCCTGGTAAACACTGCACTTCAAAGCTAAGTCTTAAGTCACTTCAATCACTGTACCAGTGTGCGTATGTGTGATTTATGCTTATTTCATACACACCAAAGAAAAATGCCTATAATGCCACTCCAAATTCCCACATTATAGAAAAGTCAAAAGTCATATAGAAAAAAGCATAGGTAACTATATACCTGTTCTGTGGATAAAAGAATTGTCAAACCAGGTATGGTGGCACGCATCTGTGGTCTCAGCACTTAGAAGGTAAAGGCAGGAGGGTAACAAGTTTAAGGTCATCCTCAGCTATATCTGCAGATAGAGATAGATGGCCTGAGCTACATGAGACCTTGTCTTTAACAAAAGAAAAAAATTAACATCAAGGCAAGTAAGCCTAATTATTTCCTAAAACTCAAAGTAATTCAGCTAACCAAATACTCACACCACCTTCGTGATGCCCTTCCTTTATTCACATAGATTTCAAAGTCAGGCTTTCCACCAAAAAAATAAAAAATAAAAAATAAAAAATGCTGTATTATTTTCTGAAGCAGAGAAAATACTTTGAATTACAACGATATTTTTCATTTGGATTCTTTTATTTTAGTAACAAGGTCTAGGCACTTAAAAAATAGCTATTTGTCTTTTAAATGCACAAAACAGAAACAGGCTATGTAAGCCTTGTTCTTAAAGCCTTATTTTATTCGATTCTTGCTACAAAGCCTCGGTTGTTTTCCTGTACTAATAAATTCATGGGCTATTCAAGCATTCAACAGCAAATCTAAAAATCAATCTTCACTGCAAAGAATTCTCTTCTCTACTACTTGCCACTGAACACTAGAACTACTGTGCTCATTAGATTATAAGACCTTAGATTCATGACATACAAGAGTCCTTCAAAAAGACTACAGCAACTTCCCTACAAAATATCAGCTCTGGTCAAAAGCAAAGGGATAAGCACAAACAGTATTAAAAATAAACTGCAAAATTCGGGCTAAACTAACTCAAGTTGCAAGATACTGCAATATTTTGTGTTGTCAAAGGCTTGGGGGGAATCAAATAAAAGGTTATACTATAGACTCATTTTTAATACCCGATTCCCTACTTATTCTAAGTAAAAATACTAAGTGTGTGTTGTATAGTATGATTTTTAAACATTAGTCAATTGTAAAAACCATTAAAATAATGGTCAAAGATATAAACCCTTTTCCTAGGCATTCTTTCATAATTTCTTTCCATTTAAAAAATAAGAAAATTACTATTTGGTATAAATAAAGTCTGACCAAAAAAAACCCTACTCCCCTGGTTCCCCAGAATGTTCAAAGCCACAGATTCAACTGGATGCCTTCTACAGGTCCAGAAGTATGGCTCAGCAGAGAGAGGAATATCAGACCCAGAGTAGATAGATGTTTGATTTTCTGTCACGGATAGTCACATTGCCTACAGTCATTTCATCTGTAAAATGTGGACATACCACCTGCTTCCACCTCAGAGAACTATTAAGTTCAGAAAAGACCACATCTGTGGAGTACTTTCGTGAATCTGCTTCTATTCCAGACCCAGTCCATCAAGAAACACAGATTCAGCAGGTCTAGACATTAGTTATATAAAGCTTCATTCTACTTCGGCACATCTCAATGCAGGGCTGCTACTAGAATGGCGGCCATACTTCACATCAGCTTCTAAAACTTTATGGTGGCTATAAGAATCAACCGAGTATGTGTCATAAAGACTATTTTTAAACCACATCCATAGAAATTCACACTGAAAGGGGCAACAAAAGTCTTCATTTTACCAAGCACACAGGGGACTCAGACATACAATCCATCCTTTTAGAAACTCTGCACTACATTCTTTCTCCTCCTATATAGTCCTCAAACTGTCTCTCACTTCTGTAACACAGTCACTAATGATCATTCTCCTATGTAAGCCTTTATCGTCAATCTGTGGATTACTAAGTGTGATAGTTAGTGTTCTCTGTGAATTTGATAAATTCTAGACTCCCCTGGGAAACAGGACTGAGCTGCCTGTGGAGGATTAGCTTGTGCTAACTGAAGCGGGAAGACTTGCCTACTATAGATTGGACCACACCCTGGGCTGGAGACCCTATAAAGCAGAGAAAAACATGCCAAGAAATGGCATACATGTGTTCATTGCTCTTTGTGTGACTGGGGACATGACCTGATGCCGTAACTTCCCCTACCATGATGGATTTTAACCTGGAATTGTGAGCTTAAATAAACCCTTTTCTCCTTGAAGTTGTTTTAGTCAGAATATTTTATCACAGCAACAAAAACTGAAATTAAAGACAACTCCTTTAAATCTTGTCCCTTTAAAAGCAATTATCAAAAAAGAAAGAAAGGAAGGAAAAAATAGTATGAAATATACATTTGACTACTTCACTCTCCTAAACTTTTTTTCAAACTTTTTTTCCCCCAAAGGCAGGGTTTCTCTGTGTAATAGCCCTGGCTGTCCTAGAACTAGTTATGTAGACCAGGCTGGAATCAAACTCACAGAGACCTGCCTGCCTTTGCCTCTCAAGTGCTGGGAGTAAAGGCATGTGTCACCACCACTGGGCCAAACTTTTTATTTAATTATGTATATGTATATGTACATGTGACTATGAAGTATAAGATCCCCCTGAAGCTGGAGTTACAGGTAGATTTAACTTCTGAGCCATCTCTGTAGCCCCATCTCTATCAAGGACTCCCACTCATCTCTGGTCACAGAGTAAATGGAGTAAAATTTGGCTCCTACCTGAAACAACTAAAAATTTGATCAAAAAATGCATGCAAATTACATTTACAAATAAGACACTACAGGACAGTGATGAGTGAACAAAAATAATAATGTCTACAACTATCCTGGAGCACTGCTTGAAGGGGTTAATCAGTTAATCAGTGACAAATGCAATGGCTTTTTAGAGCTAAAATCAAGCTCTAGAACCTGGGGAGGTCACGGGAGCTGGAGTCCCCCAAATGGGAACAAGACTAGAAAAACCTACCAAGGTATTCCTTCCACCTTGAGCTGAACTCGGCACTAAGCAGAAACTTCCATGTGGAAGGCCCTCACTTATTAAGCGTGCTTCTTGGGGCAAAGTAAGCATACTGAACACTTTCCTGAGCTACATCAAAAGCTAGACAGGGAGAGCATGTGAGACTGATGCATTAAGTCCAGACTCCTCCTGGATTCTACTCCATACTTTTACATGAAGAGTTGGACAAAAAAGTCACAGACCCAACTTATGACCTTTACTCTACATCTGGACCACAATAGCAGTACTCATCTTCCATCCTTCTGCTTGTGGCAGAAAATGGCACACATCAACCATCGACTCACTTTGACTGCTAAGAGGAAAATAAAATACCCAAGAGCTGGGCAGGTAGTGGGAGATGACAATATTCTCAATTTGTAGTACTTCAACCTTATTTTTAAGCTTCTGGGAGCCTTGCTTTTTTCATCTGTGGAATGAAGATTAATGTTTTTAAACACACTTGTAATACAGTAAGGAAGTGAACCAATCACATCATGAATACTACTGGTCCCTCTTGAATCCATCTTGTTCCCTTCCATTTCTACTCCCTAAAGTAACCACCAATTAGACATTCAACATCAAATTGTTTTTGTCAGTTTTTGAGTTTTACATAAGATTCTATATCACAAATACTCAAGACCTAGAGTGTTTTAATAGGGATACAAATTGTACCTGGCCTTTCCATCTGTACTTACTTCCAGTCTACATCTCCCCAGTTGTTAACTGCCAGTTTGCTTCTTTGGCTGTCATAAAATATCCTGGCAAAACAAATTCAAGGGAGATGAACTCAGGAAGAAAGCGTTTGTTTGTTTTAGCTCATAATTCCAGGTTACAGTCCATCATAGTGAGGGAAGGCAGGGTAGCAGGAACTAGAAATAGCTAGTCAGATCCAGTCAGGAGCAGAGAGAATGAATACATGGATGCTTGCTTATGTCAACACAATTTCTCTATTCATACAGTTCAGGATCCCTTACCTAAGGAATAGAGGTCACTCACTGTGAGTTGAATTTCCTACCTCAATTAACACAGTTAAGACAATCTGATCAAGACTATCCCTTATAGACAAGCTCTTCTAAGTGACTCTAGATTGTGCCAGGTTGAAAATTAAAACTAACCACCACACTAACTAAATCTGGATTACACAACATAAACCAGGTCTTCAAGCACAGCTATGTATCAGAGTCATCTAATGAAACACACACACACACACACACACACACACACACACACACACACACACACATACACACACAGGGGGGGGGGGTTGTGGTTCCACAAATGTGAAATTTAATCTAAGTGCAATATATTTTTGTAATTTTATAATTTCAATTTTTATATGAAGTACAGGTATATATAAAGAAAAGTGCACAAAGCCAAATATAGTGGCACATACCCATAGTCCCAGCACTCAGGAGTCTGAGGCATGAAAATTAAGAGTTCAAGGCCAGTCTAGGTTATATAATGAGATCTTAGAAGTTGTTTGGAGTAGTGGAACAATATAAACAGAAGCCCTGAAATGAGATAAGGCATTTAAAAATTATATAATTTTTTATTTATATAAATTATATAATATTAAAAATAAGACTGAAACCTAGTGGGCAAAGAGTAAAGTATCATGAAATAAATTTTCAGTAAGCCAGGAACCAAACTAGGAAGGGCTTTGTAGGCTATTGTAGAAATCTATTCTATAGTTGACACGTTTCTTTACTTCTCAAATGTTAATTTGGAGGCCTATTTATTCTATTACAGAATTATAAAGAACAGAATCTAATAAATACTTTTCAAAGATTATACTGGCTGCTGTATGAATTTGGACTCATGCCTAACAGGAAAGGAATAATACAATAATATAACACAATATAATACATGGTCGAAGGAATAACAAGTTTTAGGTAGAAAAATGTCATGATTCAATTTTGTCACTCACTCACATCCATTCAACAAAACAAATTAACTAGAACCAACTTTGTTCTTGGCAGTGGTTTTGGGCTTTGAAATTGCAAAGGCAAAAATCTCATGCTTTCACAGAGCTTATACTGCAAATAAGCAAACAAGATATACATTACCAGATACTTCTGGTAGATACTGTGTATGCTGTGATATCAAAAACTGAATAAAAATGTGTTGTTTTGATTTGAGATGGTCTCTCTACAAATAACAATAACAATAATAATGACTGAAGAATAATAGTGTGCCAAGGAGGTTCCCTCTAATGACACACTTCAACTGCAATCATGCAGTTTGCTGGGCCACAGTAAGGACTCGGGATTTCCTAAGTAAGACAGAAGCCACCGGGAGACTTCTGATCAAGAGAATAGTAACACAATTCAATATTTTAAAGTAACAATTCAGATTGTGATCTGGAAAATAAACTGCACATCAAAAAAATAGAAGAAAAGAAAAGATGGCTTAGAGGGTCATTACTGCCACAGGAAAAGCAATGGCCAAGTTTTCAGTGGGCGAGGTAAGAAATTACCCACTTCAATTTAGATTTCAAAGACAAGCCTAACAACAGAACTCACTAAAGCGCTAGAGAGCAAATCCAAGGCTATAAACTAACTCTCCTACCTAGGCAGTGCTCTTCCAGGGCCTACTCTCACAACTATACTATGATTTCATTTGCTAAAGTCTAAATGACAGCTTTACATTTCCTTCCTGAGCTTCAGATCCATAGAGCAAACTGCCTGCCAGTATCAAACTCCAAGTACCACCTTCCTTTCAGTTCTAGTACCTTCCCGGTCCTACCTTCTTAAGTATGTGAATGTTTGGCATTGCAAAACACCTTCTATTCCAAACTAAAGCCCCAGGAAGTAACCATGTTACAGTAACTATTAGAAGACTGACTGTGTACATGTGTGGGTACTAGCAGGCCACGTCTTCTTCCACCACATGGGCTCCAGGGATTGTCAAGCTTGGAAGCAGGTGCCTTCTCCTAACCTATCTTGCCAGTTCAAAGTAACCTTTTTCATTCCTTTTTCCTGTCACTCAACCTACTTAACACCATATACAGACCTAATTACTCAAGCTAACTTCACTCTTGTTAAGTAATATGCATTTCATTATGATACCTGTCACAAAGTGAAGAGAACTACTGTTCTGGTTTGAGACAGGGTCTCCCTAGGTAACCCAGGCTGGCCTCAAACTTACTCTTCTTTCCTTGTCTTCTGAATGGCAGGGTTACAGGCATGTTTCACCACGGCCAGCTTCTGAAGAAGATAATTAAATCTGCTTCCTTTCAAACTCTCCTTCAGGCCTTTGCGGCCATCTCTTGTTGTACTTCTCAGTGTCTTTTTTCATTTCTTGGAGAGATATTTTACATTTAAACACAATTAGATTATGTTAGTGGGAATGTAAAGAGTATTTCACATTCCTTTAACTTATTCCTACATAGACTGTGGCTGTTCTTACCAATATTAATGTGAGCCTGGACTGGCCCAACAGCTTCCAATCTCTTCATCCCACAATGGTAAGAATCTGTGTAACTAATCACGTCAGCACCTTAATCTCTTGGGTAACTGAGACAAAGCCCTTTCTGTTTTGTTCTTGAGACAGAATCTTACTATGTAGTTCTGGCTGGCCTGGAAATCACAATTCCACCTTTCGAAAGCCATGTGCCACCATGCCTGGCTTGACAAAGCCCTTTTTAAGGGCCCTATTTAACCCTTCCAGTCTACCACTGCCAACTTACCAGCAAATGTCTCCAATCTCAAGCCAACTATTCTGTTTTCCAGGCTTTTAATATTCTGCACTCCAATTTACCCTGGAGGGTTTATTTCTGTAGTTTTTCTACACAAAATCCTTAGCATCCTACATACAACCTATCTATCTAAGCAAATCTCATCCCACTTTTTTCTAATTCGTAACAACAAATATTGTTTCCTGATATGTATTAAACACTTAAAATTTAAGGGTCAGAGCCAGTGAGATGGCTCGGCAGAAAAAGGTGCTTGCCTGCATCCCACATACTGGCAGGAGGGAAACCTGAGCTCCACACACAAACTGTGGCACCCACCCCACCGCCCCAAAGTTTTTTTTTATAACTTTTTATTATACTTATGCATTCTATATCTCATTTAGTACCCATCACAATTACTATTAGAATTCTTAGTTTACTACTGAGTCACAATGAGAGATTAACTTGACCAAGGTTCAAGATCAGAGAGCCAGTAACCCAAAACACAGAGATGGGTTTAATGTGGGGCTGGAGACTTCAGAGTTCACTCAGTCTCTCAAACACCAGGTAAACACTCCACCACTTTCCTGTAGGTCCCCCTCCCCAAATGATGTCCTAATCTTTAACGACACCCATATTACTTTCTCTAGCAAGTTTTCCTAAGTGTAAGGTTTCCTCCCTTACCATGGTGCTGTTTTCTCTAAGGTCATGCTATGGTACCTCCTCCTCAGATTCCTTCTAGAAAGCTCTATGAAAGAAGACACAGGGTCTCATTACTCAAATACCCCTGTACCAATCAACAAATGAACTCTAACAGCTTACCATGTTAGATAGGCATGGGGTTACATGTATGTAATCCTAGCATTCCAGGGGCTGAGGCAGGATAATTGCTAAGATTCTAAGGGTAGTCCAGTCTAGTCTATAGTTTGAGAGCCATCTCAAAATTAGTAAAGACTAGTGAGGTGGTTCAGTGAGTAAAGGTGCTTGACATCAAACCTGATAACCTGCGTTGGATCCTTGGGATACAAATGGTGCAAAGAAAGACCACGTACGATGGCATGCATGGTACGTACTCACGTGCACATGGACACGAGTGTGTGCACAATTTAGTTTAAAAAAAGGAACACTTGTAACCGGCACTTAATATATATCACCTCATGACTACAGTGTCTTCTCTGAGTACTTTTGTTTTAGTGGTGACAAAGCTGAAGCAGTTTGTCTGCAATCTCGGTGCTAGCTGGTGTTAAAGCAGAAATGTGAGCCCAGGAGGGCTTGTCACTTTAATAGGCAAGTTAGAGAATGCTACTTGTTACTGAATTCTGGGAGATGTGGAAAAGGGAAGAGTAGTACAGTCTGGCTTTTTGTTTTATGTACTTAATGCAAAAATTTTGACCATAGACAAACTTTTTTTACAGCTGCTGAGGATTGAACTTAGGGCTTTGTGTATGCTGGGGAAGTTCCTTAGCACTGGGCTACACCCTAGTCCACAAAAGTGTTTTTTGTTTGTATGCTCTTGTTTCTTACTAAAGTCAAATAATATGAATCATTTTTGTTTCCTTAAAATTTTTTAAATTTAATAAAAATTTGCTGCACTTTAAATTAGAAATAATACCATAACTATCTCATTGTTACAATTTTGTCTCATTTTTGTTGCCTTCTCAACCATCTTCCAAATTTTTTGAAGGTACAGGTTATCATGTTTGAGATAAGACTTCCTTTAGCCAGCTTCTGGGGGAGAGATGCAGGGGTGGAGGGGTAGATAGGGACAAGGAAAAGAACCAACTTCTGGGTAGCTCCCCCAAATGTCTCTGAATACATTTGTGTCAGGTTGGTTTTAATTGTCATCTTGGCCCAATCTAGATCTCCTGGGAAGATTCCCAGTGAGGAACTGTTTTAACTGGGCTGGCCCGTGGTATAACTAGGACCATACAGATGACAACATAGCCAAGTTCAGCTGTCAGTCTGAGAGGTAGCTGCCTGTTCCTAATCTTGAACCAATGCTGGATCAGTTTGGTATGTGCTGACCTGGAAAACTCCGAATATCAGTGAACGAAGGCAGCAGTAGCAGCAGCAAAGTTGATAAACTTCTTCCATCTTTTATCTAGGCTACCACCTGAAAATGCCACCCACATTTAGGGTGGACCCTCCCACTTCACATAATTTGATGAACAAGATCCCTTATTGGAGTGCCCAGTGGCCTGCCTTTTACTTGATTCCAGATGCAATCCAACTGATAACCAATATTACTACCCATCCCAACTGTCTATTTCTATTTCCTCAGATTTAGTATTAAAAACTTCATACAGGGGCTGGAGATGGCTCAGCGGTTAAGAACACTGGCTGCTGTTCCCAATGATCCAGGTTCAGTTCCCAGAACATGCATGGCAGCTAACAATTGTCTATAACTCTAGTTCCAGGGAATCTGATGCCTTTTTCTGGCCTCCAGGCATGTACAAGGTGCACAGACAGACATGCAAGCAAAACATCCATACACATAAAATAAAAAAAATAAATCTTTAAAAAAAGAAAACTAAACTTTATACAGGAATATTTCATCCTAAGTATTTTCTTATTTCTGGCTCTGATGGCCTTTTGGCCCTGCCTAGAAAGTTGTCCCAGCTTCACACTTTGGCTTGACATAAGCACTTTATAAACAGAATAAAACCAGACTAGTTTTTCTTTCCATGGGTGAAATCTAGACTACTAAGCAAAACAGATAACTAAAAAGAATCAAAAAGAATCTGGAAACAATGGAAAGATACAAAACTCAGTTTTAAGACTCTAACCAAGAACCAAAGGTGCTTACAGCATGTATTTGAGAAGCATCTTAGACTTCTGAAAAGCATCCATAGGTTTTGGTTTCTAATCCAAACTAAAATGTAACTCATGTGCCCTTGAAAAATTAATGTCTGACATCCATTTAACCATTTTTTAATTATTATATTTTACTTATTATGTGTACGGGTGTTTTGCCTACATGTATATCTGTGCATCAGATTGTATGCCTGATGCCCCTGGAGGTCAGAAAAAGGTGTCAGATCCCATGGAACTGAAGTGATGGATGGTTGTGAGCTGCCATGCGGGTGCTGGGAATCAAACCCAGGTCTTCTCGAAGAGCAGCTGGTGTTCACAATTACTGAGCCATCTCTCCAGTCCCTACAGGAGCAGTCAGTGCTCCCAACTACTGAGCCATCTCTCCAGCCCCTGGAAAAGCAGCTGGTGCTCCCAACTAGTGAGCCATCTCTCCAGCCCCTATTTTCTCATTTGTTTAAGGCAGTGGTTCTCAAACTTCCTAATGCTGTGACCCTTTAATATAGTTCTCATGTTGTGGTAACACCCAGTCACAAAATTATTTTGTTGTTACTTCATAACTGTAATTTTGCTACTCTTAATTTTGTAATGTAAATATCTGATATGCAGGATATCTGATATGCGACCCCAGAGAAAGGGTCATTCGACCCCCAAAAGGCATTGGGCCTGGTTGAGAACTGCTGGTTTAAGGGAAGTTTTAAAAACTATTATATACAATTATCCTGAGTATTACATAAAACAAATTAAACCAAGTAGCAAAAGCATTATAGCAGAAATTACTAAGGGAAGGCAATAATAACAACTGCTAGTATGAATTATGTATGACAACTAGATACTATATTCATTCTTTTTAAAGCTGTCAAAAATCTCTGGCTGGCTGAGCGTGGTGGCACATGAATCCCAGCACTTGGGAGGTAAAGGCTAGCAGATCTCTGTAAGTTCAAGACCAGGTAGAGCTACATAGTGAGATCCTATCTCAAAAACAAAACAACGAAACACAAAACATCATTTTTAAGACTTTCATTATTCCCATTTTAGACTAGAACTTGAATGCAACAGAAGTTGAACGCAACATTACTTAACTACTGAAGGAGCAGCACAGTGTTGAAAGGGGAGTTTCACAGTTGTCATCTTTTAGATGTTATATTATTTAGAGATTTTTAATTAAAGTATAATTATATTATCTTATAAATATTGTGTTAATTTTTGGAGAATTTCATATAATGTATGAACTCCTCCCCTTAACTCTACCTCCCTACCTACCCCCAAGTTTGAGTCTTTTCTTTTTAATTTAGTGACCCATCAACTTCAATTTCTGCTGTCCCTAGATTCTGAGTATAGTAGCCACCTCTGGAGCATGGTCAATCTAGCAGGAGCCACACCCAAATGAAAACTGGCTCTCCCCTGTAGACGAATTTCTAAATGGAGCCATATAGGGGGGAAAGCCTTAGATCAGGAAAACAGGGAAAGCCACCAGCCAACCTTACCTCACCAACTCTGTAGCTTCCAAATGCAAGTTACTTCCTGTCTACCCAAGCCTTTATTGCCTTGCTGTTCTGCCCTCACTGGCTATCTTAGCCCAGCTACCTTACTTCCTCTTCCTACACAGCTCTGCCACTGTCTCTATGGTTGGTACTGAGATTAAAGGCATGTGTCACCACACTTGGCTCTGTTCCCTAGTGTGGCCTTGAACACACAGAGACCTTGCCTGCTAAGGGTTTAAGGACATGTGCTGCCTGACTTCTTGTTTACTAAAAATGTCTGGCCTTTCCCCCTTGATCTCCAGGCAAGCTTTATTTATTAATGCACAAACAAAGTATCACCACATTTCCCTTTTTGTCTAATAAAAAAAAAAAAAATTGAAAGAGTTATAATATAAGAAAAACTATATACAAGTACAATAACTATATACAATATATACAAGCAATAAATACACCAACAATGTCTAGTCCATTTGCACAGACAAATTCAGAGAAAATATTCCATTATCTATCCTATTTTGGTGAGTCCAAAATGTACCTAATCCACTTTCTATCCTAACTTATATTACCAACAGAAAACTATCTTACGATGTCTTTCAAACTCTTTACAACTCCTTAGTGAGTTTCTTTTCTGAATTTCTTAACAAGGAAAATTGTTATTACAACTATCTAATTTTCAACTCCCTCAGAGACCCAAGAAGGAAATAGTATTACCTAGTAAAACAGGAAATGCAAACAAGCAACTTCCAAAAAAATGTGAGTTGACAGAAACAGCCAGCTGCCTGGGCAGTCACCCGAGGTTTCTCTGCACGTTGGAGTATCATCTTCAGCCTACAGGCTTAGCGTATCTGACAGACTCATTTGTGAAGTAGGATGTACACAAGGCCTATAGCTCGACCTCACATTCAGTGTGAATGTTCCATGTACCAGATAAACTTGAATTCCGCTAGTGTCCTGTCATGACTCAGGATTTTAAACTCTGGAAATTGCAGTGTTTGCGGAGTTTGGCTGCCCATTCTTCCCCTGGCTGTGGGGGGTTCACATCATGTGGGCTGGAGCTACAGCATGGCGGATTACCACTGAGTTACACAGAGGTTTTTGCAAGGCACACAACATGGTGCATGGTGGATATAGCTTTTGCTACTTAAAAAAAAAAAAAAAGGTTTCTGGGCTGTTCACTGCTAGATGGAAGTATAGACCCACTGCTTCCCAGAGTCAGCAGTGAGCATGGTTCCCAGAGCTGGCTGTAAACGTAGTTCCACCATGTTGGAAAGCTGAGGTGGGCGGAGCCAGCAGCTAAAGCTGTTATTTCAGTCCTAGTAATGCTGCAGTTTAAAGCAACAGACTTACAGTAAGTCAGATTCAGATGAAATAAATCTCTAAACAGTTTACACTGTGTGTAAAAATGTACGTAGATTTGAAAGAGAGAGAAAAAGGAATATAGACAGTTATTAAAGAAATTAAAAGTTTTAAAAAATAAAGTCTTTAAAAAGACTGTAAAGGTAATATAAAAAATAAGCCACATAAAGATGGATATGACACAGAGAATCTAGATTGTGTTGTCTTTGGGATTTTTAACTACAGAGAGACATTTGATTGTAAAGGCTGCTCAGTTAAACCAATATGTATATTCTAAAGGTATCTTGACTTCAAAATTGGATCTAAGGATATGTTGTTTTGGAAAGGAGGCTCTGACAGATCTCCTGAACCTTAACAGATGGTACCTATCAATAAAGGTTATAACCGGTCTTCCTAGGACTTGACCATTATCTCGAATTTCTCAGGATCCCCATAAGACTACCAGCGCCCCCTATCAGCAGGAAGTAGCCTAGAAAACTACACCCACATTACTAAAAATGAATTATGTATGTTTGTCTTTGTTTAGGTTGTTGTTTACAAACTGTTATTGGTCATAGTCAATCTCTTTCTAAAAGACGAAAGGGGGATATGACATGACAATATAGGATATAGATATGATAGAATAAAAGGATTGCTGAACCTTCTTTTAAACAGCAACTTGTTTAAAATGTTTTACATTGGTATAGATTTTAGTTTATTGATACAAATTCAAAGTCAATTTTGTTATGTTATATATATTTCTACTTTCATTTATGGTATTATGTTTATATAATTCATTTAAATTGTAATGGACAATTAAGAAATACAGATTAATAATTAATCTTCTCTGATAGTCAAACTTATAGTCATATTGAGTTTTCTAGATATGCATAGATATAATTCAATTAGGTATACATAGATATAATTCAACTAGGTAGGTAATTGTCAAACTCTTCAAAGATTTAGAGAATATGGCATTTAAAATGTTTTAAAAACTTAAGACTTTCCTGGACAATGAGACATGTCTGCTCCTGGCAGCACCGATTTACTTCAGAGAGAAAGATGGATGTCAAAGACACTCTATATGGAGTTTATCTTCTTTTTGGCAAAAATAGCCATTTGGGCAAGAAACTGTTCTTGCCTGGACTGCTTGACAAAATGTTGTATCGACTGGACATGCAGGACCCATAGGAAGGTGACCACTGAACTTTGCTTGACAAAATGGTCCTTCAGATTCCTGCTTCACAGAAGAAACTGCCAGACATTCTACAGGACACAGAGAGAAGTAACTGAGAGACTCTAGACCTGTGAGCTGAAAATGAATGCCCCAAGCCAGCTGTCGCTGTCATTCTAGATTTTTGGAAGTTGCTCACAATGCACTTCCTGTTTACTTAGGTAGTATTATATCTTTCTGAGGTCTCTGATGGAGTTGAAGACTAGAAAAAAAAGAAAAGAAGGAAGGAAGGGAGGAAGGAAGGGAAAGGAAAAAGGAAAGGAGAGAAAAGAAAAGAAATCTAATGGTAGGCCAGGCATGGTGGTGCATACCTTTAAAATCCTAGCACTACTAAGGCAGAGACAGGCAGATCTCTTTTGAGTTTGAGGCTAGCCTGGTCTACATAGTGAGTTCCAGAATAGCCAGGGCTAGAGAGACTATCTCAAAGACAAACCCTGTCTGTGTGGCTATGTTTACATGAGTCCAGATGCCTGAAGAGGTCAAAGACAACAAGGCTCCTCAAGCTAGAGTTGCAGACAGTTGTGAATCACCTGACATCAGTGTTGGGAACTGAATTTGGATCCTCTACAAGATCAGTAGGTGCTCTTAACCACTAAGACCTCACTCTAATTCCTTGATTTTGTTCATTTTAATGGAATTTAAAAGAACCATATTGCGGGGGCTGGAGAGATGGCTCAGCGGTTAGGAGCACTGGCTGCTCTTCCAGAGGACCCAGGTTCAATTCCCAGCACCCACATGGCCGTTCACAACTGTCTATAACTCCTGTTCCAGGGGATTCCGCACTCTCACCCAGACATACATGCAGGCAAAACACCAATGTACATCCAATACCAATAAATAAATTTAAAAAAAAGAACCATATTGCTTAGGGAAAGCAGCTAGCAGTATACTGAATCTAGTCTGTTTGCTTCATGCAAACAGTTGTTCCACAAACTCTTTATTAGCTCCTAGCAGATCCTCCTTCTCTTCTCTCTGCTAAGCATACTCAGGTTCCTCAATAGTTCTTCCTCTCCTTTTGACACATCAAAAATCCTCCCTCAATAAAATAAAGTAATAGAAGCAAAAAATATTTGTTTTTATTATTTCAAGTTCTTAATTCTATGTGAGTCTATGATGCCATATGGAGTTACCTGTGGCTGTGAACTGCCTGATGTTGGTACTGGAATCCTCAGAAGAAGCTCGAGTCACCGCTCCAGTTCTCCCCCACCCCCAACCCCCAAAGCCCACCTTTCCTAATAGCTTTCAAAGCAAAGCCAACACTGCAAATGTACACCAGCCAAAATGGAATCCTACTGGTAGCCGGGTACTTCATTTGTTTGGGTAGGGAAGTGTTGTTTTGTGGTTTTGTCGGGTTTTGTAGGTCATTTTGTAACCCTGGCTTGCCTGTAACTCCTTATACAGATGAGGCTGGGCTCCAAATAAAGAAATCTGCCTGTCTCTGCCTCCCAAGTGCTAGGACCAAAGGCATGCAGCACCACACCCAACCCAAGTTATAATTTCTTTGGATTACTCACACATTTTTCTAAACTCAATAGAAATCTGTTGTCATGTCAGTAACACTGCACTATCAGAGGTTATCTATCAGTACTGACAGAGAATACTAGTCACAGTCACGATCTTTTTTCTGAACTTTCTGAAACCCACCTTTCTGAGAACTCCAACTAAAACTCCAAGCTGACATGGTCACTATTTACTAACTGAAACACTTCAGTGAATAGCTATGAGCCATGGAGTCACACATGTCACTGTGTGACACACCCTGACTGCCCATTTCTACATCAGTAGGAACCAGCAGTACTCACAAGCCTCTGCTTTATAGAGTCCAACCAGAATGCACTAAGCTTATTTATAAGGAAAATACAGCTTAGAGATAAAGGAATTTGCTTAAACTTACAGAGCTAATAAGGGTTAGAGTCAGAATTTAAATTCAAGTTTCAAGCCCATGTTCTTTACATTATACCACCCAAAACCGTGACTATAAAAAGGGCCCACCTGCCCACAAACAGGTGTTCAATAATGGCAAATTCCAAGTCTCTCACTGCTCTTCATCAGTGATCAGAACCAGCAATTCTTTTTTTAAGCTTTATTTGAAGCTAAAGAGATGTCTCAGCAGTATAAGAGCACTAGCTGTCCTTTCAGAACACCCACACAGCAGCTCACAACCATCTGTGACTCTAGCCCCAGGAGATCTGATGCCCTCTTCTGGTCTCTGCAGGCGTTGCATGCACAAATGCACAGACATACATGCAGGCAAAATACACACACACACACAAAAGTAAAGGGGAAATAATTCTTACAAAAGCTTTATTATGAGTTTTAAGCCTGAAGCCAGAAAAGGGTGCCAGGTCCTCTGGAAATGTAGTTCCAGATGGTTGTGAACTACCATATGGGTGATGAGAACTGAACCCAGGTCCTCTGCAAGAGCAATAGCTCTCTCTTAACCTCAGAGTCATTTCTCCAATCCCAATTCTTTTCAATTTTTAAATTTATCAGCAAAAATAAAAACTTAGCAAATGCTATGATAATTTTTATTAGTAGTGTATTGTTATTTGATCCACAAACTAAAAATCTCAAAATTATGCCAAACCTACTCTTCAAATTCTTCAGTATTAAGGAACCTCTTGCACCGAAGCAGGATAGAAGACAGGGAAATTATGGAGACATGGGAAGAAAAGGAGTCCACCATCACAGAGTCTGAGTGGAGTCTCTCAGTAGCTGAGAAGCAACTTCAGCAATTAACATTTGCTATTAAGGCTGTCAACACATCTTTCATATACAGATAGTTTATGTTGATGTAGCAATGACCTAAGCTTGAGGCCTGAATATCCAGGACCTTGGGCAAGGCCTCATTCCTTTCCCCACACAGGGCCAGATAATCTACACAACAGTTTACAATAGGGTTGGAGAGATAGATCAGTAGTTGAGAGTACCAACTGCTCTTCCAGAGGACCTGGGCTCAATTCCTAGCACCAATATGATACTTCATAACATACTATAACTCCAGTTTCAGGGGATCTGACACCCTCTTTGGCCTCCAAGGTATACATACACATAAATTAAAATAATTAAAAAAAAAAAAACTATTAACAGCAAGGTATCTACTTTCCTGTAACCCCATGGACTAGACTTCTCTATCAATTATAATTCTATTAGGCACTTTTAAGGACAAATCAGTGATAATATAGTAACTTTCAATGCAACCAAAATCCTACAAAAACCAAGAATTCATCTTGAAGCAGCCCACCCATGAGCTCCGCTCCAGTATGCCTTACTTTCTTCTGAGTACCTTTTTGGCCTGACGGTCATGCCGAAACCTGTGGTAAAACATCTTTAACAAAATTTACAATTCTGTTTCACTAGCTGGCTAGTCCTGAAATTCTTCAGTGTCAAAAGCCACAAATCCTAGTTCAACAGGACTCAAGGTCCCTGAAATTCTAGGGGAACTCCTCAGGCTGCTGAGGATAACAATGTGGGAATCGTGCTGCCCCTCTACCCCCAAAACACTGACAGCAGAGCCATAAAAACCCAGGAGTTCAAAGATGTAAGAAGTCAGGTATGGCAGGGGTTGGTGGCACAGCTCTGTCATCTCAGCATGGCACATGGGAGGCTGACAAAGATGACGACGACGAGCTTGAGGCTAGTCTGGGTGCCTAGAGACACCTTGTCTCAAAACGCAAAATGACAAAAACTCTCGAACCAAGCAGGGTGCAGTGGTACATGCCATGATCCAGCAGTTGGTAGGTTGGGGCAGATTTTCTGTTCAGAACCATCTGGGACTACATAATAAAATTCCATCTCAAAATCAAAACAAAGTAAAACAAACCAACCTTTTAAAAGATTTATGAAGCATGGCAAACTTTGAGAACCTGTGCCTTATAGTTACAAATTAATCAAAAATTTTCTTGGTCAAATCAAAGTCGGCTAACAGAAAGAAAAGTATGCAAGTAGCTAAGGTCAGGCCAGAGAATGCTGTGACTAGTTCACCGACACTAGCATTTGTGGGCCGACTATGATAGTACACATATGGAATCCCAACACCTGGAAGACGGAGGCAAGAAGATCAGGAATTCAAAGTCATCCTCAGCTACACAATGAGTTTGAGGCTAGCCTGGGCAACATGAGCTGCCACCCCTCACCCCTAAGGCATTTATTAACTGAGTATAGCTGAAGAGAAAAACATTTGCTCAAAGACCAGGGTTTCATCACTAGTAACACACACATTTATTTGAGATTGATAAACAACTCTGTAACAATCAAATGTCACTCTGTCCTCTATTATCCGCAATATAATGTTCCCCTAAATGTTCCATCAAAACCAGACAGAGCTGGAGAGAGCTCAGCAGTTAAGAGTGTTTAAGTTATGTGCAAAAACACAGTAATTAAGAAAGCAAAGTAGTAGGAAATTACAGAAGAATAGTTTCTGCTAAGAAAGTAGCACTTACATCAGAAGGTAGCCTGAAAGAGACACTAACTTGGTAAGGGTCTCCCATGATTCACATTTGCATAGCTGCTTACAATGCGACTTTATAACCTGCATACTACTTTTTACATAAATATTTTGAATGCAGAACAGCTTTAATTTAAATTAGGACTTTTTCTTGGTGAAATCTCTCAATAGTCTTTATAATAACTGAAGATTCTACAAGCAACCCCTAAAATTGGCACAGGAATCACTACTACCTGAAGAATTCCAAGAATGTAAAGCAAGCTACCAAGTAATGAAAAGGCACTAGCTGCTCAGGACTGCTAGACTCAAGTCTTCAGAACAAAATTAAGTTGGGGGAGCAGCTGAGGTACTGATGTAAGGCAGTACTGACAGAAACTAAAAATACACTGTTTACTTAAACCCCATTAAAACAAACGTGTTCTACCAGTCCAAATGCACAGGCAGCTTTTCTCTGCAGCCCCTCATCCTTCCTGGAAACTACGACTGTCTTTAGAAAAACGTCTAAGTTAGTGTTGAGACCCCATCTCAGGTTACAAAATGAAGTGATGATAAAGTAGATGAATCTCACGATGTTGAGTGAAAACAGTCAAACACAACGAAGCACACACTCTATGCTGAGTAGTAAACAAGACATTGTGTGGTCCTGGACATCAAAATTATAGTTCTCCAGGGGAGGAAAGGATGGTTAATAGCCAGAGGAAGGGTACAAGAGTTTCTGGGTTTTTCGAATACCCTGCTTCTCAGGGATAACTACCAGTATGCCCAGCCTGTGCAAACCCACTTAACTGTGCACTTGTGAAAATTTTCTATGTATATCACACTTTTACATGTTCAAAAACAGGGAGGGGAAAAAGACAAAATGTCTCCCCACAAGCAAAGAAACATTACTGTAAAAACAAGTTTATACTTAGTGGGAATAGTTCAGGTAAGAACTTTAGGTATATGGGGGAGAGAGACTAGTAATAAGTAGTAGAGCACTTGCCTAGCACGGGTGAGGCTTGGGGGTGGGGAGATGATAGGTCTGGAGTAAAGGCTGGATAGATAGTATAGAAAAGTATTACAACTGAGTGTGGAAGCACAGGCTCATAATTCTAGCATTTGGGAGGTCGAGGCATGAGGTTCAAAAAAGTGTAAGACCTTAAGCTATGTGGCAAGTTCGAAGCCAGCCTGGGGTACATGACCCTGGAAAGAGAGAGAGAGAGGAAAAGCGTGAGGGACATGTTTGTTTTGGGGGTGGCGGGGAAGGGGGGAATAAAAAAAAGAAACAAAAAAGGAAGGGCATGACTACTCCTAGGTATGGTGGAGCAAAATGTTTATTTTAGATAAAAGGAAAAGCATAGCCACAGGCAGAGACATCTGGGAGAGTCTGAGAGAACATGTCCCTGAGCCAGGCCATGTGAATTTGGGGAAGGGAGAGGGGAGTGCCAGGACACCAAGAGGAGAAAGGCTAGACCAAAGGACCAGGTTATCAAAATGGCTGGATTATACAGGGAAGGGCAGCTGGGGGAAGAGCAGCCCAGCTACTGGGCTGGAGAAGTTTAGGGTAGGGGGTAGGGTTTGCCAGCCATTCCCTGTACAGGAAGGGATGGAGGGATAGTGGAAAAACCTGGTGGGGCAAGTCTGCTCTGACATGTTAAATAGGCACCCCAGCTAGCCATCTGTCCCGGGTTCCTGAGACCTAACAGGGAGGTAATCAGAAAGTTCTTAAAGAGATGCTAATAAGGTAATTTCACAAAACATACATCTTTTCCAAGAAAATAATCCTGACAAGTAACACATCCAAATTTCACTTCATTTATGAAGAACATAAACTTGATTTCTTTTCTTTTTTTTTGGGGGGGGGGGGAGGGTGAGACAGGATTTCTTTGTATAGTCCTGGCTTTCCTGGAACTAGTTCTGTAGACTAGGCCAGCCTTGAACTCACAGAGATCTGCCTGCCTCTGCCTCCCAAATGCTAGGATTAAAGGTGTACACCACATCGCCCAGCGCATAAACTTGATTTCTAAGTGGTAAGTGTGTAAGAAAGCAAAATGAGGTGGGGAGTTAGATGAATGGTAAAGTTTGACCCTCAGCACTAAAGGAAGAGGAGGAAGGGGGAAAAAAGAAAGAAGTATAACAGACAGGTTCTATCAACTAAAAATCAACTAGTTGGGCCTTCAAGATGGATCATTGGATAAAAGCACTTGCCATCAAGTTTGACAACCTGAATTCCATCTGAAACCCCTATGGTAGGGAGAGAACCACCATCTCCCCCACAAGCTGTCCTGTAACTTCCACATACAAGGCCTCTCTCTTATTAAGTGATGTGTGAAATACTTGATTTACCAATGGTGTAGGGCCCAGAATCTCTGCCATATTACAAATTACTGAGCTCCCTGTTGCTTAATAAACGTTAGATGAAGGACTCTTAACGTGTAAGAACGCTGTTTAAAAAATAAAAGACACAGGGCTACGGAGAGAACCCCTGTCTCGAAAAACTACAATAATACAAAAGACACAAGTGGGAGGGGCACACCAGCAGACCTGCCATCCCTTGTTCGCTGGAGGAAAAGCAGCTCCAGGCCAGCCTCCAGTGGAGGCCTCCAGTGGAGGCCCTTCTGCAAAACACTAGCGGGCAGGGAAGGGCAGACAACTGGGACTAGAGCTGAGTAGAGTAACGCATATCTAGCATGCTTCAAGTCCTAGAGTCAACTCCCAGCACTACAAAAACGGGGAGCAGGGGGAATAAACAACTAGCTTGACCTGTCAATGCAACACTGTCCTCAGGGAAAGTCACGGAACTCACTTCTCTGTCAAGATAGAAACTATTATACAACACTACACAAAGAGTGACTACTTGAGTAGAAAACAGGAAGGTAAGAAATGCAATGTCAAACAAAAACGCCAACTCCAGACAGCCAGTTTCAGAAGCCACACACCTTCTGGGCCTTTGCAGTGTTGACTGATAGACACATACATATTCTTCTCTAGTATGACAGTGGTTACCAAAGTACTAATTACAGAAAATTATACAAAAAAAGTATCACATTTATACTAAATACTGCCAGAACACTACCATAATACTCAACTGTCACTTACAGTTTAATGTCAAACTCAATTTTTATTTGAAATTAGTTTTCCTTTTAAAGCACCTGCCACATTTTCATTGACATTTTTGGCCATGTACTTCACTATAATCTGCATGAACAATGACTGCATGCAAAATACTTTTCTCCTCTTTCTTAAATTTTCTCAACTGCAAAATAAATTATCTGTAAAAGACAGATAATTTACCACCAAAAACAGTTTGTAAAGCAACAGTTGCAAGAGATTTCTTATTCTTATTTATTTAAGGTTTTTCGAGGAACGGTTTCTCTGTGTAGCCCTGTCTGTCCTAGAACTCATTCTGTAGTCCAGGCCAGTCTCAAATGCAGATTCACCTCTCTCAGCCTCCCAAATCCTGGGATTAAAGGCATGCATCATCATGTCCCAAGGAAGATTTCTTATTCTCCAACCCACACAACGGACCAATCACAATTATGCTCAACTTAGGCAGACAGCTTTGCAGAAGCAATGGCACAAGTGTGACCTCCAAGACACGCTGCCTTCTTCTCTTCCCTCTGGGTATCTCAAGGATGGGGTTTCACTCTGTCAGTGTCAAACTCAGTGATCCAATCCTTCCTCACCCTTCTGAGTGCTGGGATTACAAGCACGAGTCAATAGTCTACCTAACTAAATACTCCACAAAATTTCAATTAAATATCTACTTCATCTACTGACCATTATCCCAAGTGACACCTAGTGTAATCTGAAAATGAACTGCAGAACCGTCTAAGAAACATCAAGAGCTGGGAATAATGGTTCACCCTACAGTCACAACCCTTTGAAGACACAGGTGGAAATACTGCAATGAGTTCAAAGCCAGCATGGTCTGCACATAAGTGCCAAGCTAGCCAAGGCTACACAGTGAGAATCTGCCCCAAAATAAACTAACAATCCTCCCCACACCCCACCTCTACCCAAAAAGGAAGAACTTGTCAATTCAAGTTTCCCCCTCTATTATGACCCTGCCTATGCTTGGGTTCTGGCTCTTACGTATCTACGTCGCTCCCTTTCTGTACAACTTTTACAGTTCCATTTCACTGTCAAACTATATTTATCTTTTCTATATCATAACTCAACAGGTCTATTCCTCAACATTCCAACCTGCACTAGACTGAGTTTAAAAAACAAACAAGAACACCACTTGAGTCGTTACTGTAACAGGTTTGATAAACACAGAATTTATGTTTAGTAATGAATGTCTGCAGTCTCAGAATTCCAGAGACTAGGGCAAAAGGTTCTTAAATTCCAGTAAAGCCTAAGCTATATTATCTAATTTTTTAGAATTTTAAAATAAAACTCTATGGTTGCTAAGGTTTTTTTTTTTCAGAAGAATAATGACAAAAACAATAGATACTTAGCATCTTCTAATTTAAGCAGATGTTAGTATTAACTACTGAGGTCTATCATTCTAGTGAGTTTACTAAATTGCATGGTCAGAGCTGTCACTCTGCGGAGCTAGAAGAGACAGCTCAGCACTTACAGCTCTCCCAGAGGCCCTTTGGTTCCTAGCACTCTCATGGTTGCTCACAACCACCTGTAACTCCAGGGACTGTGTGTGACACCTTCTTCTTTCTGACCTTCATGGCCTCTTCACACACCTGGTGCATAAACATTCAAAGAGGCACATACACTTAAAATACACATTTTCTTTAAACTTAAAAAAAATTTAAAAAGAACCACTACTTTAACTGTGCTAGTAAACAAAATTTCTGGAAACCTCCAAAGGATTGACATGATTTTTGTTCAGAAAATATAATATATAACTACAAAATATAAATGTTAAAAATTATAAAACTCAAGTGACAAAATAATTTCCTTAAATCTTTGTTTTACAGACTTTCTGTGCAAAGCTCCCAGCACCCCAGAACATTTCTACTACAAATAGCTGTTTTTGGAGAAATTCAACACATACCACCAAAGCATCCACACTCAATTAAGAAAGTGTGCCCAGGAGTCCTGACAGAATTGTCACTAAAAAACTTTTCTCTAGTAGATAATTTGCTGTTTGCTAATGCTGTGGTAGTTTATTTTAAAAACAGCCCTCCAACTTAGCTCCCCTTCCTAAAAGACTAACTAAAGCATGGAACACAGTGACCAGGTACAGGGTAAAAAACTGAGCCTGGTAAACTATAACAAGGAACATTTTACTCTACCTTTCGGTAAAAGGTATATACTTTTGTAGTTTAAAAACAGAGAGATCAGTCAGGTGGTGGTGACGCACAACTTTAGAACCAGCACTTGGGAGGCAGAGGCAGGAGGATCTCTGTGAGTTGGAAGCCATCCTGGTCTACAGAGTTGAGTTCCAGGACAGCAAGGGCTATAAAGAGAGACCCTGTTTTGAAAAACAAAGCAAAACCAACACAGATGGCTTAGTGGTTAAGGGTGTTTACTACTCTACTGGAGGTCCAGAGTTCGGATCCCACATCTACTTTGAGCAGCTTACAAACTCCTGGGGAATCAGAGACAGCCTCTTCTGCCTCCATAGGCAACCGCGCACATGTTCGCATACAGTGGCCAAGATAGTCTGTGTGTTGGGTGTGATGGCAAATGCCATTCACCTCACCACTAGGCAAGCTGAGACAGGAGGACTCCTGCAAGTTCTGGGCCTATCTAGTCAGCTCTACAACTCTACAGCATCCTGGGCTACAAAATGAACCCATTTCAGAAAAGGAAAAAGGGGGGGGGGGGGATAAATTGTGAATGAATTATCTGGTTTCCCGATTGTGCAACTTCCACACTTCTGAATACAAACAAACGAAGACGAATATAGTAAACTCACTTAAGAGTAGATAGATATTTGAAGTGGAAAGTGATTCACTTATGAAAACATACCTCAAACTTAAGTAGCAAGAGTAGCAGGATTTTAATTAAAACAATCCTGTACTACTTTATGCAACCTAAAACCACCACCCCAGAATATCAAAATGGTAACCTCAATAACACTAAAAAGCAAAGCCCTACTGATGGGAGTTAATAAGCATGAACATAACAACGATTTTATTCTGACCTCAGATACTGTCAGGGAAGGAGGGGATTCCAAACATTGCCAAAGCTACTGTCAACAGCCAGGGCACTGAGAACTTCTCAATGGCCAAGTGAGTAAGTGATGCCCAGACACAAGGACAGATGCTCGGCGTTCTGCTAGGCGACAGAAGAGTAAACAGGGCTGGAATGCTTTAGAATGGGGTAACCGGGCAAAAACTGGCACCTCGGCAGAGGGGGCAGTGTCGGCCGGGGCGGGCTGGCCGCGGGGCCGGCGGGGGAGCGCTCGGCAGGTGGCGGGCGCCTGGGGGCGGGAGGAGCGCAGCGCCCCGACGGCCAGTCCGCACAGCCGCCGGCGACGGGGCGGCGCGCGCGGCGAGGCTCCCGGCGGCCGGGCGCGCGCCCCGGCCCCTCCCTGACAACTTGCCTGCTGGAAAAGAGTTGCAGGTCCCAGGTCCCCGGAACCCGGGGAGCCGCCATCCAGCACAACCGCTCTGCCAACAAGGTCCCGCGAGAGTCGGGAGATCTCGCGATACAGACCCACTAGCATCTCGCGGGCGTGCTCGGGCACCAACATGGCGGCGAGGGGGGGGAAGAGAACCACTACTTCAGGATTTGGAAAAAAGTGTGCTTCCTTCTCGGACTGGAGAGCCGCGGACGCACAGGAGGAGGGGCAAGCCTTCCCCGCCCTGCGCGTCTCCTCCGAGTGCCCCGCGGCGGGAGAAGGGCCGGAAGCCACACCGAGCCCTCCGCTGGCCGCAGCGCCCCACGCACGAAACCCAGCCCGACCTCAGCCGGCCGCGCCGCGGGTCACGTGGCCGTCACGTGGGCCGCGCGCCCGGCGTCCCCGCCGCCCTCCCCGCCCCCTCGGCCGCGCACGCGCGCGCCCGGCCCACGTGGGGGCGCCGCCGCGGCCACCCCCCTCCCGGCGCTCGTCCGGGGGGCTCCGGCCCCGCGCGCTGCCGCCGCGCGCCCCTCCTCCGGCCCCTCCGGCCGCCCCGCCGCGCGCCCCGGGAGCCCGCTCACCTCCCGCGTCGGGCCGGCCGCTCGGGGAGGCGCCGCCCGCGTGGCCGCCCTCGGCCCCCGCCGCGCACTGGCTCGAGCGCCCTCCCTCCGCCGCAGGAAGCTCCACAGCGGCGCCGCGGCGCTTCCAGGTGGGTCCCCGCCTCCCGCTCCTCCACTTCCCGCAGCAGCCGCGGCTCCTTCCGGTCCCCTCCTTCCTCGGGCTGGAGACGCGTGGTGCCGGGCGCTCACCGCGCCACCTGCCGGTAGCCGCGGCCGCTGCAGCGAGGAGGGCGCCGCCGCCGGCTCCCAGCCTGGGCTGAGCCCCCTTACCTGCCCCGGAGGCAGCCCCGGCACAGCCATGCTCTCCTCCGCACGGATGCGCAGCCCCGCGCGCAAGCGCCCACCTCCAGCCTTTGCTCAGGCCCTTCCCTGAGGCAGATCACTTGCCCAGAGTCCCAGCTCCTCCGTCTCCTGTGTTTCGGGTCTCTTCTGGGGTCTCCCTCAGAGGGGCTGTCCAGACCACTCCGAGGTTCCGAAGAGCACACCTGCACTACTGCTTTTACTCTGCGTACTTTTAAACAGCATGTCTACCCATTATTTGTAAGTGTTCTCCCCCACCAAGAACGTAGTATCTCCAAAGGCAGAGCGTCTTATCTTTTCTCCGTGCCTTTTCCCGACAGTTGTGTCTAGCACCAAGTATGGAACTCGGGTGTATTTATGTGGCTCAGCGTGCGCTTACCCTGCGTGAAGCTCGTGAGTTTCATCTCTAACACCTGCCTTCGAATATACTATGCCCACCTTCAGTAATGGAGGTAAGCATTTTCTCTGGGTTGATAGCACCATCAACCATCACTTCTGAGCTGTGGAAATGCTGACCAAAACCTCTGGCTGCTTGATTATGTTCCAAAAATACCAAGTCCACTGGTGGAATCTGTTAATTGGGGCTCTTCACAACAGTAAACTACTGCTTCAGTGCCTGTGTTTTCCTTAGCTGAAACAGTTGTTTTGTTTTTCTAAGCGAGTGGATATCTGTGGTTTCTTTTCAATGGCTGGTAAGTTATTAAATCATTAAAGTGTCATGTAGTTGTTTAGTTTCCAATTCAACTCAAAGTAACATCTACCCAAGATAAAGGGTACCAATTATATTGTACTGATAATCACACCTATTATCTTACATTGCCTTAGTCTTTTTAGTAGTTGGGTCTGTAAGGCCTCACCAGAACACATCCCTGCCATACTTTTTAGTGAACTCTGTTGGAATAGGCATTGATATAAAAATACATGGTTTCCCTACCAAATTCTGTCCATAATAGCTTTATGTACAGGGCAATATGCTGCCGACATAGGATAGCTACTATTGGGATGGTCGGAACTTTCCTGTCTGCTGTCCAGAGCCAGCCACCAGTTGACAGCTCCAGCCACGGCATTGTCACACTGCATCATCTGTTTCCAAGAGAACTGATCATTGTAATGTAAAAGTTTTGTCATTTATTCCAACTTGCATCCATTCTGAAGGAGCATCCCATCTGTATAACCCAATGGACTGGATGAGGCACTCTGTTCAGATCTAGTTCAACTTTTTTTCTCCTCCAAGAATGATACCAAGAGCATTCCTTTTTAAGTCTCTGCACTAGTGTGTAAACATCTGCTATCAGAGAAACCCAACCTGTGACCTTGCTCATATTTGTTGACAAAACACATGTTACAATTTGGAGTTTGTTTTCATTGAGACAACACCTTCTATAGTCCAGGCTGATTTACAACTCCATATATAGCTTGGAACTCTTGATTTTTCTGCCTCTGCCCCGCAGTGCTAGAATGTTAGGCTACCAAGCAGAATTGAGGCCAGCCTGAGCTACATAAGGCCCTGTCTGAGAGAAAGAGAGATGAGAGGTCTGAACTGCTCCATTTACAATCCAGGCCTAAATTTCAGTTTCTTAAACAAAGGGCTATTTGTCAACACCACCACAGACAGCAGGGATGAGGGAGGGAGCATATACAAGGCCTGAGTCCACCCCACAGTATCTCAAAGCACTGACCACATAAGGACAGTTCCTGCAAACCTCTCAAAACATGTCCAAAGATAGTAAAACTAACCTCAGCCAATCAAAAGTATACTAGTGTAACTGTTGCCTGCTTGACCAGTCACATTCAAGGTGACTTAACTCTTCCTGGAATATCCCTAGCTGTGCTTAAAGGGAACCTGTGTGCTCCTCTTGAGGTGCCATTTTGTATAAATGGTTGACTCTGCATTCTGGTAAATTCTGCAGAATAAACACTCTTTGTTTTTACGTATTATTCGAGTCTGGAGTCTTCCTTCAGCAATTCACAGATCTTTACATTTGGGGGCTCATCCGGGATCACTGAGGACCCTCAACTCTATAGTAGAGCATTTTAGGGGAGTACATTTTGTACTCCACTGATCGATGAGTCTGGGTGTGTCTTTGTCTGGTCTGCTGTCCAGACACAATCTGGAGGCCTAGGGAGGTAGGGCAGATGTGGCTTAACTTCTTCCTAGAGGGGAGGGAGTTCTGTTGGAACCCGAAGGCTCCGCTCTGGTGGAGCCAGAGAACTCCAGTCTGACTTTGGTTTTGATAGTCAATGACTGTTGCTCCTGTATGGCAGAGCCTGGTTGCAGAATAGGCCACTGTCTACAACATTCTGGTCTTTCCCAGACTCCGGTGGGTTTGTCGTGTGTGTGTGTGTGTGTGTGTGTGTGTGTGTGTGTAACACAAATCTTAAAAGGTCTTACAAAAAACAAAACAAAAAAAAAAAAAAACTGGGGCCAGAAAACTGAGTGATCAGAGAAACAGAACAAGCCACAGCTAACCTCACCTTGCCAACTCCTCAGCTGATCTTGTTTCCTCAGACTGAAAGCCTCTGAGTCCTCACCCAAATGGATCTCAGCTGAACTGCTTAAAAGCCTCTACTTCCTGGTCCTCACACCTTATATACCTTTCTGCTTCCTGCCATTACTTCCTGGGATTACTTCCCAAACAAAGACATGAGATATCAAGTGCTGGGATTAAAGGTGTGTACCACCACACCTGGCTCTGTTCCCCATGTGGCCTTGAACTCACAGAGATCCAGACAGATCTCTGTCTCCTGAGTACTAGAATTAAAGGTGTGTGTGCCACCATTGTCTGGCCTCTATGTCTAATCTAGTGGCTGTTCTGTTCTCTGACCCCCAGATAAGTTTATTAGGGTACACTATTATGGTACACAATATATTGGGGTACACAAAATAACACCACAAGTGTTTTGTTCATCTTTTACTTTCTTGAAACATACTACCATGGGACAGTCAGCAAGCTCCACTCCTCTGGACCTAGTCCAGTCACATTTTAAGGACTTCAAACACCAGGCAGAGAATCTGGAGCTGCTTGTACAGCCAGGGAAACTAACCATATTTTGCAGGAATGAATGGCCAGATGGCAGCACCTTCCACCTCCCTACCATCTGTCAGGTTAAAGATATCATGTATGGAAAACCTGGGCATCCCAACTAGGTCTCATACATCACCACGTGACAATATCTAGTGGAGAGCCCCTCTTCTTGGTTGAAGCCCTTCCTGCCACTGGTCCCAACAGTCTGACAGGTGAAAGAAGCAGAATGGCTGAAGGACCATAAGCCAGCAGTCCCACCCGCTTCTGTACAAGGAGGACTTTACCAGCCTCCCTATGCTCCAGTGCCACCCCCTCCACCAGCACCTGCCCCTCCCCCCACAGATAGCTGCTGCCAAACCAGGCCTGGGGCTGGGGGTGGAGGGGGCAGAAGGTGCAGTCAGTCGTCCTCACACCTGTGCCAGACCATGAGACAGGCAGATCTGCTACAGTGGCCCTGCCTCTGTGGGCAACTGGGTCACCAAATCAGGCAGGTCGTCAATACATGTCCTACATACCCTTTGCTACTAGTGATTTGTACAATTGAAAGATGGAGAACCCCAAAATTTCTGAAAAACCATCTGCCTTATTAGACCTAGATTCTGTAACGATCACACATCAGCCCATGTGGGATGATTGTCAACAGCTTTAGCAGTTGCTGTTCACAACTGAGGAGCAAGAGCAGATCCTAGGTGCTGCCCCTAAAGTGGTTCCAGGGCCACATGGCCAGCACACAGCTATTCAGGCCAATACTGATGAGGCATGACCCTTGACCGGCCCAGAATGGGATCACAACGGCCCACAGACAGGGAGCAGTTGAAGGTCTACCACCAGATTCTGATGGGGGTCTCCATGAAGCCTTAAGACAGCCCACAAATTTATCCAAGGTAGGACAGGTAGTTTAAGGTAAGGATGAGACTCCGGGAGCCATTCTGGAGTGGCTAATAGAGGCTTAGAGAACCTTAATTCCTTTCCACCTGAAATGTTTTAAAAAACTTTACTACAACCAGGCGGTGGTGGCGCACGCCTTTAATCCCAGCACTCGGGAGGCAGAGCCAGGCGGATCTCTGTGAGTTCGAGGCCAGCCTGGGCTACCAAGTGAGTTCCAGGAAAAGGCTCAAAGCTACACAGAGAAACCCTGTCTCGAAAAAAAAAAAAAAAAAAAAACTTTACTACAGCAAAGAACTTCTTTTTTGCATGTTTTCAAATAAGATATAATGAAAGGCATTAATATTAACAAACTTCATGCCCTTCTAAAAGTCTATCAAATAAATTCAACATTCAGTTTACACATCTTAAAATTATTTTTATTGAGTGAATTTTAACATTGCTTGTAGATGGTGCAGCTACCCCACACAGAAAGCCATCGTGAATGCTGTTTACATCCTCTTGTCACCTGGCATGTTTGCACGTGGAATATAGTTAAGCGTTTGACATCACATAATCAAGCAAACAGCAGTGCATACTCTATTATTCAAAAAGACTTTATGCATTTCATTAAAAAAATCATTTTGCAAGTGGTTTCAGCTTTATCCACAATCTCATTGGACACATTCCATACTTCATGCTCTCAAAATAAAAAGTGGCCTAAAACTAAGATTTTTTTTTTTTTTTTTTAGGTTACTGACATTAATGAATACCATTCAGGTCTATAGTATTAAAGTTTAACATTTTACATTATAAGCGGCAATAAGTTACTGATAATCTGGTGACAAATTCCACTCAAACTAAATACATCCTGTTACATTCAAAAGACATACTGTAAATTTTAATAAGCAATTTTGTATGCTGCAGTGCAAAAGAAGTAACACCTAATGTTTCCTGAGCTTTAGGAAATTAACAATTTTCGGACCACTACTCTCAATTTAAAATAGGCGGCTTACTATGCAAAGCCATGTCAAAACTATACAATTAAATTAGGTTTTTTTGAGAATTGAAAAGATTGGCCGGCTATGATGGCTTAGGGTAAAGAAAAAGTTTTCAAGCAGAAGTATTTACAGCTCTGAAGAGGGTACCTGCATCTGCCTGTAGAACAAAGGTCAGGGAACCCGATTACCAAGTGTCCCTTTACTTTCAAAAACAGTACACTGAAAGACATTATGGTCAGTTATTTAGCATTAAATATTACCAACTTATATTACACATTTTAACATACCATCCCATAATGCCCAGTACAAAGGAATAAATGTGATAAAAGATGAAAATCAAAGAAATAAACATGCTTTAAGGAATGTTTTGAATTTGTGTGCATCAAGTGAGGATGACTTCTCATTAGAGCTCTGCACCCTCAAAACTACAGAGATCGAGTTTCTACTTCAATCTTTTCCTCTGCTTGTAGTACATCAGGGTCAACATGAACAACCGGAGGTCGGAGGATTACTTCAGGCCCTCCACCATAGATAGACTGCAGGAAATTCCATGTTTCTTCTGAAATTTGACCAGAGTCTGCTCCTAAAATTGTGTGTATGCAGAAAGAATGATGTTTACAAACATGAATGTTTAATTGCATAGATAAAAGCTACAGTATGTAATGTTTTTAAAATTTCTAGAGATCCATATTCCTAGTTCCAACCAACAACTCTGAAACCTTCCCACAAATAACACACTGCTTTCTCACCCTCTGTTCTCCTGTAAGCCTGAACAACCCTGAACTAGGTTAGTAAAAAATAACATGATGGCTGATTAGTATTTCTATCAGTGAGACATCGTCAGCAGTAAGGGTTTCAATACGAATTACAGCATTATGGCGCACGCCTGTAGTCCCCACACTTCGGAGGCAGAAGCAGGAGGGTCACAAGTTAACGCCGCCACTCTTGGCTACATAGCACACTCAAGGCCAGTCTGGGTACATGTCTCAGAGGAAAAGCTGTGTGCATGTTTACTAAACAAACTCACCTTGCTTGAGCATCACGTTACCACATTTAGTGACTGCAATTTTAGTGTTGTCGATAGGGCCTGGGGGATCTAAATCAAAAGGATAAAAGAATTATAGAATGCACACTTTAAAGAAATGCTGCAAAGAACTACATCATTTTATAGCTGAAATAATTGAGAACTACCAATATAATCAAGGTAGATATTTTTTAACCAAATACCATCTATTTCAAGTATCTTCTCAGCTTTGGGGGTTCCATTTGACCCAAAACAACCAAGAAAGGTGAGAGGTTACTCAGCACCAAAATCTAACAGAAAAAATTTCTTAACTGCTCATTTGGGAATTGCAGATCAAATATTTTTTAATGCTACAAAAGAACAACCCCTTTATAAAAAAAAAATCGTATTCTCAGTTCCAAATTTGTTATTTAAACCAAAATCACTATAAAATGAAATATTCAAAAGCCTTTTTTTTCTGAACATGAAAGTATAATACTTGTCCATCCTCAAAACCTCCCAACAGGCACAAGGAAGAAAAATTACTAAAATCTTACAGAAAAGTAGGCATATGGTTTTAATATCTGTGTGGTCTTTTGCTTTTGCACAATACATTGTTTAAGAAAATTGTTGAAGAGGGCAGTCGGGAAGGACTAATAAGAACAAAGAATAATGCCATATATGTTTGAAAATGCCATAATCAATTAAGTCCATCACTTCGTTTGCTAACTTGAAAAATAGACCAAAGGATTCAAATACATACTTTTTTGCAATCAACTCAATACTTCAAGAACACTTTATTTTCAAATTATTAATAGTAGTAGTATTGAAATAGATTCTCACTACATGGTCCTGGCTGGCCTGAAACTGGCTATGTAGAAGAGGCTGGCCTTAACTCCTCAGGTATCCCTGCCTCTGTCGGCCCCAGCGCTAGGATTAAAGGTGTGCACCATCATGCCTTCTACTCAAATTATCATACATAACTATTTTAAAAAGTCCACATTGTGTTCCATTGTATTGATAAATTATAATTTACTCACCATCCTGTTGTATGGTATTTTAAGTTTTTTCTTTCTTTTTTTGAGGGGGTGGTCTTTTTGAGATGAAGTCTCTCTTACACAGCGCTTACTATGTGGACCAGGCCGGCTTTGAACTCACAAATAACCCCTGCCTCTAAAGTTTTTCAGCATTAAGATTATTTTTATTTATGTATCTGTGTGTATGGGATGTCTGGGCCAGTGGAGACTAGAGAGTGCCAGATCCCCTGGAGCTGGAGTTACAGGTGATGAGCTGACTGATGGAGATGCTGAAAGATAAACTCAGGTCCTCCAGAGGAGCAACAAGTGCTCTTAACTGCCAAGCCATCTCTTTAGCCACTGGTATTAAAATTAAAGACAATTTTTGTTCAATTCTTTCATTCTTGCCATGAGTAATAATTATAATCTCACAGTAATAAGACTATAAACTAGAATATAAGTTCCCTGAAGTCATGGGTCTTTTTTGTTCACTGGTATAATCTCCAATATTCATAAAATTAATAAACAAAAAATGACTAAGAAACCATTTCAGTTAACCACTTACCTCCATCCTTACCCTTCACAAAACTCTCCCATTCTCTAAACCACTGCATACTGATACAATAAAAAGTAGCCGGAGAGTCCTCCTCTTGAAATGCTCTGTTGAGCTACAGAGAGAAAAAGTCAAGCACCTAGTATCTGGAACTTGGGATATTCTCCTCCAGCATCTAACAAGATAATTTCTCATACACACATGAGGTACCACTAAGTGACACACTAGGCTATCTTAGTTCAAAGAGACAGAGTGTAGTCTATCAATAAATGACTCTGGATTATGTGTCAAAATATAACAAGCACATACAAAAGAGAAACATAAAGAACAGGTTAAAAGAAGATGGCTGAGGCAAAGGATTCAATAAATATTTCATTCACCACAGCCAACTTAAAAAAAAAAAGTAAAGACCAAATGGCTAGAAACATTGGTATGAAAAAAAGGTGCAAGTAACAGGGTCTCAAAAGAATAAAGCGTCTTTGGAATTTGTCTAATTACAGTGGCATTTCCTGTTGGGCAACAAATTGCCCTTGATATATACTAGAAAAGGACAGACATAGCCAAATTCAGATTGCCAGTTCTTTAAAACTTTTAAATTATGTTGGGAGTGGCATGCGTGCTCACACTAGTGATGCCAGTGCAAACTGTAGAGATCAGAAGACAACTTGTAGAATCAGTTCTCTCCTTGTCACTACATGAAACCAGGGGACTGAAGTCAGGTCATCCTCCTTGGCACCAAGGGCCTTTACCCACAGAACCATCTAAACAGACCTGTTTCTTCAATTGCATCTAATGAAAACCCTATAACCTTGGGGGAGAGAAGTACAGATGGAGTTGGAGAGATAGCAGGGAGGTGTTGGTATGATCTAAACTGCATTCATACAAAAAATGATTATCCACAAAGGTTTGCTATGTTCTCCCTCAACTGCCTTCTGTTTGCTAGATAAGTACTTACCACTGAGCTACATTCCTAGTGCCAGTTTTCTTTAAGACAGTTTGATGTCTCTCAGACTGGCCGCAAGCTCACTATGTAACCAAGGATGATCTTAAAGTTGTGATCCTCCTACCTCCCCAGTGCTAGGATTATACACATGTACCACCATGCCAAGTTTACTCAGTTCTAGGGACTGAACCCAGTAGAGCACTAAGGAAGCATTCCACTGCTACATACCTAGCCCCAAAGGTTCTCACTACTGGTTCAGAAGCACTCCCATGGTCTGACTACATCCAGTTCCTTTTTTTCCATGTGTGATCACAGTGACCTTAGTTATTCCCAGAAACCACCCTGGTACATTCCTGATTCTCAGGCTTCTGCAATGATCACACACACACACACACACACACACACACACACACACACACACACACACACACACACACTTTTTACAACTATTTATGTGACTGTCTCCCACATACCCTATAAGGCTTTTTTTAAACTCCACTAGAATAGACCTATCTTAATCACTTTAACTTCTCACACTCTCAAGCTCTTTAAAAACTCTCAACACTTTGTCCTTTCCCATGTCTTTTTTCAAAGGGAGGGGTTAAGAAAACATCTCATATAGCCCAGGAGGCCTTGAAATCCAGACACCTCTGCTTCCACCTCCCAATGGCTGGATTACAGACATGTGCCACGATGCCCAGCTGCTCATGACCCTTTAATATTTTCCAAATTCAAGTATGTTGAGGGAAAGAGTCTTCCTGGGACACTCAGCAGCTACTTACAGAGGAACCATAATACAGGAGAGGAAAATTTCTGGGTCTATGTATGATGGTTCTAAAGAAATCAAGACCTGGGCATGGTGACATATAACCCCAGCACACTGGGGGTAATGCAGGGAGAGCAAATATTCAAAGCTAGCCTAGGGTACAGAGACCCCGTCTCAATAAGAAAGAAACCAAAGCAGGCCAGCACGACGGCTCAGTGAGTAAAGGCACTGGCCTCCAAGCCTGGTGACAGCTGGACCCCTACCATCCATACAGAGGGAGGAGAGCCCCAACTCTCAATTTGTCTCTCACATACTTGAATGTCAAGTCCTCACAGGTGTCTACCACTTCTAAGCCCCAAGGTCCTGTGCTCACTTCATTTCCTCTACTTTTGGTTGCTTCTGCAAACTGATCCTATCTACTTTCCCAAGTTTCCAGAAGCTCCACTTTGTTTCCAGACCACCAAGGTCACCTATTTCTGACCAGGTTGTTTATGATTTATATATGAAATGCCCCTCAAAGGCTATACCTTAGGCTGGCAGCAGAACGGGATTTGATCAACATAATGCTGCTTTGGCATGGTGTAAAATATACCAGGAGACCTAGAAACCGCTATCAAGGTCACAGAAAGCCATGGAGAGAAGGCAATGTGTATCAGGGTCAGATTCCAGATTCCACAGGCCCTAAATGACTAACTGGTGCTTGGTACCCCAGGAAATGCAAGAAATGCAGGATGTTTGCCAGGAAAGCTGGTGGCACTGGGTGCAACCATCCCAAGAAAGGTCATATTTGCCACATGCAGCAGAATATAATACTTCAGATCCATTCATACTGCTGCACAGATTAGTTATCCATGACTGTTCATGGGGGTCGAGATAGGAGACAGTGTCTTGTGTAGCTCAGACTGGCCTCAAACTAGTAGTGTATGGTTGATGATGATGTTGAATTCCTGATCATGCTGCTTCTACCACAGCAGAGCTCCCCAGCAGGCTGTTTGCATTGTTCTTTGAGTCTTCCTAGATAACCAAGGTTGGTCTCAAGTGTTCAGATACAGGTGTGTGCCAGTCCACTTGACTTCTGCTTTCCACTGCTCAACACTGTCCCTCTGTGTGACCCTAAGACATTCTGTTATCAATGTGGCAGCTTTTGAACATTCCACTATTCCCACTTTAGGGCAACTTATAAGCAATACTACTAAAGAGTTTGGTTTATAGGTTTTATGTGAATATAAGTTGTCATTTCTCTTGGGAGCAAGACTGCTTAGAGTCATAAGCTAAGTGTTAAATCTATTAAAACAAAACAAAAACAACCTACCAGGCTAGGTATATAGCTCTGTGGTAAATCATTTACCTAGCATTTTAATCGCTAGCACCACAAAACAAATAAACAAACAAACAAAACCTACCATACTGTTACATCATTTAACATGTGGTCTTTTCAATTCCTGCCATGGAGGAAAGAGGCTCACAAGCCCCATGTCTAGCTGAGGAACTATTGACAACTGATGGATTACGGATAGAGAGAGTTTTCTTTCTTTCTTAATTTCTTTTCTTTTTTTCTTTTTTTTTTTTAGATTTATTTATTATGTATACAGTATTCTGTTTGCATGTTTGCCTACATGCCAGAAGAGGGCATCAGATCTCATTACAGATGCTTGTAAGCTGCCATGTGTTTGCTGGGAATTGAACTCAGGACCTCTGGAAGCCATCAATGCTCTGAACCTCTGAGCAATCTCTCCAGCCTAAGAAAGTTTTCTTTTCTGTAAGGGCATTGTTCCCCAGTAGGAAGACCATACCACAATGGAGAGCCCTACACCCATGAGCATATGAGAAGCAGAAATTGGAATCAGTGGGTTATTTTTTAAAAAGGGTTAGGTGGGTAGTGGTGTATGCCTTTAATCCCAGTCTCAGGAGGTAAAGGCAGCTTTCTAAGAGTTCAAACCAGCCTGGTCCACATAGCGAGTTCCAAGACAGCCAAGACTATATAGTGAGTCCATGTGTTGAGAGAAAGAGAGAAAACAGATGAGGGGTAGGAGTGGACCAGAGAGAAGCAGGGGTAAATATGTTGAAAATACACTGAATGCATGTATGAAGTTCTCAAAGAAAAATCATTGCCACCAGATTTCACTACATTGCTTCTGACTATGGAATTCATTTTATAGAAAGAAGAAAAGGGCTCACATTCATAAAGTTCATTGATCTTACCACATGCTACCACCCAAAAGCTGCGAGCCTATCACAGACTCAATTTTTGTACCTGATAGCAACAGTTTTCAGGCTCCAGAGTACTCTCCGTAATGTGGTGTATGTCCCCAAACTGGAAATGAGTCCCCTGTTTTCCCCATCACTAGAATTTACAATGCTAAACAGTGGGAAAAGATGTAGAAAACCCATTTGCAACTTCCTATACTGACACTAACAAAACCTTTGCTCCCTAATGCCAGAACTCTACCCTCTACTACCTTAGAGGGTTTAGTTTCACAGGGAAAAAGTAGTTTGTATGGGACTGGCCTGGTACAGTCCTTGACTATACTGTGTTTTCCATGTCACTGACCCAACTGGGAAAGAGGAATTAAAGGTTCAAAATACTAGCTAAAATGATTAAGCTCAGGTATGGTGACTGCTTTACAAACCAGAATTATATGAATGACTATTCACAATTGGAGTGAAGAGACTTAGATCCAGAAAACAAGTGACGTTAGGTCGGGGATGCTGGCACATTCCTTTAACCCCAGCACTTAGAAGGAAGAACCAAGCAGATTTCTGTGAGTTTGAAGGCAGCCTAGTCTACATAGCAAGTTCCAGGCCAGCCAAGACTACATAAAGACTTGTCTTAAACCAGGTGGTGGTAGCGAAGCCAGAGGCAGGTGGATCTCTGAGTCGAGGCCAGTCTGGTCTACAGAGTGAGTTCAAGGACAGCCAGGGCTACACAGAAACCATGTCTTAAAAAACAACAACAAAAAGACCTTGTCTTGAACAAATAAAATGAAAGAAATTATACCCATTGCATTTGCTATAGAGTGTTACAATGATAAATGACCACAAACTCGGTAACTGAAAAGGGAAATTTGTTTTCTCACAGTTCTAGAGACAAGCATCCAACATCCAAGTGCTCAGAACACTGTTCCCTGGAGATCTAGAGAGATCCCACTTCTGCCTCCTTCACGGCTAGCTGTCCGTGGCTGTCACTTCAATCTACCCTCCATCCTTCCACAGCATGTTCTTCCTTCTCTGTGTGTCTTGAAAGGAACACTGACTGGATTTAGGTTCTATACAAACTTCTCAGGATGATTTCAACCCAAAATCCTACGAAAAGATTCTATTCAAGGCCACATTTGTCATTGAGGTCAGTTTACAAAAGGCACAAGATAGGAAATTCTTTTAGGATCCAACATTCAAATGACTACAGATACTATTCAGTATTTCTACAATCTTCAAGCAGAGGTTAAAACTTAACCTTACAGAAATCTAACAACTAAGACTATTGAGAATTGAGGGTCCAGACCCTTTGAGAATAAAGGTGCAGGTTCCTTCAGCAATCAACAGCCATAATCAGCTGCAGCCTGAACAGACCACAGACAACTCTAATGAGGAAACATGCAATTTGGGGAATAAGATTTCAGGCCATGGCAAATACAGAGAAGAGAGAAAAGCAGCCACAGGAAGAAGAGAACAGAACTGGAGAGAACCGAGCAGGGTCCATCACGCTGTGCAGGCAGGACCTGACTCCCACAGAACTGGAGAGAACCGAGCAGGGGCCATCACGCTGTGCAGGCAGGACCTGACTCCCACAGAACTGGAGAGAACCGAGCAGGGGCCATCACACTGTGCAGGCAGGACCTGACTCCCACTACGGCTCTCTCTCACCCATTGTCCGCTAACGACTGTTGGGCCGCCGTCTCTATCTTACATCATTTACAATTTGAAAGTGTAACTTATTTACCCGAATAAAGATTTCCAGTTCCGTTTTTCTTCGTTTTTCAATCTTCTCTGCCTCTATCTGGCAAGTGTGACAGATGTACAGGTGGTTGACAGCGGGCCCTCCTCCATACCTAAACACCAAGTTAAGACTGAAAGTCACAACCGCAGAAGAGGCCCAGGTCCTAGGAAACCGTTTCTAGCTTTTTAATCAATGTTTAAATTGCCAGTTACAAATCAATCCCGGGGCTGGCAAGATGGCTCAGTGGGTCTTAAAATAAGTTAAGTTCTGAGTTTGTTCCTCAGGACTCACATGACAGAATCAGAACTGTCTCCTTCAAATTGTCATAGCATGAACACACATACACAAAATTACTTTTAAACAATAATAAAAATTTAAAGAATAAATTCTACAGGAAAATTCTCAAAGTAATATACAAAAAAAGTCACATAGAAACAATTTCCGTTTACCAGGGCAGACAGCACTGTCAATGTGTCTCCCCCCTGCTGTATCTGCACTTCAACTCTCAGAGCTGCTTCTGCTTCAGTCTTAGAAGTGACAACAACGTGAAAGGGTTCAAACCTTAGCACAAAACCGTCTTAGTTATGTGAGCACATTTTAACCAGATGAAGTCTTTGCATACTCAAGTAAAAAGCACTTAGTGCATTTTTAGTATTTAATTTAAAATACTTAGAAAGGAAAATAACATTTAAAAATTTTAAATTTGGGAATAAGAACATCTCTTTTAATAGTGTACAATTATGAGAAATTTTAGTATTAGGGAGATGTAACATCCTTCAAATAAGATACATAAAGTTATATACTACAGCACATCTTACAGATAATCATAAAAATTCCCATTATTTAGACTAGGGCCTAAAAGTCTTCCTGCTCATACTTTAGAATGAATAAATTAAAGGAATATTCTTCACAGGCATCAAAAAACACACTGGGTATTTGTGACACAGCCCAACACTTTTGTAACTACTCTCAGTTTGTTTTATGATACTATAATGTTGGATTTCAAGAACAAACCTGCTATAGAGGTTATCCCAAATATTCTGAGGCAGCATCAAAACTAAGTCTTCAATATAACTAGCTTTTCGTGGAGGAATACCTAAAAAACAATTTTAACAAGTGTACTTAATTTTCACTCCTTAATTTCTTTGTATGACTTTAAAGGGCTAACTTTGCAGTGCTAAAGACTAAATCAGGAGCTTACAGAAGTAAGGTGAACATTCTCTCACACATAAAGTCTTTTTTTTTTTTGCTTTTTTTGAGACAGGGTTTCTTCGTGCAGTCCTAGCTGTCCTGGAACTCTCTCTGTAGACCAGGCTGGACTCAAACTCAAAGAGATCCACCTGCCTCTGCCTTCAGAGTGCTGAGATTAAAGGTATGTGTCACCACCACCCAGCACATAAAGTCATTTTTAAAGGTGACTGGCCATTTCTCCCACACACACACCTCTCTTTTTTAGATAGGGTCTTACTCTATAGCCCAGCTTAGCCTCCAACTCACAGCAAGTCTTTTTCATCAGACTCTCAAATAGTGGGATTACAGGAGTATACCACCATCCCTGGCTTTCAATCACTGTTCTTAAATCTCTCCTTACAAAAGCAGAAGTAAAAAGCATTTTTGGTAACTCTGCTTCCTAAAGATGAGCACAGCATACATCTTGAAATACACGTTCAGGATTACTGATTGATTTGGCAGCACTAGGGTTTGAGACCAGGACCCTGTGCAAACCAAGCATGTGCTCAATCACTGACCAGCACCATCAGACTTAGAAATAAAATAACTGTAGGTTTCTACCAACAATACAGGGTATTCTCACCCCTGTATTTTCATTACAAAAATAATTAACAATAGCAAATCTCCAACCATAAAGTTCAATCAAAGTGTCCACACAAAGGTCTTACTTATTACTGCAGGAATAGACAGTAATAGCCCATCAATCACATTTCACAAATCCCACATATGCTTGCATACCTTAAAAAGGCAGCTACTCATGAGAGACAGACAGCTGAGAACTGCAGATGCAGGTGGAGCTAAACACACTGCACAGGAACGGCCCTCACCAGGAGAAGTGTCCAAGTGTCTGGCACGGGCATGAAATTAAAGCTTTCACAACACTGAAATAGTCTTTGGTCTTCTAAAGTGAAACCTAGCCCTCATTTCTGAAACCATAAGGAATCACATACACTCAGCTCCAGATGGGAATGAGCAACAAGGAGAAGAGGGAATTCTTGGCTCCTAACTAATTTGCAAATGATTTAACAGCAACCATCTAACACTGTTTAGCATAACAGTACTCCTTACCTCCGTGAATACAGAGAAAGTCATTATTTGAAATAGGGCCAGGCTCAGCAAAGGTCTTGAATTTATTTAACCACTGTCGAGATATGTAAAACTGGAGGAGGCTGGGCTCCATCATGTTCAACAGGTTGGACACCCTTCGCCTCTCCTTCTGTGCCTCTTCACTGCTCTTCCTGGTGAGGACATGATTCATCGAAGTTAATCCACATTTTACTACATTCAACAAACAGCATGACTCTTCTCTTCTTTATTAGATTTAAAATGCATGCTACTAATTACTACGGATCTTACCAGTCCTAAGGAATTTCAAGAGAAATAGTCTTTGACCCACAGCTCAATACACTATACATTACCCTGGGGGTTAATACTGAATTGTAACTATGGGTATCCATGTAACAACTGGTACAAGGTAGGCATTCATTGTTAATAAGATCAAGTCAAGTAGCTAAGCTGCATTCTTGGTTCCTGTTTCAGTATCTGGCATCTTCTTTTATAAGATACTGAAGTATATCAAAGATTTTTATAGTAATACCTTTTTTTACTATTGGATATCTAGAGAAGAAATTTGGTATTTAATTCTAACTTTATATACTTTAAAAAAAACAACAACAACAACAACAAACAAAAAAACTAATCCTGGGCCAGTGAGATGTTCAGCAGGTAAGCGTGCTTGCCACCAAATCAGAGGACCTGAGTTTAATCCCAGAACCCACATGGTGGAAGAACCAATTCCTGGAGTTGTTCTCTGACCCCACAAACAAACTTTAGTGCACATACACAGGCACATACATGCATACACACATAAATAAATAAATGCTAAAGAAAGAAATGAGGGGCTGGAGAGATAGCTCAGCAGTTAAGAGCACTTGTTGTTCTTGCAGAGGACCTGGGTTAGATTCCCAGAACCCACATGGTGACTCACAACCATCTATAACTCCGGTTAGATGCCTCCTATGACCTCCTCTGGTATCAGGCACACATGTGGTGCACAGAGATACATACATACAAAATACCCATATACATAAAATAAATAAATTTAAGTGAACCTTTAAAAAAACAAGTGCTTAAAAAAAATCTAAAACAAAATATATCCTGCTGTGGAATAATCCTCTTGTACACTGTAAAGATTTGTCACTCAAATTAGTTTAATAAAAACGCTGATTGGCCAGGAATTAGGCAGAAGTATAGGTGGGGCAACTAAGAATGATGGGAAAGAGATGGGCAGAGTCAGGAGTCACCAGTCAGATGCAGGTGGAGCAGGAGATGAATGTGCCATGCTAATGAAGATACCGACACGTAATAAGGAATATGGGTTAACTTAAGTGTAAGAGTTATCTATAACAAGCCTGAGCTATTGGCAGAGCATTTATAATTAATATAAGCCTGTGTGGTAATTTGAGAATCAGCTATTGGGTATTTGGAAGTTGCTGGCCTGACAGAAACTTCTGTCTACAATACCCCTTTGCAGGACAGAAACTTCCACCCACAATATCCCTTTGCCTGTCTATGAATCTTGGATTTTCTGAACAGAAGATCATTCTGTGAACAGCTTTTTTATCTTACTCCTAGGAGTACATTTCTTATCCTCACTCATAAACCCTGCAGGTCTCAGAAGTGCAGATCCCTACAAAGAGATGTTCTTCACAGTGTCATGACAGTTCCCCCATCACCTATAAAAAAGGACGTAGGCCTCAGCATTCTGTACAGTGGACTCTGAAACTTCAGTGACGCTCTGGTCATCAAATTCATACCACAGGTTATTTAAATTGTTGCGGCAGTAGGCGATGTAGTGCCCACCTGTATTACAAGGAAAAGAGCTCGTTAGGGTGCTACATGTCACACCTACACAGCATCTGTGATCTCACTGGGTCATTCTGCACTCAGCACTACCACTGGAAGACAGGAAGGGCAAGAATTTTAATTTTTTATTCTGGTTTTGAGATAAGGTCTCACTATTGTAGCCCAGGTTGGTCATGAACTGACAATCCTCCCACCTCAGCTACCCAAGTGCTGCAAATACAAGTGTGCTCTGCCATGTACAAAACCCACCCTGTTAAAGCTGTTACCATTTGCCCTTATGACTAATTTCTCTTACTCTAAATATTCTAAGGAAGATATTTAGTGTCTTAAAACTTAACGTCACAAATGTACATAATAACTGTACATATTTATGGGGCAGAAGTTCATAATTAGGGCAACTAATGTAATTTTTACCTTAAACTTGGGGGAGTGTTTTGTTTGACAGTCTCTGCTACTCAGGTGGCCCTGAACTTAGCAGGCATTCAATGTTTGCCAATAAGATCAAGTTAGATAGCTAATCTGTATTCCTGGTACCTTTTTCAAGCAGCTGGCTTTTTTAGGGCCTTGAATTCCTAATCATCCTGCTTTGGCCGCAAGTACTGCAATGATAGGCATGTGCCCCCACAACCAGCTGTTTTCCTAACCTTTATTATTCCCTTGTATGAAGTCTGTCATTTTTCTAATAAGAAGGACTAAAATCTGTTTTTAAATTTTTCTTCCCTTGGTCAAGCAGTGCTTATTTGAGCAATCAACTCAGATACATTTTTTAATCAAGATCAGATGTCAAGTCTTTGTACTCACTGCTCGCAGTCCCATGGTGACAGATGACGGAGAGGAGGTCGTATGTCACGATCTGAACTGGGCTGTCCTTTGCGAGGAACGGCTGAAGATCCAGGCCTTCCAGAGGGAAGGAAACGTGGGTGCTGATTTTGGTAGAAAACATCAGTTCATGTCGAAATCGTTTAAGATGGATGCACAAAATCTAAAAAAGTGTAATTCAACATCCAAATTAATTATTAAAAAAGATTACAAGTAGTTAAAAAAGTATAATAAAGTTTTGTTTTATAAACAAGAAAATTCAAAATTTATAGTAATTTCAATGTTCATTTTAAAATACTGTGTTTTGGTTTTGGATTTTTTTTTCCATTTTTTTTTTTTTTTTCGAGACAGGGTTTCTCTGTGTAGCTTTGTGCCTTTCCTGCAACTCGCTTTGGAGACCAGGCTGGCCTCGAACTCACAGAGATCCGCCTGGCTCTGCCTCCCGAGTGCTGGGATTAAAGGCGTGCGCCACCACCGCCCGGCTTTTTTCCATTTTTATGAGACAAGGAAGGTCTCACTATGTAGTCCTGGCTGGCCTGGAACTTGATTGCTATGCAGACGAGGCTGGCCTTAAACTCAAAGAGATTTGCATAGCCACCATGCCTGGGTATTTTACATTCTCAATAAAAGAGTCTATGAGGTTTTTATATTATTTAAGTAGGAATATTAAATATCATCCTGAATTCTACCATGAGTCCAGATACACTTTCAATGTGGCAATGAGCATGGTTCTTCCTAAGCTCAGTGCTCCTGATTTCTGATTGCACACTTCAGACCTGCAAGACCCTGCAATGTCTGATGACATGTTCAACAGCATACTGTAAAAGGGTGTTTGTATATTCAACCCAAACTCCTAAAATCAATCCTAAAGGTACGCATGGAAAATCACTATATGACAGCTCTATGCTTCAACCATGCTGAGTTTACTACAGCATGGGACATTAGTGCATTACCACATTTTATAAACGAGTAAAATGAAGTCATACCTCAGGAAACTTCTGTACTTTACAAAACTTTACTCCATTCCTCAACCTAAAGATAGAAAAACAAATAAACAAACAAACAAACAAAAAACCTAATCAATCTACAAAACATTTATTACATTCAAATGGACCACAAAAATCTTTCAGAAAATGTCAAGAGGTATCAGAGTAGCAATATTCCTGAGTTATGTTATATATATTTATACACTAAATATCCTTAACAAAAAAATAGCACTTACCATAAAAATAACTTATATCAAGATAACAAAAAGTTAAAAGTCACTTCACAATGCTTTGATTTAAAAAAAAAATTAGGGACTAGCCATGGTAGAACACTTGCCTAAGATACACAAACTTCAGGTTCCATCCCTAGCACTACAGAGGTCAAGCTGGTAGCACATGTCTACAGCCTCAGTACTCAGGAGGTGGGAGCTGGAAAACCAGACATTCAAGGTCATCCTCAGCTACATGACAAGCTTGAGGCCAGCATGGGATACATGAGTTCCTGCTTGTAAAAAATGAGCACTAAATAAGCATGTCATTGTCTATACTTTTATAACATGCAGATACTAAGTAAAACTGCATAGTGCAAAACCAGTAGTTCAGGTTCATATATTCTTTTTATTTTGTTTTGGAGAAACAAAAGTCTCAAATTTATAATCCTATCTCAGTGCTGAGAATATCAGCATTTACCACACACCTGGCTTGAAAACATTTTATTTATTTATTTATTTATTTATTTATTTATTTTGGTTTTTTGAGACGCGGTCTCTTTACATAGCCCTGGCATTCCTGTAACTCACTATGTAGACCAGGTTGGTCTTGAACTACAGAGGTGAATCAGCCTCTGCTTCCTAAGAGCTGGGATTAAAGGCATGAGTTATCACACCTGGCCCATGACATAATATATAAGTATCACACCTGGACTGGAAACCTTTACTCTTAAATGTTGGAGAAAAATTTGAGCCAAAGAGTGATTATTGTAATTAATCAATATGAATGTACACCTGTCAGATCTCCACTTGGAATCTGGGGTGAACACTGGTTCTTCCCCCTCATCACGGTTTCTTCTACCTGGTATGTTTGGCTTCACAAGGAGATACCGTTCTAGACTCAGTTTCTTTTCAGCTATCAGACAGGGGTTCCAGACAAAACAAGAAAAATCTTTCTACATGAGTAAGAGAGGTATTTATTCATTTTTACATTTATTGTCTAAACACTGTTCCACACCATTCTACCATAAAAGGGACCGACAACTGAAGACTGAGATCTCTGTGTTGTTACAGGCAATAGCTTCTTAGTCTGTATTAAGAGTCCAGCTGTAGAGGCTGAAGAGATGCTCAGCAGTTAAGAGCATTGCTGCTCTTGCAGAGGACTCGGGCTCAGCTCCCAGCACTCACTTTCCAATATCAGGGGATCTGATGCCCTCTTCTGACCTCCATGGGCATTGGACACATATTTGATGCACATACACACAAGCAGGCAGAGTACTCACTCACATAAAATAAAAATTAAAGATTCCAGCTTTTCTTTGGAGTTTTTCTACTACAGAGATTCAGACAGTTTTCCAATTCCCTCTACATCAAAAACACTTTATCAAATCTCTACTTTTCCTGATGCCATCAAGAGGTGTTTACTTTTGTTTGTTGTGGTTGTTGGCTTCTGGCTGGCCTAGAACACACTACCTAGGCCAAGTTGTTGGGATTAAAAGGTATGTGCCACCACACCCAGCCCAAAAAGAGGTTTTTAAAAGTCAGAATGATTACAAGACAGAAAAGGAAGCTGGTAGCAGATGTGGACAAATGAGGCTTAGCCATCCTGTTGCTCTGCCCCATAACAGCAGACCTTTCACTTCCTGAGTGCCACCTGTCACCATGCAAACTCACATACTTACTTCATTCCTCAAAATCCACACATTTAATACCATCTCACATCAGACACTAACATTTCCCTTAAACATACTTTACAAAATAACCAATCTTTCTTAGTGTTAGAGGAAGGCTTCCCAGCCTAGAGTTACCAGACACAGCATCGAGTATAACTCCAGTGTGCCCAGTTCAGATAACTAGGAAAAAGACAAACTAGGAAACTGAAAGCAATGTCAGTGTTACTTACTTTTTGCATTTTTCACAACTGTACATATTGTCACCTGCAAATAGAACAGATCAGTCACTCATCTAATCACCAGCAAACTCCTCTGCAATCCCCCGGTATGCCCAGTGTGGACTTCACTGCACAGGGACAGTGAATAACTCATGATGTCTTCTTCCCTACAACCACCACCCTCCCACTCCTTTCAGTCTGATGGACTAACTCAAGAAACAGTCTCTTCATTTATTCACTAAACAGAATTTACTGCTCATCCCGCCATATGCCCAGCATGATGCTGGACACACAAGAAAAATGTAGGACCTTCAATGAAGCTGAAGATGTAAAGACAATTCAAGACACATCTTACATCTGTTATCTTCATTGAGTTCTCCTTCTCTGACTCACAGAACTTCAAAATGTGTCACTTGTATTAGAGAAATCTATAATAAATTCCTTCAGGACATGACTTTTCTCATCATGGTTCCACTGCCAGGGAAGGTACCTCCATGCAAATGCAAGCAAGTACTATTTAAGCTATCCAAAAACTCAGCATTAGATTCACTACCAAACCAATCATGAATATGATTACATTTCTTACCTTTAAGTTCATCTCTGGCGAAGAAGGCAGCAAGACAATCTTGCAAGGTTACTACTGGACCCCAAAACCAGCTAGGGACACAGGAGACAACAAACCTGAAACATCATTGACAGAAGAAAAAGAAGTGTTCTGCTAGTACAGCAGAAGCAGCAGGGTCAACAATCAGGCCAAGCAAAGAGAATAAATACGCACCTCTTCACATACTCCATGAAGAAAGCTATCCACCCTTGTGGCGCATACGCTTCACCACACGACCCTGCCTTGACTATGGTTGGGTGACTGGAGGAGTGCAGCTTAGCAAGGTCTTCCTTGCCAGGAATCGGCAAGGACAGATCCTGAAAGGTCTCGAGGGTTACAGACACCTGCAAGTGTTTGGTTTTAATGGGATGGAGAGAATCCAGCACAGTTATTTATAAGATTAGATTTCTTCCAAAGATGAAAGCAAATTATTATAATAAGCAAATATAAACAACAAGCAAATTGCTTTTAGAATACTACAGACAGAAAGGATCCTGGCTTGCTTTGGACCAGGTGCTGTTCCAAATGTAATCTTCCTATAAGCCACTAGTATTTCTATGGATCAGAGATGTCACAGTGTTAAGAAGCACAGCAAATCCAGCCACCTGGCCACTAAGGACTGGTGTTCAGATTCTTTGGGCATGTGGGGAGGGCGAGGCACATGGGACTGGGTCTTACTATATGCTACATCATCCAGGCTGTTCTCAAACGCTGGGCCTCAAGTCATCCTCTCAAGCCTCCCTCAGCCTCCCAAGCACAGAAACTGCAGGCTGCAGACAGTCTGAGATGTTGTTAAAAGGGGGTGAAGAGGAAACCAAACCTGACATCCACTGCACGTAAGAGCGGGGATGCATCATGGGAGACACACTGCTTCAGGCGACCATGAAGTGTATTTACCCCACACTAAGATGACTATGACGCCTTTGGTCATACGGTCTCACTACATGACAGTCACATGCAGTCAGTCCTTAACTGCAGCACTACCTATACACTCTAAGTAAAAACATTTCTGGGTAATATACCGTCTACGTGTATATGATCCGACTAAATGCCTTACATTTGCCTTAACAACAATAATTGAAAACTTATTTCTCTCTTGTTCCTGAGACATTATTTCACATTCATTAACTATACTCATTCCTGCACTAAAGTAAAACACTAAGAAATTCCGAAGGATTAGGTATTGGTAAAAACCCTCACAATAATTTTATTTTATGTTTGAGACAAGGTCTTGGGTCAGTTTTTTTTTCCTTGTGTTTGTTTGTAATTTGGCATTATCTTTATTATTGAAGCATTCATGTTATTTACAAGCTACCTACAAGGCCAAATGTAAGAAATACACTTACTGCCTTTTGCTTGTAAACACAATAGTTTCCAGGCACACCTAATTTCATCAGCCTTGGGAGAATAAGCACTGTTAACAATTCTTGTTGCTAAGCAACGTCTCACTTTTATATGTAACCAAAGCAGAGAGAGAACCCATGGTCCTTTACAAAGGACATGTCGTGTACCTTTACTCTACACCTAATATCAACGTATAATTGACACAAGAAATGGATGCATGGTCTGCAAAAGCAACAATTTAATTCTCCAGACTTTTCAGGTTTTTCAAAATATCATTTGACAGAACTTTTCTGTGTGGTATGGTTCCCGCATACTCACCCTATCACACGTCAGACACTGTACTGAACTAATGATTGTTCCATCAAATATGTCAGAAATAACACTCCTGTATTTCTTATGCTGCTTTTTTCTCTTTGGAGATGCAGAAGACTGAGCTAGAATTTAAAACATTAAAAATAATCATTAGTTCCTTGAATATTTTTCTCTAAAATATTTTTGCATTGTCTTGGGATCTCATGTAGTACCGACTGGCCTCAAATTCACTAGGACTCTGCGACCGATTCTGAACTCCTGCTCCCCCGCTTCCATCTCCCTCTGACACTGGGTTAGAAGAGTGCTACAATGCCTTGCTTCCTCTAGAATCTTTTCCTTTTTAAGACTTATTGATTTATTAATGTGTATGTTATGTGTCTGTGTGTCTGTGCATGTGGGTAGCCCTGGAAGTCAGAAAAGGGCACTGATTCCCTGAGCTGGAGTCAGAAGCAGGTGACAGCTACCTGATGTAACTGCTGGGTACTAGACCCTGCATACCATCTCAGCCACTGGGCCCTCCAGCATCTTTAACAGTAGAATCTTTTAACAGTAGAAATTACTCGGCCTGCAAGATGCTCAGCAGGTAGAAATGCTTCCTGTACAGCCTCAGACCTGAGCTTGACCCCCAAGACCCACATGATCTAAGGAGAAAACCAACCAGCTGTCCTCCAACCTCTACAAGTATGCTGTGGCACGTGCACTCACACACATATGTATGTCACGGGCTGGAGAGATGGAGCACTTGCTGCTCTTCCACAGGACCAGCACCTACATAAGGATCTCATAACTACCTGTAAGTCTAGCACCGGGGGATCCTACACCCTCTTCTGGCTCCCATAAGTACCCAAACATATATGGCATGTATACACAGAGAAACACATATACATGAACAATAATAAAATGAATCCTTAAAAACTCATTACTTAAAGAAGTCAATCAAAAATCAAATAAGGCTTAAGCTGGCTTTAAATTATTTGTGATTCTCGGCCACATGAAATGTACATAGGGGAATATGAAATTAGTTAATTTTATAAACAATCTGAAATTAGTTAATATTAAACAGCATAACAACTTACTCATTTGTTCCATGTGTAAATAAGGAGTTAGCCCCCATCACTGGGATATTTATGCTCAACAGGTCAGAGGAAGGAGAAGAAGTTGGAGGGGCCATGTATAGATAAAAGGATAAAACAGGAGGGCCCAGCCCACACATTACTCCTTTGAACAGTCCTACCTGTACTTGCTTGCTTTGCATTAGGGCTCATATGAAGAAAGGATTCTGTTAGTGAGGTCTGTTATATATATTCTTCCGGATATAGGTTCTTTGTCAACTTACAAATGTTTATTTCCAATCTTACCCTCCCTTTTAAAAAAAAAAAATCTTAACAAGGTCCTTTGCCAAGACATCTTAGTTCTTTTATAGATGGTGTCTTTTTTTTGTATGTGGGGCAAAGGGTCCATGCAGGTGAAGTATGGAAATCAGAAGACAAACTGGTGCAATCAGTTTCTTTCCTTTTACTGTGGGTCTGCAGATCAAACTCCGGTTATCATGCATCTACAACAAGCACTGACATCCACGGGCCCACCTCGCTGGCCCATGTTTTCATTGTCTATAAGCATGTCTTTAAGACCTTCAGGTATGTTTCTCTGTTCACCTGTTTGTTTGAGACAGGTTTTCATTATGAGCCCTGACTGTTCTAGAACCCTCTATTTAGACCATGCAGTCCCTGAATTCAATTCCACACAGATCAACCTTCCTCTGAGTGCTGGGAATAAAAGCATGCACTACCACAAGGGTCCCTCTCTAAGTTTCACATTTTATAACGCTAGCATTCTGATTTAAAGCAGGTGGTAATGCAGAATGGTACACTCTGGAAGACGGGGCAGCTTTGTACAGTGTTGAGCATAAGATGAACATAATTTTGAACCCAGGAAATACAATCCTCAGACCTTATCTTTGATAAAGAAAAACTTAGGATCACACAAAAACTATACATAAGTGTTTACAGCAGTATTATTCATAATTGCCAAAAACTGTAAACAACCCAGAAATCCCTTGATGAGTGAATAAACAAGCAGTCTCTTGGTGACACCATTGAGACACAGCACGGTAAGGAAAAGAAACAAGTGCTCAGATGTGCAACAATGCAGCCCACTCTGAAATACATTATGCTACAGGATTTAAGAAAAGAAATAGGAAGGCTGTTTCCTATGCCTCCATACCCTGTAGCATCATTTACAGGGCACTCTGGGAAAAGGGGAAACAAGAGAAGGAGCAGACTTTAGGGGTCCATCAGGAACAGAGCATCAGTGTGTCAGGCCTTGGTGTAGGGTGACAATCTGATTATGAAATTGTAGGACGGACTGGGTTAAAAGGCACGGAAAGAGGCTCAGCAGGTAAGCACACTGGCTGCCCTTACAGAGGACCCAGGTTTGCCCAGCACTCAGATAGCAGCTCACAACCATCCATGGTTCCAGGTGATCTGATGCTCTCTTCTAACTTCTGTGCCCCAAGAACACATGTGGTGCATATACATATATGTAGGCAAGAGACTCATACACATAAAATGTTAAAGTGAACTAAACTCTAAGAAAAAGTTTTAATGTAGAGAACCACAGACAAAAAATTCTAATCGTCATTGTATAATTCTATCAATTTTAAGAGATTACCTATTTCCTAACACTCTATCAACATTAGAATCAGAGTCTAAACTAAGATACAAAGCAGAGGAACTGGAGAGGGAATTCTTCTACCTTTCTTGTGTGGAGGTGTCAATCCCGGCCACAGATTGCCTGACTTAGGAGGGCTTGCTGATAAACGTGGATTAACACTTTCATTTGATGGAAGAATCTGTGATGTAGACAGGTCATTCAAATGGACATCAGTGATATATTCTGTAATATTTAAATTTTTATTATTACCTTCAATTAAAATTATAAAAGAAACTATTAAGTAAAGTTATATTCCATGTGGTCAATCATATTCATTAATGTAAAGACTCCTTCATTTGATATATTGAAGACAGTACATGTTAACAAATGCCAAGTGTTTGCTAAGCAAAATAACAGTGATTTTTTCCTACCCAGGAATTCAATTAATTCAATTAAGACATTACTGCTATAGTCGGTTCAGCAAATGAGTAGTGGTAACACAAAACCAAAGATGATCATATCTCCCAAATTTAGTACAATTTCTAAATATCCACCCACAAGTTACAAAAAGAATTCTTTGTTTTCTTGATACAAGATCTCATGTAGCTCAGCCTGGCCTTGAACTCTATGTAGCCCAAGTTGAGGTCATCCTTCACCTCCCAAAAGCTGGGACTAAAGGCATGCACTGCCATGTCTGTTTCCTACACTTCTGTAAGACATTTTTTCAAATTACATGTGTCTGTGTCTCTGTGTGAATAGCACACTTGAACATGTAGATGCTCCTGGAGGCCAGGAGAGCTGGAGACAGAGACAGCTGTGAGCCACCCAACAAGGGTGCTGGGAACCAAAGCTGGGTCCTCTGCAAAAGCAGGACAGGCTCTTAAGTGTTGACCCATCTGCGTAGATCTACCCACTTTGTTTTTATTTAACTTTTTTTCACTGTGCTGGAGAGAGAACCCAAGACTTTAAAAAATGCTAAACATGTGTTCTATCACTGAGCCATGCTCCCTCAGCCCACAAATTATTTTAAGTGGATGAAAGGATTATTGTCCCAAATAAACTTGGTAATCAAAACCAAACAAGACCTGTAGGCATTGGGAGCTGGAGAGGTGGCTCAGTGCATACAAGCACTTACTGCTCTTACAGAGGACAGAGGTTCAGTTCCCAGCACCTACCTGGCAGTTCACAACTGCCTGTAACTCCAATCCTATGAGATCAAATGCCCAGCTCTGGCCTCTGTGGGATCCTGCACACATCAGGGGTGCAACAACTCATGCATGTAAACACACAGACACATAAATAATCTTTTTTTTTAATTCTGGTATAAATTAATCATACTTATTCTTACTGTGATAAAAATGAGATTTATCTTTCAGGAACCTCTCTCTTCAGAACTTAATTGTAAGAGGAATCAAGTGAGCTACATCTCATGAATGCTACTCCAACAGTGTTGTTAGAGCCTTAGTGCCTAGCATATCTTCCAGCACATGGCACTGTGTAACTGTGCAAATGAACAGACAGAGGGAAAACTGTTGATAAAGAATCAACCACGGGGTTGGAGAGAGGTTCAGCCATTAACAGCACTTGCTGCTCTTGCAGAGAATCCAGGTTCAGTTCCCAGAATCCAAATGGTGGAGGCTTACAACCATCCATAACTCCAGTTCCAGGGAATCCCACACCCTCTTCTGGCTTCACTGGGCACCAGGCACACATGTAGTGCACATGCATACATGCAGTCAGAACACTCATACACAAAAAATAAATATAAATTTAATTTAAAAAAAAGCATGTCAACCATGACTAAAGAAGACATCAAAATACTGGTGGTGAAAGCCTTGTTATAGGACTTCCTAAACCGAAGCAGCTCAAGGCTTCGGAGGCTAGTGAGTAAGTATTTCAGGTTTTGTGCATTACATGGTCTGGGTCATCGTTTTTTCACCCAGAATGTAAAACATAGAATGCTCAGACCCACTTTAGTTCATTATTCCTTACTATGTGCTAAGAACAAGCCCACAAGCAAGCAATATAGGAGCAGTCTGTCCCTGGATTATGCTTCCCTGTGGCTTCTGACAGGAAGTCTGGTTATCAGAACTGACACTCAGGCATTTACTGACTAAAGAACTTCTACCCACAGTGAGTCTGTAAAGAGCCTAAGCACTCCTGGGCTTCCCAGCTGGAAAGCACAAGGCAGTCTTCCAAAGCTAAGGGAATACTATCCAAGAAAGAACTTCACCTGCTGACTGGTCCTCTCCAGTACTTACAGAGATAAACTAGTGCACTCAGACATTTAACCTAACTGACTGGTCCTCTCCAGTACTTACAGAGATAGACTTGATGTTATTCTTGACCACTGAGTCACATCATCTGATTTCCTAATCATCAAATTTTACAGAATTTAGAGTAGTCAATACCACATCAAGATAAGTTCGCTCTTAAAGAGATAAATATGGTATGTAAAGCAATTTAACTCGTGTCTTTCATTTGGGTATTTGCCCTGTCTCAAAGGAACACTGTCCAATGTTGTGATATAATATATCCTAACAAAGTTCATTTACATGTTGGCTATGTCTACAGTGAGAACCACTGAAATGTAATAACATGCACGATTAGAAAATCTGGATTGTGGAGAGATAGCTCAGTGGTTAAGAGGACTGACTGGCTGTCCTTCCAGAGGTCCTGAGTTCACCTCCCAGCAACCACATGGTGGCTCACAACCATCTATAATGCCCTCTTCAGGCAAAGAAAGAAAATTTGGATTGTTTTTCTTTTTCTCAGGATCTCAACAGAATTTGCTTAAAATAAAAGGGAAAATTCCAAGGGGACTAATTTTCTAGATTACTATGTGACCACATAAAGGAATTCTGATGAGCCCTTGCTTTAAAATAAAAATTTAAAAAATGAATTCCTAAGTAAATGATCCACAAAATTATCTTTTTAGTTCCATAATTTTATGGTTTTAACACTTCAAACAGATAGCATTAAACTGCAAGTCTATTAGTTAAAGATCACAAAAGGAAGCCAGGTATGGTAGCACTCGCCTTTAGTTTCAGCATTCAAGAGGCAGAGGCAGGTGGATGTGTTTAGATAGCCTGGTCTACATAGTAAGTTCCAGGCCAGCCTGGGGTACCCACTGAGATCCTGCTTCAAACATAAAGAAATAAGTTGTTCCAAAAGTAACGGTTAGTTAAGTGCTCATTCCTGCACAGAAAACACGATCATCCTGCAACCCAATGATTAAATCATCACCTGAAGCTCTGCCGTGTATTTGCACTTTGACGGTCTCCTGGCTGTTCAGGTCCACCGTCTCACACACGGTGTCTCTGTCTTTATCCAGTTCTACTTCAGAGTTTGCTCTATTGATCTTGTTGCACATCTTCTCTTTCTGCCAGTCCTTGGCCATCTCCAGGTCATCCTCCTCCTGGATGAGCATTGTGGTCTCGTTGCTGTCTTCAGCAAAGCCTTTGGAACCACTCTCATGGTCTGCTTTCTCGCTGCTGCTGCTACAAGACTCGCAGGACTGAAAATCCACATCTGACTGGCTCTTCTCCTCCTCCACAGTCTCCTCAGAAGCCAGAGTTTGCGGGTCTTCCTCCAGTTCCATGACCTGCTCCTTTAACTCCTCATGAAGCAGGTCCATTAAACAGCGAAGGAACTCCTGGGCATCCTACACACCAACAACAAAGCCACATGAGCAGTCTAGAGCAAATGCCTGTAGGGCCCTAGGGAGGATGAATGAGGGGCACAGTGTCACACTGAGCACGTCTGCAGCCCACACTGCAGCACAGCTGCAGCACACTGCATCCCAAAAGCCAGGCAAAGAAAGCAACGCTGTGAAATGAAACGGGATGAAACAAAGTAAGGATTCTCCTCAGGCGACAATCAGAATTCAGAATTATGTCCTAAAATAAAATATTATATAAGATGGGTTTAAGTTAGCGCTTTCCCCATCCATGGACTGTGTCTTAAAGAAAAATTCTTTTTTAGTTAGTGGTGGCACACACCTTTAATCCCAGCACTTAGGAGGCAGAGGCAGGCGAATCTCTATGAGTTCGAGGATGGTCTACATAGTGAGTTCCAGGGCAGCCAGGGCTACACAGAGAAACCTTGTCTCGAAACACCAGAAAAAAAAAAAAAGAAAACCTTCTTGATCGACCCTAAGAACCTGTTGATAACACAACTTTCTGAGCTGCGAAGATGCGTCAGCCAAGTAAGAGCATTTGCCACACAAGCCAGACAACCCGATTCAATCCCTAGAACCTGCTGTGGGAAGACAACCCACTGTACAAAGTTGCTCTCTGACCTTTACAAAAGCACTGGGCATGTGCACCCCCCCCACATACACACACTCACAAATAACGTTAAATAAAAAGCACTGGGCATGTGCACACCCCCACATACACACACTCACAAATAACGTTAAATAAAAAGCACTGGGCATGTGCACACCCCCCACATACACACACTCACAAATAACGTTAAATAAAAAAACTTAAAAATACAAATTACTGAGCTCCTAGTCACAGTACTACATTATAATCTCTGGAGAGTCAGAAATTTATATGGGAAAAGTTAGTAGAAAATAAGTAATAGTTTGAGAAAAGAGAATGTGTGAGGACCAGCTATAAATACTCAAGGTACTACACAACACTAAAGTGACCGAACCTGCCCTAGGACAGACAATGAGATGCCCCCAGAAGGGAGAAGGTGCAGTGTGGTGCAGAACACTCGCCTGGCATCCAACAGGCGCTGCGTTCATTCACTGGATCCACAGAAAATAAACTAACAGCCAGCTGTGGTGGGGCACCTCCGTAGCCCCAGCACATGAGAGGTAGAGAGAAGAGGATCAGAGACCAAAGGTCATCTTCAGCTAATGGAAAGGTCAAGACCAGCCAGGGCTATAGGAGACCCTGTCTCAAAAGTCCAAACACTACAGACACAGAGGAGCAATCATCAAAAAGGTAAATGGGGAAACAATGAAGAATGATAACATTTTCTACGTATTAAAGACCATTAAAATGGAGGCTGGCCAGATGGTTCAGCAGTTAAGACGACTCAGTAAGAGTTCTTCCACACAACCAGGCTCAGTTTCCAGCACCCACAAGGTATGGCTGACAGCCATCTGCAACTTCAGCTCCAGGAAACGATGCCCTCTTCTGACCTCTGTAGGCACCAGGCACCCGTGGTGAACATACAAACACACACACAGTAGAAACAGTCATACAAACAAAATAAATCTAACAAAAAAATTAAGGATTTTTTAAAGGAATAACTAACCTGCTGAGAATAGCCTCGAAAAGTTGGGTTTACAGTTTTAATTCCTTGGAACAGATTAGCAGGCACAACAGATCCAGGCCTGAAAAGGAAACAGTTTTAAATAGGTATTTTTGTAGTTTTTTAAAGAATTTTTATTACTCTTACAATGCACAGTACTTTTAAAAAGCACAACTTCTAAACAGTTCTAAAACAAAACTAACATAGTACATCAAATAATTACCAAGACGCTTAGCCCCAGGGCACAGGCTAGCCTAGGCTGTCTGTTCCGCCCACAGTCTGGGGAGGCTTGCTCCACTACAACTCTGCATCTGAGTAACAGGGGCGCTGCAGCCAGCATACCATCCTACCATCCGTTGACACTGATACTGGCAACCGCTCCTTCATCTGCATTTCAGTTCCACCTGTAACACCTGACCTAACCAAATCCCATTTCCACACTTTTTTTCCGCCCTCCAAACAGGTCTGCATTCTCTCCAATGTTATAATACTGGTTTTTAAAGGTAATTATGGTAAGTACATACCTGCTCTTGTGCCACAATTCTGTCATTAGTTTGAGGTAACTTTTACAGATTGCTGGCTTCTTATCTGTTCTAGCCAGTCCTCCACAATCAAGAAAGAAATGTGTCAAAGGTGGGCTAATTAAGAAAGAGAAAAATATCAGAGTGGAATCAAAGCTGAATCCCTATTCATTTCTAGTTGCTCAATGAATTGACAGCATGGTAACCTCTATCTGTTAGGTCTTTGCTCTCTTTTACAGTCTGATATTCATTCCTTGATCTCATCAGTAAGCTCAACCACTCACGCTTAGATCCACCAATCAAGTCCTCTACACTGCCCAATTCAGGGAACACCTATCAGTTTTGTCTCGGCACCATCTGTCACCTGTGAGTCCCCTCATGGTGTCTTTCATTTATTTATTATTTACTTATATTTTTTCTTTTTTAAAGTTTACTCTTCTCTCCTTTACCACATCTGGACCACAGTTTTCCCTCCATCCTCCTCCCAGACCCTCCTCACAGCCTCCCCTCCCCCCTCCCCCCATCCACTCCTCCTGCACTTCCCTTAAGAGCAGGCCTCCCGGGGATGTCAACCAAACACAGCTGTCTTAGTCAGGGTTTCTACTGCTGTGACAAAAGGCCAGTAAAAGCAGGTTGAGGAGGAAAGGGTTTCACTAAAGTGAGACTTTGCTTTGCTGGGATACTTGATGCTGCTGGGCTAGAGCCAAGAAATTAGCGGTGATTAAGAAGAGACCAGCATCACTGAGGTGAAATCTGGGAAGTGTTTCCTGAGAGCACAGAGAAGCTGTGTTCCAGAGGTGGCCAAGGTTGTACCTCATGCTGGCAGCCAGACTTGGTAATGTCTAAGAGTCACCCAGGTGGTACTGGTTTTGCCAGCATGAAGAAGTCATGGAGAGCAGCTGAGGCTTGGCACCCTGAAGAGAGCCTAGGAGAGGCTATCAGTGAAAGCAGCCCAGTTGCAGCAGAAGACCCCAGTGTTTTGGAGATGCCAGAACCATGGGATGACCACAAGAACAGTAGCAGTGGAGTGGAGCCAGCTGGGACCTAGAAGAATGAGCTGTGTGTGCTGCAGAGGGCGGCGCCAGAGACATGACCCAAGTCCTTGGAGGAGCCCAGAAGATACTGACTAAATCCCAGATAATTGAACACTGAGTTACTTAAATTGTTGGAGTTTGGTTTTGCTTGGTTCAGATTGTGACTGTGCCCTGGTTCTTCTCTCTTAAAGAGAGCATTTCATGCATTTTTTATTTTACTGGAGACCACAATTGAGAGCTTTGAATTTTAAAAGAAATTGGCTATTTTAAAGGAACTGAAATTTCAATGTGAGATCTTGGGATGAATAAGAAAGGAAGGTTGTGGCTTAATAGTCATGTGTTTGTGTGTCAAGTTGACAAGGATCAGTTTTACTGGCTGGTTTTGGGTCAACTTGACACAAGCTAGAGTCATCAGAGGAGGGAGTCTCAGTTGAGGAAACGTCTCCATGAGATCCAGCTGTAAGGCATTTTCTCAATTAGTAATCAATGGGGGGAGGCCCAGTCCATTGTGGGTGGGGCCCTCCCCCAGCTGGTAGTCCTGGACTCTGTAAGAAAGCAGGCTGAGCAAGCCAGTAAGCAGCACTCCTCCATGGCCTCTGCATTAGCTCCTGCCTCCAGGTTCCTGCCCTGTTTGAGTTCCTGTCCTGAATTCCTTTGGTAATGAACAGCGATGTGGAAGTGCAAGCTGAATAAACCCTTTCCTCCTCAACTTGCTTTTTGGTCATGGTGTTTCATCACAGCAATAGAAACCCTAACCAAAACAATGGTATAACAGGTTACAGTAAGACTAGGCGCATACTCTCATATCAAGGATGGTCGAGGCAACCCAGGAGGAGGAAAAGGGTTCCAAAAGCAGGTGAACGAGTCCGAGACAGCCCCCTCCTCCCAGTATTGGGAGTCCCACACTAACACCAAGCTACACAACCATAACATATATGAAGAGGACCTAGGTCAGGTCTATACAAGCTCCCTGACGGTCCCTTCATTCTCTGTGAGCCCCTGAGCCCTCGTTAGTTGATTCCATGGGTTTTCTTGTGGTGTCCTTCACCCGTCTCCTATAATCCTCTCCTCCCCCTTCTGCAGGATTCCCTGAGCTCCACCTAATGTTGGCTGTGGGTCTGCATCTGTTTCCATCAGTTGCTGGATGAAGCCTCTCTGATGATGATTAATTATGCTAGGCTCCGGCCTACGAGTATAGCAGACTATTATTAAGAATCATTTTGTTAAGCCGGGCGACGGTGGCGCACACCTTTAATCCCAGCACTCAGGAGGCAGAGCCAGCGGATCTCCGTGAGTTCGAGGCCAGCCTGGTCTACAGAGGGAGAAAGCTACACATTTTGTTGCTTGTTTCTACACAAGGTCTCTGGCTGTCCAGCCTCTGGTTCCCAGCCCTCCAGGCAATGTCAGTCTGGAGTTGCTCCAGTCACTGGTTGGTCACTCCCACACGTTCTGTGCCACCTTTACCAGCACATCTTTCAAGCAGGACAAATTGTAGGTCACAGGTTTTGTGGCTGCGTTGGTGTCCCAGTCCCTCTACTTGAAGCCTTGCCTGGCTACAGAAGATGGCTGGTTCAGGCTGTCTGTTCCCCGTTACTAGGAGACTTCACTAGGTCACTCTCATAGATTCCTGGAAGTTTCCATTGTGTAGGTTTCTACCTCACCCCCAAAGTGATTTCTCTCAGTACTCACTCCATCCGTCTCCTCCTCCCCACACATGATCCCTTCTGTTCCCATCCCCACCTGCCTCCAGTTCACCCTTAAAATCTCTTCTATTTCCCCTTCCCAGGGAGAGCCATGTGCCTCCCATCCCTTGTTACTTAGCCTCTCTGGGTCTGTGGACTGTAGCATGGTTATCCTTAACAGCTAATATCCACTTATGAGTGAGTACATACCATGTTTGTCTTTCTGGGTCTGGGTTACCTCACTCAGCATGATTTTTCCTAGTTCCACCCATTTGCCTGCAAATTTCATGTCACTTTTTTCTATAGCTAAGTAATTGTGTAAGTGTACCACATTTTCTTTATCCATTCTTCAGTTGAGGGTTATCTAAGTTATTTCCAGTTTCTAGTTGTTATGAATAAAGCTGCTATGAACATAGTTGAGCAAGTGTCCTTGTGGTAAGATGGAGCTTCCTTTGGGTATATGCCCAGGAGTGGTAAAGCTGGGTCTTGAGGTATATCAATTCCAATTTTCTGAGAAACTGCTATATTGATTTCCAAAGTGGCTGTACAAGTTTGCACTCCCACCACCAATGGAGTATTTCCTTTGTTCCACATTCTCACCAGCACGAGCTGTCACTTGTGTTTCTGATCTTAGCCATTCTGACAGTGGTAAGATGGAATCTCAGAGTCATTTTGGTTGGCATTTCCCTGATGGCTAAGGATGCTGAACATTTCTTTAAGTGTTTCTCAGCCATTTGAGATTCCTCTAATGAGAATTCCCTGTTTAGATCTGTACTCCACTTTGTTTGTTTGAGACAGGGTTTCTCTATGTTGTTTTGGTGCCTCTCCTGGATCTTGCTCTACAGACCAGGCTGGCCTTGAACTCACAGAGATCTGCCTGGCTCTGCCTCCCAAGTGCTGGGATTAAAGGCGTGCGCCACCACTGCCTGGCTTGTAATCCACTTTTTAATTGGATTATCTAGGGGTTTTTTTGGATTATTTAGTTTCTTGAGTTCATTATGTATTTTGGAAACCTTACCAATGGGACTGGTAAAAATCTTTTCCCATTCTGTGGGCTGCTGTTTTGTCCTTTTGGTGGTATCCTTTGCCTTACAGAAGCTTCTCAGTTTCATGAGGTCCCATTTATTAACTGTTGATCTTAGTGCCTGTAAGATTGGTGTTCTGTTCAGGAAGCTGTCTCCTGTGCCAGTGCATTCGAGGCTATCTATCTCCCACTTTCTCTTCCATCAGCTTCAGTGTAACTGGGTTTATGTTGAGGACTTTAATCCACTTGGACTTGAGTTTTGTGCAGGGTGATAGATACAGATCTATTTGTGTTCTGCTACATGCTGACATCCAGTTAGACCAGCACCATTTGATGAAGATGCTGTCTTTTATCCATTGTATATTTCTGCCTTCTTTATTAAAAATCAGGTTCGCCAGGCGGTGGTGGCGCACGCCTTTAGTCCCAGCACTCGGGAGGCAGAGCCAGGCGGATCTCTGTGAGTTCGAGGCCAGCTTGGTCTACAGAGCGAGATCCAGGACAGGCACCAAAACTACACAGAGAAACCCTATCTCAAAAAATACCAAGAAAAAAAAAAACTCGGCTTCTTTGCCGGGCGGTGGTGGCGCACGCCTTTAATCCCAGCACTCAGGAGGCAGAGCCAGGCGGATCTCTGTGAGTTCGAGGCCAGCCTGGGCTACCAAGTGAGTCCCAGGACAGGCGCAAAGCTACACAGAGAAACCCTGTCTCGAAAAAAAAAAACCAAAAAAAAAAATCAGGTTCTCATAGGTGTATGGATTTACATCTGGGTCTTTGATTTAATTCCATGATCAACCTGTATGTTTTTATGTTAATATCATGCGGTTTTTATTACTATAACTGTGAAGTAGAGCTTGAAATCAGGGATGGTGATACCTATGGGAGTTCTTTTAATGTACAGGATTGTTTTACCTATCCTGGACTTTTTGTTTTTCCATATAAAGTTGAGTATTGTTCATTCAAGGTCAAGGTCTTACTAGGTCACTCAGGCTAAGGAGACCAAGGCACTTGCCTCTGCCTTCTGAAGGCTGGGATAAAAGGTTTCAACCACAGCACCCAATCTCTTTTTAAATTTGTTTTTGTTTCTGTTTTTAGGAAGAGTCTCGCAACTGGGTGTGGTGGCACAAACCTGTAATTCCAGTGCTTAGGAGACAGGAGCAGGAGGAACACCATGAGTTCAAGGCTAACTTGAGCTACCGAGAGTTCCTATCTGAGAAAACAAGGAAGGGAGGGGGCAGAGAAGGCCTGAGACAGGCTGAGGAGACAGAAGAGATGGGAAAAGAGAAAGAAAGGGTGGGTGGGAGGGGAGAGAGGTTGCTATGCAGCCGAGGTTGGCTTCAAACTCCCGACCACTCGGCCTCAGCCTCTTCCTGCTGACACAAAGCGCAGACGTGCACCACGTTCTGCTGCCCTCATTCCTAAACAAATCTCAATCCGTGTATCTCTCTACTATCCCTCTCCTGCACCCTGTTTTTTCTCTCAGTCCCCTTTCTGTTCTTCAGCACAGCGGGTCTCCTGGACTGATTCTTTGACTTCTCTTCTAAATACACTCTTTTCTTGGATCATTTTAAATCCCCACCAATACACCAGTGATGGCCAAATTCATATAACATTAGCCTTCAACCATCTAATCTCAACTGAATTTATATTAAATGGCCAAACTGACAGCTATCATGACATTTTACATGCTCAAAATTTTACTTTCATGTGAACCTGCTCTTCCAATAATCTCCTGCATCTTATTACCATCATCATGTGTGTATGTGAAAGAGTGAGACAGAAAGAGAAAACAGAGTCAGCAGATAAGAGACCCTGCTGCTTCTCCAGGACCCAGGTCCAACTCCTAGCACCAACATGGACCCTCACAGCCCTCCGTCGTACTCTGAGCACTAGGCATACGCACGGTGCACCGGCCGGCACACATGCAGGCAAAACACTCGGACACGTGAAATAAAAAGTTCCTTCATCATACGAGTCCTTTACTAAACTTCCTATCTCCTCCTTTCCCCATTTACTCTAACCATATCCTAGCAACCATCTCCTAACAAATGTCTCCAATTCATGCACTCCAAGATTGTACAAGTCACCATTATTTCTTACCTAGATTACTGCAAGTTTTCTATTTTTCCAAATTATACTTTTTCCTATAATCTCCTACAGCCCACTGTCCACATGGCAACCAGTGCTCTAAGACAGGCTACTTCACTACCCTGCAAAGAACAACACAAATACTTTGCCCAAGGACATATTCCTGGAAGTCTAAACCAGGATCATCTGTCTTAGAAAACTACAGGCATAAACTGGGTATGTTTATAGATGCCTGTAATCCCAGTACTTGAAAACTGGTGGGCTGGAGAGATGGCTCAGAGGTTAAGAGCACCGACTATTCTTCCAGAGGTCCTGAGTTCAATTCCCAGCACCCACATGGTGGCTCACAACCATCTGTAATGAGATCTGGCACCCTCTTCTGTGTACATAATAAATAAATAAATCTTTAAAAAAAAAAAAAAGAAAGAAGGAAGGAAAACTGGTACAAAAGGATCAGGAATTCAAGGTTATCCTCAGCTATAGAGTTCCAGGCCAGCCTGGGCTAAAATAAGACACGTTCAAAAGAAAACAAAATAATAAACTTAGTTGCATGCACAGCAACCCACAGGTGCCCTCACCCAGGTTCCTGCCTCTCTGCTCTGGGAGTTAGTCAGCTACTGCAGCAACAAGTTAAGCAAAATGTGTACTGGTCTCACTACTCACCAGTTGGAAAGAGCCTGGAGAGCTGCGTTCATATAACAAGTGTTTCCAATGTTTTTCAAACCTGTAAGGCCTATGAAGAACAAATCAAGTCATCATTCAATAAGACACAAATGACACAATTTTCTGGGTGTTTATTGAAAACAGCAACTTCAAATGTTAAAGCTATAGAAATGGGTTAAAAATAGCTCACTAGTAGAGCATGTGCATAATGTGTACACAGCCCTGAACACACACACACACGCACACGCACACGCACACACACACACACACACACACACACACACACACACGAGCATGCCCCCCCACCCCCCACCCCTGACAAGAAAGAATACTAACAAAACATGGAAATACACGGCAACAGTCTGAATAACTCAGAGGCCATGCTCTTGAAAATCTTTCACCATGCAAATTTGTAAACTTTAGATAAATTCAAAGATTTGTTAATTTAACCTCAAAAATCTGCACTTAAAAAAAACAAACAAGCCGGGCGGTGGTGGCGCACGCCTTTAATCCCAGCACTCGGGAGGCAGAGGCAGGTGGATCTCTGTGAGTTCGAGGCCAGCCTGGTCTACAAAGTGAGTTCCAGGAAAGGTGCAAAACTACACAGAGAAACCCTGTCTCGAAAAATCGAAAAAAAAAAAAAAATAAAAAAAAAAAAAAAAAAAAAAATAAAACCCTTTCCTACTGTTATATAATGAAAAGTCATTTTTTTTGGTTGTTTTTTTGGGGGGGGGCGGGGTTTTTAACGGGGGGGGGGGGGGGGCTGGGAGGAGGAGATGACCAAGTTCTCACTATATAGCACTGGCTGTCCTAGAACTCACTATGTAGACCAGGCTGGCCTGCCTCTGCTTTCCAAGTGCTTGTATTAAAACTGTGTGCCACTACTCCTGGCTTAGGAATACATTCTTTAAAATAATTTGAGTTAAGATTACAATTTTCATTCCTACCAAAGCCCAAGTGGGAAGTTGGCCTGATATTGATGCTAAACCTCCTAGCAGCTCCTCCCTTCCCATGGGCTGTACTTTTTTATTTTATCTCATCATTCAAAGAGAAAACAGTCAGTGTGGATGTTAACTCAGAGGCAAAGTACATACTCAACATTTTTGAGCCCCTGAGATCAAATCCCAATACACACACACACACACACACACACACACACACACACACACACACACAAATATTTCCAAAAAGAATTATAAGCCAGTCATGGTGGCTCATGCCTTTAATCCTAGCACTCAGGAGGCAGAGGCAAGTGGATCTTTGTGAGTTCAAGGTCAGCTTGGTCTAAATAGCAAGTTCCAGGACAACCAGGGATACATAACAGAGAGACCCTGTCTCAAAACGCAAAGCAAAAACACAACAATCCTAAAAAAATAAATATAATTCTAGGGCTAATAATGTAGTTCAGTGGAAATGTACTTATCTACTATGTATATAACCCCTGTGTTCCAAGAACTAGCAGAAAATTCAAGGTTCATATTAAAGATTCTAAGCCTTAAAAATATGGGAAATTCTGATGGAGTGTCTCACAATCTAGGGGTTGAAAGTTGAATGAATAGGGCAAAAGGCCCACTGGAATCTCCTGATTCTCTTTCCAAATGAATGAAAATGCTATTCTGGCCGGGCAGTGGTGGCGCACGCCTTTAATCCCAGCACTCGGGAGGCAGAGGCAGGCGGATCTCTGTGAGTTCGAGGCCAGCCTGGACTACCAAGTGAGTTCCAGGAAAGGCGCAAAGCTACACAGAGAAACCTTGTCTCGAAAAACCAAAAAAAAAAAAAAAAAAAAGAAATGCTATTCTGTTGTTTTGTTTGTTTTGGGAGGGTAGGAGGAAAACAGAGTGGCTTAGGGCTGACCTCAACCTCCTGAGTGCTTGGATTACAGGCTCCCCTGTCTCGCTTCCCTCAGACTGCCTGCTAAGGCAGTACCTTCCCATTCCCCAGAAACCCCATCACTGGCTGAGAGCAAAGGGCTCCCAAAAGGCAAGACTAGCAAAAGGTGGCATCCAGTTGTGAAACCAACACCGGACAAACCAAGTGTGCAGGGCCTGCGAACGAGAGTTTACGGGTCAAACCTCCGAATCTGTTCTGAACTCTCAAAGCTTTAGATTTTGAACTTCTCGTGTGGGGCTTCCTAACGGAGTGGCAATGCCACACAGGAGTCTTTACCTCTTGCCTTCAGCTCATCTTCTTCGTCCACTTCTATATCCAGATCTTCAAATACAGCAACCAGAGGGGTTTTCAATGTTGTATTGCTGGGTATTTTAAAATCCTTAATAACAAAAAGATATAACACACTTGAATAAAGTCTTATAATATCAAAACACACTTTAATTTTAACTTACATAACATCTACACTGCACAAGTGTGAAAAGGTATTATCTTAACAACAGAAACTGGCCAGCATGGCGGCACGTGCTGGTGACCCCAGCACTCAAGAGGCAAAGGCAGTCCTGGCTGGTAATAAGTTAGAGGCCAGCCTGGGCCACATGAGACCCTGCTCAGAAACCAACTATAACAGCAGAATGGAAAGACAACTTCGTGCTAAGAGCAAAATGACCCTAAGTCGATCCCTGCACCTACATCAGGTGGCTCGAAACTGCCTGTACTCCAGCTCTTGGGGGTCCAACACCTCTTCTGGACTCCTATGGCATCTGCACTTACACGTGCACACACCCTCACATGGACACACATCCAAATAATTTTAAAAATTAAAAAATAAAGTAAACATAACAATGATAAAGATAGAGCCCTAAGAATTTATGAAATAGCAATTATTATAAAATTTACATTTATATTTTGGAGAAAACAAGTATCTACAAAAACATGCCTTTTTATTTTTAATTACGTATTTATAGATCTATGTGAGCATATGTACATGTGAGTACAGCTGCAGAGAAGGCCAGATCCCCTGGAGCTGGAGTTACAGGCAGTTTTGAGTCACCCAGTATAGGTGCTATGAACCAAATTCAAGTCCTCTGCAAGAGCAGTATGCGCTCTTAACCAGAGGCACTTTTCCAGTCCCCCAAAAAACATTTTATAAATGGCACTTCCGAATTTAAGCTCAAGAATTAATTTTACCTAAATTAGTGACATGCCTTGTCTTTTCTGATCTCTGTAACTTCTACAGATACAAAGGATGCAATAGATGAGCCCATCCACAGACCCACTGGACATGACAGATGAACCCACCAACAGACCCACTGTTTCTCTGGCACTGAAGTGCTTGTCATACAACATGTAACAATACACAGAGCACAGACTTCTGTAAACAAGAGTCATCCATCTTTGCAAACTTGTTTGTTAAATCTCTTGGCCCAAAGGAGAAAGTTAATACTGTTGCTAAGTTTTAGCATCTCTACTAGTTTTCAGTGTTAACAGCAAGTAAGAGGCTGCCAAGGGAGAGAACAGGAAAGGGGCTGTATTCACACCAGCTGCTAAGGAGTCCTACCCTCTTCCTAGACTCAGGTTTGCAGAAGAAAAAGAAGTATTTACAAAAAGCTGCATGGAAACTTACTACTTTGTAAGCTAATTTAAAAAAAAAATTAAACAAACTTGAACACAGGCACTCTGCATGAGTTATTAATGAAAACCTCATCCCTGGCACAGGATATCCCTTTCAAACTTTTCTTAAAGAGATTTTCAATTCATAGGTGTTTTCCACCTCAAATTCCACCCTCACCTCCCATTCATTCTATGCTAAAAGAGAACAAAGCGAGGCATGAGTGCTTCATCTGGGCACAGCGCAGAAGCTCTGGAAGCACAAGTAAGGCGCACAGGCTTGCTTTGTAGATCCCGACTGCGTGACAAATTCTGAAGTGATTTTCTGAACATACATTATCTAAGCTCAGATTACCTGGACACTGTTCTCCTGTGTTTGCTGAGGTTGTCTTACGTGAGGCAATGGAGGAGGAGTTCCTAATTTTCTATCCAAAAACACTTCTTTGCTGCAAGCATAACACCATACTCGAAGAGTGGTGAGGTTCACAGTCAGATGATGCTTTGTCTCCTACACAGTTCACAGGAGGGAAAGGGAGCTGCCATTAAATTTCCTTGAAAATGCAAAGGAAGCCCGCATGAACCAGCAGCCTCTGCTGAGCAAATCTACTCCGAAGATCTAATCTAGAGCACACACATACACACATCCAACACTGTATAGATTATCTCTAAGATCTTACATAGTAACACCACCTAACTACTCTACAAGTTACTCTAGCATCTGTTTCCTCTCATTCATAAGACAAAGATAAACACAACAGTGGGAAGCTCCTCAGCTCTACAATTAGCAGACAAGAATAGAAGGAAATGGTGAGCAAGCCAGTCCAATGACACTCCTGGAAAACATAGCAGCCAAATGATCATGTGTTCAAGGTCAAACTCCACTACACAAAAAACCTAAGCCCAGCCTGGACTACATGAGGCTTTTTTCAGGGAGCTGGGGAGTGTTTATTTGTTTTAATCCAGGAAAATGGAACTACAAAAGAACATACATTATTTAAGTGGAAGCAAAATAGAACTCAAGCAATAGTAAAAATAAGCTTTTAGATTAGTTGATAGTCTTTCCCAAAGGGAGCTCTGTGTGAGGGCTTAGCCCTACGGAATGTACAAGATAGGACTGTCTAATTTCTCAGTTTACTAAGGGAGGGCCTTAGAAAATGCACAGGGGAGGAAACTGTGTATAATGCTGCCTTGGGGCTTCAAATATTTGAGCTTAATTCAACCTCATGAGGAAACTTGGTTGAGACTAGTTGCTGCAGATTATCAATGGGCATCTTAAGATAGCATTCGTTAGAGAAACTTGGAGTTTAGAATGGAAGAGCTACCTAGAACTACTGAAGATTCATGTCAGAGTCACATGGGCACACCGCACAACTGGAGCAGTGTAAAGGGCCCTCCAGTCCGAGCGGTGTGGGGAGCAAGAACAGGGCAGGAGTTGGAACACAAGGCAGGGAGGGAGCCAGGCAATCAATCCAGGGAAAGGACCGGGTCAGAAGACAGCGCAGCAGGAAAAGGCACCTGGTACAAGCTTGATGATCTGAGTCCAAACCTACAGCCTACTGAGGAAGGTCAGAGCCAACTCCCAAAACTTGTCCTGATCTCCACGCATGCTGTGGCACACACATGCCTCTGACACACACACTAATAAAAATTAATTAAATTTTAAAACAAACAGAAACCTACACATCTCCACTAACTTCAGCCCCCACAATCTAATACTACACCTACAGCCTCCACACACACCCATGTATACTTCTTTTATCAACACTCAACTACAGTCATGTATTAATACCAATTTTCTTACCAACCCTGCCCCCAACCTTTCACTGAGAATAAGCAAAGTTTTAGCTTACACATTTTCTAAAAAGCAAAAACTCTAGGCTGGTGTGGTGTCACACATCTGCAGTGTGACATATAGGAGACCCAGGGAGGACTCCAAATTCTAGGACAGGCTAGGTGACACACAGCTAGACCAGATCACAAACACCTCACAACTCCAGGTGCAACTGAACTAATGTTCTATTGACTCTCCTTTCCTTCAAGCTCTTCTGACAGTTTCCTTGCAAGGCCAGAATTTAGCTCAGTGATAAAGTGCAAGCTTGGCATATGCACAGTCCTGGACCCATTCCCAGTACCAACAATCGCCCTGTATCCAATAACTACATACATACCTGTGAGTGTATGGTGCTGTGATCTACTTGGGATTCGCCACAGCCAACATAGGAACACCTGTTCTATAAATAAGAAGGAAAGTATTTTATCACAGATGCATTAAGTTTACAAATACCATTACAATAATACTTACACTTAAGTTTTGATTTTATGTTTTAATTCAATGATTAAATTACTTTCCATAGTTAGATAATATAGCTAAAAGGTATCAAGCACAAAGACCAGACTAAGTATTTCAAAACTGGGTTATCTCACCTTCAATAAAAAGTGAGCATAAAAATATCTGAGTAGTTTACTAAAGACTCTACAAGCATACTTCAATTAAAATCCATCCAGTTTGAACCTTAATAATTGTTGTTATTATGTTTTAAAAGTATACTCACATAAAATTCTTGTATGCATCAAAAACTGTTATTAATATGTATAAATTTACAGTAGCAAACTTTTTAAGAAAAACTTATCTATGCGTACCTCCAGGCATGCCCACAGATTGGGTCCTCTGACTTTGCAGTCCTGACAAGCACCCTGGGAAAGTAAACACAGGAGATATTTGCTATGTTGGCAAAAACATAAACGGGTCACTATAACAACATACATTTTTATATATGACACAGAGTATTCTATTAATATACTTAAATATGTATTAAAGAGAAAAGTGAGTATGGTTTTTTAAGGACAATTACTATATAACTTACATGAGATTTTTGTATCAAATCCTCTTTTGTTATTTCACCAACTGAATCCAAATGTGGACAATGATTTCGAAAAGCCGTCATTTTCTTACAATTCTGTCCGTTTTTCAAGGTTTTCCAAATTAGGCAATACCTACAGGAAAAGTGACCCAAAAATTAATTACAAAATGCTAACAAGCTAAAAATGATTAAAGCAAACGATGAAATAAGGAATATACACAGTCGCCCTGCAAAGAATGGTCAGAGGCACCAAGGGCCCACGACTATCTAGCAAGAGGTTCTTTGTCCCAATAATGGAACCTTATGAGATTCATCTTGTGGAAAGAGCCTTCAATTCAGTCAGAAAGAAATTGGTACTTTCACAACGTTCATGCGACAACTTCACTGGTGGGCATGTCTTGCCAGGCTATCGCTCATACAGTTCACAGCTGGGTAAGACTGATGCTTTTCTCCTTCGGTAGCATGTACAGGAGCTTCCAACAGGCGGAAAGCCGATGAAGCATCCATGTAGGTACTGGAGCATCTCTCCATGTTCTTTTTGTTTGTTTGTTTGTTTTTTTGGTTTTTTGAGACAGGGTTTCTCTGTAGAGTTTTGCGCCTTTCCTGGAACTCACTCTGTAGCCCAGGCTGGCCTCGAACTCACAGAGATCCGCCTGCCTCTGCCTCCCGAGTGCTGGGATTAAAGGCGTGCGCCACCACCGCCTGGCTCTCTCCATGTTCTATGACTCAAGTTTATGTGGTGTCTACAGCAATAGGGTCTTATCAACCAGAGAGAACCTGTCTCAGTGAGAAGGAAGGGGAGGACTGTAGTGGGTAGCCATTCCAGCTTTGATCTGGAAGTTCCAACCCCCATTGAGACTTCAGCAACTGTCACGCCTACAAGGCGGGGCCAAGAGAGGGCCTGGAGACCTGAGCTCTGGATGGGTGGCGCTCTCTCTCGGTTCCGGGACCTTGGACGGTGAAGGTGGGCCAAGCAGAGCTCCAGAGAACACTGCTGGACTGCGATACACCTTCCCCAGACCCCGCGACCCACCTATCCCTTAACTTGTAAGTTACGCCATTAAATAAATCTCCTTTTAACTACGTGGAGTGGCCTTAATAATTTCACCAATATCTGGCGCTCACATGGGGCAAATTCCAAAGGCCTGGGTGGCTCCCACCCTCAGCCTCCTCCCTGGCTAGCGGGTACCTAAACCCGCCTGCAAAGTTCCATATAACCAGGGAACGCCTTCACGGTTCTTAGCCCCAAGACCAGCGAAAGAGGCACTCCCCGGCTTCCTGAGTGCCGGCGCTGGCTCTGGCTCCCGCCATCTTGACTCCAGTGAGCTGCAGTCAGCCAAGATCACCAGCAGGCCCTGCTTTGGAGCTGTACCAACGTCACCTGCTGGCTGAAAAGTGCTACTACACCCCCCGAAAACCAAGAAAGGTAAGTATATTGTTTCAAGTAAAAGTACTTGATAATTTTACACCTTAAAATTGACTAACAAATTTTGAGTAATTCTTGTAATATGGCTGACAACATTACCTCACAAGAATTTGAAAACCTTTTTGCCTGTATGATGAATGACATCTTCCTGGAAATATACAACCTTCCTAAGGCATATTTGGCCTGTACCATTTTCGCATTCATCGTAATAATTCACACAGTGTTCAAACACTGGTTTAATAACAAGAACAAAGATGAGTCATTATTGGGACTGATACAGGCTTTAAGAGATAGCAATGAAGGCTTACAGAAAAAGATTCTCACTCTGGAATCTGCTAACCAGGATTTACAGGCTTTCAAAGATAGCAATGAAAGCTTACAGAAAAATTCTCTCTGGAATCTGCTTTAAAAGATAGCAATGAAAACTTACAGAAAAAGATTCTTTCTCTGGAATCTGCTGATCAGGATTTACAAAACAGGCCTGTACCGAAAATTGATCTTATTGATAATAAATGTGAATATTTAATGGACAGAACACTAACTCTCCAGACACTATATAAGGAAGAAAGGTTATCATTAATTGATAAGATAAGGTCCATGGAATCGTGTTTCTGAGGAACATAAAAACTTCTATGATTCCATAAGAAATCTGGAGTCCCTTGCCAGAGAGGAGGTTCACTCCCTAGAACAGACCCTAGGTGCTCGTTTGCAAGCCTTAGAAGAAACTCTCAGTAAACATGACAAGGGACCTAATAAGCAGAAGGGCAAGACCATGGAGGTTGTAACATCTCCAAATGGCTCTCATACAATGGCTTATCCTGTTATCATCCATGAGAAGCCAGCGGATGACACACACCCCGAGCCATATGATACATATACATTACAACCAATTCAACAAGGGACTTTAAAAATATAAAGGAAGCAGTAGTTACTTATGGGATACACTCCACATACGTAAAACAGATGTTAAATTCGTGGTCTACCTCACATAGAATCATCCCAGATGACTGGCATCAGTTAATTTCAGCTGTTCTAGAATATAGCCAGCAGCTACAGTGGAAAAGCTGGTTGAGAGAAGAGGCAAGAAATTTAGAACAACAAAGTAAACTCAGAGGTTTTGTGATCTCCCAAGATCAAATACTTGGTGAGGGATGGTTCGCTGACAGGAATGTACAAGCCACTTATGATGAGCATACAATATCCCTATGCCGTACAGCAGCTCTAAATGCTTGGGAAAAAATTCCAGAACCTGGAAAATCAACTGAGGTATACACAAAGATATTTCAGGGACCGCACGAACCCTTCACCGATTTTTTACAAAGGCTGAACACAGCTATAACAAAAGCTGTATCAGATAAAGAATTAAGAAAAGTATTAACTGAGTCCTTGGCATTCGACAATGCTAATGCAGAATGCAGAAGAATACTTACACCATTAAAGATCAGATCAGCTACTTTGGAAGAATGGATTCAGTATACTAATGGTGTTGAGTCTCATAACTACAGTAATGAGGCTTGGATAGGAGAGACAAATCCCAGAGGTGAAAGAAGGCCCCGTGTTACCAAATGTTTTAAATGTGGTACACCAGGTCATATAAGTAAAAACTGTACGTGAGGTATTCCTAGAAGTAATACTCCTTTTAGGAATAGCCTAAACAGGAGACCCCAACCACCTCCCGGATTATGTAGAAGGTGTGGCAAAGGCCGACATTGGACCAGTGAGTGCAGATCAAAAATAGATATACGAGGCAACCCTTTACTGGCGGGAAACGCCTCAGGGGCCTCTTGCAGGCCCCCAAATCAAATGTAGTACGAACATTCCCAGCCACTGTGGAAGAAATTCCTCTCCAAGACAACTGAATAAACCAATGCCTAATGTAAAAACCGATACTGCAATGGATGATAAAACAGCTCTGATGGGTGGATCACAGTTTACAAAGAACACTATAAAACAAATATTTTGGCAGACTTCCATAAATGAACAAAGACCAAAGCTTAGAATTCAAATTAATGGCCTGGTTATGGAGGGACTGGTAGACACAGGTGCAGATGTGATTATAATTACACCAAAATCATGGCATCCGAATTGGCCTCTTCAAGAGGTAGATGTCCAACTTTTAGGGATTGGCACCCTATCACAAATAAAACAGAGTTCAAGATGGGTTGAATGCATAGGGCCAGAAGGACAGAGAGGAAGGCTGAAGCCGTATGTAGCAAATGTAGCGGTAAATCTTTGGGGCCGAGATCTGTTACAACAGTGGAATACCCAGATTAAAATTCCTACACTTTCAGAAAAGGAATACAGACCAATGCATGTTTCTAGGAATAATATCATGACATGCTATAAAAATCAGGCACCAACCATTCAGGCTGTTCACAAACAAGAGCACGACTGCTGTTGAACTCTCAGAAGTACCAACTGCCTTACCTTTAAAATGGCTAACTAATAAACCTGTCTGGGTTGGACAATGGTCTTTGACAAAAGAGAAGCTACAAGCTTTAGAACAGCTGGTTCAAGAGCAGTTAAATACTCAACACATTGAAGAATCTACCAGCCCTTGGAATTCTCCTGTATTTGTTATTTGAAAAAAGTCTGGTAATTGGAGAATATTGACAGATCTGAGAGCTATTAATAAAGTAATTCAGTCAATGGGCTCCCTACAGACTGGGATGCCCTTGCCCTCTCTGCTACCTAAAGAATGGCCTATAATAGTTATTGACTTAAAAGACTGTTTCTTTACCATACCCTTACAAGAAAATGATAGAGAAAAATTTGCCTTCACAGTACCTAATTATAACAATTCTCAGCCAGTCAAGAGATATCAATGGAAGGTCCTCCCACAGGGAATGTTAAACAGCCCTACTTTGTGCCAATACTTTGTGCAGAAACCATTGGAGATAATTCGTGTAAAGTTTCCACAATCCATAATTTATCACTATATGGATGATATCCTATTAGCTGATCCAAAGTTAGATACATGAAAGCATGTTTGAAGAAGTGAAAAAAAGTTTTGCCTCGCTGGGGACTGCAAATTGCTCCTGAAAAAATACAAAGAGGAGATTCTATTAATTACTTAGGATATAAGATAGAGCTACAAATAATTAGACCCCAAAAGGTACAACTAAGGAGAGATCGATTGAAGACTCTTAATGATTTTCAAAAGTTATTAGGAAGCATTTCCAACTTACTGGGTATCATGGGAATACCCAAAGATGGACTGCAGAATTTGGCTAATACTCTAGAAGGGGACAAAGAATTAAATAGTCCAAGAGAATTATCAGCCGAAGCTGAGAAGGAATTGGCTCTAGTAGAAAAGACAATTCGAGAAGCACATGTGGATCGTGTGGATCCAGAACTTAAATGCATATTCCCCTCCAGACATTCCCCAACAGGCATTTTGATGCAGAGGGAAGATATTATATTGGAATGGATAGTCCTACCACGTAAACCAAACAAGAAATTAAAGACTTATATAGAAAAGATCTCTGATTTGATTCAAAAAGGTAAACTAAGACTTCACCAGTTGACAGGAACGGACCCAGCAGAAATTGTAGTACCTTTAACTAATGAGGAAATTTCATCACTATGGAAAGATAATAATACTGGCAGAGAGCCTGCAGTAACTTTTTGGGAGAGATTAACAACCACTATCCCAAAAGCAAGAGAATAGAATTCATAAAGAAGACTGAATGGGTCCTTCCTCACATTGTACGACAAAAGCCAATTTCTGGAGTCCTCACATTCTATACTGATGCAAATAAATCAGGGAAAGCAGGATATAAATCAGGAGACTTAAGTAAAGTGGTACAAAGTCCATACAGCTCTTTACAAAAGGCAGAACTGTATGGCATTCTTATGGTACTGATGGACTTCACAGAATCCCTCAATATAGTCACTGACTCTCAATATGCAGAGAGAGTTGTTTTACATATTGAAACTGCTGAATTTATTCCTGATAATACAGAATTAACTTCATTATTCATACAATTGCAGGAAATCATCAGAAAAAGGGAACATCCTATATATATAACACATATCAGATCCCATACAGGTCTGCCAGGACCTCTAGCACAAGGTAATGATGAGATTGATCAGTTACTAATAGGTAATGTGCTAGAAGCTTCAGAATTTCATAAGAAATACCATGTAAATAGCAAAGGTTTGAAGAAGGATTTCTCCATCACTTGGCAAGAGGCTAAGGATATTGTGAAAAAATGTCCTACTTGTTCCATCTATAACCAACTTCCATTACCTGCAGGGAGCAATCGAAAAGGTATACAAAGAAATGAAATTTGGCAGATGGATGTGTTTCATTTTGCAGAATTTGGAAGATTAAAGTATGTACATCATACCATTGACACCTATTCAGGATTCAATGGGCAACTCCTATGAGTTCTGAAAAGGCTGATTCTGTGATTACACACCTATTAGAAGTTATGGCCATCATGGGAATACCTGTACAAATTAAGACAGACAATGCCCCAGCATATGTCTCCAATAAAATGAGACAATTCTTTGCTTATTACAATATAAAGCATGCTACAAGTATACCACACAATCCCACAGGCCAAGCAGTCATAGAAATATCCAATCGAACTTTAAAGGATATGCTAAATAAACAGCAACAGGTAACAATGACTCCTAGAAATAGATTGCATAGTGCTTTATTAACCTTGACTTTTCTCAATGCTGATGAGAAAGGAACAACAGCTGCGGAGAGACATTGGACGACAGACAAAACTCCTGAGCTAAACCAACTGGTTTATTTCAAGGATGTGCTGACCTCAGAATGGAAACCTGGATATGTTCTACGTTGGGGAAGGGGTTTTGCCTTTGTTTCTGCAGGAGAAGAAAAGCTATGGATACCAACAAAATTAATAAAAATTCGATTCGAACAGGAAAAACCCCTTGATGAGGAGAAGTAAAAGATCATCCACCAATGTGACATCTCTACAAGCTGTAAGAAAAATTTAACAATCAAGGTTGGGGTAGGGTTCTGTTTTTGTCTTTCCAGGATAATGGAAATACCCATCTTCCAAAAATCATAAGGCCTTGGATATCCGGATGTTTACAGCAGAAAGAAAGAATCTATTGGTACCAATCTACACACAGTAAAATCTCACTGTCTAACATCTATCTCTCTATCAATCTAGAAAAGTGGTGGTTCCAATTCAATTATAAGCCAAGCTGGCTTTGGAGATGGAATTGGCTCACTCCTTCTCTAAACCCAAGCATATTGCTAAAAGAAAAGTTTGAGAGATTCTTCAGTCCCATATCAGAAGAGCCCTCTGGTGTGGGACAGAAGGAAACCAATAAAAAGGGACCATTGTCTTCTAGATTCTAATTGTCTCCATGCTTACTCTTGATTTCTCAGAATCCTTTCTTACATGCTATGTCCTCTTTAAATCCAAACCTTCCATTTTGATAACAAATAAGTTTTTCCAATAGCAATCTCTGAAGTCTCCAGAAGGAAGATGGGGCCCCAACAACAGCAACTCTACCCAATCCAGAATGATGCCATGGTAATCATCATCATACTACACTTCTTGACAGAATTTCAGACACTCTTACCCATTACTCTACTAACCTACAGTTAGTCTAACTGAGATTTAACTATCTGAGCTTTCTCACAGTACCCAACAGAGATACCATCACCCCCTAAACAGCAGGAAGCAATTCTAAGAAAATGACGCCCCTTCTCCCTTAGGTTTCATAATTCTCAGGGTTATGGATGATGGTTATAGGGTTGGGGGTGGAAGAAAATATTAGATTCAGTATTCTAAAAAAAAAAAGAGAGAAAAGGGAAAAGAAGAAATGGAATGGATAGGTATAAGATATTGTGGTAGATTATTGTATATACTAGTAAACAAATTTAGTAAAATAGCAGCCTTAGATAATTTGCACTGTAATTTGCACTGTTATGGATTCTTATATGTTGATACAAATGTAAACTATTTTTATATTCCTGTTTAAGATAATTTGTATATTGATACAAATACAGAACTATATTTGTTAATAATGTACATATATTTCTACTCTTATTTGAAATATTTGTACATTGATACAAATGTAAATTTATATCTGTCATACTTTATGTATGTTCTACTTCTGTTTAGGATATTCTGTATATTCACAATTTTGAAGTCATCATTCTTTACCATACATTTGCTTATAGACTGTTTACCTTGTTTACGTGAAGCCTTAGTCCTTAGGTTATTTCGGTAGATAAGACTTATAGATTTATAGTCACCTATGCTTGTCATCTCTATAGTTACGTTAGTTAGGTTATCCAGATTTACAGATACATAGGTCAGATGGACAGGTAATCTTCAAACACTTCATAGACCTAGAGAATATGGCATTTAAATAACTTAGAATTCTGTTGACGTGAGACACAATTGCTCCTGGCTGCACCAATTTGATCCCTAGAGAATGTTGGGCCTCTAAGACATTTCCATTTGGAAGTTTGTCTTCTTGGCACAAAATGGCCTACTGGGGAAAGAACTGCCCTTGCCTCAATGGCTGACAGTACAAATGCAATGCTGTCCTTTCTGGACAAGCGGGACACAAGGAAAGTGACCACTGTACTCTGCCAAGACAGGGTAAGATGGTCTTTCAGAATTCCTGCTTCTGAAAATGGTCTGTCAGATAATTTAGGCCTGTAGCCAATTTGAATGCACCAACAATGCTGAGAAACATTAGGTGACTGTCCAGGCTGCCAGCTGTCTCGGTCTACTCTCGCAAGATTCCCGAAAGTTGCTTGCATCCATCTACCATATCTCAGGTACCATTATATTCTTTCTCAGAACTTTGATGGGATTGAAGACTAGCAGTTATAGTTATAACTTAGTAGATAGAACATATTAAGCATTAGATTCAGGTTCTTTAGGATAGGACACCTTTTGGAATGATCTTTGTAACATGCCATTTACCTATGCTCTAGACTTCTCTGGACTTTAGTATGTGTTTCTTGCTTGATATTGTTTGCATTGGTTGTACTTCCATCTTATCTAGGTCATTATCCCTCATTATTCCTGGACAATATTTGATAACCATTCCTTTGTATATAGTCTTGTATTAGGTTAGAAGTTTCTTATTTAGACAAAAAGGGGGAGATGTAGTGGGTAGCCATTCCAGCTTTGATCTGGAAGTTCCAACCCCCATTGAGACTTCGGCAACTGTCACGCCTACAAGGCGGGACCAAGGGAGGCACCTGGAGACCTGAGATCTGGATGGGCCAGCGCTCGCTCTCTGTTCCGGGACCCTGGACGGTGGAGGTGGGCCAAGCAGAGCTCCAGAGAACACCGCTGGACTGCAATACACCTTCCCCAGACCCCACGACCTACCTATCCTTTAATTTGTAAGTTACACCATTAAATAAATCTCCTTTTAACTACGTGGAGTGGCCTTAATAATTTCACCAATAAAGGGACTGACTCAAAAAGCTGTCCTCGACTTCCACATATACACTGTGGCACATGTGTGCCTACACACACACACACACACACAGAGAGAGAGAGAGAGAGAGAGAGAGAGAGAGAGAGAGAGAGAGAGAGAGAGAGAGAGAAATAGACAGAGACAGAAAATAAACAAATTAAAAACAACTAATAATTTTTAAAATTTGAAAAGTCACACTGTGGACTTCAGGACATGAAGTTCAATGTGAACACTTGTTAATGTTCTTATTCATGAATTTAAGATAATGTTTAGCAACCGTTTGCACCCATGCCTCATCTTCCCTCTCCTTTTCATACCTGAGTACATGGACTGCCAGTCAAGAGGGGAGAGCTGGGTTCAGTAACTCTCTCAACTACAGAAGTAAACAAACAAAACGTATAAAACAATTTTTAGGTACTGAACAACAGTATAAGAACAGTGATCCCAACAAAATGAAAATGAGATGAACCTCTGTGACTGCCCCTATGAGCCTGGCAAGAGCTGCTAGGCTTCAGAGCAGTGAGGGGAACGCTAACAGGACAAGCAGTCTCAGAGGCGAAGGGACAACAGAGAACATAGGCAGCTCGGGGTAATTGGAGCTCACAAGGTACAGTACCCCAGAGAAAACAACAGAAACAATAACCATCTCTGGAAAGCGCAGGGGTCGCCATCATAGACTCAGCCCAGCACTGATGAGTGCACATCTGGATGAAGAGCAGGACCCGCAGGCTGGCGCAGGGAAGACCCTTCGTTCTCACAGCCTAACAAGGCTGCCTGTGCGGCCCGAGCCACGGCTGGAAGGCTGGGAATACAGGGACGCAGAGCATTCAGATGCAGTGCCTTGGCAGTGAGGAATAAAGACCATCCGACACTAACTAAAAGCTTTTCTTTTTCTTGGTACTGCCTTTTAAAAGCTCAAAGGGAAGTCTTTAAAAAACAAACAAACAAACAAACAAACCCAATGGCGGGAGCGGGCACTGGAGAACACTGGCTGCTCTTCCAGAGGTCCCAAATTCAGTTCCCAGCATCAACATGGCTTCTCACAATTGTCCATACTTCCACTTTCCAGGGCATCCTATGCCCTCTTCTGGCTGCTCCATATACCAGGAATACATAAGACACACAAATACATGCAAACAAGCACTCATAATCATAAAAAAAATCATTTTTTTGTTTGATTTTTGAGACAAGGTTTCATTATGTAGCCCTAACTGCCCTGGAACCCACTACGTAAGACAGGCTGGCCTTGAATTCAGAGATTCTCCTGCCTCTGCTTCCTGTGTGCCACCCCAGCTAGCGGCATCTTTAAAAAATAATAAAGCAGAAGGCACTCAACGTGGGACTCTGGTCTGCACACGTTACACACACAAACATAAAAGAACCCTTATAAACAGAACTTTATAGGGGTTGGTTTTGTTTGTCAGTTTGGTTTTAGAGGGACTGAAACACAGGCCCCTGCACATGCCAGTCAAGTGTTCTACCAGGAAGCTGGAACCCCAGCAGGCAAGGGCTGCTTCTTTTGTTTGTTTCTCTGTGTGGAACTCGCTCTGTAGACCAGGCTGGCCTCGAACTCAACGATCTGCCTGCCTCTGCCTCCCAAGTGCTGGGGATTAAAGGTGCGAGGCTGGTTTTTAAATAAAGACTTTGCAAGATTCTTTTCCAAGGGGGCTGTAACAACATCTACTCCACTAACAAGTAAAGGAAGACCTCTTTCTGCACCACAACGCAACTTCCTCTGCACACAATCAAGGTGTGGCACACACAAACTAGACTCGGTCGAGGACAGGGCCAGCTCAGCCTTTGCCTGTTCTTTCAACCTCACAACTTAAAATGCTGGTAACCTCTTTCATCTTCCCAGTACATAATCAAGCATCTACCAGACAAAGGAGCTTGGGAAATGTGGCTTTAATTGAAATTTCAGGTTTTCTATATAATATAAAAACCTAGATTCGATTAGGACAGAAAATATGGTATTTGGCTTCTGAGTCTGGCTTATTTCATTTAACATGATGACTTTTGGACCATCGGTTTTTCTACAAATGACATAATTTCATTTTTTTAAACAGGTGAACAAAACTACATTGTGTGTGTGTGCGTGTGCGTGTGCGTGTGTGTGTGTGTGTGTGTGTGTGTGTACACATTTTTTTAATCCACTCATTTGTTGATGGGCATCAAGGTTGGTTCCATACTTGGCTGCTGTGACTAGTACTTCAGTTGTCACGGAAGTGCAGGTCCCTGTGTGACATTCTGGCTTAGACTCCTTTAGGTAGAGGCCTGGCACTGGACAGCTGGACATCCTATCTTACAGGTGGAGGAACCTCCATTCTGATTTCTGCAACAGCTGCAGCTTATATCCCACCAGCAGCATCCCTCTCCAGTCTTCCTAGCATCTGTTCCCTGTTTTCTTGATGACAGTCGTTCTGACTGTTAGAATTTGAAAGCAGTTTTAATTGGCATTTCCCTGGTAACTCAGCATGTTCATGTTGAACATTTCCTTCAAATATTTACTGGCCATCTGTATCTTTCTTTTGAGAATTGTCTGTTCATTTGCCCATTAGTTTAGTGGATGGTTGATTGGGAGAATGCTGAATTTTGGGGCTCTTCATCAATTCTAGCACTTATCTTCAGATGCACGGTTGACAACAGATCTTTCTCTCATCCTGTAGTCCTAACTCTTCAAGTTCCTAACCATCTTTGACACTGATCTGCTGTTCTCCCCCTCTACTCTTATTTAGGGTTATTCTGGTTTTAATGTGTGTGTGTGTGTGTGTGTGTGTGTGTGTGTGTGTGTGTGTGTGTGTACACGTATACCAGTGTGTCAAGTGCTGATGGAGAACAGAACAGGTGTCTGTTCCCTAGAGCTGGAGTTACACTTGAGTGACCAGCTGGGAACTGAACCTAGGTCCTCTGGAAGAGCCACCAAGTGCGCCTAACCTCTGTGTCATCTCTCCAGCACCTTAGGTGTTTTTCAAAAATGGTCTTGACCTTGATCAAATACCTCTCAGGATACTAATAGCTTGCCATATTTCTTGCTTCACTCATTGATATAATCTACCATCAGATCTGGTAAGTATTGATCCTTATGCTGGGGCAACACATCCACAGGGCCAAACAGTGTTGCTTCATATTTACACCCAATGGGATAATACTGTACTTATAAATGCTGTATTTCCTGTTTTGGCAGCATTTTTCAGAGACAAAAGCATATGTTAGATAGTATTCATGGAGCAGCATCTCCAATGGTGGAGAGAGTGTTTTCCTTATGAATTCTTAAGTGAAAACCATCTGTTCTGCCACTGTTTTCAAAGACAAATTCTTTTTGTCATTGAGGATTTTGTTTTGCTTTGGTTTCATTCTGGTTTTGAGTTTTTTGAGACAGGATCTTGCTATATAGCCTTGGCTGGTCTGGAACTCACTATGTAAACAAGGCTAGCCTTGAACTCAGAGATCCATCAGCATCTGCCTCCTAAGAGCTGGGCTAAAGGCATATCCACCATGCACAGCCCCAAAGACAGATCCTTAACCGTCTTCTCAGTCCTTTCAAGATAACTTGTAAATTCAAATGTTTAGCTCACGGGTCAGTTTTACTCATCTTGACACACACCTGTCGCAGCAACTACACGAGAAACTGAGGCAGAATGACTTGAGCCCAGGACTTGAAAGCCAGCTTGGATGACAGGGCCAGATTCAGCCATAATAAAAATTAAACTTCGGGGCTGGAGAGATGACACAGACGTTAAGGACACTGACTGCTCTTGCAGAGGACCTGCATCCAGTTCCCAGAGCCCACACGGCAGCTCACAACTGTCTATAACTCCAGTTGCAGTGGATCTGACACCTTCTTCTGGACTCCTCAAGCACCAGGCAGGAACATGGTACACAGACACACATACATGTAGGCAAAACACTCACACATAAAATAAAAAAAAATTTAATTAAAATATGCTGGGCACGGCGTTACATGTCTATAATCTAGCTCTCAGGAGATGGAGGAGGAGGAGCAAAAGTTCAAGGCCAGCCTGGGCAACACAGTAGACCCTGTCTTAACCAAAACAGGAAAGAAAGGGGAAGGAAAAAAGGAAAGAAACAAGAAGGAAACAAAAAACAAGCTATTCGTTTCCCATAAGTACTCTTGCTGTTGGCTAGTAGAATGGGAAAGTTCTCATGGCTTCCTAAATAGTACTGGAAGGTTGCCTCAGAGGAAATAAGGGGGGTGGGGACTGAAAAGGAACTTCTAAAATGGGCTTTCCCTTCAAGGAAAAAGGAAAAAAAAACAACAACAAACTAAAATGCTGTCTGTTCTGTGATCAGTTTCCTAGTATCTAAGACATTTAGTGAAAATCAGTACATGTAAATGCATGCTCACACTGTACTTCCACCTACCCTATAATTAGATATCCCAACCTCAAACAGGTCTTGGTATTCCTGTTACCTCGGTTTAGTAAGTTTATTCAGTTTGGCAGCAAAATGATCCTTTTATTTAAGGAAGATGTGCTGGTTATAGTGTATTCAGATGCAGTTAAAATAACTAAATTCTTTAGTTCGGCTTCTTCCTAAGAAGACACCAAAAGAAAAGAAGGCATGTCTACTGCCAAGTCCGAGGACTTGAGTTCAAACCCAGGCGCCCACATGGTGAGAGGAGAGAACGAATTCCCACAGCTGCCCTCTGACCTCCACAGAGGCACAGCAGCACACTGCACACATACTCACAAAAGACAACATCCAAACACATTTTAAAGCTGCTTCTTGTACTTCATACAAATGTCCTCCAGAGCAAACCCTTCACAATTGTATGAAGACCTGCAGCTCACATAAGCAGTCCTAAAACCTCCAAATCATCCTTAACTCTGAGTCAAACCTTAACCTATTTAAAGAAGTTAGTAAAAATCTCTAGTCTCTCTTCCTAGAAATGCCTGTCTAGTTAGACAGTCCAGTTAGAGAGAGTCTACATCTGTTAAGAACAGAGTCTCCACTAAAGGGTGGTGGTGGTGGGGGCTCCTCTAATCCCAGCACTGGGAAGGCAGAGGCAGGTGGTCTCTGTGAGTTCGAAGCCAGCCTGGTCTACAGAGCGAGTTCTAGGGAGAGTCAAGAATAAACAGTGAAACCCTGTCTCGAAAAAACTTTTTTTTTGTTTTTGTTTTTTCAAGACAGGGTTTCTCTGTGTAACAGTCTTGGCTGTCCTGGAACTCCCTTGGTAGACCAGGCTGACCTCAAACTCACTGAGGTCCACCAGTCTCTGCCTTCCAAGTGCTGGGATTAAAGGTGTGCATCACCACCCAGCCATAGTCTCCTATTTTTACATCTGTTCTGGAATCTATTCCTAACACTGACACAATTAATCAGACCAAAGCCTAGCTCCAAAACACCAACCCTCACTCCAAACAAAATCCTTTGAGATTTGTCAATATAAACTAGTATTTCCTACGAAGAAAAAACAAATCTATCCAATTTAAAAAAAAAAAAACAAACCTGCCGACTATGACACCTGTGGACCAGAGTGACCAGGGCAGCACAGTAACTGTGGGCGCAGCAGTGACGCAGCAGTGACGCACACCCTGGCAGGAACCAACAGCTCTCCTGACTTGAGATCTACTCAAGAAAGAAATGCCAGTACTGGAAACTGAGCCTAACTACCTGGGGCTAGTAAAGTCATGGGTCTTGGGGAATCCACAACCACTTCACTAAACCAGCCTAATTCCTAACGACATTGTAAATATTTGTCCTTATACCCATAGACAAGTGTTCCTCGCCTCTCATCGAGGAAACCTCTCTCTGCATCAGAGGCCATTACAGAAAACTACAACCAATCAAAATGCAGAGCTGTGGAGCCCAGTCCCAACTGACAAACCTATAAAACAACTGCTGTACCTAAGGTTCAGGAAACACTGCAGAAGAGGAGTGGGGAGACTGTAAGAGCCAGAGGACCAGATGCTTTTCTGTGAGACTGAGTCCCTAGGACCATCAGAAGCTACCCCCACAGTCTCACCAGTACGACTGCCTAAACATGAACTAAATAAGGACAACAACTACAGACTGTTGTAGTCCCAAGTGGACTGGAGAAAATCCACAAGACCTCAGGACTGCATTTTTAGGGAGATATATGTAGGTATGCATGTAAAAACAATTAATAAAAAACTTGGCCATGAATTTGAGGGAGATCAAGGCAGGGAGTGTGTAGGATAGTTTGGCAAGAGGAAAGGGAAGGGGTAAATGATGTAATTATATGATCATCTTAAAAATAAAAAGAATAAAAAAATCTACGCAATAAGTGACAAGGCATGGTAAATTTTAGTTTATCTAGTTGAATTAGTTGTGACAGACATGGGAGAGAGCACGAACGGGTTAACAAATTCGACAGAGGTCTAATAAAAGCCTCAAGGCATTTGAGCCTTAAGTCTTAACTCAGAAAAAAACAAGAACAGTCACGGACCCAACACAGCAGCTCAGGCCTGTGCTCCACACCGCTAGGGAGGCAGGGGCAAGTGAACAGCCCCCGTTTGAGGACAGTCTGGTCTGCACAGTGAGCTCCAGGCCAGCCAGAGCTACACATACAGAAACAAAAGGTCAGTCGTTAAACATACTTCTCCGGAGAGTGCAGCTCAGTGGTCCTGTCTTCCCAGCATACATGAGACCTGAGGTTCCTTCCCCAGTATCACCACAACTAACCACTTATTCTGACAGGTACAAACAGAAAAATGAACGCCACCACCATATGCCAGTGACAGCCACTATGAAGAAAACGGCTGAGCCTTTGTTTGTCCACTGGATGACAACATCAGCGATCATAAAGGAATCAACACTGCCAGGAGTGTTAGCACACACTTGTAATCCCTGCCCTGGAACTGGAAGCCAAAAGACTGTTAGTTCAAGGCCACTCTGGGTTCCACAGGGAGACTTATCTCAAAACAAAAGAGTAAATAAAAATTTTAAGTCATCTGAATAATGCTGCCACCAAACCTATCAAAAATTCCTTCTTTGGAACTTCATAATCAATAGAAAGCCATCGGCATGAGTCTCGTGTATTTCTCATCCAGCCCCACACCTTCACCATCTCACTGTATTTTATGGTTGTTACAAGCCCTGGAACGGACTAATTGTTAATGCAGGCCTGCAATGACATCTGGGCCAGACACCAACAATCAGTGGGATTGGCAGCTGTCTCTGAATGACCATTTCTCTGTACCCAATCACCCCACCTGACACTGTCTCTGAATGACCATTCCTCTCTACCCAATCACCCCACCTGACACTGTCTCTGAATGACCATTTCTCTGTACCCAATCACCCCCACCTGACACTGTCTCTGAATGACCATTTCTCTGTACCCAATCACCCCCACCTACACTGTCATTCCTTTATTCTCCTGAAATAATAACTAATTTGAAAGCCCGTGACAGGTGGCTTTCCAACATCATTACTCTCTTAAATTTCCTCCTTACTTTCTATTGACAAATGCTGGTTTTTTTCACCACTTCTCAGCTCACTTCCTGGTAAGTCATGTCAGGACTACTGAATGAGAAAACCTGCTAAGACCACTGCTACCTAGCCACAATACCTTTTGAACCTATCTCAGTCTTATAGTAGCTGTATATGAGGCTTCTGGGTACACTCAGGAGCCCAGTCTCAACTCTGCTTCTCTCCCTAGCACTTCAGGAGCTTGCCTGGCCCTAACAAGAGAACATTTCTGGAACAGTCACAGCCATCAAGGACAGAGGTAATTACAAAACACCACGCCCTGCCACCCTGGAGACAGGTCTCCAGAGTCACTGCAGCACTAAGCCCCGGCTGCTCATCCTTTACAGGCTAATTCTGCTCACTTCCTCACATTCTCTGGAATGGCATCCACACCCATACTGTTACTGAAAGTTCTGAGTTCAACAGACACTGCAAAAGCCTCAAAAACAATGCTGATCCCAGTATGCACACACTGAAACATCACGCGGAAACCAACTGCTTTAGACAACCAATTCATGCTCATTTAAAGAAGTCGATGCTGTCAAGATTTAGTTTAACCTGAAACTACCCAAATTAATCTTCTAGTCTCTGTGACCTCCCTAAGAACTCACTCTGTGCAGGGGTAGGGAGCAACATGGAATGTCTCGCTCGACTGAACTTCCAAAAGACCTTTTCTGTTAGTTATTGATTATGAAGCAAGGCTGGAGACAAGGTCGGAATGTGCTTTAAGTACAGTCATCAAGAAAGGGAGAGGTGCCGGGTGGCAGTGGCGCACGCCTTTAATCCCAGCACTCGGGAGGCAGAGCCAGGTGGATCTCGGTGAGTTCAAGGCCAGCCTGGTCTACAGAGCGAGATCCAGGACTGTAGACGAATTTCTAAATGGTCTTATTAAATAAAAAACACGGAGCCAAATATAGGGGTGAAAGCCTGGGAGAGAACAGGGAAATAGTGAGAGCCACCAGCCAACCTTACCTCACCAACTCTGCAGCTTCCAAATGCGAGTTACTCCCTGTCTACCCACACCTTTATATGCCTTGCTTTTTTCTGTCCTCTCATTGGCTCTTAGCCCAGCTACCTCACTTCCTTGTCACTGTTTGTCTGTACAGACCTCCAGGTCTCTATGGTTGGTACTGGGATTAAAGGTGAGTGTCACCACGCTTGGCTCTGTTCCCTAGTGTGGCCTTGAACACACAGAGACCTTGCCTGCTAAGTGATGGGATTAAGGGCATGTGCTGCCTGACTTTGTTTACTTAAAATGGCTAGCCTTCCCCACTCCCCTTCTCCAGCCAAGTTTTATTTATCAAAGTACATATAAAATATCACCGCACAGGACAGACACCAAAACTACACGGAGAAACCCTGTCTTGAAAAACCAGAAAAGAAAGGAAGCAAGGGAGAGCCCAGCTGGCACAGTGGCACATGCCTTTCAATTGGGAGGCAGAGGCGGGCAGATCTCTGAATTCCAGGTCAGCCTGGTCTACACAGTGAATTTTTTGGTTTTTGTTTGTTTTGTTGTTGTTCTTTGAGACTGGGTTTCTCTGTGTAACAGCCCTGGCTGTCCTGGAACTCAAAGAGTGTGCCTCCGCCTCCCAGGTGTTGGGATTAAAAGCATGCGCCGCCGCCGCCACCACCACCTGGTCTACACAGTTAGTTCTAGGACAGCCAGAGCTACATAGTGAGACCCTGTCTGGGGGAGGGGCAGAGTAAGTATACACCCTAGAATGGGTGCAGATTCTCAAGTTCAAGGCTAGCCTCAGCTACATAGTAAGTTTCTGTCTGGGCTACATGAGACTCCATCCAAATAACCAAAAAGAAAAAAGGAGAAAAACAAAGTAAAAAGTGCAAGGCTACAAAGTAAGTTAAAGATCAGCTTAGGCACTTTAAAAAGCAAATAAGCGGGGCTGGGGGTTTAGCTCAGTGGTAGAGTGCTTGCCTAGCAAGCGCAAGGCCCTGAGTTCGATCGTCAGCTCCAGCAAATAAGCAGCAGGGAAATAAGGGTCTTGCCCAGTACGTGCAAGGCCCTGGGGTTAATCCCAGCAAAGACCACAGTCAACTGAGATTTCAGAAGACACAGAGGATCCTTTCCATTTCTTTCATTGCTTCTAGGGAATAGAGTCCAGAGCCTTGTGCATGCTGATGAAGTGATCTCCCATGAGCTACAGCCCCGGCTCCATGCCTTTCACATAAGGAGCCTTGCCTCCAATAGACTCCAATTACTAACCTACCTAATCTTAGGAAGAAACACAAATGCAAGGTTTGATACATGCACTGTTTCTTAAATATGAGTTCCGGTTACATATACAGACACCATATTGCACATAATTCATGTGCCCTATATGTATGATTTATTTTTATTATTTTATGTGTTTGTGTGTTTGCTGGTATCCATGGAAGTCAGAAGATGGTGTTCAAGCTACCTAGCTAAGAATTTAACTCAGAACTTTGGCAAGCACTCTTAACCACTGAGCCATTTCTTCAGCCTCATGTACCTTCTTAAGAAATTTTTGGAGCTTTCTATTTCTATCAAAATACTCCTGAAATCCCATGTAGACTTTTAGCAGTTTTAAAACTACACTAATGGGGGCTGAAGAGATGGCTCTGTGGTTAGAGCATTGGCTTCTCTTCCAGGGTACCCAGGTTCAATTCCCAGCGTCCACATGGCAGCTCACAACTGTTTATAACTCCAGTTCCAGGGGATCCGACACCCTCACACAGACAAATGGGCACATAAAAATAAGTATTTTTTTTTTAAACCACACTAATGGAATAGATCTGCAGCTAGGTGTGGTGGTAGTGCATGCTTCCAGTTCTAGCCACTGGGGAGGCTGGAACAGGAAAAAAATTAAGGTTCCAGACCAATCCTGGCATCAGAGTAAGGCACATTAATTATCTCCTTATTTCCTTATTTTTAAAATAATTCATATTTCAGCCACTAAAAATATTCCAGCATTTTACATCATCTTCTCGAAGCATACAGTCTTGCCCCAGCAGGGCAGGAATCACTGTAGTTCCAGCACTTGATGGAGCATGATTAGAGGGGTTCAAGGTCATCCTCAACTGCATCACAAGTTCAAGACCAGCCTGTCTCCATCTGTCTTATGCAGTAAATCGCATCGTCTCTCATCCATCCATCCATTTTGTTTTCAGGGCAGGGTTTCTCTGTAACTCCCTCTGGAGACCAGGCTGGCCTTGAACTCACAGAGATTCACCTAACCCTAACCCTAACCCTCCCAAGTGCTGGGATTAGAGTATACCACCATGGCCTGCTCAATCTTATAATCTTAATCTACCCTAATCCCAATTTTTTTTCATTGGCTGATTTGGCAATATTATTTCAGAAGGAAATGCTGATCCTTACACAATCTTGAAATCTTTCTGACTTGGGGAAAGGCTATTGGCATTCTTCAGAGGACTGGGGTGAGATCAAATAAGATCTTGTAAGTGAAAGGTTCCTGAAAAATAGCAAATCATCTTTACTGCACCTATGCAAAAAGATTTGCTTATTCATAGTTTACAAGAACTGAAAAAGAAAACAACTGAAAGTTGGTAATTAACTAGATAAAAAAGAACCTGTAATCATAAGTATAATATCCCTTGTGTGTTTAGCAGGTCAAATGTATTATTGTAGGAATATTATTGTAGCAGTTTTCCTCATCTTGCCAAAGTAAATGAAACAGCAAAACTGTCAGCACAGTGTAAGTTACTAAAAAGAAGTCAACATTATCAATCGGTAAGATTCTCATTTTTCCCTACATATATTAACAGTATGAATTCACTACTGCCATTTATAAGATCTTAAAATCAAACTGCCTGTTGCAATGTCTAACTTGCTCTGACCTTTCCAAATGTACGATGCCCTCTGAACCTCAGAAGGAACGAGGAGAAAGGGTCCCATTCTTTTATTTGGGGGGGGAGTGTTTGCTTTTGCTTTGAAATAGGGGCTACTGTAGCCTAGGCTAGTCTGGAAGTCTTTTTCTTCCTTCCTCCACCTCCCAAATGCTGGCTGGCATCTCCAGGCTTGAGCTATCTAGCCTGGCTCTCATTATCTTTGGTAACAGGTTTTTCTTAAAGTAAAAATGATCTAATCAAACGAAAAAATATTTAACTTGACGTGGTGGCAATACACTTAGAATCCCAACAACTTGAGAGGTCGGAGACTAGACATAGATCTGTCTCGGAAAAAAAAAAAAAAGAAAGAAAGAAAGAATACTTTAGAATTCTACATTAATCACTAAGTCTAGAGACCTTTGGTAAAATGCATCCTCAGTTTAGAATCTGCTCCAGCCAGGATGTCATTCCCTGTCTCCATTTTGCAGGCCTAATACTGATTCCGAGAGGCTATAAACCCTAACAATCTTTAGGCTGAGTGCAAAACCCCTAAGACAATCAATCTCGTTGCCTAACAGGACAACATTACGAATTTTCCACCGAAGAGCGTTTTGTATTTGAGAAATACTTAAGCACGTAGGGAAAGCACACAAACACACACGGTGGAAATGTGACCCGAACAAAAGCTGCGGACCGACAGACGCTAGGACTGGACTCGACCCAAACGCAGCGTCGGCCGAAGACACGCCACTAGAACGATGACACCTCGGTTTTCCCGTTCGTAGCAATGAATAACGGGGCGGCGCGCACGGGTCGCGTCCCCTGACCCGCGCCCCGGACCCCGGTCGCAGCCCAAGGAGCCGCCCGGGCCGCGCGCGCGGGAGCGAGCCACAGCCCGGCCGCGCCCGCTCGCCCTCCCGCCGCGCTCACCTCCGCCGCCGCCCGCCGCCCGAGCGCTCCTCCCGGCAGCCCTGCGCGATCGGCCCCGCAGGGCTGCGAATGGGCTTCGCAGCGTAGCGCGGCCCGCGGGGTCCCGGCCGCAGCCCGACGCTTCCCTCGGCGGCTGCCGCTCCTTCCGGTGTCTCCGCGGCCGCAGCGGGCGTCTGGGGGCGGGGCCCCGCGGAGGGCACGCCCAGGGGCGGAGCCTCTAATCTGGCCTCCGTCCCCCGCCAGGTCTGCGCTTGCCTGGGGCCTTGATAGGGAACCGCAGCTGACGTGTACACCACTTTGACTGTATTTCTCGGTTTTATTCGTAGTCTCCCACCCTCTGCAGTCACAAGACGACGTCCCAAGGTCTCGTCGCGGTGCATTACCGACTCTGCAGTATGGAAAACCACTGAAAGGTCTCGGGTTTGCAATCTGAGATGGCTAGCTCCAATAAATTCGGCACTTGATCTGCTGGGGCAGGAGGATTGCCGTGACTTCGATGCTAGTCTGGGCTAAAGTGTGAGGCTTTGTCATTAAAAAAAAAAAAATGTTAAAGAAATGTTAGACCTACCTCAGTTCAACTCCAGTCCTGAGCCTTGTTTTTCTTCTAACTTCAAGACCTACATTCTCGGGAAGCAATTGCATTTCTTTTCCACATATACAAAGAAGAAATTAATCTCTACCATTTTCCACTAGGTCAAAATCAAGATCAAATTAAATATTTATTGAAGCCTTGGGATCTTCTCAGTGCTGAGAGCATTGGAAAAATAAAAACAACGTCTAATTGTGTGACTGTTACAATTCATTGGATTGATTTTAAAAGATGTAAATAAAAGCTGCTGAACTGAAAAGGTTTATCAGCCAGATGTGGTGGTGCACCCCTGTAGACCTCGCACTTGGGAAGCTGTGGCAGAACTGTGAGTTTCAGGCCAGCCTGAATTACAGAGTGAGGCATGTCTATCTGATTACCTCCATGCGGGAGCATGTATCCAAGTGTTGTGCAAGATGTCCCGTCTCCATCAGAAGCAGGTTACTAATATGGGGGCTTCTACTTATGCTTCTGGTGGAGGTGGAGGACATTAACCTTGATACCACACTCTGTGCGGGGCTCGACACTGAGGGATTGGAAGCTTCCCAGTCAGGAGCGTCCCTATTGGTGAAACTATGCTCTACTTTCAGCCTATTTCAAACATTGTTTGTTTGCTTTCACCAATATCCAAATTAATAATATTTTCAATTTTTATTGAATGAGTTTTTCCAGGGAGTCCATTTCTAGTCACCCAGATAGAACAACAGACAGACCAAATAGATGATTCCATCCACATGCAACTTGGTGAACCAATGAATTTAATTGGGACTATTGAAGCATGGACCACTTAAGGGCAGCTACACTGACCATGAGTATCTCCTATGCCTTTAGCAATTGTAAACGACATATATATATCCTCAGGGATGGGAGGGGCTACATGAGCCTGGATGCTGTCCCCTCCTTCCATGGGGAAATGCTAATGGGTCCAACCTGGGGAGAGATTCTTGCTGCTACCCACAGCTCTGATGACCTGCCCAGAGGACACAGTACCACACTGTGGTGCATATTTACTATAACAAGGCTTTGGGTTGGGGGGGGCGTCGTTTTTGTTTTACTTTGTTTTGGTGATGGCTTTTTTTAAATTAATTTCATTTATTTATTTATTTAGTTAGTTAGTTATATGGGCATTTTGTCTACATATGTGTCTGTACATCATCTTCCTATCTGGTGCCCCAGGAGGCCAGAAGAAGGTGTCAGATTCCCTGGGACTGGAGTTATTGATGGTTGTGAGTCGTCCTGTGAGTGCTAAGAATTGAACCCAGTTCCTCCAGAAGAGCAGCCAGTGTTTACAACTGCTGCATCATCTCTCTAGCCCTGATATTTTGTTTTTAAGACAGGTCCTTGTTATATAGCCCAGACTGGCCTTGAACTCTTGGTCCTCCTGACTCTCCATCCTGATTTCTGAGAGCAGAGGAGGAAGGATTCATTTTGACTCGTGAAATTCGAGGGTACAGTCTATCATCCAAGAAAGTTGTGGTGGTGGAAGTGTGACCTGGCTGTTTGTACAATAGTAGAAGTCAGGAAGCAGAGAAAAAGTATTTTTAAACTTTATTCATTGATATTGTGTATGCACACAGTATGTGTGTGTGTGTTTTCCCATGTTGAGCAGCTGATAAACACCTTGAACTCCAGCCCAGGAAAGCTGTGTACACACACACACATACACACACACACACACACACACAAACATGCATGCATGCACAGTTTTAATAATAATAATTTTTTTTTTTTTGGTTTTTGAGACACGGTTTCTCTGTGTAGTTTTGGTGACTGTCCTGGATCTCACTCTGTAGACCAGGCTGGCCTCGAACTCACAGAGATCTGCCTGGGTTCTGCCTCCAGAGTGCTGGGATTAAAGGCATGCACCACCACCACCCGGCAATAATAATAATTTTTAAATGAGCTGGGGAAGGGCTGGAGAGAAGCCTCAACAGTTAAGAGCACTTGATGCTCTTGAAGAGAGCCTGGGATTGTTTTCCAGCACCCACAGAGACCCGAATGAGCTTCCTAGCACCTGTAATTCCAGTTCTAAAAGATTTGATGCCCTTTTCTGGCCTCCTTGGGTACTGTATGCATGGGGTACATACAAACTTATGCGCACACACACACACACACACACACACACACACACACACACAAACACACACACACAAACACACACACACAAGTTGTGGAATATTTGCAAACTGTATGAAGATTATTGCTGTGGTTGGTCTAATAAAAGCTGAACAGCCGGCTGGAGAGATGGCTCAGCGGTTAAGAGCACTGACAGCTCTTCCAGAGGTCCTGAGTTCAATTCCCAGCAACCACATGGTGGCTCACAACCACCTAATGAGATCTGGCGCCCTCTTCTGGTCATACATGCTGTATACATAATAAATAAATCTAAAAAAAAAAAAAAAAAAAAAAAAAAAAAAGCTGAACAGCCAATAGCTAGGCAGGAGGTATAGGTGGGACTTCCAGGCACAGAGAGAGAAAGAACTCTAGGAAGAAGGCCAGCTCACCAGCTACCTGTGGAGGAAGCAGCATTAACAATACACAGAGATGAAGTAACAAGCCACTCGACAGAACGTAGATTAAAATAGTTGGGTAAATTTAAGTTATAAGAGCTAGTGGGACAAGCCTAAGCTAAGGCCAAACTTTCATAATTCATTAATAAGTCTCTGTGTCGTTATTTGGGAGCTGGTGGTACAGAGAAACCCTTGCTACATGCATACACACATATACACATTGTGGTTGATTAATACATCCCAATAAGTCTCTGGTATTTAAAAAGTTGATGCCCAGTTGGTGGCTGTTTGAGGCTCAGGAGGTGTGATCTTCCCGGAGTTGACATGTCACTGGGGGCAGGTTCAGAGGTTACAAAAGCCTCGTGCCCTTTCCGTTGTACTTTCCTGATTGCTGTTCAAGATGTGAGCTTGAGCTAGCTCTGGCCACCTGCCGGCACCTGTGCCCCGCCGTCATGCACTTTTCCCCCTTGAACCTTAAGCCCCAATTAAAACCTTTCTTCTATAAGTTGACTTGATCATGGCCTTTTATCAGAAAAATAGAAAAAACACAAATTTTAAAAAATGAAATAAAAACTTTAAAATGAGCTATGGAAGAAACTGATTTGTAGAGAACTTACCTGGTATGCATGAAGTCCTAGAGTCTACCTCTAACACTAGGGACAGGGTGGGACATGGATTCATATCCCAGTAATTTTAGCACTCCAGAGTTGGAGACAGGAGGCTCAGAAGAGTTCAAAGTCATCCTTTGTAGCAAGTCTTTCTCTGTCCTACCAGCCAACTCCCAAATAATGACACAGAGACTTAATGTTAACTATGAAAGCTTGGCCTTGGCTTATATATGTACTAGCTCTTATAACTTAATTAGCCTGTTTTATTAATCTGCACTCTGCCACGTGGATCAGCTACCTCTGTTCTGTCCGTATGTCCGGCTTCTTCAGCGTCTCACTGGCATCTCCGTACTGCCCATCCTGCTTCCTCTGTGTCTGGCTGGGAACCCCCTTTCTTCTTCCCAGAGTCCTCTCTGTCCCTGGAAGTCCCACCTAGCCTCTTCCTGCCTAGTTATTGGCCATTCACCCTTTATTAAACCAGTAAGAAGGCACCTTGGCAAATACATCTTCAAAAATATTCTGCAACAATCCTTGGCTATGTAGAGAGTTCAAGAACTGCGTGGCATACACAAGATCCTATCTCAAAATAAATGACAAAAGTCAAGCTAACAAATAGAAAATATTTTAAATATATGTAAAGCTGATAAAAGCCATGCAGACATGTACTTATATAAATAATACATATTTTTAAAAAAACCAATAAGAGATATGCCACACACACACACACACACACACACACACACACACACACACGCACGTGCACACGCATGCACACACACCCGGCAAAAGCTCATCTATATAACTTCTTGTCTTAAGATTGTTTCATCATTCTAGCATATTCCATCAAGCTCCATGTTACCTCCCACCCTGCTCAGTAACTAAGGTCCTCTTTGGGTTTACCTTGGGGGTAAAGGGTTCCAGAGTACTGTCAGAACAGGCAAGCCTCTGATGCAGCTGTTTAAACAGATGTTTAAACAACTTCGGCTCTGAAGAGAGACTGTTGCTCAAAATCTAAATTGGTCTTTTAATAAAAAACCTGGGACCAGATATTGGGGTAAATGCTGAAAGATCAGAGAGACAAAGGAACAAGCCACTGCCACGTCTTACTTCTAGGACTCCTCGGCCTGAAAAGACCTAGTTCCTGTCTCCTCGTGCCTTATATACTTTTCTCTGCCCTGCCATATTACTTCCTTCCTAGTGCTGGGATTAAAGTCGTATGATTTCCAAGTACTGGAATTAAAGGTGTGGGCCACCACTGCCTGGTTCTGTTTCTCTCCTAGACTGGGTCAATCTCATATTGTCCAGGGTGGCTTTGAACTCACAGAGATCCAGACGGATCTCTGCCTCCCCAGTGCTAGGATTAAAGGTGTGTGTCACCACTGCCTGGCCTCTGTTTAATCTAGTGGCTTGTTCTGTCCTCTGATATTCAGGCATAGTTTATTAGGGTACACAATATATCACCACAAGAGACTATTTATTTTACATGTTTGTATGTGTACCACCTTTATGCAAGTGCCCACCGAAGCCAGGAGAGAGCATCATATCCCCATGGAACTGGAGTTACAGGCAGTTGTGAGTTGCCTGTTGTGGATAGTGGGAACCTTAGCTGAGTCTGCACAAGAGACAAGAGTTCTTAATCACTGAGTTGTCCCTCCAGCCCCGTTTGATTTTTAACCATCAATCTAGAATACTAGTTAACTCTTAACTTCATTGCTATCCTTAGGTTACCTAATTTAGTGAAGGATTTAAAAATGTAAAAAATTCTTTTTTTGTTTTTTCAGTACAGGATTTCTCTGTGTAACAGTCATAGCTGTCCTGGAACTTGCTTTGTAGATCAGGCTGGCCTCGAATTCACAGAGATCCTCCTGCCTCTGCCTCCCCAGTGCTGGAATTAAAGGCTTGCGCCACTGCTGCCACCACTGCCTAGCAACCGTAGGGAATCTAAGTTAATAATAAATGCACCATTTATATAGGTCCATCTACCATACCTGTAACCTAGCTCACTTGAGGACTCAGGGTCTAAGATAGAAGGTGCTTGATTGGTTGTGTGGGGGTGGGAGTCGAGTGGGGGGGGGAGTTGGGGGGTGAATATCCATTGGAGAGCCTCCTACATGCTCAGCACAAACTCTAATACAATTCCCAGACCAGAAATTCTTCTTCTTCTTTTTAAATTTATTTAACTTTACTTTATGTGCATTGGTGTGAAAGTGTCAGCTCCCGTGGAACTGGAATTACAGACAGTTGTGAGCCGCCATGTGGGTGCTGGGAATTGAACCTAGGTCCTCTGGAAGAACAACCAGTGCTCTTAACCACTAAGCCATCTCTCCAGCCCCCAGAAATTCTTGATTTGGGATCCACGATGGGTTTCTGGGGCTCAAAAAGCTGTCCATGTGTGTCCATGCACACGCAAGCTGTGTGTTTATTATATTTTCTTTAATAATGAACGATCATAACCATTTTTACAGAGAAAAGCTCCATAGTCTTAACCAGATTCGCTGAATGGTCCTATACTCCTAAAAGGTTACCAACTCCCATACTACCCATTGACAGGTGTATAAAGGGTTGCAATTCTAGATAGAGCCCACTGCCCTCTACAAATATGGCGGGAGCGACCTCGCACGTAGCCCCTCACGCAGTCCGCCAGTGACCCTCCACTTTCCCTACCTTTGCGTCCTGACCCCGGAAGGACTCCGCCTCCCACAACCCGAAGCTGCTCTGTGGGGGCTGCGACTGGGAGACCGACAAGGCGCAGGTGCGGGCGTGCGGAAGAGAACCCGGGTGCGGGAAGAGCCCGGCAAGTACCGGGCGGAGATCCGGGGTGCAGAGAGAGCAGGGTAAGTGCGGGGCGGAGATCCGGGGTGCAGAGAGAGCAGGGTATGTGCGGGGCGGAGATCCGGGGTGCAGAGAGAGCAGGGTAAGTGCGGGGCGGAGATCCGGGGTGCAGAGAGAGCAGGGTATGTGCGGGGCGGAGATCCGGGGTGCAGAGAGAGCAGGGTAAGTGCGGGGCGGAGATCGGGGTGGGGAGAGCGCAGGGTAAGTGCGGGGCGGAGATCCGGGGTGCAGAGAGAGCAGGGTAAGTGCGGGGCGGAGATCGGGGTGGGGAGAGAGCAGGGTAAGTGCGGGGCGGAGATCGGGGTGGGGAGAGAGCAGGGTAAGTGCGGGGCGGAGATCGGGGTGGGGAGAGCGCAGGGTAAGTGCGGGGCGGAGATCCGGGGTGGGGAGAGCAGGGTAAGTGCGGGGCGGAGATCCGGGGTGCAGAGAGAGCAGGGTAAGTGCGGGGCGGAGATCGGGGTGCAGAGAGAGCAGGGCAAGTGCGGGGCGGAGATCCGGGGTGCAGAGAGCGCAGGGTAAGTGCGGGGCGGAGATCCGGGTGGCGGGGACCTTGAGCAGCTGCCTAGGTGCTAGATGACGGCCTCTCGGGCGCCTGCAGAGAAGCCTTGGCCCACTGACCAAAATCGCTGAGCATCTACTCTACTGTGAGACGCCCCAGACAGCTTGTTTTTATTGTGATTATTTTATTCAGACAGCATCCCACCCTGTAGACTGGTCTGGAACTCACTGTGAAAACGACATCAGGCTCCAGCTGGTGGTAATCCTCCTGCCTCAGCCTCCCAAGTGATAGGATTACGGGTGTGCCCACTAGCCGTCTTGTTTTAGACTCACAGACTATTCTTATTATCAGGTTATTGTCAGTAATGATCTCTACTGCATTGAAAACATCTCCTCAGATAACCGTTGGAGTTGGTGCACGCATGTAAGTGATCTCAGCTAGGGAGGTGGAGGCAGGAGGATCAGAGATTCAAGGTCATTCTTCCCCCACGTAGTGAATTCCAGGCCTGACCTGCCTACAAGGAATCCTGCCCCCGCCCTGCAAAGAGAGAGGGAGAGAGAGACAGAGAGACTCTCTCCTCCTCAGTCTTAAGTTGTGTAGATTTCTGCTTCCTGTCAAATTGGCTCAGTAGTTTAGATTTACTTCTTACAATAAGAGTCAAGAGTTGTAGAATCGAATTTTAGGATGGTTAAAATGGAAACTCTGTTGGCGACACTTCTAACAGGCCAGTGTTTGGAAGATTTCCTTTACAAATTTGAATAGTCATGAAACTGCTTTCATGTTTATTTAAGTTATACTTCTGTGAGTACTTGAAATGCCTGCTTTTGAAGTTTTTCAGTTAGTTATGATTACACTTGGATTCAGCTTCCTCCGTGATTTTCAGCTTTCCTTGGTGAAATGAAACGAGCGAGCCAGACTTCAAAAACAAAGTACTGCAACAAATTCAAATAAGCGTTTTCATCACCAGATGTGTTTCTGGGGGTTGTTGTTGTTGTTTTGTTTGTTTGTTTAGCTCCTTAAATACATGGGTGTTTTGCTTGCATGTATGTGTGTGCACTAGGTACCTGCAGTGCCCATGGAGTCCAGAAGAGGGCGTGAGATTCCCTGGGATAGAGTTAGAAATGGTTGTGCTGACAATCAGCCCCAGGGCCTCTGGAAGAACAGCCAGTGCTCTTAACTGCTGAACATCTCTCTCCGCCAGACAGAGCATTTCTTAATTACAGTTGTGAGCTGATTTGTATTTTTTAAATGTATTTACTGTGTGCAACTAGTTACGATAATAACAACAGTGAACTGGTAATTCTGTAGATACCTGGACTCTAGACCAGTGGTTCTCAGCGTGTGGGTCGTGACCCCTTTGTGAGGTTGAGCAAGCTTTTCACAGGGGTCACCTAAGACCATCCGAAAACACAGATATTTACATTGTGATACATAGCAGTAGCAAAATTGCAGTTATGAAGTGGCAATGAAAATTTTATGGTTGGGGGGGTCACTACAACAAGAAAAACTGTATTAAAGGGTTGTTCTGAACCTTTGTTTTCCCCAACATTTGTGGGAGGAAGTGGAAGTTTGTAGGCATATATGTGAGTGCATGTGCCTGTGGAGGCCGGAGTTGGACGCTGAGCATCACCATCCTTGGTTGATTTTTCTTGTTGCATTGAGTCGGGTCCTCTCAGTCAGACCCAGAACCATGCACAGCTAGTCTTGTTAGCAAGCTTGCTCTAGAGATCCCGTGTCTCTAAATCGGAGGCTAGAGTCGCAGGCAATCCTCTAAGCCTAACCAGGATTTGCATGGGTTCTCTGGTCCTAATGCTTCTGTGACAGGTGCTTGAGCTCTGTCCCCAGCATGCATCATGTTTTTAATCTGGCTCTCCAAGCATTTGCTTTTTTACATATCGGACTCTTAGTAGTTGGGTGTGGTGGCCAGTGCATGTAGTTTCAGCTCTTTAGAGACTGAGTGCTTCAGCCCAGTGGTAGACAGCCAGCCTGAGTACAGAAGAGACTCCTCATTTCTAATATAAAACATAAGCACATACATATTTGACTCTGTTTTTGTTTTTTGAGACAGGGTTTCTCCATGTGGCCCGGAACTCATTCTGTAGACCAAACTGGCCCCAAGCTCAGTGATCTAAGTGCCTCTGCCTCCTGAGTACTGGGATTAAAGGTGTGCGCCACCACTGCCCAGCTCATTATCTGACCTCTGGTGTCAAGAATGTTAAGAGCTAGTGAGATGGCTCAGCAGGTTAAGGAACTTGCCAAAAATCTAAGTTTGGTCCTTGGGACCCATGTGGTAGAAGAGACCCACAAGTTGCCCTGAGACATCCACACATGTATATAATAAATAATCGTCCATTTATTATATATTATGTAATATATATATATATATATATATATATATATATGACAGTTGTTGAATCTTGTTTAAATGAAGGAATGTGAGGATAAATGTGTGAAAATTAGTCCAGCTACTGAATTCTGAGTTTTCTTTCCGTGCCCAAGAATGTATTCTAGATTCCAGTCAGTACCCCATGCACACTTACGTGAAGGAAATCAAGAAGAATTAGATTTTAAGATACTAACACAGATAGACTTTAGCTAGAAAGAGAATCTAGAACAGTGGTTCTCAACCTGTGGGTCGTGATCCCATTATAGTATCGGATAATCCTTTCATGGGGTTGCCTAAGACCATCAGAAAACACAGGCATTCACATTACCATTCATAACAGTAGAAAAATTACAGTTGTGAAGTAGCAACAAAAGTAATTTTATGGTGTGTGGGGGGTCACCACAACATGAGGAACTGTGTTAAAGGTCACAGCACTAGGAAGGTTGAGAACCTCTGCTCTAGAACATGCAGTTCTCCCCATGCCCCCCTCTTCTCTCCCCAAAATTGTTTTAGGTTAACATACAAAGAAAAGGTTTTTTGCTCATGGAATCTTCATACACGTATGTACTTATGGTGTGTTCTCATTCATCCTGCTCAGTGGTAGGACCTGTTGTTTCTAAGGAAAATTTCTGACTTGCATTTGAAGATTCAATCTCCCCCACTTTCATCACTGTTAGCCTTTTGGTTACAATTAAGTTTAAACACAGCTCACATTCTCCTTTGCTATTTTGGTAACTGATAAATGCAGTTTTAGCTCCATTGCAATATCATGCCTGCATAATTAACCACAAAACTGATAGAGTTTAAATATTTTTATTATATTTATTTATTAGGTGCTCTGGTGGGCATCAGAGAACAACTTGCAGGAATCGGTTCTCCAATTTTACCAGAGTTTAACTTTTTTTTGAGACAGGTCCTCATTACGTATCTCTGTCTGGCCTAGAATTCGCCATGTAGATCACACTAACCTCAAACTCACGGAGATCTGCCTGCCTCTCCCTCCCAAGAACTGGAATCAAAGGCATGAACCACCACCACACCTGGGAAGAATTTAACTTTTCATCTTTCATGGATAAAGCAACCGGAAATCCCTATGGCTGATGAATTTCTGTTTCGTTGAGTTAAGATCAGACAGGGGAGTCGTGTCGGAAGAAACAGTCAGAGAATCGCAGTTCTCCTTGAAGATGGTCATCCTCAGAGTGTTGGGTGTCCCTGTGCCCTGGTACTGTTCTCTCTCCCAGGTAAACAGAAGGGAAACGAATTTGAATAGTGTGTTTGTGTTGTTCAGTGTAATTTGTTGGTGATTTTTCTTTTCCTTGAGGTTTTTTTGTGTATTGATACTAGGGATTTGAACCTAGAGCTTGGAAGCAGGCGGGCTGCCACTCCCAGCCCCCAAGGGTTTCACACAGCATAGTCAAAATGCTAAAGTAGTTAAATTATACTTTTAAAAATTATTTTGTGTATATGTATATGTACATATACGTATTTTCATAATATATTTATATGTAAATTTTTATATTATATACATATAAGTATATTTCATTAAAAATATGTATATATATACTGTATTACTTTAAAAAGTTTGCCTTTCTTATCCAGGTGTGGTGACATACACCTTTAATCCCATTCATTTATTCATTATTTTTTAATGACTCGTGTATTGTAATAGCATAATATCGTCAAGATTTATCCACATTGTAGCACATATTGGAATTTCCTTTTAATATGGAATTAATATTCCACTGTATGGATATACACATTTTTGCTTGTATTTCCATCTGTCTGTGAACTACTTGGGTTGTTTCCATGTTTTAGCTATCTTGAATAAAGAAAGCTTCTATGATCATGGATATATAAATAATCTCTGGAAGACTGCTTTTAGCCAGTCACGGTATCACACACCTGTGATCTCAGCACTCCGGAGGCAAAGGCAGGAAGACCAGGAATTTAAGGACAGTCTGAACTATAAAGAGACTCCTGTTTAAAAAAAATAATAATAAGTGGGAAAAAATGGTGCTGGGGAGATGACCCGTCCCGCGGGCCAGGTTATTGGGGAGACCCGAGGAGGCACCTCCTGAAAGATCAATGGGGGCGAGAGAGAAAGGAGACCAGGCGCATAAGGGAAGACAGAGTCAGTCTGAGTCGCGTCAAGGTCTCGTTTATTGACTGGTATTGAGGCTTATAAGCAGGGCTTCAGGCAGGGAGGGGGAGCAGAGGAAGCAAAAGGAGAGAAGAATGTAAAATTCCTAAGGACGGGTGAGGTCGCTTTGGTCCCAGGCCCCTGCAGCTGGCTGATTAGCACCTACTCCAGGAAGTTGTACAGCCCGCGGTTAGGCCAGGAACCTGTTTTTTGCAAGGTTTGATAAAGTAAGGAAGGTCACACAAAATTCAAGACACAGCTGTCCGGAGTCGGTCTCCAACAGGGAGATGTCTCAGTGCAAGTATGAAGGCCCCTGGGTGCACAGGCACCCAAACACAAAGAAAGGAAGGCAAGAAAGATCCCGATTTCAGTTTTTTTCAGAATTACTTTTCAGAGGTAGAATTTCTGAATCACATGTTCATTCTTTTCATCTTGTGGGGAGCTGCTCCACTGGTTCCCACAGCAGGGGCGCTTTTTGACATCCCACAGTCTTGCTAATGCTTGTGGTCCTGTCTGACTATGGCGGCCACCCTACAGGTGTGCAGTTTCCAGATCATTCTCTCCTTCTGTGAGTTGTAGTCTGTTGTCAATATCTTTTATTCTAATTTAAAAATATTTTTATTTGGGGGCTGGAGAGACGGCTTAGAGGTTAAGAGCACTGGCTGTTCTTCCAGAGGACCCGGGTTCAATTCCCAGCCCCCACATGGGAGCTCACAGCTGTCTGTAACTCCGTTCTAGGGGATCTGGCTCTCTCACAAGGACATACCTGCAGGGAAAGCACCAATGCACGTAAAATAATAAATAAATTATTTAAAACCCTTTTTATTTTGTGTTTATGGTGTTTTGCCTGTGTGTATGCTGGGCATTGTGTACATGTCTTGGTCCATGGAGACCAGGAGAGGGCGCTGGTGCTAAGTGGTGTGACTGTCTAGATTGCAGGGTTCTAAAAATATTTTCTAATTAATTAATGAATAAAATCACTTATTCCTGTGGTATTTAGAAATAAGTTAACTTTGGTTTACTTATAATTCTGGATATGTTTTAAAAAATGAGCTCACTTTTAAAGTCTGATTTCATTTCTATAGTTAAAAATCTTGCTAATTGTTTATGTAGAAGTTTCAGGTGGTGGTGGTGCTCACCTTTGATCCAGCACTCAGGAGGCAGAGGCAGGCAGATCTCTGAGTTTGAGGCTAACCTGGTCTACAGAGTTCCAGGACAGCCTGAAAAACACAGAAAACCCAAACACCCCACCTCTCCCATCCCCTCTAAGAAAAAAGATTCAGTTTCACGTATTAATCATCATTTGGTCAAGAAATGTTCACAGAGTTGAATTATTTTATGTATCTATTGACTTTAATAATATTTATTTCAAACTTAGATAACTTCAGAGCAGTGAGTGATAGCCTGTTAAATTAAAACAGATTGGCTGGGGCTGAAAGAGGGATACATAGGCTCTTTATAATGTTTACAGATAAATAAGATCTAATTTTATTTTTTTGCGGGTTTTTTTTTTTTGTTTGTGGGGGGGTTCGAGACAGGGTTTCTCTGTATAGCCCTGGCTGTCCTGGAATTGGCTCTGTGGACCAGGCTGGCCTCAAACTCAGAGATCTGCCTGCCTCTGCCTCCTGAGTGCTGGAATCAAAGGCTAATTATTGTTTTGAACAAAATCTGAATCGTTTGATTTTTACCAGTAAAGACTTCGGAGCCAGATGCTGGGGTGAAAGCCTGTTGATCAGAGAGGCAGAGGAAGCACCCAGCTGACCTTCCTCCTTAGCTGAGGTCCCAGAAGCCTTCTTTCTCCTAGGCCATCTCAAAACACCCTCCCTTCTGTTTCCTGTGCATCTGTCTGTCTGCCTCCTGACTCCTTCTTACTCTCTATGATTTTTTTCTTTTCTTTTTCCCTGTGTAGCTTTGGTGCCTGTCCTGGACCTCACTCTGTAGACCAGGCTGGCCTGGAACTCACAGAGATCCGCCTGCCTCTGCCTCCCGAGTGCTGGGACTAAAGGTGTGCACCACCACCACCTAGCGATTTTTTTCTTAATAACCCTATGTTAACTTCTTGTCCACTGGTTGCTTGCTCCACCTCTTGACCTATGGTTGACTTTATTTAATCCTGTTTCCAGTATTCAAGCGGAAAGCTCTTGGATTAAAGGTGTAATCTAGGGCTGAACCAGAACTAGAAACAGGTTTTTCCAGTAAATAACGCAATCTCAGGGTTCACGGGGTGATCAAATATCCTGCAACAGCTAATTTTTTTTTCCAATCTTTTCCAGATCAAATTTTCACCAGTAGCTAAAAGGTTGTTTGTGGTAACTGCTGTGAGTGCTGTATCTGTAATTTTTTTTGCCTATCACTTTAAAAGAAGACGTGGAAAAAAGAAAGAAAAAATACTACCGTGGGAACCAGAGCACCTCCTACTTGAACACACTAAAAGAGCAGCATCAGACAAAGGTTTGTGGAAATTTCCAGATTAAATCTGTGGACCATGAGATACTATGTATCACAGCTGGAGCACGGGTCTGTAAGATTAGAAAGTATGGAGGAGAAAAGACAGATACATTAAAGCCACTTAGGGTCCTGCCACGCAGAAGTGGCTGACAATTCTTTGTTATACATCTCTACAAGTACATCTACATATAAGTATACTGACTTAAAATGTGATGCCTGTCGCAGGGCAGTGGTGACGCACACCTTTAATCCCAGCACCTGGGAGGCAGAGGCAGGCAGATTTCTACGAGTTCAAGGCCAGCCTGGTCTACAGAGGGAGTTCCAGAACAGGAGAGCTGTTGTTACACAGAGAAACCCTGTCTTGAAAAACAAAACAAAACAAAAAGTATGTGTCAATAGATTATATAGTAATGGCCGGGCGGTGGTGGCGCACGCCTTTAATCCCAGCACTCGGAAGGCAGAGCCAGGCGGATCTCTGTGAGTTCGAGGCCAGCCTGGTCTCCAAAGCGAGTTCCAGGAAAGGTGCAAAGCTACACAGAGAAACCCTGTCTCGAAAAACCAAAAAAAAAAAAAAAAAAAAAAAAAAAAAAAAAAAAAATAGATTATATAGTAAAATACAGTTTCAGAGGCTGGAGAGATGGCACAGCTGTTACGACTGAGAACCGTTCTTCCAGAGGAACTGACTTCCCTTCTCAGCATCCACATCTGGCAGCTTCAAAGGATCTGACACCACTGGCCTCTGAGTACCTCACTCATGTGAACATACCCACACAATGATACATATACACATATTTTAAAAATATAAAAATTAAAAAAAAAACCTGTAGAACCATGATACTACATTCACAACCTGCTTTTGAAGTATTTGATAATGTATGAGAATATCATTCTAAGTCAATAGTGTATTCTGTCATTTGTAAAACATAGTAATTATTACATTTGTACAAATATACTGTAATTGAATTCTGTCTCTGTTACCTTTATGGTGTTTGTGATTTTTTTTATTTATGAGATTTTTTTGACAGTCTTATGTAGCCCCAGCTGGCCTTGACTTCACTATGTTGTAGTTGAACTTTTCTGTCCCACCAGCCACTCCCCAATTAACCACACAGAGACTTAATAGTAATTATAAATGCTCGGTCAATAGCTTAGACTTGTTTTTAGCTAGCTTTTATAACTTAAATTAACCCATTTCTATTTATCTATGTGCTGCCCTGAGGCTTGTTTAACTCATCTATGTACCTCCCATCCTGCTCCCTCTCTGTGTCTCATGGCATCTCCTCTGACTCCTCAGACTCTGCCCTTCTTCCCAGGGTTCTCTCTGCCCTGAAAATCCTGCCTAGCTGTTGGCCAGTCAACTCTTTATTAACCAATTAGAGTAATACATATTCATGGTGAACAAAAGAATTATTCCACAGCACTGTGTTCTGAGGCTGGCTTTGAACTTTTGATCCTCTCACACACACAACAATAATAATAATTCCTTGGCCAGGCTAGATGTCTTAGTATTTTACTGTTTCATGTATTTTGTGGTTTTGTGATTTATTCATCAGCACACAGAGTGAATCATTGTTTATTTATTGAGATTTTATTAGATCTCAGACAAGCACTATATTCAGCATTTTATATAATTTTTATAGTAGCTCTATGAATGATAACTACAGTGCCATGTTCTTCTCATTTATGTATTTAAAACACTAGCATATGAAGAAGTTACCAAGGTCATATAACATATGTGTACTGGAATTTGAAACAGAAGAGTCTGCCCTGTCTTGCTGAGAGAAGCTAGACCTGGTGTGTACTCTGCAGATGAGTGTGCAAGTGGTGGAGGGGTCAGAAGTGCACAGAACCAAACACATCTAAGGAGAAGTTGTGATTTAGGGAACAAAGTGCTTACATTTTAAACTGACAGCTTGTGAGGTAGTTGCCAATAGTTTTACACTGATTATAGTAAGTCTTTCAAAACTTTCCTGAACAGTTTGCTGAATGTTTTACTTGGTTATAAAATCTGGTATTTGTATATATAACATACAGACATTAGAAGTGTATATTTTAATAACGTTGCACATCTAATAATTTATGTGCCTGAATAAAATGAGTTCTAAAAAAAAAAAATCAGGTGCTTTCTGAATGAATATAACCTGAGTTTTTTCCCTGAGAGTTACTGTTGGAATTGCTGATGCTTTTGGTTTTGGTGTGTTTGTTTACCAGGTTCCAGCTGCTCCAGCAGTAGACAGAACTTGACCTTGTCACTAAGTTCCACCAAGGACAAAGGATCTCAGTCTTGTAACTACGCTAATGGAGGACTTTTCAGCAAATACTCGGGTTCTGCCCAGAGCTTAGCCTCTGTAAGAAAAACATACTTTATTATTATTATTCTTACATTTGCTTACATATCTCTTATTAGCTTAAGTATCACATATCTGCTGCTCTTAGGGGACAGTCTGGTTGAGTCTGTTTCCTTTGCTGCTGGTGTCCAGTTTCATTGAGTAAGTGATACGGTCCATTTGGTCCTTTGAGAATAGCTTTGATGTGGTAGTGTTAATTCAAAAGTAGGTGCAGGCATCCTTTTTCCTGGACTGGATGTGATGGCTCATGCCTGTAGTTCCAGCACGTGGGTGAGAGGGTCTCCTTGCCTTGTCGAGCTCTCCCTGTACCTTTGGGCTCAAGTCCTTCTGTTACCTTAGCCTCCTGAGTAGTTAGACTGTGGAGTCAGAGAGTCACCTGTGCCCAGTGAAAAGTCGCTAAAATCTGAGGACTTGCGGCAGAGTAGGAACACCTCGACTGGGGGTTTGCAGACTTGCAGTTCTATGAGCTGACAGCATGTTGCAGATGATACTCCTGTAGCTGCGACGGCATTTCCCAAGTGAGTGTTAAAGTGCCTCTCTTAGCAGAAGTAGCTGCAGGGGACTTCTTCAGTCACCTCTTTGCTCTTGCTCAGCCAGCTTCCATTCCACGAAAGGCTGTGAGGCGGGTTCTGCCTTTTAGACAGCAGGTAGTACTTAAATCAGGGTGGTGACTCAGAAGGCAGTCAGGATCTAGGTCCACAAAACTTGATGAATGAGGTCAAGGGAGCAGGAGAGGCAGCTCGGGAGCCAGGAGTATGTCCTGCTCTTGCAGAGGACCTGAGTTTGGATCTCAGCACCTATGTTTAGCAACTCATAACCACTTGTGACTCCAGCTCTAGGGGGTCTAACACAGTCTCCTGACTCCCTTGGGCAACTGCACCCATGTGCAAACAGCTCCACACAGGCACCCATGCATACACATCATTAAAAATAAAAACAAATTTAAAAAATGAAATCTAAAGATGTGGTAAGAGTTGTTTTAAAAATGACTTCTTTTTTTAAAATTTGAGAAATTATGGGAATGGAGGTATTGATGAACTTGGAGGAGGAAGTTTTACTGCGGGAGGAAGGCTGGACTCATTAAGTTTATGATGCCAGCAGAAAAGCAAGTGGAGTCACCAAAGGCACGAGATCTGTATTTAGATTTCTCTCCAGAGAACAGAGCTGGAGTTAGAGACTGGGATCATCTGCGGACAGTGACTGGCATGGTTGGCACAGCGGGTTTTATTACAGAAGGGGCACCTCTACATCATCGTTTAACATTGTCCGAATCCCCAAAGACAGAGTATAGGTTGGAGTAGTTACCATCTGTAAGTACTGACGCAGTAAAGGTTTGTCAAGTCGTCACCTGATTTTTGGTGAAAATATTGATTTATTCTCAAAATATTGTTCTACTTATATATTTTTTAACAACAGGGCCAGAGTAGTTAAGAGTCATGTGAGTACTAAATTTGAATGTAATATCAGAATATTTGAATATAATATCAATTATTTCTTCAGGTAGAACTTACCTGGACTATAATTATAGAACATATGTAAATAATTGGTAAATATAAACTACCATAGCAGGTTTGAATCAGGATAGTGTTTTCCTGGCATGGAAACCCTGGGCTCTATCCCTAGCACTGATTAAAAACCAGGTATAGTGGCACACACCTGTAATCCCAGCATGTGGGAGGTAGAGGCAGAAGGATGAAACATTCAAGGTCATTGCTGGCTATATAGGAGACCGCACATGTATGTGTGTGTGTGTATACCCATGCATGCACGATGATCCACTTTCCTTGGTCTTCATTTCAGGTTCAGAGTGTTAATTCCTGTCATAGCTGTGCTTGTGGAAATTCTAATTCCTGGGACAAAGCAGATGAGGATGACATCAAACTTGTTAACATTCCTGTGACCACTCCCGAGAATTTGTACCTGATGGGTGGGTATAGAACTTCTGAGTTCTAAGACACTGTCATCAGGTTTCATTTGAAGGTAAAAGGAAAGTGAGTTGAGGCTGGGGAGGTGCTCAGTGGCAGAGAGCTAGGCTGCCTTGTTAGTGTCCTGGGTTTGATCCCTAGCACTGTGGGGGGAAAAGAAAAAAAGAAAAACCAAAACCAGTGATTTCTTCTAAGAGAATCAACTGTAATTTTAAAATGGCCTTTGTCTGTTGAATCTACGCTATATAACATCACCAGCTGTACTAGTTTCTTGAGATATAATAAATTATATTATATATTGTGATATAATAAATTACCTTAAATACAGAGACTTTAAAAAACAACAACAACAACAACAAAAAACCAGCAATCAGTTCACTCAGAGTTCTGGAGCCAGAAGTCCAAAATCATTATTACTAAGCTGAAATCAAGGTGTCAATCAGCCGCATTTCTTAGGAGGCCTGTGAGAGGATGCAGTACTGTCCTCTTCCGTGTCTCGTGGCTCCCAGCATGCCTTGGGCTTGTGACAACATCACTCCTCCATGACATCACTCTTTATATCACACTCTTATCTGTGTGTCCCAGCTGCCCAAACCTCTCTGTTATACTTGTAATTTGATTTACCTGGAACTCACTCTGTAGACCAGGCTGGCCTTGAACTCAGATCCACCTGCCTCTGCCTCCTGAGTGCTGAGCTTAAAGGTGTGTCCCACTACACCCCTCTAGTTCATTACGTATTGATTCAGTCTCACAAAGGATCTCATGACATGGCCAGAGAGCAAGTGGATTCTTTGTCAGAATGTAAACTCAATAGCCCTTTGCACAGTTCCCAATAGAGTCCTTATTCCTTTCTGAAACCTCACGAGCCGGCTTCCATTGGCTGCGTCTCTTTCTGCATTCTGGTCTTCCACACTTCCTCCAGAATGGCCCATTAAGCTCTGCTTACAGCATTTTCGGGCATCTTTAGCCTGTAGCATAAACACACTCCTCCTGCAAGCCTACAAACCACATGATCATACTTATCACAGCAATAATAGTACCCTGTCTGTGACTTTCCTTCCAGTTTCTGTTTTTGTCATTTTACATGTTGAGGAAACATGGTTTTGCTCATTTACAGTCACTCTGCTCTTAATCTTTAGGTATGGAATTGTTTGAAGAGGCATTGCGTCGATGGGAACAAGCTCTGACCTTCCGCAGTAGACAGGCTGAAGAGGAAGCCTGCAGCTCTGTTAAGCTGGGAGCTGGAGATGCCATTGCTGAAGAAAGCGTAGATGTAAGGATGGCCTGCTTCGGATTATTGGAAGAGCCTCTTTCTGGGCACTTAATACAAGTTTTTTGCTTTTCCAGCTTGGGACTACGTGAGAGACTTGTGGGCTTCTTTAAAAATTTTTTTTAAAGATTTATTTATTTATTATGTATACAGTGTTCTGCCTGCATGTTTTGCCTGCAGGCCAGAAGAGGGCGCCAGATCTCATTATAGATGGTTGTGAGCCACCATGTGGTTGCTGGGAATTGAACTCAGGACCTTTGGAAGAGCAGCCAGTGCTCTTAACCGCTGAGCCATCTCTCCAGCCCCTGGGCTTTTGTTTTGTTTTGATTTGAGATAGGGTCTCACTATGTAGCCCCCTGCTGACTTAGCACTTTTAGTAGACGAGGCTGGTCTGAAACACTCAGAGCTTGTCTGCCTCTGCTTCCCCAGTGCTGGGATCATGCCCAGCATGAAGGGCTTCTGGCTGGGCATTTTCTATCCAGCTTTTAAGCACTTTTGGTTTTTAAAAAAATGTTTTATTATTTTATACAGATAAGTGTTTTTCCTGCATGTATGTATGTGTACCATGAGTGTGCCAGCTGCATGCAAAAGAGAGTGTTGGGTCTTCTAGAACTAAAGTTGCAAACCGGTGTGAGCTGCCATGCAGGTGCTGAGAATCAAACCCAGGTCCTCTGCAAAAGCACCAAGTGCTCTGAACTGTTGGCCAACTCTCCAGTGCCAAACCTTCACGTGTGCAGACTTCCCTAGGATGTGTAGACGCAGCAGATGCAGTGAATTAGATGCAATGAATTTCTATTGGTTTTGTAATACCGAAGGTAGAACTGGGTCTTTATTGATCATTTCAAAATTGGAGTGGATTGTGGAATCAGGAGCCAGGACAAGGGGCACTAAATCTAATTTAGCAAATCTTCTAGGCAAGTTTTATATAAGCTCAAGTCTGAAAACTCTTAGTCTACTTAAAGGATCAGTCAGGACCCAGTTCTGCCTCTCTATTACAAAAACAATAGGTATGGCTGGAATTTTATGATTAGGTTTGGCCACGGGCACCCGTGAACCCAGCACCAGCTCTATCTACACGGCGAGTTTCTCTGTGGAAGTCACATTCTGTGTTTAGAGTGTTAACGTGAGTGTGATAGTTGCTGTGTGTGACTGTTCTTCTTCTCTCTTTGTAGGATATAATTAGTGCAGAATTCATCCATAAGCTTGAAGCCCTGCTGCAAAGGGCCTATCGTCTCCAGGAGGAGTTTGAAGCTACCCTTGGGGGATCTGACCCTAACTCTCTTGCAAACGATACAGGTAAGGTAGAGAGAGGTTTCTATGGTTTTCTGAAACCTGTGGATTTTTTCTTCTATATATTGAAGTCATTTGCTCAAGTGTCTTATGTATTAAGTTAGAAATGTTTTATGAAATGTCCAAGGAGAAAAAGTGTCTGCTGTAGCCAGGCTGGACAGAGCTCATAAACCAGGCTGGCCCGGCTGCCTGCCTCAGCCTCCCAAGCACTGAGAAGAAAGATCTGAGAAGATTTGGTGAATGACATTTGGAAGAAAGGAATGATTTAACATTGTTTCTTTCTGTAAATTCCTCTTAAGATTGAAATTAGGGAAAGAGGGGGCTGGTGTTGCAGAGATGGTCCAGTGGTTAAGAGCATCTGTTGCTCTTGCAGAGAACTCAGGTTTCATTGCCTGCACCCACATGGCAGCTTACAACCTCCAGTCATGAGGGATCCAGCACCTTCCTCTGATCTTTTTAAGCATTAGACATGCACTTGGTGCCCAGACATATTTTTAGGCAAACCACTCATATACAGGAAGTAAAAATAAAACGTTTTTTTAAAAGAGATTGAAAAAAGGCAAAATTATGTTATGCATTTTGTTTGGTTTGGTTTTGTTGTTGTTGTTCTTGTTGATGTATTTTTGGGACATAGCACTGGCTGTCCTGGACCTCACTGTGTAGCTCAGGCTGTCCTGGAACTCACTGTGTAGCTCAGGCTGTCCTGGAACTCACTGTGTAGCTCAGGCTGGCCTGGAACTCACTGTGTAGCTCAGGCGGACCTGGAACTCATTATGTAGACCAGACTGTCCTGGAATTTACAGAGATCAGCCTGCCTCTGTTCCCAAATGCTGGAAAAAAATTTTTTAAAGTAATTTAGGTCATGATCTGATTGTATCTTATCTATAGTCCTAGCTACTTTGGTACACTGAGGCAGGAGGATTGCTTGAGCCTATGACAGCTACCTTGCGTACTAGCCATCTTGTGCCAGGATCTTTGCTGAGCACTTCATGTCGAGCACACTTTCTGCTCTGAGTCAAGCACCATTCTCAGTGAAAACAGTATGATTCGTGACAAGTGCCATCAGTAACCAGGAGGCTAAGGCAGGAGCGTGAAATCAAGGCCAACTGTCCAGTGCCAGTTTCCAGCAAGCCACCTGGGATACATAGTAGTAGGACCTTATCTTATAAAGAACTGAAGCAGAAGGATGCTAATAACCCTGTGTGGAATCATCCTTATTTTCAGGTGAGAAAAGGGGGGAGTAAAAAACAAGAGTTCATAGTCTTAATCAGTGTACTGTATTGCCTAGACTTGTAAGACTGCTTGTAAGACTGAGCACCGTCTTCGCATAGGAAGGCTGACTATGAACTTTGTGGGCAGAGTCTGTCTGAGAAATGCACCATAGCGGTGTAAAGCTTGGAGCAGGTAGGCACCCTGGGAACCACATACTGCAGAAGCAAGAAGACTCAGTTCTGGGGGTGATAGTATTTTGTGGGGGTCTTCCTTTCTTTTTTTTTTTAATTTTCCAATGCTGAGGATGTAACATGGGGCTTGTATACACTGGTTGAATGCTCTGCCACAGACTTATATGCCTGTGGGCAGGAAGTCAGCACCTGGTGTCTCCCTCAATTGCTTTCCAATTGATTCTTTGAGAGAAAGTCTCTTGCAAACCTGGTGCTCACCAATTGGCTATGCGGATTTGCCAGTGAGCTCTAGGGATCTGCCTGTCTCCTTATAGACACGCATCACCACACGTGGCTTTCAAGTGGGTGCTGGGGATCCGAACCCGGGTCTTCATGCTCACGTGGCCAACACTTCTCTCACTGAGCTGTCTTCCCAGACCCCCTGTTTTTTAACAGAGATTTTCTTCCTCCATACGTGTGTGGGAATCTGGTTAATTCGAGCATCTTTCTTTTCTGTCAGGCACTCAAGTCTCCAGGGCACATTTCACATGTTTTGTGGAAATAATTTTTTTTGTCTATTCTGCTGTCTTATGTTTCTCTTTTATGTGTATGGGAATTTTGTCTGCATGTATGTCTGTGCACCACATGTGTGTCCAGTACCCTAGGAGACCAGAAGAGGGTGTCAGATCCCCTGGATGGAGCCACAAAAAGTTGTAAACCACAATGTGGGTGCTGGGAATGGAACCTCGGTCCTCTGGAAGAATAGCCAGTGCTCCCAACCTCTGAGCCAGGCCCTGCTTTGTCTTTTGAGGCAGCTGAGGATGACCCTGAACTTCTGACCCTCCTACCTCTACCTCCTCAGTGGTTTGCACTACTGTGCTTGCCTTATGTGGTGCTAGGGACTGAATCAACCAGAAAGCTACCTTCATTACTGTTTTCCTTTCCTATTTTCTCTTTCCCTCCAGCATTCTTGCAACTTGAGGCTTTTAAAAACCATAAGATTGTTAGATAAAGACTTAAACTTTTACCAAAAAAAGTTTGCAAATTAAAAAAAGAGGCCTTGAAGCCAAGTGTCAGCTTCAGGTGACATTGGTACCATTCTTAACCTCGGACTCTGCTGTCTCCTGTGCTGCCAAGTTCTGAACATCACCTGGAAGTTTGAAACACACACTCACTCAATCAATCAATCAATCAATGCAATTCTAAAAAAAAAAAATGGAGTTTAGAACAAACTTTAAAAAAATTAGAATTCTTAAGAGATTTTATACATTTTAAAGGTGTAGGATGAATCTTTTCAGCGCCCCCACCATTATTATGTAGGCATAATAGATGTGTTAATAGTTTTGCACCTTGAATACATATAACTTTATGTACTGACAGTGAGGAAAGACTGTTGCATTTTTTTTGTCGCTGTGACATACTTGACAAAGACACCTGAAGGAAGGGCTGTGACTCACAGTTTGAGCACACATGACTCCGCGAGCATGCAGGAAGTGATCCACATGCATTTTTAGGCAGGAAGCAGGGAGTTGAATGCTGGTATTAGCTCACTTTCTCTCCCAATTCACTTTGGGACCTGTCCTTGCATGGTGCTGCTAACGTTTAGGGTGGATCTTTGCTGTGGGATGGTCTGTATGTCAAATGTGTTGCTGATTGGTCAATAAATAAATCACTGATTGGCCCGTGGCCAGGCAGGAAGTATAGGCAGGACAAGGAGGAGAATAGAGCTGGGAAGTGGAAGGCTGAGTGAGAGAGACACTGCCAGCCACCACGATGAGAAACAGCATGTGAAGATGCCGGTAAGCCACGAGCCATGTGGCATGGTATAGATTAATGGAAATGGATTAATTTAAGCTGTAAGAACAGTTAGCAAGAAGCCTGCCATGGCCATACAGTTTGTAAGCAATATAAGTCTCTGTGTTTACTTGGTCTGGTCTGAGAGGCTGTGGGACTGGCAGGTGAGAAAGATTTGTCCTGACTGTGGGCCAGGCAGGAAAACTCTAGCTACAGATCTTCTTTCCTCATTTCACTCAGTCTAGAAACCACTTCACAGACACGCCCAGAGGTTTGTCTCTAAGGTGATCCTGCTAAGTTGACAGTCTGTCAGCCGGCACACGACACTTCCTGATCAACCAACTGTAAACCCAACATACTCTCATTTCACATAGTTTCACCTTGACTAGTAAAAAGGCCATGGGGTACTTCGTTTTACTGCAATACAAGTCCTGCTGAATGTAAGTGTATTTACCTACTGTGACTCAGGGAACTGTGGGCTCTGCTGAAGAGGAGGCCGATATGCAATCACATCATTCGGAGCCTGTGCTGATTCAGCAGGTCAGTTGATTCACATTCACTCACGAGTCTCTTCTTAGCTCTGGAGAGGAGAGCCTGTGGGTCAGATTTCATTGACAGTAGTGGGATCTTCTTGTACCAACTTAAAATTCAAAGTTCCAACAGGAACTGTACTCGTACATTTGGGCCATCTCTGCAGCAGTTATGTATGCCAACTTAATACTATGAGTATAGTTAAAGAGGGTGTTCAGATCTTCTTAGCACAATCAATTTAGTATGTTTATTAACATGTTTCTTTTTAAAAATATAGTTATTTATTTTCATATGTACGTATATGTGCCTTAGTGTTTATGTATATAGATCAAATCCTGAGGAACTGGAGTTACAGGTGGATATCAGCCACTATGTAAGTGCTGGGAACTGAACACAGGTTCTGTTCTCTGCAAGAGCAGCAAGTGCTCTTAACCACAGAGCATCACTCACGCCCCATGTTTCTTTTTAGATAACAGTGTGTTTATTGAGAAACAATACCTATACTAAGCGTTTTACCACTGAGCTACATCCCAAGCTCCATTTTTTTTTTCTTTAACACAAGACAAGGTCTCATGTATTCCAGGCTGGTCTTGAACTCACTGTGTATCCACAACCATGCTTGGTGCTAATAATAAAACTCAGAGACCTGAGCATCCTAGACGAGCACTCTACCAGCTGAGCTACATCTCCAGCCCCTTATTTTGTGGTTTAAAAACATACTTAAGGGCTGGAGGGATGTCTTAGTGGTCAAGAGCGCTGACTTCTCTTCCGGAGGACGCAAGTTCACCTCCCAGCAGCCACATGAGGGCCAATAACTGTCTGTAACTCCATTTCCAAGAGATCTAACGCCCTCTCTGGCCTCGGAAGGCGGTCATGCTTGTGGTGCACAGACATGCAGGCAAGAACACTTGCGCACATAAAATAAAAAAAAAATGAGTAAATGAAACATACTTAAGCCAGATATGGTGGTGCGTACCTTTAATCTTAGTTCTCAGGGAGACAGAGATGGGCAGATATCTGAATTTTTGGGCCAGCTTGATCTACATAACAAGTTCTAGGCCAGCTGGACTATATAACAACACCTTATCTCAAACAGCAAGAACAAAACCTTAAATCAGATTTTATTATAATAATTTGTTCATTAATAATATGTTTGAGGGGCTGGAGAGATGGTTCAGTGGTTAAGAGCACTGACTGTTCCTCTAGAGAACTCAAGTTCAATTCCCAGCATCCAGATGGCAGCTCACAACCCTCTGTAATTCCAGTCCCAGGGGATCCAATGTCCTCTTTTGGTCTCCAAGGCACCAGGCTTGCACATGGTGCACAGACATACTTTTAGGCAAAACACCCATGCACGTAAAATAAATTTAAAAAATATGTATTTGAGGGCTTAGGAGGTGGCTCACCAGTTAAAAGCACTTGGTGCTCTTGGAGAGGGCCCTGACTTTGTTTCAGCACCCACATGGAAGCTAACAACCACGGGACACATGCACACAGACATACATGTAGGCAGAACACTCATGCACATAACATACAAATAAATCTTAAAAACATGCTTAAGCTGGGCGGTGGTGGCACACGCCTTTAATCCCAGCACTCAGGAGGCAGAGGCCAGCAGATCTCTTTGAGTTTGAGGCCAGTATGGTCTACAGAGGGAGTTCCAGGACAGCCAGGGCTACACAGAGAAACCCTGTATCAAAAAACAAAAAGAAAAACAGAAACATGCTTGAGTGAGACTGGAAATGGCTTGATGTAGAGTGCTGGCCAGGCATGAGGCCTGAGTTGGATTCCCAGAACCCACATGAAAGTGTGCGCCTGTTATCCAAGCTTTGGGGAAATGGACACAGGTGGAACCCTAGACTCACTGGCTAGCTAGCTTGTCTGAATTGGTGAGCTCCTGGTTCAGTGAGAGATGCTGACTGAAAAAATATACGTGGAAAATAACTCAGGAAAACACCTGACATCAACCGTTGCCCTCCATATACAAGCACCCATATGTGCTTATAGGCCCATACACAAGCACACAGACATACATACAAACTGCACAAACACACCAAACACACACACATGGCGGCGGAGGGGGGGGATTGTTCCTCCAATGAATGTAACCACCTCATATCCTATGACTGATTTCTTTTTTTTCCTGGTTCTGTGCTGGCATTTCCTTTCTGAATCAGCAAGTCATCATTAGATATGTTTCTAAGCTTTTTTTTTTTTTTTTTTTTTTTTTTTACGTCTATGGGTGTTTTGCTTGCTTGTGTGTCTCTTTGTGTACCGTGGGTGTGCCTGGTACCTGCAGAGGTCAGAAGAGGATGTCAGATCCTCTGGAATTGGAGTTACAAAGGTTGTGAGCCACCTGTGGATGCTGGGGATTGAACCCGGGTCCTCAGGAAGAGCAGCAAGTGCTCTTAGCCACTGAGCCATCTTTCTATAGCCCTCCATAGTTCTAAACCCTTATGTACTAACGTCTTAGTCTTGGCATAAACCATAGGTGTTTGTTCTACCCTTCTTGTTACAGACTTTAGTCACAACGGATGAAGTAAAGGTTTGAATTAGGTCTCTGCTAACCCTGTTGACGGTTCCTCACTCACTCCTGAGAGGCTTATTGTTGAATGTGCTGTTGAAACCGCTAGGGGGCAGCACACCTTACCTCCAGTTTGGAGACCAATGACTCATAAATGTCATTCTGTGCTGCCTCTTGAACTGAGAGTTAATTTTAAGCCAACACTTCTGGCACATTTTACATACACCTGCCACTGTAACTCAGAGTGAAAAAAAACCTTGACAGTTACTCACAAAACACTTGAAATAATAGTGAAAATGTACATGAGTGTGTAAGGGCTTCTACCTCATAGCGTCCAGATGTTTAGGACTGTGTTTATTCATAGTTTCTGTTTTTCAGATTATTAACAGTGGTGATTTTATAATTGTACAAATTGTTTTTCAGATAGGGTCTCCCTGTATATCCAGTGCAGGCTTTAAACTCGTTGTTTAGTTTGGGCTGGCTTCCAATTCACAATCCTCCTGCCTCAGTCTTCCAAATGCTTCAATTGCAGGTGTGTGTCACAATGTCTGGATAGCTATTGTAATCTTTGTTTAATTTTCAAAACAGAGTTTTCTTATGTATCCCTGGCTGTACTGGAGCTTGTTTTGTAGACCAGACTGGCCTCGAACTCAGAGATCCCCCACCTCTGCCTCCTGTGTGCTGGGATTAAAGGCGTTATATATTATAATTTTTAAAAAATATTTTTACTTATATGTGTGTGTTGGGGTGTACATGTGTATGTGGGTGCCTGTGTAGGCCAGAAGAGGCATCAGATCTAGAACTAGAGTTACAGGAGCTTGTGAGCCAGGACTATGGAGCTGGGGACTGAATTTGGTTCTCTAGGAGAGCAGTGAGAGCTCTTAACTGCTGAGACATTTCTCCAGCCCTGTTATATATTTTTTAACTTTATATAAAAAATATTGCAAAAAAAAAACAATGTCTGAATGTTCAATCAGCCAAGCCCAAGATGGTTTTAGTTCTAGGTAAAGTGACCAGTATAGTTTAGTAGTTAGTTATGAATATAAACTTAGAAGCTGAGCAGGCATGGCCTAATATCCTGCCTCCACCCCAAGCCTTGACCTTTCCTTAGACTTAGTTTATCTAGAAGATGTAGGATTAGCCTGGCCAGGTTTTGCCAGCCTGTAATCCCAGCTTGGGAGGCCAAGCCAAGAAGACACAACTTCAAGGCCTGGCTAGGCTTTCAGAGTAAGTTCAAGGACAGACTGGCCACGTTGGTGAGGCCCTTGTCTCAAAGAGCAGGAGGAGGACTGTGCTGTAGCTGGCTGGTGGGGAGCTTACCTCGTGGGAGGCCCACTGCATGTAGCTTCAGTACCAAAAACAAGTATAGAAGACCAAGAACTTTGATGTTAATTCATAGAACACTTGAGATCACATGTTTGAGAAAGGCAAACACTGCCTTGCTTCTGTTTATTATTGTATTTTATTCCAGCTCTCTAAAGGGGCCTATTCTAAGATGATTTTACAAAGTGCATACTTATGGGGAGATGAATGTAATATGTTTGTAACTTGCTTTGCAGTAATATTGTTCAGTCCTATTTTCTAGACAATAGTATCTTTCCTGTGAATTAATTTTATATTTTTAATAATAATAACATTTGCATTTACTGAAAGAAGATATGTCTCTCTTTGTGTGTGTGTGCGTGGGTGTGTGTGCGCGCGCGCGCGCACACACACACACGTTTGCACTTTCGTATGAGTACACGAACTGAAAATTTTCACTAAGATTTTTATTTTTAAAATCATCTCTGAATTTTTGTATTTCCCTGGTTTTGTCTTTCAATTCTCTTGCTGATACTGTCTCTGTGCACAGTTCATGCACGATCTGAACCTTCTCACGCTTTTGGTTTTTGCTCATAGAAGGCAGTAGAAAGCATGGGCGCTTTCCTCTGTACCTCAGGGAACATTTGTTGGTCTTTGGGATGCCATTCTGAGACCTACTTGTTTTCTAGGTTCTGAGTTAATTTATGGCACAAAAAAAGTTTACATTTTTTCTTTGATTTTAAAAATTAAAAAACAGGGTCATTTTAGGTAAGTCTATGTGATATTTATATGTATGTGCTTGTGTGGGTGTCCATGTGGAGACCAAAGATCAGTGTGGAGTGACTTCCCTGATCAATCTCTGCCTGGTTCTTTGTATGTGTTCAGTATGCATGTTTATAGAAAGGCCGTGTTTGTAGTGTGTGTGTGTGTGTGTGTCTGTGTGGTATATACCATGGTGATGTACTGGTGTGTATGTGTGTGTGTGTGTGTGTGTGTGTGTGTGGTGTGTGCAGCCTGGTGATGTACTGGTGTATGTGTGTGTGGTGTGCACAATGGTAATGTACTGGTGTGTGTGTGTGGTGGGTGTGCACAATGGTAATGTACTGGTGTGTGTGTGTGTGTGTGTGTGTGTGTGCATGTATGTGTGTGTGGTGTGCACCCTGGTGATGTACTGGTGCATATGCGTTCCTGTGTATGGACTGGTCTCTGATCCTGGAGTTGTTACCTTAGCTAGGCTGGCTGACCAGCCCAGCTTCAGAGACTCTCCTGCCTCCACTCGCCATGCACTGAGCTTGTGGACACATGCTACAGCGAGTGGCTTTGTTTGGTTTTGGTTTTGGAGACAGGGTTTTCTCTGTGTAGCCCTATCTGTCCTGGAACTCACTCTGTAGACCAGGTTGGCTTCAAACTCCCAGAGATCCTCTGCCCTCCTGAGTGCTGGGACTAAAGGCTTGCACCACCACCGCCCAGCTCTTTCTTTCTTAATACATGGACACCAGAGATCCAAACTAAGGTTCTCAAGCTTGTGCAGCAAGCACTTTATTGACTCATACTTTATTCTTTCTATTAATTTTTTTTCTGGTCTTGGGGTTTGGTGAGCACCCCCAGAGAGGATCCAGTTTCCTGTATATCACGTGTCTTGTTAGCAGTTTTAAATCTCTACCCAGAGGTGGAGGACAGACCTCTATTGTAGCAGGAATCTTTAAAAGTTTCTTATTAATAAAATCAAACCCGGGGCCAGTTATTGGGGTGAAATGCTGGATGGTCAGAGAGACAGAACAAGCCACAGCTAACCTCACCTGGCCAGATCCTCAGCTGATCTTGTTTCCTCAGACTGGAAGCCTCTGTGTCCTCATATCCGAATGGCTCTTAGCTGAACTGCTGCTCGAAAGCCTGAAGCTTAACCAGCCAAATGCTTAACCAGCCAAAAGCTTCTAGTTTCTGGTCCTCACACCTTATATACCTTTCTGCTTTCTACCACCACTCCCTGGGATTAAAGGCTCGCTTTCTGGAATTAAAGGCATGTGTCACCATGCCTGGCCATTTCCAATGTGGCCTTGAACTCACAGAGATCCAGAGGGATTTCTACCTCTGGAGTGCTAGGATTAAAGGTGTGAGTGCCACCATTTTCTAGTGTAGATGTATCCAACCTTCTTATTAAATAATAAACACAGAACCAATGCAAAGAAGAAAGCCAAGAGGTCAGAGCTCAGAGCTAAAACCTTACCCTTCCTCCTGCGGTGGTCCTACCTCTCCGAACCAGAGCTACCCCTGTGTTAAAGTCTTTATATAGAGTTCCTGTCCTGCCTTCTCATTGGTTGTAAACCCAACCACATGACCGCCCTCCTCACAGCCTGTCTGTATAGGCCTCCAGGTTTTCCGATGATTGGTATTAAGATTAAAAGCATGTGTATCCAATAATGACTGTATCCCTGAACACACAGAGACTTACCCAGCTCTGGCCTACCAAGTGCTGGAATTACAAGCGTACGCTACCACTGCCCTGCTTTCCTATGGCTTGCTAATAGCTCTGACCCCCGGGCAACTTTATTTATTAACATACAAATAATATTTTAATACAAATAAAATATCACCATATTTCCCCTTTTCTATTTTAATAAAAAGGAAAAAAAAGAAAAAGCTTATAACTAATATAAGAAAAACTATATACAAAAGTACAATAACTATATACAATATATACAAGTAATAAATACCTAAACAATGTCTAGTCCATTTGTATTTGACAAATTCAGAGAAAATAATTTCATTATCTATCCTATTTTGGTAAGTCCAAAATGTATCCTAATTAATCTTCAACTATAACTAACTAAACTTCAACTATAACTAACTAATCTTCAACTCCCTCAGAGACCCAAGAAGGAAATAATATTAGCTAACAAAAATAAAAACAGGAAGTGCACATAAGCAACTTCCAAAAAATTTGTGAGTTGACAGAAACAGACAGCTGTCTGGACAGTCACCTGAGGTTTCTCCGAAGTGCTGGGGCATCATCTTCAGCCTATAGGCTTAGCATATCTGACAGACTCATTTGTGAAGTAGGATGTACACAGGGTCAACAGTTCAACCTCACATTGAGTGAGAGTAGTCCATGTACCAGAAACACCTGAATTCCACTAGTGTCATGTCATGATTCAGGATTTTAAATTCTGGAAATTGTTGATGGTTTTTTAATTCAGCTGTCCATTCTTCTTGGCTGTGTATATATGGCTTCATCTCAGCATCCCATTCTTCTCCATATCCCTCCATCAAATGCCAGTCTACTATTGAGAGGCGTGAGCTTAGTTACTCTTCAAGAATAACTGTTTCAGCTGCTGTTCCATTGCACATCAGAGGCCATCGGCCCACTGCCTGTTCAGCTGCCTTCGAAGAAAAGGGCACTGTACCTTTTTCAAATTGCGAAGGCCACTTCAGGGATGGTGCCATATTGTCCTGGCCTCTGAAGATGCCTTTAGATAAAGCCCTAAACACACTTGTTTTGGCAAGAATCAGTAATCCTTTGTTTTATGTCCTGTCTGTCCATTTTGTCCTGTTGATTCGAGGATACTTTGTTGTCCAGTGGCTAACTTTTGCCACAATGAAAGTTAACTCCATATGCAGTTTCTTCAATGCCCATATTTTCTCTGAAGTAGATTGGTACTGCCAGGAGCCGACATGTCTCATAGTCATAACAAAAAAGAAAAATTTTCTAAGTTATTAAAACATTTTAAATGCCATATTCTGTAGATCTCTGAAGGGTTTGAAGATAACCTGTCTATCTAAAATATATCTACTCAATCTTGAAAACATACCTAATATAACTACAAGTTCTATTATAATATCTAACTACTAACTTTCATTTCTTTATATCCTAATAGTTGGTAATAACATTCAAGGATCAGAAAATTGCATTACATTGTTAGATGAACGGTACAATTAGAAAAATATATATAACATTTTCTAACAATATCAATTTCAATTTCAATATATATAATTTGTATACAATATAAAACAATCCAATCCAATGTAAAGTATTTACATTTTTCTTTTCTTTCTTTCTTTTTTTTTTTTAATAAGAACCTTAAATCTAATCTCCTTTGCTTAGCCTTTTTCCTAACCCTTGACAACAACTTGTAACCAACCCCCCTAATCAATGAAAATTATCCCAGACCCAAAACCCATTAAAAGACCAAAAAAACCAACCGCCCCACACCACCTCTTTGGGAATGTGGGCGTCGTATTCTTGAAATTGCTTCCTGCTGGGTATGGGCGAAGGTATCTTTATCCTGAAAGAAAAATTTTAGGTTAATTGTCAAATTCTAGGAAAGGTAAATATATCCTTCGTTATCCAGTCTGTGTATAATGCCAAAATTCAGGGTTTATCTCAAATCCTTATTCAAGTAGTCTTTGAGACTGGATCATCTCAGCTAGCTCTTCTCAAAATTGCTCTGAGCACTTTGTAGTTCAAAGCTGATCTGTAGATGATGTTTGTCAGCTTAGTGATGTTATTATTGTCCACGTGGAATTGTTGTTGTTGTGGGGCCCCATCTTCTTCCTGGAGACTTCAGTTGATGTTAGGCCTAACCGTGATTTCCTGCAAAAAACTGATAAGAGACTCGAACACAAAGACTATATATGCGACTTTTTAGAATTAGTTAGTACTCTATATGACCATTTATATCTTAACAAAGTTTAAAATGTATATATATCTATATATATTGATCTTGTAAATTTTGATATAAAATTCATACTTTAAGAAAAGTTTAAAGAATCAGAATAGAATCAAAGAGTTGAGATTCGTAATAGAATAGTCCCTTAATTAATTTGGCTTTTCTCCTGTCCCATAGCAGAAGATGGCTCTTTTCCTCTGGCATGATACAGGGAGTTTGCATTTTCCTTTTAACAACATGCTTGAGTTTAAAGAAGGAGAGAGCCATTCTCCAACTCCAAAGTCAGCTTTAAATTTTAATTTTAATTGAACTGGGACTATTAGAAGTTAAATAGTGTTAAATCTTTAAAGAAAAGCAGAAACAAACATTTAGGAAGACATAAAATTTTTTTAGATAACATACCCATACGCCATTTCACTCTGTTTCTTAGGATAGATGATTTGTTCCTTTTCTTCAGTTGTCTCATTTGTCCAGTGTTCTTCAAATTCGCTTAACCTTCATTCTCCTAAAAGACAAAAACAAAAACCTTTCCCCAAGGTTTTTTGGGGATGTTCCTTTTTGACAAGTTATCTGATTAAATGAAAAGGCATGTGTTACTGGTGTAAGTTAGTTTAAATTGGATGTTTACGATAGTTGATGAACTATCACCTCCTCTAATTAAGAGGTCTCTCTTGTTCAAATCGAACCTTTATCAATTTTGATGGTACCCACAGCTTATCTTCTCCTGTAGAAATAAAAGCAAAACCTCGTCCCCAACGTAACACATACCCTGGTTTCCATTCTGAGGTCAGCACATCCTTAAAGTATATAGGCTGATTTAATTCTGTAGTTTTTTCTATTATCCAATGTCTCTCTGCAGCTGTTGTTCCTTTCTCATTGGCATTGAGAAAATTCAAAGTTAATAGAGCATTATGTAGTCTATTTCTGGGGGTTTTTGTTACTCCTTTTTGCTTATTTAGCATATCCTTTAGAGTTCTGTTTGATCTTTCTATAACTGCTTGACCTGTAGGATTATGTGGTATACCTGTAACATGGTTTATATTATAATAAGCAAAAAACTGTTTCATTTTAACAGAGACATATGATGGAGCATTATCAGTTTTGATTTGTGCAGGTATACCCATAATGGCCATAACTTCTAGCAAATGAGTGATTACAGAATCAGCTTTTTCAGAACTCAAAGCAGTTGTCCCATTGAAATCCTGAATAAGTATCGATAGGGTGGTGTACATATTTCAGTTTTCCAAATTCTGCAAAGTGAAACACGTCCATCTGCCAGATTTCATTCCTCTGAGTACCCTTTGGGTTACATCCTGCTGGTAATGGTGTTTGATTGTAGAAGGAACAAGTAGGACATTTCTTTACTATTTCTTTGGCTTGTTGCCAGGTTATGGAAAAATCCTTTTTTAAACCTTTACTATTTACATGATGTTTTTTATGAAATTCTGAGGGCTCCAGCACATTTCCTATCAATAATTTATCAATCTCATCATTGCCTTGTGCTAGAGGGCCTGGCAGACCAGTATGGGATCGGATGTGAGTTATATATAAAGGATGACTCCTTTTTCTGATTGTATCTTGTAATTGAATAAATAATGAAGTTAATTCTGAAGCATCGTGGATAAATTCTGCAGTCTCAATATGTAATACTACTCTTTCAGCATACTGAGAGTCAGTTACTATATTGAGAGGTTCTGAAAAATCCATTAATACCAACAGAATAGCATACAATTCTGATTTTTGAACTGAATTATAAGGACTTTGAACCACTTTACTTAAATTTTCTGATTTGTAACCTGCCTTTCCTTGTTTGTTGGCATCTGTATAAAATGTACGAACTCCAGATATGGGTTTTTTCCTCACAATTCGAGGCAAGATCCAATCAGCTCTCTTTATAAGATCAATTCTATTGCTTTTGGGATATTTGCTGTTAATTTCTCCCAACAAATTACTACAAGCTTTTTGCCAAGCTTCATTTTCTATCCATAATTTTTCATTGTCCTCCTTAGTTAAAGGTACGACAATTTCTGCTGGGTCTATTCCTGCTAATTGACGAAGTCTCAATTTTCCTTTCCAAATCAAGTCAGAGATTTTTTCCACATAAGTTTTTAATTTTTTATTTGGTTTATTTGGTAAAAATATCCATTCCAATATAATATCTTCCCTTTGCATTAATATTCCTGTTGGGGAATGCCTAGAAGGTAAAATAACCAAAATGCAATCCAGCTTTGGATCAATACGATCTACGTGCCCTTCATGTACTTTCTTTTCTACCAAGGCCAATTCTTTCTCAGCTTCAGGTGATAATTCTCTTGGACTATTTAAGTCCTTATCACCTTCTAAGGTTTTAAACAAATTATTCAGTTCATCATTTTTTACCCCAACAATAGTTCTTAGATGAGAAATGTCTCCAAATAATCTTTGAAAGTCATTAAGAGTCTGTAGTCGATCTCTCCTAATTTGCACTTTTTGAGGTCTAATTTTTTGAAGTTCTATTTTATATCCTAAATAATTAATAGAATCTCCTCTTTGTACCTTTTCTAAAGCAATTTGTAATCCCCAGCAAGGCAAAATTTTCTTTACTTTTTCAAAAATTCTTTCTAAAGTATCTGCATTTGAATCAGCTAATAAAATGTCATCCATATAATGATAAATTATAGATTTAGGAAATTTTTTACATACCACTTCTAATGGCTGTTTTACAAAATATTGGCACAAAGTTGGGCTATTCAACATTCCCTGTGGGAGAACCCTCCATTGAAATCTTTTAACCGGTTGAGAATTATTATAAGTAGGCACTGTGAAAGCAAATCTTTCTCTGTCTTTTTCTTGTAAGGGTATTGAAAAGAAACAGTCTTTTAAATCAATAACTATGAGAGGCCAGCCTTTTGGTAACAGAGTAGGTAAAGGAATTCCAGATTGTAAAGAGCCCATTGGCTGAATTACTTTGTTAATTGCTCTAAGGTCTGTTACCATTCTCCATTTACCAGATTTTTTTTTTTTATAACAAATACAGGAGAATTCCAAGGGCTGGTTGATTCTTCAATATGATGAGCATTTAACTGTTCTTCCATCAGCTCTTGTAAAGCCTGGAGTTTCTCTGTTGTTAAAGGCCATTGCTGAACCCATACAGGCTTGTCTGTTGACCATTTTAAAGGTAGAGCTGTTAATGTTTTTGGAAGATTATCAGTTGTTGTGCCCTGTTCTTGTATGACATGGATGGCTGGTGAGCACTCATTAGAATAATATCTTTTAATATTTCTCTCAGAAACATGTACTAATTTATGATTTGTTTCTGAGATTGGAGGGATATTAATCTGAGTATTCCATTGTTGTAACAAGTCTCGACCCCACAGGTTCATAGCTATGTTAGCCATATATGGTTTTAATTTTCCTTTCTGTCCTTCTGGACCTATACATTCAAGCCATCTTACACTTTGTTTCACTCTAGATAATGTCCCAATTCCTAAGAGTTGAATGTTTACCTCCTGAAGAGGCCAAGTTGGATGCCAAAATTCTGGTGCAATTATGGTAATGTCAGCACCTGTGTCTACCAGACCAGACAACAAAACACCATTTATTTTTATTGTTAGTTTTGGTCTTTGTTCATTAATAGAAGTTTGCCAAAAATTTTTCTTTATGTTTTTTCCTGTATTTCCTATTTTCTCTGTTTTGTCATCTCGACTAACATGATTTATTCCAATAGACATTTGGTTATTTAGTTGCTTTGAGTAGGGGTTTCCTCTACAACTGCAGGAAAGGTTTGAACTGGATTTACTGTGGGGGCCTGCCTGAGGCCCCTCTGGGAGTTTCCCGAAGCTCGAGGCAGAGGGTTACCCTGTCTGTCACTTGTTGATCTACATTCGTTGGTCCAGTGTTTTCCCTTATCACACCTTCTGCATACTCCAGAAGGAAGGGGCATTCTGTTGCCAGTGTTCCTTGAAGAAACATTATTTCTAGGAATGACCTGTTTACAATCCCTTTTCAAATGTCCTTGCTTTCCACATCCAAAACATCTAACATTGCTCAAACCTTTTGAAATTGCTTTTCCTACCCACATATCATCATGGTCATAAGCCTCTACATTAACTGTATCTCTAATCCAATCTTCTAAAGGTGCAGATCTTGCCTTTAATGGCCTAATTATTCTTTTGCACGCTGCATTTGCATTCTCAAAGTCTAAAGATTCAATTATTATCTGACTAGCCTCTGAATTCGGGACCATTTTTTGTACTGCTGAAGTCAATCTTTGTAAGAAATCTGTGAAAGATTCTTTGGGGCCCTGTATAACCTTTGTAAATGACTCAGTTTTTTTTCCTGGTTCTTCAACTCTGTCCCATGCATTCAAAGCTGCCGTTTTACATAGAACTAGGGTTTGGACATCATATGAACATTGTGTTTGTACTGAAGCATATTGGCCTTCGCCAATAAGCTGATCCTGGCAGACTTGTATTCCGCTATCCCTCCATTGTCTTTCTATATTTTTAGCCTCATTACTGAACCACATTTTCCACTGGAGATTTTGTCCGGGTTCAAGAACAGCCTGTGCCAATTCCCGCCAGTCCTTTGGTAGAATCCTATTACAAGTTGACCAGGTGTTTAACATTTGCTTTACATATGGGGAGTGCATGCCATAAGATGCTATTGCCTCCTTAAATCTTCGTAAGTCTAACATTTCAACTGGAACCCAAGTATTTTGTTCATTCTCTTCATCAGGTAGCTGCTGTACGGCTACTGGATAAATTAAGGGTGATTGTGTGAAAACTGGCTTTCTTTCTGTAACCTTATGATCCAATTTTGAAACAACTTCACTATTTATTTCTTCTGTCTGAATTTGAATTTCTCTATAATTCATTTTTACCGGTTTAACAAGTTTTTCTAAGACTGTTATCCTGGCACTTAAGTTGACGATCTTTTTAAATAGTAAAATGAGGATAAGAAAAGTAATAAACTGAATAATTCGATCAATATTAATCTTTTCATATAGTTGTTCCATTGTCAGAGTGCCTAAAATTTCAAACAAAGCCCAATTTTCTTCCAATGTACACATAAAGCCCATTTTTTTTTAATGTAGAAAAAAATTCTCTTTTAAATAGATATGTTAATTGACTTACCAAGTCTGGGTAGAACAGTAGAATCCCAGGGAATTTCACAGCCACCTGGTGTTCGAGGTGTGAATCCAGCGACAGAGAGAGAGAGAAAGTGTAGCCACTTGAGCTGAGTCAAGCCTTGGCTTTACAGGCAGGGGCCCTGTTCAGCAGGGCAGGTCTGAGTTGTTTGTAGCAGTTGCAAGTAGCTCCAGCTGCGGGTCAGTCAGGCCTGGGCCCAAGCTAGGCAGCCGGGCCGCCCAGGCTGGAAACCGGACCTGCCGCCAAGCCAAGCCAAGCCAAGCGGTTTTTAATGAATTCTTGTCACGTTGGGCGCCAAATGTAGATGTATCCAACCTTCTTATTAAATAAGAAACACAGAACCAATGCAAAGAAGAAAGCCAAGAGGTCAGAGCTAAGAGCTAAGAGCTAAAACCTTACCCTTCCTCCTGCGGTGGTCCTACCTCTCCGAACCAGAGCTACCCCTGTGTTAAAGTCTTTATATAGAGTTCCTGTTCTGCCTTCTCATTGGTTGTAAACCCAACCACATGACCGCCTCCTCACAGCCTGTCTGTATAGGCCTCCAGGTTTTCCATGATTGGTATTAAGATTAAAGGCATGTGTATCCAATAATGGCTGTATCCCTGAACACACAGAGACTTACCCAGTTCTGCCTATCAAGTGCTGGGATTACAAGCGTACGCCACCACTGCCCTGCTTTCCTATGGCTTGCTAATAGCTCTGACCCCCGGGCAACTTTATTTATTAACATACAAATAACATTTTAATACAAATAAAATATCACCATACGCAGGCCCCCGAGGACAATGTCATTTTCATCAGTGTTTCTAGTGGCTGGTGGCATACCCAGCCCTGGAGAGGCGGTCTGAACACTTCAGCAAAGCCAGTAAGCAGTCACTGTGTTACTTTTCTGTGGTTATTTCTTGTCTCAGGGTCACGTGTGGGGCCTTTTTGTTTCACTAGTGACAACTGTAGCCCTGGTCTCTGCTCCCTGCTCTCCACCTAGTGACCCCTACACCTTGCAAGGGTGAGCGCCCCCTCCTGGCTGGCCATGCTCTGTCTGTGTGTGCAGAGTCTGCTGAGGTCTCCATCTGCCCTGATCTGATGGCAAGTCACCTGGTTCAGGGCCAGACTCCAATGGTATTTGATGGCTGGGACACTTGGACAAATAGCCCAACATTAATCAATGCTCATTTCACCTGGCTGAGGGGACCAGGAAGTGGTTTCTGCTCTGTCGAAACTTACCCAGCTTGAGAGATAACACTGATAAAAAAGGAACTGCAAGACAGTCATGGTGAGGGACAGAGAAACAGTGCTAACTACCTGGGAATTGAAGAGAAGAGCGATGTAGCCCGTTACTTGTGGTCCAAGATGAGTCTTGATGTGGCTGTGGACATTTTGCACAGGCATGTGTCTTACCAAGCAGTGTGTACCAGTCTTCATTAATATATAGAGGAATATGCTCAAGCTTCCTTGGGGGAGTCATTCTTTCCTACAAGTGCCGCACAGTCTACTACATAGTAGGTGGGTCTGCCTATGCTAACCTAGGTCCTGCGTTCTGAATAGGTAGGAAAATGTGCAACTAAAACCACGCATTAAAAAGCTATTAGTCGGCTTTGGAAATCACAAATATGGATATCAAATCTTGGGTTGTTGGGTGTTACTATAACAGAATACCTTAGACTGGATAATTTATAAAAGAGCAGATTTATTTTGTATAGTTCTGGAGTCTAGGAAGTTCAAGGTTGAGGGTTCATTGTAGGCAAGAGCCTTCTTGTGGGATAATTCTATGGTGGAAGGCAGAAGGGCAAGACAGAGTGTGTGTGTGTGTGTGTGTGTGTGTGTGTGTGTGTGTGTGTGTGTGTGTGAGAGAGAGAGAGAGAGAGAGAGGAGAACAAAAGGTGAGTATGCACGTGCATTTGTGTGTGTGTGTGTGTGTCTGTGTGTGTGTGTGTGTGTGTGTGAGAGAGAGAGAGAGAGAGAGAGAGAGGAGAACAAAAGGTGAGTGTGCACGTGCATTTGTGTGTGTGTGTGTGTGTGTGTGTGTGTGTGTGTGTGTGTGTGTAAATCCTTTCCTGATGACCCTGTTTCTGTGAGGAGCCCTAGTCTATCCCATAAACAGAGGCTGCTGATCTGATCCCTTTCTTTAAGGGTTCCACCTAAACACTGCTGCACTGGGGACACATTCAAACCACAGCAGCAGGGTGGTCAGGCACGGTGGTCTGGGAAATCCTCAGGAGGTGCTATCAGAGGAGATATCAGAGTGGGAAGTGGACAGCAACAGGGTGGTCAGTACACTCAGCCCACAAGCAGAGGGATGAGATGGACATGATGCTCCCAGGAGGGGAGGAGTGCCATAGCCCATGCCCCTCACTGTGGCCTTTCCCGACTGTTTAAAGAGGGTGCCATTCTTCAGTGTTGATGCCAAAACACGGCTCAAAGGGACAGAGTTTATTCTAGAGTCAAATATGAGTCACTATGTCTTATGAGCACAAATTCAGGTTATCCCTAATACCATGTTCCAACATGGTAACAGTTTCACGATTTTTTTTTTAATAGTAACAGAAAAGAGAAAATCATAAACCAAGGCACTTAATAAATACGCTGGTGGAAACATCAGGTGAGAGGGTTGCAGAAAACGAGAAATCAGTTCACAGTCACTGAGGCGTTAGTGAGCCATTCAGCCTTGTGGATTGTTTAACACAGGTGTGGCCCCACCCCTGGGCACTTCAGTTGAAGTGACCAGTGTGAATAGGCAGAGATACAGGCTAAACTTAAATTTAAGATCTCTCTCTCTCTCTCTCTCTCTCTCTCTCTCTCTCTCTCTCTCTCTCACACACACACACACACACACACACACACACACACACACACACACACACAGTATATGTCATACAGAAAATGAAACATTGAGTCCCTGTTGTGGAAGTAAATATTAAAGTAGAGAAAAGGAAAGAGAAGTTACAGACAGCATTGGAAGAGGGAGGTGACTGAGTAGAAGCTTCTGGGATCATTGGCTCCTCCTCAGCTTTGCACAGAGACCAGCATAACCCATGGCCAGTGATGGACTCGGCCCCAGGTACAGTCACCTGTGTGGTCTGGGGAGTGTGTGAACCACCTAGCCTTGTCCTTCCCTTCTTAGGACCTTCAACAGAAATGACTGGAAAGGACTCCAGACCTCAAGCTGGTGCCAACATGCCAGTGTGAAATAACAGCAGATCAGTGCCAGGTGCCAGCGCCCGTTAAATAAGAGTAGCAATCCCTTAGCGTGTCTATAGCAGATCAGGGGGACCTGCACTCAACACTGTTGGGATGTTAGACGAAATGATTTGATGTAGCAAAAGGTTCTAGTTAAACCCCTGGCCCACAGTAAGCACTTTGTATATAAATTCCTAACATGTACAGTGTCTGTTTGTGTCGTTGGCCGGACCGTACAGCAGATGACTGAAGAGCGGGCAGCGAATTTGAGGTGGAGCCATGGTTATCACAACGGGCTGCCCAGACCACAAAGCTGATTTATTTCAATCACAACAGCAGCAGATTCCTGTTGCTGTAATGAATCACAGTGGGTAAGCACACAGATGCAGGAGCTGGGATCGCGGGCTGGCCGGCCGGCCTTGCAGCTATGGTAACACAAAGCAGACTTGCAGTACTCTAATGATTCAATTGCTGTAGCAACCAAACTGCAGCCTGGTCACACCAAACAGGCCGTAATGAAATCCAGTATTTTTATGGAATATTTTCCCTAAACGATAAGGATTGCATATGGTTCTTTTCCCATTGTGTGCCATTCAGTCCAAAGCAAACATTTTAAAGATTTTTAACTGAGGTTGGCAAACTCAAACTTACTTCAGCCTGAGAATGTCTAGGCCATCTGCTACAAACTCTGCAATAGAAAACACACGGAGCTGTACTGCTCAAACTAATTTAATCATGAGATACCATTTCCTGGATCCAAAGGGGAACATTTCTATTTGCCCACTAGGGTTTTCTGGGGAAAGGGACTATATATTTGTAGCATGGCGTATTAGTCACTTGGGAATTTCAAGGAAAAAAAAATAGAACAGGGATTTTGGAGAACAATCATTGAAGAGCTCATCATTTCAATGCTTTGCATATGATTTTAATAGAAGAGTTTTCATTAAAACGTTAAAATAGCTCTGACAAAAAATTGAGAGACATGGCCATCATTTTGTGGGACAAAGATTGAATTGAGCTGTTTGTACTTTGTTTGGACACATCGAACAATTAAGCACTCTCTGTACCAGGACAGCAGAACTCAAAATGCACCGATGTGATGGTAGAGAGTCAGGATCCAAATCTGGAGACACACGGGGGCTGTGTTCACACAGCATGGGCCACTCACCCACTTGCATGCGCCATGCATACACTGCCATGCTCCCCCTGACACCCCCAAGAGTCTTCTGTTAAACTTTCAACTAGTTGGTTCTAGCAATGGTTCTGATATAGACCCATCCACTGGGACAGGCTGACTGTATCTTATTCTAATATTAACCAACAGCTATTTTCTTAGCTTTGGTTTTGCACAAAATGGTTGTTCAGGGAAAGATTGAGGAGTTTAAAACACGACCTATGCTCACATTCTAAAGGAGTTCGGGCCATAGATATGCCTGATAATTTAGCGAGTATGGATTTAATGCTTTTAGCATTTTACCTATAAATCTGCACATATATTAAGATCAGATGTGTACATTAACTAACAATGAGCATATGCAAAAAACGGGCCTCTGAACTGGGAATTTAGAAAATCTTTAGTACTGTGTTAGGTATTTATTAACCTGGGGAAGGGCTCCAGGAAGCAACTGACATGAATCTTGCCATTCAGCCTTGATCCCAGATGCAGCCCATCTCTCTAGGTCCAGTGCCTCCTTCATCATGCATTCACCGATCTTCCGACATAAGCCCTGCACAGCTTCTCCATCATGCTCAAACCGCACTCAAGAGCTCCATCCCGGATGTCACCCACACAGAATGTCTTCTCTGCAGCCATCACTTTCTGTTCCCATTGTGGAAGGCAGCGTTAGTATCTCCTCTGCTGAGTCACTGCCTCGTGTTTCCAGGAAACTGCCACGTTCCCTTTAGATTTTAATCTGGATGAAGCCAGAGCGTCTCCTCTAAATTCAGCATGGGGATTACTTCACAGACGCAATCATTTTGTTTATCATCACTCCTTAATAGGTTTCACACGTGTGCCACTGGTCCTATCAGATCGGCGGCAGAGGTCGGGGTTCTGTGCCACAGATCGACCTCTCCGGTGCCTGGAGCTTGAGGTCTGCAGCCTGTGGTTTGCGTGGAGGCAGGTTTCCCACGGATGCTGGCCTTGCCAGGAGCTCCGAACAGCACCTTCCTCTAGAACCCAGCACGGGTAAACTGGCCCCTGCATAGACTCCCTGTGCTCAGGGTTAATATAAACTGGAGTGAACTGAGCAGTAAAGTCAGCTCAAGTGCTCTGAGTTTCTCTCCATGAAGTAAATCCTAAGCAAACCTGGGTGTGAGAATGTCAATCTTCTGGAAAATTCTAATTCATCTTAGAATACCTGGCGTTCTTTTTACACTTTGCAATCACACTTGCCATTGAGGATTAAAAATCAGTGTTCAGACCAACACATCCTGGATTAAACTATCCCAAGGTGTTGGTCATTATGTAGATTAAGATTCTGAGTCTCAAGCTGTGGCATGACCGATGAAAACCATTTTATAAAAAATTATTTTAGTCTTATGCACCAACTGCTATTTAGCAAATCAGGCTTTTAATAGGTTACTTTTACACTTTAGCCAAAAAAAGATCTGTATCTCTTCCTGGCTTCTAGGAGTTACAGATTCACACGTGAAGTTTCCATTCGTAGGGCAAGAATAAGTTGAATCATAACACAAGGCCGGCATCAGGATTCAAGCCTCTGCCCGCTGCCTGGCTCACAGTCCTCAGTCATGGCTGGCCCCTTTCATGTAGGAGATCTGCCGAGACTCTAGATCAGACAATGTCTTTCTTATTTTTACTTTTGACGAACAAACACAAGTCACAAGAACTGTGCACAGTGTGACTTTGCAGCCTCGACTGTAGCTATGTAGGAAGCACGAGCCAATACACAAAACATAGCAGTGTCGTGGGGCAGGGTCCTTGAATTATCACCCACAGGAGACAATGGGATGTTCTTTAATGCACTAACCTTGTCAAAGGTGCAGAGCTCTCCGCATCTTTTTCAACATGAGATGATTCCATTACAAATGAATCTGCTCTTTGCTTCTTCCTTTCTGCTCATTGGCATCTGTATGTCTTCCCATATTCTTCTCTCCAGTCTTTCTGCTTGGGTACCTCTTGCCTACTTGTGGGAAAATAGTCTCCTATCTCATCAATTTACAAGATTATAAATTTAATGATACTATTAGTATTTTTATGACATGTGTTTTATAAACACCTCTCCGTTTGTTATATGCACTTAAGTCTCTTGCATTCTAAAATATGCAACTCTTCTCAAACTGTGTATTTTTCTCTCGTGGTCATCTTCCTTTTGTGATGTGCCTGGGAAGCCTGTGAGAACTCTTAAATCAGTAACTGTCTCCCCTTGTAATAGAAAAGCTTTCAGAGGATGTGTTTGACTGTATCCAAGTCAAGTTAGGTTGTTGCTTTTAGCATTAAAGGTTGGATTCCCAGACACTATTTGTTCTTTTCAAGTCAACCTGTGCTGTGGAAACTATTAAACACATGAGGCAGACAAATAGCACGTGGACCTCTTGCCTGTCTCCCAGGCTGCTTCAGTAATTATCAGCACTTTGGTCGTTTTTATTTTTCTTTTGAAGAATTTTGAAATTCTAGATACCATATTTTACTTGCAATCCATCTGTATTGCTTACAGAAGAGGATTTAAAAAAAAAACCCATCATATTATTTTCACACCTAATACAACAACCATTAACACCAAGCAGACATGACACATTAAAACTGTTCTTTTGTGGGTAAAAGACAGGACGCAGACAAGGTCTTTATTATGAATTTCCTTGAGGAAACTGGGTTATGCATCCTCATCCTGTAGGGACATTTAGCTGACTGATCTCTTATTGAAGTGTTTTTATCTTCCCTACTTCCTGAAAGCTGGTAGTCATATCTAAACCCTGATTAAATTCAGGTTCTTTTTCTGGCAGGAGCATGTTATATCTCTGCTAGGCACTTCCTGTTACATTACAATGGGAAGCGATGGTGTCTGGCCCTCTCTCTTTCAATGCTGATAAGACTGATGAGTGAGTAGACTGGCCCAGAAGCCCTCGCGTTTCTCTTGGTGCTCTCTCTCCCCTAGGGTTCAGAGCCTGGTGCTCAGAAGGCTGGGGTGGGAGTCCAGTGTGGGCTCTGTGTCTTACTTGTCATGCCCAGGCTGGGTGCTTTTCAGGCTGACTCATCTCATCTCTGTGTGTGGGACATCTGGGACAGGAGTAGGGAAAGCAGGCATTGGCACAGCCCGAAAGAGTAGTAGCTGTGATTGACTGGTATGGGTTTCAAGCAGATGGAATTTGTTTACATGACCTTCGAGGTCTGCCCAAGTCTGATGTTTTAGGGTGAGCGAGCACAGAGCCCTCTCTTGGGCTAGTGGTATATTAAGGCTGAGTGTGTGGGTAGACGCGCTCATCATCCCATTTAATAGCTCAAGAGACATGACAAACTTGCCAGATTTGGGTCCTGTGGGCAGAGCTGAGAGGTCTGCAAATTCACATTCACTTTTTCAGTCCTGGTTCATTATAGCTTGCCAAGTGTGTCACAGAGATGAAGATGGATTATAATGACTACATTTTGGTAATTCACTTACTCTGCTGAAGTCAGTGTTCAACTGTATTACAGCTGAGAGCCCATCTGGATCCAATCAGTGGTGAAGGGAGATCCATGTCTGGACAGAGGGCTGGGTCTGAGTCTGTGCAGGGAAGCTGCCTGGAGAGCTGCAGCTGAACAATTACTAGCCAGGAATGGGCAGGCAGACCACCAGGTGGGTCTGCTCAGGGCCAAGTCAGCTCACTCCCCGGCAAACACTGTGAACACCGACTAAGTGCCAAGCATGGCCCCAGGTACTGGGGTCGATTGGGGGAGTTGGGCAATGACTCTTGCTCTTCTGGAGTTGCAGAGTACATCAGCTGAGGGTGGGGTGGGACAGGGGCAGGCAGGAAGCCATAAAGTAATTGATATGATTCACAAATTATAGAGCAAATCTGAAAGTGATACAGACCATGGCAAAAGAAGTAGAGAGCAGATGAGGACGGGAGTAGAAGCTTCTTGTAGGATGTGGCCGCAATGGTAGATGGGATGTTCAGGGTAGGCTAGGCTGACAAGACCGGTTAGGACAGTCATAGATGTTTCATACCTCATCTATCTAGTAAGCTATTTACTCAGCATGATCTCTTTTGGCCTTGAGTGTGTAGTTGGTCCTGATATCCATGGGTTTGGCATCTGTGGATTCAACCAAATTCTGATCAAAATATTTTTTTTATAATATTGCATGCTTACTGTATAGAACAGAGATAGATTTCCTTCATTATCATTATTCCCTTAATAAATTACAGTATAGTAAAATAGTTTATATAGCATTTACATTGTATTCAGTATTATAAGCCATCTGGAATTGATTTATAGCATGTGGGAATGTGTGCATGCTATATACACACAGTGCCTTATTTTATGTAAGAGATTTCTTCTCAGTGTGTCAGTCAGCTTTCCGTCACTGTAACAAAATACTTGAGGTAATAAACTTACGAAGAAAGGTTTGTTTTGGCTCATGGATTCAGAAGTTTCAATTTCATTCTATAATTGGTTGCTTTAATCCTGTGGCAAGCAGCATATGATGGCAGTAGCATGTGGAGGAAGAACAAACTGTTTACCTCAGACAGAGAGAGAGAGAGAGACAGAGACAGAGACAGAGACAGAGAGAGGGTCCAAATAACATCTTCAAGGGCATAGCCCCAATGACCTAATTCCGGTTAGTAGGCCCCACCTCGGTCACAAGGGGATGGTGACTAAGCCTTCAGGATATGCACATTCTGGGGACTGAAGGGACTCTGGCCAGCTATGGCTAACATGGCTCTGCCAGGCCTTGCCCTCCTCCCCATTCCCTCTTCCTTGCTAAAAGCCATGAGATCACATTCCTGAAGCTAGCCACCAAGGTCTATTCCCTTATTTGGCCACTTTTTCCCTGAGGCTGACCACCAAGGTAAAGCTATCAAAGTATTGAAGTCCAGCAATCAAAAGCCCCCTTTGGCCAGGCGGTGGTGGTGCACGCCTTTAATCCCAGCACTCGGGAGGCAGAGGCAGGAGAATATCTGTGAGTTTGAGGCCAGCCTGGGCTACCAAGTGAGTTCCAGGAAAGGCACAAAGCTACACAGAGAAACCCTGTCTCAAAAAACCAAAAAAAAAAAAAAAAAAAAAAAAAAAAAGCCCCCTTTGGTCCACCTAATTAACATGCCCAATTAAGATTAAACACCTCATCCTTACAATGGTTTTCCCCCTTTACCTTTATAAACAGCCATTTTCCTATGGGCCACATCTGTCTCCCCTCTATCCAGAGGCAGTCCTTTGTCCCCCGACTCCTGGACAAATGCCCCTGCCCCCTCTCTCTTGTTCCTTTCCCCTTCTTCCTCATCCTCTGTCTTTTGTCTTTGTCTCTTATTCACTGTCCTTTGTCCCTCTGGGGTAAGTAAATTTCTTTGTGCTGAAAATTTGGTCTTGGGGGTCTTGAGCTGATCCGCTTTCTTCATCGATGCTGTGACTTGGATTTGGTCTACAGCACAGGCCTTCCCCTCACCCTCTTAGCTCAGTTGTCCCGCATTTGGACCTTCAGGTGCCAGCCTTCTCCATCCAACACTGCGTTCCTCCTCCATAGTCTTCAGATTTTGGTATCTCCAGGGGGGGTCCTGGAATGAATTGCTCATGAACACCAAGGCACAGCTGTAATTGCTGAGCTCACAAGATTAAGTTCACCTGAACATAACTACCCTGATGCCCCAACCCTGCTGAACCTACTTCTCTGTTCTCCAGATGATTCTGGTTCCCAGCCCAGGCTCTCCTTCAGGCCATGGCTTTTGCTGTAGCTTCCTCTAGGGCCCCACATGCTTCCCCATCCCTTGAGGGCACCTCCTCTCCTTACCCCCTGCCCTGTGGAGAACTAGATGCCATTGACCTATTGCTCTTCTGGGACAATGTTGGTGTTCTGTCTAGCTTTCTGTCAACTTGACACAAGCTCGAATAATTTGGGAAGGAGGAAATGCCTCCATCAGAATGACCTATAGGCAAGTCTGTGGAAATATTTCTTGATTAATTCATTTCTATCATAATTATCATATCATCATTATCGTCACCATCATCATCACCACCTCCCAACCTCCTCCTCTTCTCCTTCACTGTCATCTTTCCATCTCCTGCAAGTCTGAGCTCACAGTCACACAAGACATCTGTGGGCTTGGTGAATGAGCACTCACCCGCCCAGCTGATGGGTTGGGTTGGGATTATTTTGCTACAGGAAGACCACTGTGTGCAGGGCCTTGTTTAACCCGACTTTCTCTCCTTGGAAAGAGAATTTTCATCACATGAATCATGCCTAACATGCTCGCTGGAGCCAGAGACATTTGGCTCCCAGGCTGTTTACTGCCGCAGCGACTTTGTCCCATAAGGGTTCTTAGGAAATGACAAGGGTCAGAATTGTCATTGTTTCTGCTTTAAAAAGCTGGAGACTTGGAAATAAGCCAGTGCTGGGTAAAAGGGTGTTCCTACCCATGGGGCTGCTCAGTGTCACACAGATCAACACCTCCTGGACTCCTGAAGCAATATGACTCTGGCATGGAGACCTGGCTGCCTAGGTATCAGATTGGAAACTTCCTCTTGGGTTGTCTGGGAAGCCCTTATTGCAGTTCAACAGGGCCAAACTGCTCATTTCCACTCACAGGTGTGGGTTGTAGACGTATGTAAGGAGGTCTTGTCTTGGCTCTGAAAATCTGGCTTGTTCTGTTACATCCTCGTGTTGTTCTTAGGCCTTTAACATGTACTTTTTTAGCACAGTGTGGTTGGGTGGACTGGAATATATTTCTAGTGTTTGACTTGTAAATCTTTAAGACTAAGAACTATGATGATTATCAGTGTTCTACCTGTAACTTGGAGTCAGTCAACAACTTGGATTCAAAGCCTGCAGAGCCAGGAGGACTGTAGATCTCACTTAAGACTTCCCTCAGCTCCTGTCTACAAATGGAGGCCAGGAACCTGGTTCAGGTACAAACTGGTTCATGATGCTCCTTACTCGGTCCACCCTTCAGGGTCAGCTGTGACCTTGTCTTTCCATCCTAGCTTTGATAACCAGATGCCTGTGGCACACTACTGTTTGTTTCAGGGGCCGACTGGTACACAGATGATGCATGTGTGCTGATGTCACGTGACAAGAGCTGTGCCTTGGTGGTGTGGATGGAGCCGGTATTCAGCTGGCTTCTTTCCATCACCTCCCAGCAGATCTTGGGGTAGGAAGTGCTCTCAACACAACGTGGTAGACTCAGAGAGGCAGAGGAGTGTTTCAGGTGGGGTCTGGGTTTGATTGCTGACATCCTGTGTGGAATCTGGTTCTGCCTTTGCAGATAGTGTGACGTGGTCACATGACTCCATGTGTTTCATTCTGGCACATGGTTTTATCAGACCTTGAATATGGCTCCTTTGGTCCCCATCTCCCTTTCTTAGATACAACCTCTAGAACATCACAGGCCATGGACCTTGTCCTTCTGCCTTACACAGAAGCACATCCCTAGGCAGCTTCCTGGAGCTATAGTAACCTGGCAACCTCTTCAGTACTCATAAGTCCCTGCAGCTTGCTCAAACTTTACTGCTCAAAGTAAACAGGGAGCCACAGGGAACAAGAGAACTAGACAACGCTTCCAGGCATGGGCCACCAAGGACCAGGAGACCTAATACTGTGATGGTGGCACAGTGAAATAAAGGAAAAAAAATGCCCATGAGAAGTGATCCTGTTTTTAATCACAAATGACTGGATTATATTCAGCATGCTGAGAGGTGGAAAGAGCTCAGTGTCATAGTGTGCTGAGCCATACTGCAATCCATCTTTTCCTTTCCTCTCTTCTTCATAGCTGAGCCAAAGCTTCCCACAGGAACATCCTAAGAGAAGAAATTCTGATGAACTAATGTCCACTCTGGGACCATAGAAATGCTGGGTTCCATCCTTGTGTTCTGCTGGGAGCAGCTCTCCATGGTTCTCCTCACACAGGAGAGTGAGGTGACAGGTAAGTTAACTAGCTTTCTTCTGACTGCCTCTTTCAGGACCCTGGCTGTGGTGGGTTCCCGAGTGTGACTGACATGGATGTGAAACCCCTTCTATGATCAAAGCATAAAGATGGTGGGTGACCGCCATGCAAAGGCCACTGAAGTTTCTTTGGACTGAATCAAGGATAACTGAAGAGCAGCTGTCTTAGGAAGTAGGTGACAGCAGAGTCACACCAATTGCGGTAGTGAAGAAAGAATGGAAACTTAAAAAAAAACAAAAACAGAACAGAACACAGTCTAGAGCCCATTCCAGAGGACTCAGCCCCACGGGGGAGTGTTCCTACAGGGCGAGGGCAGCAGCAAAGGGTCAGGACCACAGCTTCAGATAAAAGGAGCCTCACACTTTGAATTGTATATCCAGGAATGGAATTTTAAGAGGACAGGAGGAGAAGGGGGCAGGAAGGGAGGAGGGAAGCCACTGCCAGCAGGGAACAGGGAGAGGGACAGCCTGTGCCAGGAAGATCCTCTTCTTGACACTCTACATGAGCAGTGACCAACTTCTCAGAAGCCCTCTGCTGACTCAGTAGCTAGGCAGCTCCTAGGTCCTCTCTGCATGGCTCACAGTGGGAACCCAGAGCAGGTGTCGTGGACCTATGCTACCATCTAGCCTGCAATGTACCTCTAGTTAGAGGGAAACTCTGGGTCGGAACTGCGCAGTACTATGCAAGGCAGAGATATGCTCTGAGCCATACACTGGAGTGGACCACATAGAGATGTACCCAGGTCCACAGGGAGGCAGGCCCTGCGCCTGTACCATGCCAGGAACAGTAGGCAGGCAAGCTCTGCACACATGCTTGTGCCAGGGACCCCACAGAGGCAGGCCTGATACCTGCACGCATGCAAAGAACCACACAGAAACAGTTGTGTTCTGATCTTTATCGTTCCTTTCTTCATTTTAGGGTTAGTTAATGCTTGTTTTACCAGTTCCTTAAAGTACAGCATTAGGTTGTTGGTTGGAGTTTTTTTTTTTTTTTTTTTAATAGTTTTTTGAGATAGGGTTTCTATGTAGCCCTGGCTTTTCTGGAACTCACTGTGTAGACCAGGCTAGCCTTGAATTCACAGAGATCCGCCAGTCTGCCTTTTCTTCCTAAGTGCTTGAGTCCTTTTTTTGATATAGGATTTCAATTGTTGTAAATTTCTATTAGAGTTTCTTTTCCTGTATTCCATGATGTTCCTAATTTTGTTAGCCTTGGGAATTTAAAAATTCAAAGATCATGATGACGTGTTTGTCTTTGCAGAGAGCGTTGATGGTTCTTGCTGTGTCCAGGTGAGGGTCCACAGACCCTTTACCACCCAGTTAACCTTCTTCCACTTCTGCAACTCCACATTTAATATCTTAATACTGGCCTTCAATCTGCTAGGCCTGCTCTGGACCGCCCTGCCCCTTCTTTATTTCCTTTATTTTTAGCTTTTCACAGGCTTTCTCAAAGAACACAGTTTGTCTTGTAGTTGGGCATCTCATCGCCTCAACCCCTGAGAGCTGCAACTGTTTTAGGTTTTCCCATTGACTTTCCCCCCTTTCTCTTTCCTTCTCCATTTAGCTGGAGGTGCCTACCCCTCCCTTGTCTTTATTGCCCCCTGACTCATCCCTCTTCTATTTTCTGTTTCCCCGATATTAATTGCAAGCCTTGGTCTGTTTATTTCCTTCCCATTCTCGCCTTTGGTAGCCAGTGTCTCACTATACATCGTGTTGTCTTCACCCTTTATTCCTCCAAAATGATGGGAGCTGAGGGGGTGATTGTGTTTGATCAGCCGGGACTGCATTTTCACCCACAGGTTGTTGTTGCTTCTGCAGTTACTCTTTAGTCTCAGGGTGGAATGAAGCTACTCCTAAATTCTCAGGTTGAGCACAATTCTACTACGACCTGGTCCACTTGAACATTGCAAATATCCTACTGACAGAGTACAGGTGACTGAAAAAGTCAACCAATGGCCGAATCCCAGATGTATAAGGAGTAAAGGACAGGACAGTGTAGTCCTAATGCCGAGGCACAAGAATTGTGAACTCACCAGTAGTGTGAAGAGGCAGCATACAGAGAGGAAGAAGCATTTTGCCTGCTATATATCTGACAGAAAATTAATATCTGGGATATGCAAAGAGCAACAACAACAAAAACCTAGAACATTAAGAAAATAATTTAATTAATAAATGGGCCCTAGATCTGAAACCAGACCTTAAAAAAAAAGAAATACAAATGACCAATAAACATTTTAAGAATATAATCAACATCATTAGTTGTCATGGAAATGCAAATGAAAAGTATTTTGAGAGTCTAACTTCAGTCAGAATGACTATGATCAAGAAAACAAAAAGCCGGGCGGTGGTGGCGCACGCCTTTAATCCCAGCACTCGGGAGGCAGAGGCCGGCGGATCTCTGTGAGTTCGAGGCCAGCCTGGGCTGCCAAGTGAGTTCCAGGAAAGGCGCAAAGCTACACAGAGAAACCCTGTCTCGAAAAACCAAAAAAAAAAAGAAAACATATGACAACAAATATTGGTGATGGACAACCTTATTCGCTGTTGCTAGGAGCGCAAGCTAGTGTAGAAATCAATGTGGTTTCTCAGAAAGGTAAAAATAGTACTTCCCTATGACCCAGTTATATCACTTCTGCTCATGTACACAAAGGAGAGAGACATGCATGTCCATATTCACTGCTGCTCTGTTCACAACAGCTGGGAAATATGATGATCATGTGCCTACCAACGGATGAATGACTAATGAAATGTGGGACAGACACACAATGAAAAGCGATGGAACTGGGAAATGTTATAGAGTATTAACCAAGCTCAAGGAGACAAATGCATGTACTCAGTCATATGTAGATCCCAGCTTTGAAATGCCAGATTTCTCTGTTTATATTAGAGTGACTGTCATAAAGGCCAGGGAGCAAGAAAGAGCCACGGGGTAGGGGGAGGAGGGTCTTTGTGGTTAGATAGTAAAACACACGTGATACAAAAGTAGAGAGAGGGAATACCAGGGGTGGGAAAGGTTTAAATGGGGATGGAGGCACAGGGAATGTTTGAGGTTGTGGGGAGGGTCAATCAAAACAAAGGAGATATGAAAAATCGTACAGAAACTTAGTATTTTACAAACGAACTAACATGTAATTTAAAAAAGAGTTTAAATTGATGTACTTTGCAGGGGTGGATAATGAAGTCTCCAGAAGCCACATGTTTTTAAGTAAAAATCCTAGTGCTAGATGCAGATTACTTCTCAGTGAGCTGTTTACATTGCTCTTAGTTGCCCACCAGAACTATTTCTGAAGACACTTGTCTTAGTCACTGTTATACTGCTGGGAATAGATACCATGACCAGGGCAACTCTCATAAAGAAAAGCATTTAATTGGGGGCTTGCTTTTGGTTTCAGAGGTTAGTCCATTATTATCATGATGGGGAGCATGGGGGCATGCATGGCACTGGATAGTAGTTTAGAGCTTTACATCCTGATTCACAGGCAGGCAGGCAGGCAGAGAGAGACACTGAGCCTGGAATGAGCTTTTGAAACCTCAAAGCCCACCCCCCAGTGACACACTTCCACCAATAAGGCCACACCTACTTCAATAAGGCATACCTCCTAATCCTTCTAATCCTTTCAAACAGTTCCATT